>NC_065582.1:122372344-122972344 GCF_024542745.1 Macaca thibetana thibetana | reverse complement strand
CTTTGAGACCCATGAGGATGCTGTTGCAGCAATGCTCAAGGATCGGTCCCACGTTCGTAAGTCCTGCCTTTGGCTTTCGTTGTCATTTTTGATGCTTGTCTTTGCTTATAAGTATCTCTTTCTGTTTTGGGATTGTAGAATTTTTCCTTGGAAAATTTGTATTCTTTTAGTACTAGTAAATTAAACGTAACAGATAAAAACACTATAATTTAAAAAACATTTATTTGTCTGCTAATTATCCTGCAAATTTCTTTCTTTCTTTTTTTTTTTTTGTCAACCACGCCGGAATGCAGTGGTGCCATCTCGGCTCACTGCAGTCTCCGCCTCCTGAGTTCAAGCAATTCTCCTGCTTCAGCCATCTGAGTAGCTGGGATTACAGGTGCCCAGCACCATGCCTGACTCATTTTTGTATTTTTAGTAGAGACAGGTTTCGCCATGTTGGCCAGGCTGGTCTCGAACCCCTGGGTTCAAATGATCCCTGTGCCTCAACCTCCCAAAGTGCTGGGATTACAGACATGAGCCACCGCACCCAGCCTGTTTGTCTGTTCTACATTTTATTTGTTGTTGTTTGAGACGGCGTGTTGTCTGTCACCCAGTCTGTAGTGCAGTGGTGTGATCTGGGCTCACTGCAACCTCCGCCTCCTGGGTTCAAATGATTCTCCTGCCACAGCCTCCTGAGTAGCTGGGACTATAGGCACCTGCCACTATGCCTGGCTAATTTTTGTATTTTTAGTAGAGACGGGGTTTCACTATATTGGCCAGGCTGGCTCGAACGCCTTAGGTGTTCCTCCCTCCTTGGCCTCCCAAAGTGCTGGGATTACAGGCGTGAGCCACCGCGCCCGGCCTAAATTTTGTTTTTAATTAGGGAAAGGAAAGGGCAAAGTGTTTGAATTGTTGTCTGAACTGTGAGAAAAATGGCTGTAAAATTGATCTCCTTTTTCAACTTTTTAAAACTAATCTTTCTCATTATCCTCAGATCATAGGTATATTGAACTGTTCCTGAATTCATGTCCAAAAGGAAAATAAGACTTCAGGGGCTCCAGATAATAAGGTAAATTTAAGAGGTAAAACTGTGGGCTGGGCGCAGTGGCTCAACACCTGTAATCGCAGCACTTTGGGAGGCCAAGGTGGGTGGATCACCTGAGGTCAGGAGTTAGAGCCAGCCTGGCCGACATGGTGAAACCCTGTCTACTAAAAATACAAAAATTAACCGGGCATGAAGGCCGGTGCCTATAATCCCAGCTACTCAGGAGGCTGAAGTGGGAGAATGACTTGAACCTAGGAGGCAGAGGTTGCAGTGAGCTGAGATTGTGCCACTGCACTCCAGCCTGGGCAATAGAATGAGACTCAAAGATAAAAAAAAAAAAAAAAAAAAGAGGTACAACCGTGGAAATTATTTTGTATTGATAAACTAATAATCATCCACTCACTAATTTATAATATGGTGGAAATCATTCTCTTTTTATTTTTTTTTTTTTTTTTTTTTTTTTTTTTTTGAGACGGAGTCTCGCTCTGTCTCCCAGGCTGGAGTGCAGTGGCCGGATCTCAGCTCACTGCAAGCTCCGCCTCCCGGGTTCCCGCCATTCTCCTGCCTCAGCCTCCCGAGTAGCTGGGACTACAGGCGCCCGCCACCTCGCCCGGCTAGTTTTTTGTATTTTTTTTTTAGTAGAGACGGGGTTTCACCGTGTTCGCCAGGATGGTCTCGATCTCCCGACCTCATGATCCGCCCGTCTCGGCCTCCCAAAGTGCTGGGATTACAGGCTTGAGCCACCGCGCCCGGCCTCTTTTTATTTTTCAAATTTTTTTAGGGACCAGGTCTCTCTCTCTTGCCCAGGCTAGCAGTGGTGCGATCATAGCTCACTGCAGCTTCAACCTTCTGGGCTCAGGTGATTCTCTCACTTCAGCCTCTTGAGTAGTGGGGACTACAGGTGTGTACCACCTTGCCTAGCTAATTTTTAAATTTTTTGTAGAGGTGGGGTCTCACTATGTTGCCCAGGATGGCCTTGAACTTCTGGCCTTAAGTGATCCTGCTGCCTTTGCCTCCCGAAGTGTTGGAATTATAAGAGTGACCAGCCCACTTGGCACCATTCCTTTTTAATAAAGATCAAACTAATGATAATTGAAGTGTCAATATAAGGAATGAAAATTCTCACTCTGGCTTCTCAGATGTAGGGGCAAAAAAAAAAAAATTCTCCTGGGAAATATAATTAATTATGATTTTTTTCTTGCTTTTTTTTTTTTTTTAATTTTATTTATTGATTTTTTTGTGAGACGGAGTTTCACTCTCATTGCCCAGGCCCGAGTGCAGTGACACGATCTCCGCTCACCGCGACCTCTACCTCCAGAGTTCAAGAGATTCTCCTGCCTCAGCCTCCCGAGTAGCTGGGATTACAGGCATGCACCACCACGCCTAGCTAATCTTTGTATTTTTAGTAGAGATGGGGTTTCTCCGTGTTGGTTATGGCTGGTCTTGAACTCCTGACCTCAGGTGATCCACCTGCCTTGGCCTCCCAAAGTGCTGGGATTACAGGCATGAGCCACTTCGGCCTGTTTTTTAATTCTTTTTGAGACAGAGTCTTGCTTTGTTGAGCAGGCTGGATTGCAGTGGCACAATCTCGGCTCACTGTGAACTCCGCCTCCTAGGTCAAAGTGATTCACCTGCCTTGGCTTCCCAAAGTGCTGGGATTGCAGGGGTGAGCCACTGTGCCCAGCCATAATTCCTTATGATTTGTATAATAGCTTTGAGCATTGTCTCCATGTAGAATTTTTATGCATAATTTCCAACATCCATCATGCTATGTGCCAAAAAATAGCTGCCTTTAGTAGCTATAAATTGTAGTAGACTGGATATATGACTTGCATTAGCTTTTTATTTTCCCACTTAAATTTAAACACCGTTTCCATTTTCTCAGGTTTTTTTTTTATTTTTATTTTTTTTGATATGAAGTCTCACTCTTTTTGCCCAGGGTGGAGTGCAGTGGCGCAATCTCAGCTCACTGCAACCCCCACCTCCCGGGTTCAAGTGATTCTCCTGCCTCATCCTCCCAAGTAGCTAGGATTACAGGCAGTCTCCACCACATCCAGCTAATATTCGTATTTTTAGTGGGGATGAGGTTTCACCAGTCTGGTCTCGAACTCCTGACATCAAGTGATCCGATAGCCTCAGCCTCCCAAAGTGCTGGGATTACAGGCGTGAGTCACCACGCCCGGGCATTTTCTGGTTTAAGGTATTTTTAAAAGGATATATGTGAAACCAGAGTGTATCATCCATAAACACAGTTAACGTGTCACTGTTTCCTTTTCCTAAAATGGCATTTTTTTTTTTGTGCCGTAGGAGGTACGTAATTTTATAGTGTTAACTTACCCATGAGATTTGCTTAATATATCTTGATGTTCCTTCCCTCAATTAAATATATGGTGTCTTTTTTTTTCCCATAAAGTATTTTAAGTATTACTGATGTATTGCAGTCACTTTTCTACATGTAATGACTCACTCTTTTGAGACACTTACCTGTAATGATTTCTTGAAAACACATGGGGCCGGGTGTGGTGGCTTACTCCTGTAATCCCATTACTTCAGGAGGCCGAGACAGGCAGAACACCTGAGGTCAGGAGTTCGAGACCAGCCTGGCCAAAATGGCGAAACACTGTCTCTACTAAAAATACAAAAATTAGCTGGATGTGGTGGTGCACACCTGTAGTTCCAGCTACTGGGAAGGCTGAGGCAGGAGAATCACTTGCATCTGGGAGGCGGAGGTTGCAGTGACTGAGATCGTGCCACTGCATTCCAGCCAACCTGAATGATAGAATGAAACTCTGTCTCAAAAAAAAAGGAACAAAAAAACACGGGCATTCATTCTATTACTATATCCTATTCTATTCTATTAGGTTTTTTTTTTTTGTTTTTGTTTTTGTTTTTGTTTTTGAGATGGAGTCTTACTGTGTCGCCCAGGCTGTGATCTTTGCTCACTGTGACTTCTGCCTCCCGGGTTCAGGTGATTCTCCTGCCTCAGCCTACCGAGTAGCTGGAACTATAGGCGTGTACCACCATGCCCAGCTAAGTTTTTGTATTTTATTTTATTTTATTTATTTATTTTTGAGATGGAGTTTCTCTCTTGTTGCCCAGGCTGGAGTGCAATGGCAGGATCTCGGCTCACTGCAACCTCCACCTCCTGGGTTCAAGTGATTCTCTTGTCTCAGCCTCTGGAGTAGCTGGGATTACAGGCATGCGCCACCACACCCGGCTAATTTTTTATTTTTAGTAGAGACAGGGTTTCTTCATGTTGTCCAGGTTGGTCTCGAACTCCTGACCTCAGCTGATCTGCCCGCCTTAACCTCCCAGAGTTCTGGGATTACAGGTTTGAGCCACCGTGCCCCGCCAATTTTTTGTATTTTAGTAGAGATAGGGTTTCATTGTGTTGGCCTGGATGGTCTCGATCTCCAGACCTCGTGATGTTTCCGCCTCAGTCTCACAAAGTGCTGGGATTACAGGCATGAGCCACTGCGCCCGGCCTCTTCTGTTGCTATTTTTGGATATGAAGTCCCACAATTCTGTGATGTTAAATACTCGTAATAGCTAAAATCTATTTAAAATATATTCTGAAACTGTGTTTTTTATACCAGCCTGTAAACACTAATGCCTAACTAGTTTTCCTCACTTTAACTTGGTTTATCAGATAACTTGCACTAAATTAGAAAGGAGAAAAATTTGAATTTGCAGTTTTAAATGGTATGGGAATGTGTGCTATCCTTTTTCATCTTGACTAAATGTGCAACATTTTTTGTTTTATTTTTAGGGTGAAGCAAGAAGCATTTCATTTGCACATCTTTCTTGGACGTGGGATATACAGTTCCAGTTTATTAGCAGCAACTGCTAGGGAAATGATTTTGGTGTTTTGGGTTAATTGCTTCTAAGAAAAGTTTCATAGTGGACTGCTTAGAAGAAGAAATGAAAGATCCAGTTTGGGATTATGAAATAAACCACAAATTAAAATTTTTGTTTAAACTGTCCAGGATCTGATTTAAAAATATAGTCTTTGTTTTATATGATTAAATGGTTTGTTTTCGTAGATGATATGTTACCCATTGTAAAGACTACATATTCAGCAGTGTTCTTTAAACGCTTTCATTTAAAAAGTAACTTTTTTTTTTTTTTTTTGCCTGTGAATTGAGTGCTCTGATGTAAAACTTCTCATGGGGTAAAACAGTGATTTATTTTAACCAAACATTCACCAAAGCAAAGAAGGGTTTCAGACCTTTGAACTGGTATGGTTTGGCAGAATGGTTTTAAATTTTGCTGTATTTGATTACTTAGAGATAGGAATTTTAAAAAATCAAAACAAAAAATAAATACCACAACTTAGTGAGTGTAAATGACAATTTGGTGGTTTTATGTCTTTAGAAATGTTTTACCTTTCTAAGCCTTGTGCTAAAGGCGTTTAACGTTGGTGCCTATCTACTTAGGGGGCATTCTAGTCTTCAAAGTTGTCTGAACTGTCCCGCCCTGGCGTTTTTTGATTTGGGGTAAACCTAAGGGTGTTTGTTAGTCTCAAAACTGTGAAGTGACATGTCAGAACAGTCCAGACTGGTAAGAAAATTAATGGCTTCACTTGAATTTAAACCAGCTTTAGATAGGAAAAAAACCAGTCTCCTCATTTGCTTTTTTAATGGAGTAGTACATCCCATATTTTAGAACAAGTAGGGGTGCCTTGCTTAAATAATAGCATTTAATGTATAATTGTGTGAAGGGTTTATGGATAAAGCTGTACTTTTGTCACAATGTGGCGGTACATTCTGCTTTAATATTAAAATAGCTTGTAATTTAAATATTGGACAAAATGGCTGGCTTCAAAATATAGTCGTTAATAAACTATGTGCACCTGTGTAGGAGAATCAAAATCCTGTACAGTTTCTTTGCCTTGTTCCTGTTCTCAGGGTGACGACTGCCACCAGGAGATGCAATTCTAGTTCTTAAAATTAAATTTGCCCAGATTTCTGACAGGTGATATCTGGAAGAGAGACTATGTCTTCTCTTAATACAGAGCCGTCTTTTGATTACCAGCTAAGATGCAAAATCACTGTACTGTAAGTAGTCAATAAATGAAGACTTGTTTCAGGCTGAAGATTACCTAAGAGTATTATTGGAGTGTGTGAGTCAACTATGAATATATTATTACCTCAAGTCCTGGTATATTAATATAAGTAGTAAGGGTTAATTTTCGTGTGTGTTCTTTTAAATCCTGTGAACGTGACTTAACCAGCTTAACATCGTCAGTAGTACTACTTAGATGGAAATGCGTTTTCATATATGGTTGAATATGCCAAGCCTTGAGAACTGGCATCCGTAGTTGTACGAACTGTTAGAACGTGATCTTTGTTTCTCTTTCACATTTGGTATCTAATTTGCTGTGGAAAAGATCTGTGGGGTCTACTGTGATTGGGGTAGTGAGGAATTCATTTGCAATTGGTTTAAGCTAATGAGTTTTATTTGCACATCTGTGGGAAAAGAATGCAAGCAAAGCATTAAAATGCTATATGATGGGTAAGGTTGAACGGGTGTATCTTCTTGCTACACTACAGGCTGAGTTTTCTGTACAAAAGGTGGCTATTATTGGGAAGTCATCTTATGTATTTGAATGCTCCGTTTTGTGTTTGTTCATAGTGTAGGCTAGTACGTAAGTGATTGCTAAGGTGAATGTAGTTATGGGAAAGGAAGAGAAGCACATAATAGAGTAAAAGTAATCTTATTTCCGTGCAAGTGGAAGACAGTACTGTCTCCCCACATTTGAGAAGACTGTGTTTTGCATCACTGTTTGCTTTTGAAGGAAGCATTGATGGTGAATTTCCCTCTTCTGTTTGGATTCCTTGTGTCTATAGCTTCCTTTGTGGTAAAGCTATCAGGAAGAATAGTGGGAGTGGGGTATATGATCAGGGTGCTCATATCCTGCTTTAGCCTAGCTGCTGCTTAAGGAGCTGCAAGGGAGAACTCTCAGAAGCAGTATGTAAATACCAAGGAGCTCATTGCTGAATATTGTGGTCTTATCTAAATATTGACACCAGACAGTGAAGCAGAAATAGAGTGTGTGTCCCTTTATGCGTGGGTAACTGAAGCTTCTGTCACGTGGGAAGGGGGACCGAATCTTCCCTGGGAGGAAGGCTCCAAATTCTCACTACTTCTGTGTTATGTGAAGGGGGAAGCATAAGGAACCCACTTGGAAGGCAACATCGTGTGCCATGAATCTGCTTATTAATCAACATGCCTTGCTAATGTCCTCTGCCCTAAACAGCCCTTATTCAGTTCTCATTTGGAAATTTATTTTTTGGTGTTACATCTTGTTTGTTTTAGAATTTAAAACACTCCATGGTGGGTCACTTGAGGTCAGGAATTCAAGATAGCCTGGCCAACTTGGTGAAACTGCCTCTACTGAAAATACAAAAATTAGCCACGTGTGGCACACGCCTGTAATCCCAGTTACTTGGGAGGCAGAGGTGGTAGCCAGCCAAGATCGTGCCATTGCACTCCATCCTGGATCCTGGGCAACAGAGCGAGACTGTCTCAAAAACAAAACCAAAAAAACCAAAACACAAAAAGACTCCATTGTTCTGAGACTTTCCCTAAATTATGTGAAGGCACTCACATTGAATTGGTAGGACATGTGTATGGAGGAGAATGGTGTATATATATATCAGCAGTAGAGTTCCAGTCCAAGTTGCTCTAACGCGTTAGAAATACATTACCCTCCCATCCCCCAAGTCCAGCAAATTAGAAGAGAATCTCTGAAGTTTGTAGGAAGGGAATAAATCTACTATAAACATTTGTGTGCAGGGTTTTGTGTAGACTTGTTTTCAACTCCTTTGGATAAATACCAAGGAACCAGGTGGCTGGATTGTAAGTTAAGAGTATGTTTCGTTTTGGAAGAAACTGCCAAACTCTTCCAACATGACCATTTTGAATTCCCATTGACAATGAAGGAGAGTTCTGTAGCTCCTCATCCTCACTAGTATTTGGTGATGTCACTCTTTCGCATTTTAGCTAATAGGTGAATAGTGGTCTCATTGTTTTAATTCCCAATCCCATAGTGATGTGGAACATCTTTTCATATACTTAACCTGCCATCCGTATATATCATCTTTGGTGAGGTGTCTGGGTTTGTTGCCCAGTTTTTTAGTTCGAGTGGTTTTCTTATTTTTAGAAAGGAAGTATAGGAAGGAAGGTTTAGTCTGTCTTAAGCCTGATGATATGAAAACCAAGAATAGGCTAGGTGTGGTGGCTCACACCTGTAATTCCGGCACTTTGTGAGGCTGAAGTGGGAGGACTGCTTGAGCCTGGGAGGTCAAGGCTGCAGTGAGCTGTGACTGCGTTGCTGCACTCCCGCCTGAGTGACAGAGTGAGACCCTGTCTCAGAAAAATAGGCTCATTTTAAAGTTGTTTATATTTTATTTTTTGAAGGCAATAAACTTGAAGAGATACAAAGGGTATGTAGTGAAGATTCTCCTTCCCATCCTGTAATTCAGCTGTTTAGTTTCTATTCTCGCACAGCCCTGTCATCAGTTTCTAGTGTAAGCTTCTGTGACTTTTACTTTATTTATAAGCAAGTGTTAATGGATGTTTTCATTTCTTTTTAAAATGTAAATTATACTATATGTGCTATTTTATATTTTGGCTTTTTTCCCACCTAAATACCCTAAAGATGATTTTCTGTCAGTATATAAAATCCTGGTGATGCCAATGCCCATGCCTTAGATTCTACAAGTAGCATTTGCCATGCTTTATCACATAGCCTGCCTCCTGCAGTCTCATCTTTTCTTCTATATGCGTGTCCAAGTAAGTTGTAGACATTTTTCACTTTTAATCCTTTCAGCATACATGTCATGGGAGTTTGTTTTTGTTTTTGTTTTTTGTGTTTGAGACAGAGTCTCTCTGTCACCCAGGCTGGAGTACAGTGACATGATCTCAGCTTATTACAATCTCCACCTCCCAGTTTCAAGCAATTCTCGTGCCGCAGATTCCCGAGTAGCTGGGGTTACAGATGTGCACCACCACGCCCGGCTAATTTTTGTATTTTCAGCAGAGATGGGGTTTCACCATGTTGGCCAGGCTCGTCTGGAACTCCTGGCCTCCAGTGATTTGCCTGCCTCAGCCTCCCAGAGTGCTGGGATCACAGGCATCAGCCACCACACCAGCCGTCATTGGAGTTTTTTTGAGGGAGATTTGCAGTAAGATGAATAAATGCTAAGTATCATTTGATGAGGTTTTTTTTTTGGGGATGGAGTCTTATATCGTCCAGGCTAGAGTACAGTGGCCTAGTCTTGGCTCACTGCAACCTCCGCCTCCTGGGTTCAAAGGATTCTTCCGCCTCAGCCTCCTGAGTAGCTGGGATTACAGGTGCCTGTCACCATTCCTAGCTAATTTTTGTGTTTTTATTAGAGATGGGGTTTTGCCATGTTGGCCAGGCTGATATCAAACTCCTGACATTGAGTGATCTACCCATGTAGGCCTCCCAGAGTGCTGGGATTACAGGTGTGAGCCACCATACCCAGACTCATTTGATGAGTTTTGATGTAAAAGCATGTAACTCAAACCCCTAAATTTGGAACATTTGTATTACATCTGAATTTTTTTTTCACCTAGTCAATTCCTGCACCTCTCCTGCCCTTTCTTCCCTCGCCTGGCAGTCAGCTACTGTTAAGATTTTGTTCACTGTAGATTAATTTTGCCTATTCTAGAACTTCATATAATGGACTCACTTATGCAGTATGTATTCTGTAAGTTCCTTTTACTCAGCATGTTGGTATATTCATCAGTGTGTTTAAGCTTTGTTCCTTTTTATGGCTGAGCAGTATTCTATGTATGAATATGCCACATTTTAATGTTTCACCTGTTAGGTGAACGACTGATGAACAATGAGCTGTTTCTAGTTTGGGGCTATCATGAATAAAGTTGGTATGAACATGTACAACGTTTTTGTGAACCTACATTTTAATTTAGTTTAATTTGGATAAGTACTTAGGAGTGGGAATATCCTAAGTTGATGTATTTTAAATTTTACTAGAAGATGACAAACTTTTTCCTAAATGATCATCCTGTTTTACATTCCCAGAGTTCTAGTAGGTCCACATCCTTATCATTTGCTGTTGTCAGTCTATAATTTTAGCCATTGTGTGTGTAGTGGTATCTTCTGGTTTTAATTTGCTCTCCCTGACAATGAATAGTACTTTTTCATAAGCTTACTAGCCATTTGGATATCTTTAGTAAAGTTGAAGTGTCTGTTTCTTCTCTTATTCAAGATGATTTGCCATTCATTTATTTGTTTTTGTTTCTTATTTGCTGAAGAAATAAGATTAACCTGTAGGTTTCCATAATCTGAATTTGGCTGATTGCCTTTGTGTGATGTTTATCAACTGCTTTTCTATTGGCTTTGGTCTTAACTAATCTGCAGGAGTACTTTGTTCCTATAGTGAGCTTTAAATACCTTTTCCCCCCCAGTTTGTCCTCTTTGTGTGCTCATCATGGCAGAAGCTATTTTTACATGACTGAATTCTTAAATCTCCCCTTTTATAGTTTCAAGGTTTTATGTCAACGTTAGGAACATCTCAGTGAAATGGTTCTGAAAGTACTTGGGGATAAAGCATGAAGGTGTATAACCAAGGTAGACTCTAGAATATGGATGGACTCATTGAAGGTCACAAGGATCACCAAGGTAGTTTAAGAATCTTAATTTGAAGCCCACAGGCAAAACTTAACAAGTTTATTCAAAGACTGTGATTTGAAAACATACCTGGTTGTGGCCAGACTCGGTGGCTCACTCCTGTAATCCCAGCACTTTGGGAGGCCGAGGTGGGTGAATTACCTGAGACCAGGAGTCGGAGACTAGCCTGGCCAACATGGTGAAACCCCGTCTGTACTAAAAATACCAAAATTAGCCGGGTGTGGTAGTGCATGCCTATAATCCCAGCTACTTGGGAGGCTGAGGCAGGAGAATTGCTTGAACCAGGGAGGCAGAGGTTGCAGTGAGCCGGGATCACGCCACTGCACTCCAGACTGGATGACAGCAAGACAAAAATAAATTGCGGAATACAAGCAATGTTATGCTAGAAGAACGTAGTATTTGTGATAGATGTTGTAATTGAATATGAATGACCCTTTACTTTTTCTTAACTTTACCTTCCACCAGCACACTCCATAATGATACTTTTGTGCCATAAAGCAGCATCCAGAATGCTAAGTCATTACTGCTTTCTGGAGACTTGTACAGCTTTTTCACTCTACTTGCCCTTGCCCTCTGGAAGCCTGAGTTACCTCTTCTTTACCATGCTTAATTATTAAGTCTTAGGGATCTGATATCCTCAGCGATGCTTACAACCACTTGCTTGTTCTTTTTTTTTTTTTTTTTTTTTTAAAGACAGGGTCTCACTCTGTCGCCCAGGTTGGAGTGCAGTGGTACAATAATCTTGGCTCACTGCAACCTCCGCCTCTCGGGTTCAAGCGATTCTCCTGCCTCAGCCTCCCGAGTAGCTGGGATTACAGGCATGCACCACCACACCAAGCCAATTTTTGTACTTTTAGTAGAGATGGGGTTTCACTACATTGACTGGTTTTGAACTCCTGGCCTCAAGTGATCTGCCTGCCTCGGCCTACCAAAGTACTGGGATTACAGGTGTGAGCCACTGTGCCTGGCCTACTGGTTCTATTTTTAAATTAATTCTACATTTCAAGATAATTCACTGACTAAAGTTTGTGCCACTTATTCTAGGTGTAGAAATTATGCTTGTCAGATACGTGGTTTCTGATTTGGTATATTGACTGACATGCTTACAACAATCTTTATACCATAGTAGTGTGTTAACATCAAAATTAACCTGTTCTCGGCCGGGTGCGGTGGCTCACGCCTGTAATCCCAGCACTTTGGGAGGCCGAGGCGGGTGGATCATGAGGTCAGGAGATCAAGATCATCCTGGCTAACACGGTGAAACCCCGTCTCTTCTAAAAATACAAAAAATTTGCCGGGTGTGGTGGCGGGCACCTGTAGTCCCAGCTACTAGGAGGCTGAGGTAGGAGAATGGCGTGAACCTGGGAGGCGGAGCTTACAGTGAGCCGAGATCATGCCACTGCACTCCAGCCTGGGCGACAGAGTGAGACTCCATCTCAAAAAATAAATAAATAAATAAATAAATAATTAACCTGTTCTTAGCATGGGAGACCTCAGTCATCGATGATAGTTCCCAAACCAGCTATTATCTAAGAATTATTAAGATTTGACTTGGTATAACATTTTGGGTAATACATTAGGCTAAGTTAATTTGAAAGAAGTTTTGCTGTAAATCAAAACAGGACCATTAAACTACTGAAATATAAATATTTAAAAAGGGCCCTCATTTTTTGGTGAACAAAACTGAAACGAGGCTGTAATGGAGAGCCTTCTTTCACATAATGGTTAAATCTCCTTTAAGAGTTTCATTATATGTTTTTATAACTTGACTTACAAATAGTGAATGAACTAAAGACTTTCTCATAGTTTCTATCTGCTTATCAACCTTGCAAATCTTGGAGTCTATTTGGAAATAAATAAGAACTGAAACTGCATTTAGGGATGAGTTCAGTCAGGTTCTATTGGGTTAGACTTTGAGTATGAAAGCACGATTTTTTAATATATAAACTTTATTTTAGAGTAGTTTTCGGTCACTGGTTGTGGTGGCTCATGCCTGTAATCCCAGCACTTCTGGAGGCTGAGTCTGGTGGATCATGGGGTCAGGAGTTCGAGACCACCCTGACCAACATGGTGACACCCCATCTCTGCTAAAAATACAAAAAATTAGCCAGGCATGGTGGTGCGTGCCTGTAATCCCAGCTACTAAGGAGGCTGAGGCAGGAGAATTGCTTGAACCCAGGAGGCAGAGGTTGCAGTGAGCTGAGATCGCGCCATTGCACTTCACCCTGGGCGACAGAGTGATACTCCATCTCAAAAAAAAAAAAAAAAAAAAGTTTTAGATATACAGAGACATTGCAAAAACAGTACAGAGTCCCTGTATACACCTCACCCACCTGTATACCTATTGTTAGTATCCTGCATTACTACAGGATATTTGTCACAACTAAGCAACCAACTTTGATACTTTACTGTTAACTAAATCGCACAGTTCAGATCTTTAGTTTTTTTCCAAATATTCTTTTCATTCCAGGATCCCACAATTACATTCATTTAACCACCTCAGATAGTTTTGTTTTTAATGACTTCAGATTCCCAACCTTTTTTTTTCACATCAGATGGGTAATGTCCTGATGTAACAAGGCGTGAAGGAGGCACATCTAACACAGAAGTGTGAAAGCCCAGTCATGATGCTTATGAACTACAGAAGGATCTCAGACTTGGTTTTGATGACCATGACAGCGTTAAGGAGTACTAGTTGGTTTTGTAGAATGTCTGTGAAGTTTTCTGATTGTTTTCCTTCTGGTCTTAGGAGGAAGACCAAAAAGGGGCATTTTCATCACATCAAGGGTACCTGTTATTAATAGGGCTTATCACTCATGATATTAATACAAATGTTGATCATCTGGCCAAGATAGTGTTTGCCAGGTTACTATACAATTTTTTTTTCCTCTTTACATATTGTACTCAAAGCAAGTGACTAAGCACAATCCGTACTCGAAAGGTGGGGAGTTAAGCTCCATCTCCTTGAAGTGGGGGAGGCGGTATCTACATAATTATTTGGGCTTTTTCTGTATAGGAGAGATGCTACTGCTCCTTCATCAGGTCATTTATATCAATATGGACTCATGGGTACTTACTTTATCCTTTGGGTTATAATCCTAAGCTGCATTATTTACTTTGTTGCTGAGATTTGTTTCATCTTTGGCCCTTGGGCATTCTATCAGTTGGCTCCTGTGCCCCTTTCACATACCTGCATCCTTGTTTGTGGAACACTTCTTTACTTTCTGGCACTACAAGATACCCTCGACGGAGAATCAGCCATTTCTCTAGGGAGCCCTGATGCCTTTTCTTGGAGAACGGTATTAGAAAACAAGATCTGGGCATTGGATGTACCCGTTGCTGCTGGCATGTCTGCTGCTAGGCCCTCTCAGTGAACAGAGATATATGCATGTGTAGTAACTGAAATATACACACATAATTGTAATTACTTTCTGAATTCTTCTGGGAAGCAGTTTTTTAAAAAACTAGTAAAATATACATAAAACCTGCTGTTTTAACCATTTTTAAGTGTACATTTATGTGGCATTAAGTGCATTCACATTGCTGTGCAACCATTACCACCATCTGTCACCAGAATTTTTCATCTTCCTCCAACACAAACTGTACCTATTAAACACTGACTCCCCATTCTGCTCTTCCTTAAGCCCCTGGGAACCATCATTTTACTTTCTTTATGCTTTTGACTATTCTAGGTACTTAGTGTAAGTGGAGTCATACAATATTTGTCCTACGTATGACTGGCTTCACTTATCATGTCCTTAAGGTTCATCTATATCGTAGCATGTGTCAGAATTTGTTCTTAAAGTTGAATAATATTCAATCGTATGCATATACTAAATTTTGTTTACCCATTCATCCATTGATGGACACCTGGGTTGTCTCTACCTTTTGGCTATTTTGAATAATAGGGCTGTAAACACAGGTGTACAAGTATCTATAGAAGTTCCTGCTTTGAATTCTTTGGGGTGTATACCTAGAAATGGGTTTGCTGGATTATATATGGCAATTGTTTTTTTTTCTTTTTTCAGAAATCACCATACTGCTGTACCATTTTACATTCCCACCAACTGTGTACCTGAGTTCCAGTTTCTCTATGTCCTTGTCAACACTTGTTCTACTTTTTTGATAATAGCCACCTTAATAGGTTTATAAAGTGGTATCTCATTGTGGTTTTGATTTGTACACTTCCCCAGTGATTACTGATGTTGAGCTTTTCATGAACTTATTGGACATTTCTACATCTTTTTGCAAGAAGTGTCTATTCCAGTACTTTGCTCATTTTTTCAGGCTTTTTATTGTTGCAGGATTTCTTATTTACAAATGTTTTCTCCCATTCCTTGGGTTGCCTTTTCATTCTGCTGATAGTGTCCCTTGATGCACAAATTTTTAATTTTGCTGAAGTCCAATCTATTTTTCCTTTTGTTGGCTGTGCTTTTGATCATACCCAATAAATTACTGCTAAATCCAATGTCATGAAGCTTTTCCTTTATTTATTTTTTTTCTTTTTTAGACAGGGTCTTGCTCTGTCGCTTAGGCTGGAGTACAATAGCACAGTCTCAGTTCACTACAACTTCCACCTCCCAGGTTCACGCAATTCTCCTGCCTCAGCTGCTTGAGTAGCTGGGATTACAGGTGCCCACCACCACACCTGGCTAATGTTCATATTTTTAGTAGAGATGGGATTTCACCCTATTGGCCAGGCTGGTCTCCAACTCCTGACCTCAGGTGATACACCTGCCTCGACCTCCCTAAGTGCTGGGATTACAGGCGTGCACCACCACGCCGGGCCAATAATTCTTTTTCTTCTTTTTAAGAATTTAATAATTCTAGCTCTATTTTTCTTCCAACCTTAGTGGATGGAGCTAGTTCTTGATGCATTTTAAGTTAATATTTGCATATGGTGTAAGGGTCCAACTTTTGTTGTTGTTTTTTGGTATGTAGCTATCCAATCTTCCCAACACCATTTGTTGAAAAGACCATATTTTCTCCACTGAATGGCCTTGGCACCCTTGTCAAAAATCATCTGACCATATGTGTAAAGATTTACTTCTAGGCTCTTTTTCTATTCCATTGGTTTATATGCTAATTTTTATGCCAGTACCATACTGTTGGTTACTGTAGTTTTGTGTTAAACTTTGAGATCAGGAAGTATAAGACCTCCAACTTTGTTCTTTTTCAAGATTATTTTGAGTATTTGGGGGGGGTCTCTTGACATTCTGTATGAATTCTAGGATAGATTTTTCTATATTCGCAGAAATGTTGGGATTTTCATAGGGACTATTGAATTTGTAGATTACTTTGGGTAGTATTGACATTTTAACAATATTAAGTCTTTGTCTCCATGAAAATATACATTTTTTTTTTTCTTGGCCTCCCAAAGTGCTGGGATTACAGGTGTGGGCCACTGTGCCCTGCCAAATGTGATACTTCTATGTCTTAATTTTGTATGGCAACATTTTGAAGTTTTCAATGTACAAGTCTTGGCCTCTTTGGTTCAGTTTATACTATTGTAAATGATGGAAAGCACAATTTTAAAGGAAGATAGGCATACCATTAAGTCATGGTATTCATGACTTGGTCTCCTTGCTTTTATGGGAGGCTGCACTAATAACTAAAGATCTTTGGGACGCTGTATACATTTTTTTTTTTTTTGAGATGGAATCTTGCTCTGTTGCCCAGGCTGAAGTGCAGTGGCGTGATCTCAGCTCACTGTAACCTCTGCCTCCCGGGTTCAAACGATTCTCCTGCCTCAGCCTCCCCAGTAGCTGAGACTACAGGCACACGCCACCACGCCTGGGTAACTTCTGCATTTATTTATTTATTTAATTTATTTTAGTTGAGACGGGGCTTCACCACGTTGGCCAGGTTGGTCTCGAACTCCTGACCTCAAGTGATCCGCCTGCCTTGACCTCCCAAAGTGCTGGGATTACAAGCGTGAGCCACAGTGCCTAGCCTAAAAAAATTTTTTTTAAGGCTAGTATTTATGTGTAATTCTAAGTAAAGTCTCAAGTGACTATTCCTCCTTATATTGTGTGTTACAAATATCTTTTCAAATTAATTTAAAATTAATTATAAAATAACTTTTGCTAATTTAGGGCAACACTCCTTTAGTCCATTTTGTTCTCCACATTATGTATAGCACCTGTAAGTGTGCTGGCTCATGTAGGTGGCCAAAAAATAAAGACTCAAAACACAAATGTTATTTAGGGTAAAAAAAAGACAATCAACAAACTAGGCTAGAATTATCAGATTTTATTTTTCCCCAGAACTGTTAAACTTCAGCTTCACCAAGTAACAGGCTGACTTTTGGAATAACAACTCTTTCCCAAGCTGTTAACTCTTTCCAAGAGACAGAATTTATTAAAAAACATGGTTCCAGGATATTTCCTCCCCAGAATTCTAAACCAGTCACAGAAAGAATCATTACCTTCTTAGGTCTTGATTAGAATGAAACAATCTATAGACACATGTAACAGAATCAAAATAGTATATAATGTTTCTTGCCTTCTCTTGCTCAACACACTTCTCTCTTTTCCCCCAAAGAGTTTGTTACTCAAAGATGTGTAAGTACAGTCAGCCGTCCATATCCATGGGTTCTGCATCCATGGATTCAACCAACTGCCAATCAAAAATATTCAGAAGAAAAAAATTCCACAAAGTTCCAAAAAAGCAAAACTTGAATTTGCCGAACACCCAGCACTATGTTGAATCCATGCAAATGAAGTGATGTGTAGGTATTTTATTAGGTATAAGTAATCTTCAGATGATTTAAAGTACACAGGAAGATGTATGTAGGTTATATGCAAATACCATATAACCCATTCTATATAATGGGACTTGAGCACCCATGGATTCTGATATCCAGTTGGGTTCCTGGAACCAAACCCCCATGGATACCAAGGGTTGACTGTATTGCCCTTTCCAAGAAAGCATCTATCACCTTTCATTCATGACTCAGAATAAGGAATTCCTTATTCAAACGTTAAGTATTCCGAGCTAACTGTTCTCAGCCATCAACAAATTAAACTTGGCCAGGTGTGGTGGCTCATGCCTGTAATCTCAGCACTGTGGAAGTGAAGGTGGAGGACTGCTTAAGCCCAGGAGTTTGAAACCAGGCTGAGCAACCAATGAGACCCCACTAAAAAAAAAAAAAAAAAAAGCCAGTCCCAGCTACTTGGGAGGCTAAGGTGGGAGGATTGCTTGAGGCCCAGGAGAACAGGGATTCAGTGAGCTGTGATTGCACTACTGCACTCCAGCTTGGGCAACAGAACAAGACCCTGTCTCAAGAAAACAAACTTATTTTACTCTATATTTGACTTTGCTTTAATCAATATCTTCTATTTGCAAAAGCCAAACCCTATTTTGAAAACTCCTTACAATTTCCATTATGACTTGGAGAGGAAGATGGAGGGAACTGGGAAGAGTTGGCTTATTTTGTGGAAGGAGATTCTGAAAAGGGCAGTTATTTACTTTGAAGTCATTAAGTAGAAAAACAAATATTCTTTTTTTTGATAATGAAAACCCTTGTAGGTAAAGACCAGAAAATTCTAGTCCTGAAATTATAATATATTACAATATTGTTTTCAGTACATTCAGAATTTATATTACTTTTTAATTTCTTTTCCCTGAGATTGGGTTCACAGTTTGGTAGAAATACTTTAAAGAGGTAGTTAGTAGGGGTGAAGAGGAAACAATGTTTATGCTAACAGCACCTGGAAAAATAAGTAACATCTGTCATTTTGATCTCAGCATCTGTCTCTCCCCCTTGAATCTGCAAATGTAACAGAAGGAGATGATCATTTTCCTTTTTATTCTTATCTGCCTGGACTCTCTCCTATTACATCCACCCCAGTATCACTAATCATAAAAATGAGTTGCCCTTCCAAAGATATGCTATAAAGCAAACCCTCAATGTCAGGTTGTTTAGATTTAGAAGAGAAAGGCTCAAGTGAGTTCACTTTTATTCATACAGTCATTAGGGAAAATGAGCAAAATTTCCAGTAACCCCAACCACTGCCTTTTCTCCCTGGACCAGTTAATTCCTATCAACTCTTTAGTTGACTCTAAGAACTGGACTCTATGAGATCCTGACAGCTAAAACACTGGTACAGAAGAGCCAGCATAAACGTTTTGGTCCAGGTCTTGGCCTTCAGTCTTATGATGGGCTGGTGGAATATTGCTTCATCAGATGCTTGTGACAGGGATTGCAAACTCGCTCAGGCTTGATACTTGAAGGAAGAGGCAGTTCATTTGTTGAACAGGCATCACAGAAGGTTCCTCTGCAGTTCTTACACACATTCTATGAGGAGAAGAGGAGGTTAGGCGGGGAATAGAAGAGGTGTAAGGCATAAGGATTCATGGGATATAAAAAGCCAAATGTGGCAAATGTTCCATGCCTAATCAAATAATGACTGGATGTTTACTATGTGCCAGATAGTATCTGAACACAGGCACAATCTACAAAAAAGTTCACAGTCTAGTTTTTAGATTTAAATGAAAAGAAGCAGTGCCGTAGAGTTAAAAATAAAAACAGGTAACATAAAAATCACTTGTATTTAGAATATACTTCACACATCTGTTCCCCATACTCACTTTGAGGTAG
This sequence comes from Macaca thibetana thibetana, assembly GCF_024542745.1. Lineage (NCBI taxonomy): Eukaryota > Metazoa > Chordata > Mammalia > Primates > Cercopithecidae > Macaca > Macaca thibetana. Next base: position 122,953,033 of record NC_065582.1, on the reverse strand, counting down.
GTTAGTTTTAAAATTAGTTTGCAAGTACCTGTGCATACACCAAATAAGGCAGTGAAAGAGCAATGGATTGAGTGAACAGGCTAGGATTAAAAAATGTGCTGAGTACGAACTGAAAGTATAATTCCTAATACACTGATGTGCTTAATGCTTTCCTGTGATCTCTGGTGCTCTAAGCACATCCACTGGGTTATAAGTGCAGCAGGAGCACAGCTTCCTGCATCTTGTTCATAGGAAATTGTTTGGTTTTCCTAAACGTTTTGCATCTTTAATGGTCAAGCACTGAGAGAGCAAGAAGTCACTATAGCAATGTCAGCAGTAAGGCTGTGATAGGGTGGTACGCACAAAGCTCCAAGCGTCCTATATAAAAAGCTGTGAAGAATAATTTCTCCCATGAAGTGCTACCTTCATGTCAAATAATTCATGTTCCTGAGGGTGAGAGGAGTAGGGGGTTGCTTTCATTTGAAAGCCTGAGAATTTTTGTCTGACACATAGAAGTTAAAGTTGCATGGCTTAGAAGAGGAAAGCCAGAATGAACAGTTTCTTCTATTTTGTAACATGTTTCTATAATTATAACTTCCAGTTCTATGAGGGCAGTTTATCTGTTCTCTGACTCTGTGAATTTAAGAGTAGGTCATACTATAATTTCATTTGTTAAAATCTGGCACGATCACAGATGGTGCTATGCAGGTCGTGATCCAGAATTTGAGCCTGTTTCCTGTATCTCTTCCAAGCACGTGTTTCACACGTTCATTTGTACATAACTTTTCTTGAGCATCTCCTATGGATTGGATACCATATTAGATGCTGGGGGATTCTGTGAACAAGACACAGGTCCAGCTATCAAGGGCACTCGTTCTTTCTGAATACTTCCCTAACTCTGCCTACCCTAGAATAACAAACTGGGAAGGTGCTCAGGCAGACACCCTTGAGGATCGGGTGGAAAACAAGTGGTCTAGCGGGGAGAGCTCATATTCTGTTCTGAGCAGGATAAAGTGCTGAAAGGACTGTGGACTTTGGAGCTAAAGCTAGGTTGGAACCTGGGCTTCATCACTTATGACTTAACTTTGGGAAATATAGTTAGCATTAGATGTTCAACGTTCTCCATTTATAAAATGACAGCTATGAAGGACATAAGCTTGAAAAGAACAGAGACTTGGTCTACTTTGTTTATTACTTTTTCTCCAGCACATTCTACACAGCAGGCACTCAATATTTACTTATACATTTCTATCTGCTTATTTGCTTTAAATTACATACTTTTTTGTTTATTTATTTTTAGACAGGTTGCTCTGTTGCCCAGGTTGGAGTACAATGGCGCAATCTCGGCTCACTGCAACCTCCGCCTCCCAGGTTCAAGCGATTCTCCTGTCTCAGCCTCCTGAGTAGCTGGGATTACAGGCGCCCGCCACCACGCCTAGCTTTTTTTTTTGTTTTTTGTATTTTTAGTAGAGATGTAGTTTCACCATGTTGGTCAGGCTGGTTTTGAACTCCTGACCTCGTGACCCACCCGCCTCAGCCCCCCAAAGTGCTGGGATTACAGGCATGAGTCACTGCGCCTGGCTGCTATTTATGTTTATTTTAACGGAAATTTACTGACATGAATTATTATGACTGAAAAAATAACAGGTACCCAGTAAATGCTTGCCCCTTTTGCTTTTCACCCCACCCCCAGCACTGTGAGCATGCACTCTGCACTCTATGCGGCAAAGTCCCTGTTACTCCTGGGGAGGGACTGGGGGGGTGCTGTAGACATTCCTATGAAAAACCTGTCCGTTTCTCACCACAGTTACCTTTGTTAGGCTGCCATCTTCCTGACATAGCTGACACACCTGTGGCTTTCCAGAGAGCAGCAGCTGATCCTAAACCACACAGTGAGCGGTTAGTTTTTCTTAGTGCCAGAAATATTAGTACTTTCAGAATATGCCTTTTTTACCTACAGTATTAATATAATCACACTATAGACTATCTGGAAACTAAATAAACCAATTACGAATAGGTAGTCCTACCACCATAATACCACTCGGAGAATCCCATCATTATGCTTCCAGCTCTTAGTTTTTATAATAACGTGATTTTACTTCTAAAAAGAAAATCCAACACATGCAAGTATAGAGTAAAAAGTTTTAACACCATCCCATTCCTCTTGCTTCACTCTACCATCAAGAATGGAAAGCACTGGGGGCTGGGCCTGGTGGCTCACACCTGTAATCCCAGCACTTTGGGAGGCCAAGGTGGGTGGATCACGAGGTCAGGAGTTCAAGACCAGCCTGGCTGACATGGCGAAACTCCATCTCTACTAAAAATACAAAAAAAAAAAAAAAAGCAAAGCTGGACATGGTGATGGGCGCCTGTAATCCCAGCTACTCAGGAGGCTGAGGCAGGGGAATCACTTGAACCTGGGACGTGGAGATTGCAGTGAGCTGAGATTGTGCACAACACTCCACACTGGGTGACAGAGTGAAACTCTGTCTCAAAAAAAAAAAAGAATGGCAAGCATTGGGCATGGAAGCTCACACCTGTAATCCTAGCACTTCGGGAGGCCAAGGTGGGAAGATCACTTGAGCCCAGCCTGGGCAACATGATGAAACCTTATCTCTGTAGTCCTAGCTACTCGGGAGGCAGAAGTGGGAGGACTGCCTAAGCTCAGGAAGTCGAGGCTGCAGTGAGTTGAGATCGTCCACTGCACCCCAGCTTGGGCAATACGAGTGAGACCTTAGCTCCATTTAGAAAAAAAAAAAAAAAGGATAGCAGTAGGATTTATTTTATTTTATAACCTGAGAGGTAAATGACAGGGTGACTCAGACATAGTAGCATTCACTGTCTTTCTCATGGGCTTGTCATAAACTATTAGATTCACAAAGTGTTTTATAATCATTTATGTTAGCTTATTTCTAAGTGATCAAAGCATCTTTTTTCTCTCCATTTTATGTAAAAGAAAACTAGAGGAAAGGATGTAAAGTGAACTCTCCTAGGTCTTATGTCAGGGATAATTTAAAATGTGAGAATGGATGTTTACTTAGTAAACTGTTCAGAGCTGTGCTACTTCCTGTGCGAGCTTCAGGCAATACGTATTTGTTCAGGGTATTGTTAGAAGGATGGTACACTGTATTCACGCATCTTCCGCCCATGCTACCTTATTTGCTGGCTAGGCACGGTTCAACCAACTTCATAATTTATACAAGATGTTTTGAAACAGGAGGCTGTGTTACCTGTTCATCCGTAGGGTGGGGTTGCAGCCTACAATGGAGAAGTAAAAAATCGTGACAAATAGGAACTTTATATTTCCATTTCTATCATTTCAATAAAAAGCTCAGAATACAAACATTTTTTCAAACAAGAAATACTGTAGGTCTTTTATATTACTAAGAACAACATAATTATTAATTTTGACCTCCAAGGAGAGGAAATTTTGCTTCTTAAAATGAATCACTAGAATCTGACCATTGACTTATTATATTAGGGTTCCCATTTAAAAACAGATGAAGTTGTATTTTACATTCCTTTTTGCTATCAAAATATTCCCAATGTGTAAAACTCCAATGTGTAAAACTTCCCAATGTGTAAAACTCCAATGGTTCACTGGCCATATATTTTAGTAGCTTTTTTTCTATTTGATATTATGGAAATCTATACATTATCCATTATCACATGTTATATATTAGTCCTAAATATTCTTAAGATGTGGAGCTTTAGCAAATTAATCCAAGAAGGGGAAATGAATGAGACTGTCACCAGAAAATCCATTCAGGTTGAAATATTTCTTCATGAGACTAAGCTGAGCTAACTCTGATGTTCCCAGCACGGACTAGAGCCTAAATGAGAGGCGAAGCAAAGCCCGCTCTCGGTTACAGGGAAAATGCACTACAGATTGCAATGGTTCCTATTCTTTTCACTTGAGTGGCAGTGTGACCACCAGACATACACCATGGGGTGACCAGATTTTCTGATGTTCTTTGCCATCATAATCCCAGGAAGCCTGGTATGTCTAACGATTGCAGCTATGACCAGAATAAGTCCTGGAAGTTGCTAATAGGTAGTGCAGAGCCAAAGCACTTAAAAACAGTAGACATGATAAACAGAAGCAACTTGGATAAGTCATTCAGCCTCTCTGTGCGTCTCAGTTTTCTCATCTGTAAAGTTGCATTAGACAGTTTTGTAAGGAATATTAAATCATAAGGAGATAATGAATGTAAAACAAATTCTAAGTTGCAGAGCACAATTCAATTCAGATAAAAGGAAGCACTATTCTATATTCTCAGGACCTAAATCAGAAGTTGGCATTTAATACACACTCCTGATTGCTCAAGTAAATGACTTGATGTTAGTTTGGAACTAGGCTGACCCTGAAAGGCACCTGGAAGCCCAGGTTAATTTTATGGCCCTTCTAGTTCCCTTCTCTTTGCTTATGTCGATCTGTAATGTGAGATGGGTGACAGTTTAAGGTTAGCTCTGGATCAAACTATGCTCTTTGGGAGCAAAATTAAAGACTTTGGAATCATTCTGGCCTTTAAGGCAAGAAATGGGCATTTAGGCCAAGCACCTGCAAACTGGACTGTGTAATTTCTCTTCTCCAGCAGCTACTTTTGCTCCAGATGACACACTACCTCATTCTTTTTGGTTTTTTTTTTTTGAGATGGAGTCTTGCTCATTGCCCAGGCTGGAGTGCAGTGGCGCGATCTCGGCTCACTGCAAGTTCCACCTCCCAGGTTCATGCCATTCTCCTGTCTCAGCCTCCCAAGTAGCTGGGACTACAGGCGCCACCCCCCCATGCTCGGCTAATTTTTTGTATTTTTAGCAGAGATGGGGTTTCACCGTGTTAGCCAGGATGGTCTCGATCTCCTGACCTCGTGATCCGCCCGCCTCGGCCTCCCAAAGTGCTGGGATTACAAGCGTGAGCCACCGCGCCTGGCCACTACCTCATTCTTAAGGTGACACAGCCTGGCTAGCGACAGCTGTATAGTTCTCTCAAAACCCCACTATGGTATCCTTCCTCATCACTAACTGCTTCCTCCACCTTTTAAAGCAGACCTTTATGTTTAGAGCAGTTAGATTCACAGCCAAATTGAGTAGAAGGTACAGAGACTTCCCACATGCCTCCTGCCCCATCCCTGGTCTCTTTATCAACATGTTGCACCAGAGTGGTACATTTGTTACAACTGATGAACCTACACTGACACGACATCATCACCCAGAGTCTACAGTTCACGTTAAGGTTCACTCTTGGTGGTGTCTATAGTCTATGGTGTGGTCAAATGTATAATGACATGTACCCACCATCACAGTATCATACAGAGTAGTCCACTGCCCTAAATATCCTCTGTGCTCCACCTGTTCATTCCTCCCTTCCCTTACCACTGGCAACCACTGATTTTTTTTTTAATTGTCTCCATAGTTTTGTCTTTTCCAGAATGTCATATAACTGGACCTCCTTCACTTTTTAATGCAGTGGCACTATGTAATATTTAATTATATTTCTAACCTGGTAAAATAACTACAAAAAGTCAGCTTCCTTGAAACTATCCTATGCTCTTCATCGTGAGCAAATCAGATAGAGTTAGGAAAAAGGAATAGAGTTAAGCTGTTTTTGAGATTCTCAAGAGAAAGAAAAAATGAGAGATGAGAGATAAGAGAAATCAGAGTACTTATTTATTTATTTTTTTTATGTTTTTGAGACGGAGTCTCACTCCATTGCCCAGGCTGGAGTGCAGTGGCGCTATCTTGGCTCACTGCAACCTCTGCCTCCTGGGTTCAAGTAATTCTCCTGCCTCGGCCTCCCAAGTAGTTGGGATTACAGGCAGGTACCACCAGACCCGACTAATTTTGTATCTTTAGTAGAGACGGGGTTTCACCATGTTGGCCAGGCTGGTCTTGAACTTCTGATCTCAGGTGATCCACCTGTCTCGGCCTCCCAAAGTGCTGGGATTATGGGCATGAGCCACTGCGCCCAGCCACTTATTTGAAATTTAGCACGTAGGTAGAAACAAGTCATACTCAAATATATTTAAGAAGCTAAGAAATGCTATGTATGACTTATACTTTATTCTCCTGGGAAACCAATTCAGTAAAGGTGGGAAATAACCTCTTAAGTGATCATCTGAGCTTGGGAATTAATCAGGGAAGAGAGAGAGGACAGCTTGATCATCCTTTCCTCTGAAATGGCCTAATGGGTTTGGTTTAATACATGTTATATGGTTTATTATTTACTAACTTCCACTTTGAATGTCTTCCTGGCATATTAATATTGTAAGTCAGTGTCTGGTCGGTGTCAATGCCAATGTATATAAAAAACTCCCCCCTTCCCACCACCCCAGAATAACTTTACATCTTAGTTAATACTTGATTAACAAACACCTGTGGCTTTCTTCCAGGGGCTTTTTTAGTTTAACATTTTCCTCTTGCATGTTGTGCTTCCCATCCTGCCAAAAGAAAACAGCCCAATTTATTAATTATTCAGAATGCTAAACAACGATGATATTGCACATATTTTCTTCTGCAATGCCTTAGTTTGGGTATAAAGCTAAGTAACTTTTTTTTTTTTTTTTAATCAGGGAAGGGATCTAACTTTCAAGCTATGTTTCCTCATTCTTTGCTCTAAGTAGTTTCTTAACTATTCTGATAGTTTGTGACAAATGATTTTCAAAGTAGATATTTTAATTCTTGAGATTCAAATAAAATTCAGAATGTATTCTATTTACTTGCAAAGTTGGCTCAAGATATCAGTTACTCCTTAGAGGAAGTATAATTTTTTTTTTCTTTCCCCCAGACTGAGCTCTGAAAAACTGGTAAAACCAAGGACGGCCATATCCATCAGACTATAATCCTCTGGATGTTCAATCAAGTTGATGCCCCAGGGCCACAACTTTTTTTTTTTCCGAGACAGGATCTCGCTCTTGTCACCCAGGCTGGAGTACAGTGGTGCCATCTCGTCTCACTGCAACCTCTGCCTCCCAGGTTCAAGTGATTCTTGTGCCTCAGCCTCCTGAATAGCTGGGATTATAGGTGTGCACCACCATGCCTAGCTAATTTTTGTATTTTTAGTAAAGACGAGGTTTCACCATGTTGGCCAGGCTGGTCTCGAACTCTTCACCTCAAGTGATCCGCCCGGGTTCAAATGATTCTTGTGCCTCAGCCTCCCGAGTAGCTGGGATTACAGGCAGGCGCCACCATGCCCAGCTAATTTTTGTATTTTTAGTAGAGACGGGGTTTCACCATGTTGGCCAGGCTGGTATCAAAGTCCTGACCTCAAGTGATCCATCTGTCTTGGCCTCACAAAGTTTTGGGATTACAGGCATGAACCACCCAGTGCCACCATCGCTATAGCCTGTTCAACTCAAGCAGTTTTCTACTTGGCAGGACAGATGTAAAGTTTCAAACTGCATTTCTTTCTTTCTTTGTTTTTGAGACGGAGTCTTGCTCTGTCGCCCAGGCTGGAGTGCAGTGGTGTGATCTCGGCTCACGCGATTCTCCTGCCTCAGCACCTGAGTAGCTGGGATTATAGGCGCCCACCACCCCTGGCTAATTTTTGTATTTTAATAGAGACGGGGTTTCACCATGTTGGTCAGGATGGTCTTGAACTCCCAATCCAGGTAGTCCGCCCGCCTTGGCTTCCCAAAGTGCTGGGATTACAGGCGTGAGCCACTGCACCCAGCCTCAAACTGTTTTTTTTTTTTTTTTTTTTTTTTTTTTTTTTTTTTTTTGAGACGGAGTCTCGCTCTGTCGCCCAGGCTGGAGTGCAGTGGCGCGATCTCGGCTCACTGCAAGCTCCGCCTCCCGGGTTCACGCCATTCTCCTGCCTCAGCCTCCCGAGTAGCTGGGACTACAGGCGCCCACAACCGCGCCCGGCTAATTTTTTGTATTTTTAGTAGAGACGGGGTTTCACCGTGGTCTCGGTCTCCTGACCTTGTGATCCGCCCGCCTCGGCCTCCCAAAGTGCTGGGATTACAGGCGTGAGCCACCGCGCCCGGCTCAAACTGTTTTTCTACCAATACTCTTAGGCTCTGCCTGGGCAACTTTTGTTTGTTTTGGAGACGGAGTCTCAGTCTGGCACCCAGGCTGGAGTGCTGTGGTGTGATCTTGGCTCACTGCAACCTCTTCCTCCTGGTTTCAAGCGATTCTCTGGCCTCAGCATCAGGAGTAGCTGGGATTACAGGTACAGCTGCCAGGCCCAAATACTTTTTTGTATTTTAGTAGAGATGGGGTTTCACCATGTTGTCCAGGCTGGTCTCAAACTCCTGAGCTCAGGCAATCCACCCACCTTGGCCTCACAAAGTGCTGGGATTACAGGCGTAAGCCACAGAGCCTGGCCAGGTGCTGGGCAGTTTTTAGGGCTATATTTTTTTCTGTGGCACACACACCCACTGCTGCTTGCCTTCAACTGTTGCCTATGTGCATCCAAAAGTGGAATGTGTATTCTTTTTTGTTTGTTTTTTGAGACAAGGTCTCATGCTGTTGCCCAGGCTGGAGTGCAGTGGCATGATCACAGCTCACTGCAGCCTCGACCTCCCGGGCTCAAGTGATCCTTCCACCTCAGCCTCTTGAGCAACTAGGACTATAGGCACGAGCCGCCACACCTGGATAATTTTTAAATTTTTCTGTAGAGATGAGGTCTCCCTATGTTGCCCAGGCTAGTCTCTTACTCCTGGGATCAAGCAATCTTCATGCCAACGGCCTCCCAAAGTGCTAGGATTACAGGTGTGAGCCACCCAGCTGAAATGTGTGTTCTTACACCACTCAAGTATCAAGGAAGAGAGGTCAATACTTATCCTCCTGGAAATGCCACTGCAAGTAACAACTGGAGATTGAAAAACTTAAAACCTCACTTGAAAAATAGGGTGAGATAGGTCAAGATTTTAAGTAAACTCTTGTAAGCCTTTTAGATTTTATGTTCACTAAATTAAAATAATAAAGATAGCATGCTACAGAGAGTGGTTATTTTAATTATATTTATTTATTTATTTTTGAGATGGAGTCTCGCTCTGTCGCCCAGGCTGGAATGCAATGGCATGGTCTTGGCTCACTGCACCCTCCGCCTCCCAGGTTCAACTAATTCTCCTGCCTCAGCCTCCCGAGTAGCTGGGATTACAGGAGCCCACCACCATGCCTAGCTAATTTTTGTATTTTTAGTAGAGACGGGGTTTCACTATGTTGGCCAGGCTGGTCTTGAACTCCTGACCTCGTGATCTGCCCACATCGGCCTCCCAAAGTGCTGGGATTACAGGTGTGAGCCACTGTGCCTGGCCTAGAGTGGTTCTTTGTACACTTTAAATTATTAGTAGTGATACTATTTAATAAATTTCCACATACCATCGTTTTCTACTTGCCAGTAAATTAGCAGCTCACTCTCTAGAAATTTTAAATAGTTTATGAACTCTTCCTGCTTTGTTGTATACTAGAGGTATTCAAAAAGTTCATGGAAAATGCATATTACAAAAAGACTGTGCATGGACTTCAAAAATTTTTTGCAGCAAAATAAACTTGTACTAACTTATTTTAATATATCTGACCAGGATTTGGTTTGAGTCACTAAAAAGGATAAGATATCAGTTTGAAAAGAACCCCTGGCTGGGCATGGTGGCTTGTGCCTGTCATTCTAGAACTTTGGGAGGCTGAGGTGGGCATATCGCTTGAGCCCAGGAGTTCAAGACCAGCCTAGACAACATGGCAAGACCCCGACTCTACCAAAAAAATACAAAAATTAGCTGAGCATTGTGGTGTGTGCCTATAGTCCCAGCTGCTCGGGAGGCTGAGGTGGGAGTATCACCTGAGCCTGGGAAATGGAGGCTGCAGTGAGGCATGATCGTGCTACTGTACTCTGTTCTAGGTGAGAGTGAGACTCTGTCTTAAAAAAAAAAAATAAGAAAGGAAAAGAAAAAAGGAAGAGCCCCTATCAGAGTAACATGAATTCTGCTAAAATTGAAGCAAGAACAAACATCAAATTCATGGTGAAGCATGGATGGAAGAATTGTGAAATTACTGATGCTTTACAAAAACCTTTTGGGGATAATGCCCCAAAGAAATCAGCAGTTTACAAAACGATAACTCATTTTAAGAAGGGGCCAGATGATGTTGAAGATGAAGTCTGCAGTAGCAGACTATCCACATCAATTTGTGAGGATCTTATTCATGCTCTAATTAAAGAGGAACAACGATTAACAGTAGAAACAACAGCCAATACCACAGATATCTCAATTGGTTCGGCTTATACAATTCTGGCTGAAAAATTAAAGTCGAGTAAACTTTCTACTTGATGGGTGCCAAAACTGTTGTGCCCATATCAGCTGCAGACAAAAGTATAGCTTTCAATGGAATTATAAACAAGTGGGATCAAGAACCTGAAGCATTTGTTTGAGAAATTATAACAGGAGATGTAACAACTTCATAGTACAATCCTGAAGACAAAGCACAATCAAAGCAATGGCTCTGAAGAGGTGGAAGTGGTGCAATAAAAGCAAAAGCAGACAGGTCAAGAGCAAAGGTCATGGCAACAGTTTTTAGGGATGCTGAAGGCACTTTGCTTGTTGACTTTCTGGAAGGCCAGAGAATGCCAACATCTGCTTATTGTGAGAGTGTTTTTAATTTTTTTTTTTATTTTTTGAGACAGAGTCTTGCTCTGTCACCCAGGCTGGAGTGCAGTGGTGTGATCTTGGCTCACTGCGACCTCCACCTCCCAGGTTCAAGTGATTCTCGTGCCTCAACCTCCCAAGTAGCTGGGACTAGAGACTAGAGGCACATGCCACCACACTCGGCTAATACTTGTGAGTCTGTTTTGAGAAAGTTAGCCAACGCTTTAGCATAAAAATGCCCAGGAAAGCTTCAACAGAGAGTCCTATCCCACTAGAAATATGCTCCTAACTCATTCCTCTCATCAATCAAGGGCAATTCTGTGAGTTACGATGGGAAATCATTAGGCAACCACTTTACAGTCCTGAGTTGGCTCTTCTGATTTCTGTTTCCTAATCTTAAAACATCATTAAAGGGCACCAATTTTTCTTCAGTTAATAATGTGAAAAGATTATATTGATATGGTTCAATTCCTAGGAGCCTCAGTTCTTCAGGGAGGGCCTACATGACTGGTATCATCACTTACAAAAGTCTCCTGACCTTGATGGAACTTAGGTGAGAAATAAAGTTTATATATTTTTACCTTTTAATTCCATTTCCCAAGATCTTTTTGAAGTCCCCTTGAATAGTAAGTATACACAGGAGGCAATTTTTTCACTGTTTGTCTGTCACATAAAAAGTTATTTCATGTTTTTCTGATTTCATTATTTCCTGGGCCCCAGAGATGCTTTTACCCAATTTTAGCTCCTTCACCACTGTATAGATCTCTCCTTCTAAGATTATTATGTGGAAATTTCTACTTTTGCTCTTTATTCTATATTACCCTCCCTTCCTCAAGCCTAGTTCCCGCTCTAATTATTCCCATGAGAAGTTCCTTAAGGATACTCAAAGTGAAATCCTCATGATTTGAAAAAGATATACAGAAGCAAATCCATATTGTGGAAAATTCTGTTAAAGGGGACTTCAGGGTTGGAGAGGGATTATTATACTATTTTATTAAAATTATTATTTAGCAGAAATCCAAGAAACATATATTTTTGTTAAGACATCAAAATAGGCTGGGCGCGGTGGCTCAAGCCTGTAATCCCAGCACTTTGGGAGGCCGAGACGGGCGGATCACGGAGTCAGGAGATCGAGACCATCCTGGTTAATACGGTGAAACCCCGTCTCTACTAAAAAGTACAAAAAACTAGCCGGGCGAGGTGGCGGGCGCCTGTAGTCCCAGCTACTTGGGAGGCTGAGGCAGGAGAATGGCGTAAACCCGGGAGGCGGAGCTTGCAGTGAGCTGAGATCCGGCCACTGCACTCCAGCCTGGGCGACAGAGCGAGACTCCGTCTCAAAAAAAAAAAAAAAAAAAAAAAAAACACAAAACAAAACAAAACAAAACAAACAAAAAAAGACATCAAAATAATCTTACTTAAAAAATTATTAAAAGGGAAACAGGGTCCCTATGATTATTAAAATCTCCCTTTCCAAATGAAATCAAGTTAGAGAAAGTATCCTAGAGGCCGACCCAGAATCAAGCTTTCATCTGTTCACACAATTACTGGTTTGCTATCCATATACTTAAGGACACAGTCACTAAGTATGTGATCTGTAAAGGAAAACTGACAGGCCTATCAAGGTAGCCTCTAAAATTTAAACTGAAATTAAGTAAAAGAACAAGGGAATAGCAAATATTACCATCTTGGATTCTGGCTTCTGGGAACCCCTTCCTGGGATGCTCCTGTCGTTTTGTAATCTTCTTTCTTTTTCCTGTTTTAGTTCTAACTCAAGCTGGTTCCTGAGTAAGTTGGAGAGGAAAAGGATGAAAAATTGGAATTCTATACAGACATATTCTCTAAAGAATGCCAAGCCCTTGTTTTAAAGTGCAGTAATTAAAAATGGGTAAGGGCTTGTTGTCAGAGAGACAGGTTTTTAAATGATAATGTTGCCACTTCTAAGCTTAACTATGTGAATCTGGACATATTTAACATCTCTAATCTCTACTTTTTTTTGAGACGGAGTCTTGTTCTGTCCCCCAGGCTGGAGTGCAGTGGCATGATCTCCGGTCACTGTAACCTCCGTTTTCCAGGTTCAAGCAATTCTTCTGCCTCAGCCTCCTGAGTAGCTGGGATTACCGGCACCCACCACCATGTCTGGCGAATTTTTGTATTTTTAGTAGAGATGGGGTTTCACCATCTTGGCCAGGCTGGTCTGGAACTCCTGACCTCAGGTGATACACCTGCCTTGGCCTCCCAAAGTGCTGGGATTACAGACAGGAGCCACTGCGCCCAGCCTTAAGCTCTACTTTAATCTGAAAGTGGAGGCAATAATATCGCTAATAGGGTTGATATGAAGATATTATAAGAGTTTGCATGTGAAGTGCTTTGTAAAGTATCTGGCACACAGTAAGAATTCAGGAAATATTATATATTATTATTAGTGTTATTTTGGCTAATAATTACTATTTATCTGGGATCTTGGGCTCTAAGTTTCTAATTCTTTGATCACAAAGCATGTTGATCGGATTTGGGGAATGTTGAAGTACGTGAAGCTTTCTGAATTCCAATTCCAGAGAAGGGACATTGCAAAGACAGAGCCAACCTGGCTGTAAGTCATGAGACCCCTCTTCTTGCTGTCTACCCTAAGAATTACCCATGACCACCCTGTTGGCTCAAGCTGCCCCCTCTTCACCGCTGCCTGGTGAGCTCCTCGACTTCCAGCTGCAGACTGTTGATCTTGTCTCCAAAGTCCTGTTTGAAGAGCCGGTTGTCCAACTCAGCAGACTGGCGGCTTCGCTCAGCCTGGCGCAATCTGGATGTGAGCCACATGAACTTGTGATAAAAAACAAAAGCCATGGTGGGGAGAAAGACCAAGTTCACAACACAACATAAAATAACCCAAGGAAGAATGCACAGAGAGACAGAGAGAGGAAAAAAGCTTTGCAGGACACAGGCAAAGAAATTATGAGGGGGGGAAGATGGAAAAGAAACAAATTCTAAAGAAAAGTAAGATGAAGGTGAACCAGGCAGAGGAAAAGCTGATTTTCCATTTTTTTTTTTATTCTAGTACTACAGTTTACAGCCATTAGATGATAAACAATAAAACATCACTTTTTAGAAAATCCATATCCAAAGCCAACCTCAAGTACACAGTAATTTAAGTTAAATCCACTTTTTAAAAAAATTTCCTAATAGGTTTGATACTTAATTTTTCTGTTTTACACACATAACTGGAACTTGTAAACGGGCAACTACCTTCTTATATGTGGAATTATAGTTTTTTCTTGTCCTTTCCCCCAAACCACATATATTAAATCATGGGACATTATATATCAACCCTCACCCAGGCTTTGGGTTATTCCATAAGGAAAAGCCTTTGTCAGAATTTGGCTGTCTCCTTCCTTTCCCATTCCCACAAAAGATGTGTGACTAAGTGGACAAAGAACTCAGCACTGGGCCTGTTTAAGACTCTGACCATATTCTCTAGAAGATTCTGATGGATGTTTTCTTCTAAATATCTTATAACTTTGCACCTATACAGAAGCATGTTTTAGAAGGTAAAACACTTGGGGCTTTATATAATAGAATTTAGAAGCATGCTATGTGTAGGTTTTAGAAAGTTTAATTTTGGTATTTGATCACTCCTTCCAAATGCTCATAGAAAAGGCAACCCATCACCACAAAAGGATGATGAAGAGAAGAATGTAGTAGGAGCTTTGTTTATATAGGTGCAAATTATAAGAATTAAAATAAGTTCAAGAGCACAGGATCTTCCACTTCCATGAAGTTGGTTTAAACATATGTTCTTTGACTTGATTTTGGTTCAAGTCCAATCTGTGCAGGGACCTATATAAGCACACATGGAATCCATCGTACACTCTTAATGTACACTCGATGGTTTTGCCAAGAAAAAGATAAAGAATTTTAAGAGCTGGAAGCGAAGGGGTTATCTGTGTCCCCACCTAAGCAGCTGAAATGCTGCAAAGCATACCAGAAGGAAAAAAAAAAGAGAGAAAAAAACCCAAATATTTTGTCAGGACCTTTTGAAGGAATGAAGGCTTATGTAAAGCCCATCTCTTCAAATCAAAAATCATCTTAAAAATTAAAGTATTTATAGGATTATTTACAATGTTAAAGCCTAGAGAGGGTTAGTCTGTGGTCACTTATAAATAGAAGCCCTGCTAATATTGCTTGTGGATATCTACTGGGAATCTGTATTTTTGTACTAAATAATAATAAAGAATGTAAGTTTATCATTTATTTCCTATTCTGAAATGTTTTTCTAATAATTCAATTATTAGCTTCCCAGAACCTTTAGCAAACCTCCATCTGAACAAAAAGTAACAGAAACTTTTAAGTAAATGTTTCCAGGTAAGAAATGACAGGCCAGGCAGAATATCAACATTCATGTCTATACCCTGTCCTTTTTATTCCAATAAGAAAAGCAGGATATGAAAAATGGGTACTGCATCATTTTTTTAATACGAGAGGAGTGTTTCTATTAGAATCATTCTCTCTGAACTGCCTAAGTAGGAAGCAGAACTGCAGGAAAATGGCAGAGGTAGAAGATGACAAACATAAGGAGGGTTTCCCCAAGTGTCCACATTATTATGTTATCATAAGTTACCTAATTACTAACTTCATCTCTATATATTTTAAAGAAATATAAGGATGCTGTTTTTTCTTTTTTTTCTTTTTCAAAAGTCACTAAGGCAAAAAAAGTTGCAAGCAATCTTGGTTACTGAGAATAGAAGTGTAGTGAAAGTGAAATACTAAGTACTATCCTTGTCTTGGGGATTAAACCTACATAACAAAAGTGAAAAGGGGTCATGGTCTAAGAGACACAGAACTATTTTAGAAGAGTCTGAGTTCATGTGGTAGTTACCTCTAGTTCATTACACTGCAATGGCAGAACAGGCTTGCAGATACAGACATGAACAATGCACCGAGAATCTGATATTATCAACGATTGGGTTGTAAAGGCATCATTAATATATGTACAGAGCTTCAATTCCCTAGGCTTTTTCAAAAAAGTGGTATTTTTATTTATTGGTCAACTCAGAAATAATTTCTCAAAGTTTACTCAGCTTTTAGTTAGGAACTTATACCAATTTTTCTAACCCTGGGGAGAAAACAATATGAAAAACACCCAACCTACATCTCCAAATGGTTTTTTAAAAGTCCAACAAATTCAAAGTCAACTTTTTGGTGACATTTTAGAGAGAATCAGAGCTTAAATGTAATAGCTTTCAGATTTCTTCCTTTTACAATGAAGTTGTGATATCAGACTTGCAACGTGCCAACTGAAAAATGCCTAATGATGTTTTGGGATCAGTTTATTTGCTGCACTATTTAAGGTCTTTGCCTGTTTCACCAAATCCTTTTCACTAAATAAAATAAAAATGACAATGAAGTGAAAGGGGAATGAGAAAATGGATAAACAGGAAACACAAAAATAGCAAGAGAATAGGTCAGCTTAATATTCAAAGAGATGTCATTTTTTCTTTCTGTTTGCTTTAAATTCCAAGTCAAAGCATCATTGAAAATGAATTTGATACATTTCACTTCAAAAGCACAATTTATGAACAGTAAAATCATTTTGTTAAATCATAAACATATAACTATGTATGAGCAAGTATATAACCGTCTTTCCTAGGTAAGACTGATACATTTTTATTTGGCTATATAAGAGGTTTCAGGCTTATTTACAAATTTGCCATTAAGTTTTGAGTAAACATTAATATGCATTGCTGTTCAGGACCCTTACTAGTTAAGAATCATCTGAATATAAGAAGTCACCCAGGCCAGGCACGGTGGCTCAAGCCTGTAATCCCAGTACTTTGGGAGGCCGAGACGGGCGGATCACGAGGTCAGGAGATCAAGACCATCCTGGCTAACACAGTGAAACCCCGTCTCTACTAAAAAATACAAAAAACTAGCCGGGCGAGGTAGCGGGCGCCTGTAGTCCCAGCTACACGGGAGGCTGAGGCAGGAGAATGGCGTAAACCCGGGAGGCGGAGCTTGCAGTGAGCCAAGATCCAGCCACTGCACTCCAGCCTGGGCGACAGAGCGAGACTCCGTCTCAAAAAAAAAAAAAAAAAAAAAAGAAGTCACCCATTAATCCATTCATTCATATATCTACTGAATGAATGCTTATATATTCAAAGCACTGTGACAGATCTAATGAGGGAACTCAAAAGATTAGTTAACTAATCTCAGGGAGCTTACGCTCGCATCGGAGGACACATATATAAAGGGTTAAAAGGTAAAGTAGACAGTGAGAAGAGCCATAAACAGTATAGATAAATATGAATATGAAGCTATGGGAATTCCCAGAAAGACAGATCATTTCTAGCTGCAAAGAGGTATCAGAGGAAACTTTGGGGAGGTGGCATTTGAGCCTAAACTTAAAAATGAAGAATAAGGAAGTGGGAAGAATTAGGACATTTCTAATTGGTGGAACTATTGGGAAAGAAATGAATGAGAAAACTGGGAAGTACGTCCAGGGACCAGTAGTTTAGTTTTGCTCAAGTGCAAGAAGGGTGACGAACAGGTGTTGAAGGTAGACACATCAAATGACCTTGGGTGCCATGCCACATTCAATCTTGAAGACTCAGCCATTTCTCTTGGCTGCTGAGCTGCCAGACAGAAAATGGTGGTTTCACACAAACAGAGAAAGAGAGTAGCATAGGAAGAAGATGTGCTTTGGGCAGACTACATTGTAGATACTGGTGAAAGATAGCTGCCCAAAGGATGAAAACTCAAGACTGGTCTCCAGATGAAGGTAAAAGCTGGGGAAACACACTGGAGGTGACAGTGGAAGCTACAGAACTACCCAGGAGAAAGAAAAGGGAGATAAAGAGAAAAGGGTTAAAGAAGGGAAAGATCCAGAATAGATCCTTGGAGGACACCTATCTCTCACTGCCTCTATATACCCCAGCATCCAAGTATTCAAATACTTTAGTGATGAACAATAAAATCACAGAATTACATACATATATTTAAGAGTCCTTTCATGCTTTTAAGTATCCTTCCCCTAACACATGATTCTGATAAGGGTTAAGAGTTCTGATGTTCAAAACAGTCATCAAAGGCTGACCTTTCCTTTTTTTTTTTTTTTAAGGCTAGTCAAGTAACTGACATTTCCTAAAAATATTTCAGTCACACTTTAGAAAACACACATAATATTTAATTGGCTTTTTTTTTTTTTTTTTTTTTTTTTTTTTTTTTTTGAGACGGAGTCTCACGCTGTTGCCCAGGCTGGAGTGCAGTGGCGCGATCTCGGCTCACTGCAAGCTCCGCCTCCTGGGTTCACGCCATTCTCCTTCCTCAGCCTCCTGAGTAGCTAGGACTACAGGCGCCCGCCACCGTGCCCGGCTAATTTTTTGTATTTTTAGTAGAGACGGGGTTTCACTGTGGTCTCGATCTCCTGACCTTGTGATCCGCCCGCCTCGGCCTCCCAAAGTGCTGGGATTACAGGCTTGAGCCACCGCGCCCGGCAAATTGGCTTTTTTTCTACCAGAATGTCTTATGCTAATTTGGAAGAATTTCATATATTTTCTATTTGCAAAGGTACAGCACATTCTCTTCACTATCAGCACTGACAACCCAAAGTGTTTCATTAAAGAACCAGGACTTTTACCTTTGTTCAAGTTGTTTAATGGTAGCAGCCATCTGATTAGTCTTCTCTTCCAAGCGACTGTTTAGTTCACTTTTCTGTTTTACTCCTAAGTCTGAACTCTGTTATGGAAAATAATGATAAACAACCTGTATAACATAAATCCTAAAATTACAACCACACATGCCTTTTGAATCTAATGGTAAGTGGGAAAACAGAAATGTTCATATATTTCGATATCAGTTAATCCTCAAATGGAAATAAAAGCAATTTATCTAAAGTTAGTACTGTTATTTGCAGTGTTATCACAGTAATAGTTCATCAATGTATCACTTTCCAGTGTAAAAGCTAATAGAATATGTAACTCAGCTGGCATAGTAGACTGCAGAATAGAAATTATACTATAGGATAAAAGAGACCCTCACCCTCTATTATAATGTGAAAAGTGGTCATGGTTTTCTATAACAGCCATACAGGATCCCATGACGGTCTGATTCTGAAAGTAGTTTATTGGCAGTTAGCATTAAAATGAGATGTGATTCTTTCTTCTTGTAATTAAAGTGTGATTCTGGAGGATAAGATGGGAGAAGAGGAGCCCCAGGATTTTAGAAAGCCAGTGAGTCTATTCCTCATACTTCCCCTACCTGCAACTTAAAGGCAAGTTCGTGCTTGAGAGCTCTGAGGTCATCCAGCTGCTGCCGAAGAGATACCAGGGCATCCTGCTTCTCACAGACATCCTTCTCCAGCATCTTCATAGCCAATTCCATCTCCTGCCTCATGCTGATCTGCATCTCCAGCTCTTTTTCAACATCCTGTCCCCAAAGGTAAGTAAATTGCTTACACTCTGTTTCTTCAACTAAGTACAAACCATAATATTTCACAGGAAAATGTATACCAAAACTCTCAGGTCGAATATTCTAGCAAAACAGCTTAAGCTACCATTCATTTTCAGAAACATTAACAATAATTAATTGATAATGAACAATAATTAGAATACACAATAACATTTGCCCAATAATGTACAAATCTGAAAAACCTGCTAAGCCAAAGGTAGTGCTATTTAATATGTCTAAAATATACACATATTTGAGACACTTTATTAGACCTTAAGACAACTGATGGTCATATCTTACTATAGAAATATACATACAGGATTACAGTAGTCAGCACAAAATGAAGCAGTTGCAATCCTCCTAAATGTGAATGTTGTTGATATATTCAAGAGCCCAGGGGACCCAGAGGACCATCTGGGTCCCTGGGGTAACATCGCAATTACTGAGGATGACTAGTATGGTTAAGAGGCTAACAGAATTTTTTTTTTTTTTTTTGAGATGAAGTCTAGCTCTGTCGCCCAGGCTGGAGTGCACTGGCTCGATCTTGGCTCACTGCAACCTCCACCTCCCGGGTTCAAGCGATTCTTCTGCCTCAGCCTCCTGAGTAGCTGGGACTATGGGTGTGCACCACCACACTCGGCTAATTTTTTGTATTTTTAGTAGAGACGGGGTTTCACCATGTTGATCAGGCTGGTCTCAAATTCCTGACCTCGTGATCCGCCTGCCTCAGCCTCCCAAAGTGCTGGGATTACAGGCGTGAGCCACTGGGCTCAGCCGCTAACAGAATTTTTAGTTCACTTAACATGATGCCTCTTTTTGTCTCAACCATTATTACTGCAACATTATTTGAGTGATCAAAGACACAAAGACATGAGGATCTTCTGCATCTGCCTTGTGCCTTCGGCTCACCTAGGACCTCGCCTACTTTCTCAGTTTCCTTCCTTTTTAACAAACATTTGTCTTACTGTGATGAAAAGATATGAATTTTTTTTTTTTTTTTTTTTTTTTTTTTTTTTTGAGACAAAGTCTCGCTCTGTTGCCCAGGCTGGAGTGCAGTGGCCGGATCTCAGCTCACTGCAAGCTCCGTCTCCCGGGTTTAGGCCATTCTCTTTCCTCAGCCTCCCGAGTAGCCGGGACTACAGGCGCCCGCCACCTCGCCCGGCTAGTTTTTTGTATTTTTTAGTAGAGACGGGGTTTCACTGTGTTAGCCAGGATGGTCTCGATCTCCTGACCTCGTGATCCGCCCGTCTCGGCCTCCCAAAGTGCTGGGATTACAGGCTTGAGCCACCGTGCCCAGCCAGGATATGAGAAATTTTAAGATTTTTATTATGTGCCACTTCACTGAGATTCTCATTTTACATGATTAGCATTATAGAAAACGAATCATACCCCTTCTTAAAATGCTGACATATATTATTCCTGCGACCTTTCTTATGAAAAGTATTACATTTTCAGATCTCAGTCACAAACACATAGAAGGCAAACGCTAAGTATTTTAAGGATGTTAAAATAATACCACTTTGCTTTCAAAAAATCTGAAATTCTAGCCAGGTGCAATGGCTCACACCTGTAATCCCAGCACTTTGGAAGTCTGAGGTGGGTGGATCACAAGGTCAGGAGTTTGAGACAAGCCTGGCCAATGTGGTGAAACCCCGTCTCTACTAAAAATATAAAAATGAGCTGGGTGTGGTGGCAGGCGCCTGTAATCCCAGCTATTTAGGAGGCTGAGGCAGGAGAATCTCTTGAACCCGGGAGGTGGAGGTTGCAGTGAGCTGAGATTGCACCACTACACTCCAGCCTGGGCAACAGAGCAAGACTCCATCTCAAAAAAAAAAAAAAAAAAAAAAAAAAATCTAAAATTCTGTTATATTCTGTCAATTTGTAACATATATATATTTTTGAGACAGGGTCTCCCTCTGTCACACAGGCTGGAGTGTAGTGGTGCAATCTCAGCTCACTGCAGCCTTAACTTCCTTGGGCTCAGGTGATCTCCCTCCTCAGCTTCCCAAGTAACTGGGAATACAGGCATGCACCACCAAGCATGGTTAATTTTGTAATTTTTGTAGAGATAGGGTCTCCCTATGTTGCCCAGGCTGGTCTCAAACTCCTGAGGTCAAGCGATCCTCCCAAAATGCTGGGATTACAGGTGTGAGCCCTGGCCCTTGGCCTGTAATAATTTTTTAGTACAGGTTAAGTCACTCCTTACTTTCAGGCTCCTCCTTATTCTTAAAGACTTTCTGGGGAGTTCCTTGTGTTTGTTACACTATCTAAACTCCAGGAAGAGTTAATATGTGAAAACCAGGGGTTATTAATATAATAACACTAGCACCTGGAGAAAATCCAGTACAGGAACAGTATCCCTTATTATAAATTCTTTTTTAAAAAAGTATGATTGACACATAGTAATTTATGGTGTAGAACATGATGTTTCGATAATATAAAAATTGTGTAATGACCAAATCAGAGAAACGAACGTATCTATCATCTTAAACATTTATCATTTCTTTGTGATGAGAATATTCAAAAGTCTCTTTTCTTCCCAGCATAAAGAAAAGACGAATATTTAAGGTGATGGGTATCTCGAGAACACTGATTTGGTCTTTACAAATTACATGAGTATATTAAATTATGTACCCTGGAACTATGTATATCTATTATGCATCAATAAAAACAACAACAACAACAACAACAAACCTTTCTTCTAACTATTTTAAAATGTATATTAACTCTAGTCACCACACACTATGCAACAGAGGACCAGAACTTATTCCTCCTATCTAACTATAGCTTTGTACCTGTTGACCAATCTCTTACTATCCCCTGCTTCCTCTCCCCCTAGTAACCACCACCTTACTCTCTACTTTTATGAGAACGTTTTAGATTCCACATGAGTGTTATCATATGGCATTTCTCTTTCTGTGTTTAGCTTATTACACTTCACATAACGTCCTCCAGGTTCACCCATGTTGCCACAAATGACAGGATTTCATTCTTTTTTATCGCTGAATAGCATCACATTGTGTTTATGTACCATGCTTTCTTTATCCATTCACGTGTTGATGAACACTTAGGTTGATGCCATATCTTGGCTACTGTGAATAATGCTGCAATAAACATAGAAGTGCAGATTCTCTTTGACATACTGATTTCATTTCCTTTGGATATATACCCAGTAGTGGGATTGCTGGATCATATGCTAGACTGATTTTTAATTAATTAATTTTTTAATTTTTTGAGACAGAGTCTGGCTCTGTCACCCAGGATGGAGTGCAGGGATACAATCTTGGCTCACTGCAGCCTCTGCCTCCCAGGTTCAAGCAATTCTCCTGCCTCAGCCTCCCAAGTACCTGGGATTACAGGTGCATACCACTATGCCTGGCTTTTTTTTTTTTTTTTTTTTTTTTTTTGTATTTTTAGTAGAGACAGGGTTTCACCATGCTGGTCATGCTGGTCTCGAACTCCTGACCTCATGTGATCCATCTGCCCGGCCTCCCAAAGTGCTGGGATTACAGGTGTTAGCCACTGTGTCTGGCCCGATTTTTAATTTTTTAAGACAACCTTCATACTGTTTTACATAGTAGCTATACTAATTTATATTTTCACCAGCAGCGTGTAAAGGTTCTCTTTCTCTACATCCTTGTCAACACTTATCTTTCAATTTGATAGTTGCCATTCTGATTAGAGTGAGGTGATATACTCTCTATCTATATATTTATATGTATTTTTTTTAATTTCTAAAAAATCTTAAGACTAATACTGGATGATAAGTTTTCCATTTATATCTAAGACCATAATACATCAGAAATAACAGCTAAAAATTATTAAAATAGAGTAATCCTACATTAACGATTCTTTGTAAAGAAAAGAGGAGCCACCACTCCAAGAATCTTTGCAGGGATGAGGACTTAGGTAGGATTGAGACTGCATAGTTTAAAAAAGTAGGTTCTGTATACTTAATATTGTTGTAATACAAACTACAAAAGCAAAAAAATAAAAATTAACAAAATCTTATTGTTGAGAATACTCAGAAAAAGATTGAGATGTGGTTTAAAAAGAGATAAACCATTTTATAGGATCTATAGTTTTTTAGAACACTATTGATATTTCTAATCTTTGTATGATAAAACGTGTAAGTGGGCAGTTACCTTTTAATATATTCCTGAACTATTAGAAATTAAGCAAAGTTTACCAATCGTAATTGTGTCTCTTCTTTTAAATGCTTTCTTGCTTCACTTAGTGCTTGCCCTTCTGCAGTTCTGTCTTGCTTGGGACCCTTGAAAAGATAAATAACATTGTACATATTTAAGGATTTGATCTATACAGAATTAATAGACACTAACACTGCTACTTAGTAAGAAAAAAAGATCATACTGAAGCAGGTATAATAATGAACAAACACAACAAAGAAATTGAAGAAGTCTAGTATATTTTTAAAGGTTAGGCTGAATTGGGGGTTTCCTGACACTTTATTTAAAATCCTAAAATAGGTTACCAAACCAGATGGTAGAAGTTTTAAAAATCAGCCTCTTCAAAATAAGAGTTGGGTTATAGGTTTTTCTTTTTTCTTTCTTGAGATGGAGTCTCACTCTGTCGCCTAGGCTGGAGTGCAGAGGCTCAATCTTTGCTCACTGCAACCTCCACCTCCTGGGTTCAAGTGATTCTCCTGTCTCAGCTTCCCGAGTAGCTGGGATTACAGGCATGTGCCACCACACCTGGCTAATTTTTGTATTTTTGGTAGAGACGAGGTTTCACTATGTTGGCCAGGCTGGTCTCGAACTCCCGACCTCAAGTGATCTGCCCTCCTTGGCCTCCCAAAGTGCTGGGATTACAGGTGTGAGCCACTGCACCCAGCCCAGGGGCTATAGGTTTAAATGTTAATACATTCAATCGCCAGAGAATTCACAACTTGTATCTTCAACTATCCAGCGAGATCACAGATAAAAACAAGCAGGTCATAAAAAAATTATTCTGAGCAGTCATGAAGTCCATGCATTAAAGTCGATCACTTTACTCATGGAAAACTGCTTTTGTCCCCTCGCAGAGCCTAGTAACTCTTTAAGAACAATTTTAATAACTATGGATTTGAATTCCTAGGGACAGTAGATTAGAAGCATGAAGATAAAAGGAAGTAGAGAGATCATCCTAGAGATAACACTAAGCATCAATAAAAAGTAAGAGATGCTAGTGAATACAAAAAAGATAGGGAAAAAAACCATCCACAGAAATCAGGGAATATTTAAGTGTAGGTGTCAGAAGCTCTATCAATTTCAATAGCCTCCTAAAGTGGCACTATTATAATTTAGCAGAGAATTGTCAATGTTGGTAATTATGATCCTCAGTCATCATAAAGGGCTAAATGTATTAAATTATGTCTTAATTAAGAAGGCTCGGATTGCACAAAACATAAAGGTTTACAAAATTCTAATCAGACATGTATAAAAAGTTTGGTGCTTTAAGGAATTAAGTTATCTAGAAAATGACATGTATAAAAAGTTTGGTGCTTTAAGGAATTAAGTTATCTAGAAAATACATTTATTTATATGGTAGCTCTTTCCCAGTGATATATAAATGAGGTGTCACTTCTTATAAAACAGTAACATGGTATAAAAGTAATAGTATATTTAACATAACAAATTGTTAAATACTGTATGAATCATTAGTACATAAAAACAAGAAACGGAATTAGACTGTTTTGTGAAGTCTCTAAACAGATGTAGGTGGCTGTGAAGTCAAGAAGCATCTTGTAGGAAAAGGCGCATAACCCTCCCACAACCTTCATCACATATGCATGGAGTCTAAATAAAAAGTGTACTTGATACAGGCCAGCTGATTAAAATAGTCCTTTAGAGACTCCCCTTTACCACTAACAAGTTGACATGCTCTCAATGAATATTTTATAAACCCAGTAAGATTAACCTTCCGATTGGATTCCAGTATGTAGGAACTTTCCTCTTTAACTCGTTCCATTTCTTCTTGTAAGGTAATGATCCTGTTGTTTGCAACTGCAAGCTGTGGATAAAATTTTAAAAATAATTCTTTATGTTTTTAAAATTAACATAGTATAAGATAATTCACAATCTGCTAGGATGTAATTCTCGGGCTTGGATATTCTTAGAAAGCAAGCAAGCTATAACCCAATAAAAATGTTATTATAGGAACTCAAGATAAATATTTTTCTTTCTTTATTTTTCTAAGACAGGGCCTCGCTCTATTGCCCAGCCTGGAGTGCAGTGGCATGATCTCGGGTCACTGTAACCTCTGCCTCCTGGGTTCAAGTGATTCTCATGCCTTAGCCTCCCAAGTAGCTGGAACTACAGGCATGTACCACCATGCCCAGCCAATTTTTGTATTTTTAGTAGAGACAA
The DNA here is from genome assembly GCF_024542745.1 of Macaca thibetana thibetana. NCBI lineage: Eukaryota > Metazoa > Chordata > Mammalia > Primates > Cercopithecidae > Macaca > Macaca thibetana. The sequence continues at coordinate 122,927,673 of NC_065582.1, read as the reverse complement.
GGTTTCACCATGTTGGCCAGGCTGGTGTTGAACTTCTGGCTTCAAGAGATCTGCCCACCTCGGCCTCCCAAATGCTAGGATTATAGGCGTGAGCCACTGCACCTTAAGATGATCTCAAGGGTGTTCTTATAGATATACACATATTTAGTAAGAAAAAAATATATTTATTAAGAACATCTATTTCTAAAATGTTTAATAAAGGGGTCCTGTCACACCATGGAACCCATGTGACAAACCCTCTATAAGATCTTTTATAGATGATTTCTTAAAAGATTAAAGACATGAACTCCAAAGTTCTCATGCTAAAAATCCCATTAAGCATTGAGGAGATTTTTCATTTCAACACCTAAAAAGATCAGGTAATGTTATTAGCAGTAAGCTGCTATGGGGAAACATTTATATCTCTTTCTTAGAAGGAAAAAGTAAGGTGGAAACACTTTTTCCTTCTCTGCATCTACTAAACTCCCAGAGAATGTGAAGGTGCCTGCAGGAGGCTGGGAGGAATAACCAAGCAGGCTCCTCTCAGCCAGGCTAGTCTCCTTCTCAATTCTTGTCTCCTCACTAGCAATAGGTTCAGGCTCTATTCAGTTCCTGTACTAACATGGTAAGCACAGAGCAGCTCACGCTTTCTGGGGGCAGGCCTGAAAACCCAGTTCTCTCTCAGATCCTGTGGCCTAAAAATGTACAAGAAACCAATTCTGGGCAAGTAGGTCTCCTCTCTAGATCCAAGTATGCCCTCAGGCAGGTTGTTCCAAACACAGGTTGTTCTCTTAAATCTCTTAGATTTAAGAGAAACTATTGGGCAACCTGATTATGGCTGCAGATCACAGGAGGTTTTCCAATTCAGCTTTACCAAAAATGAAGTAGACATTTATTTATCTACCTATCTATTTATTTATTTATTTGAGACAGGGTCTCCCTCTGTTGCCCAGGTTGGAGTGTGGTGGCACAATCTTGGCTACTGCAGCATTGGTCTCCTGGGCTCAAGCAATCCTCCCACCTCAGCATCCCGAGTAGCTGGGACTACAGTGTGCACCACAACACCCGGCTAATTTTTTTGGTGTAGAGATGGGGTCTCACTATGTTTCCCAGGCTAACCTTGAACTCTTGGCCTCAAATGATCCTCCTGCCTTGGCTTCCAAAGGGCTGGGATTACAGGTGTGAGTCACCATGCACGGCCTGAAGTGGATATTTATATCTGCATCTGCTTAATTCGTCTTAGTCTGTCATTCAGATTCAAAACCCAGGAGGGGAAAAGAGGGCTGCTATCTTTCTGACTGGCCTTTTTTTTTTTTTTGAGATGGGGTTTCACCATGTTGCCCAGGCTGGTCTTGGAATCCTGGCCTCAAGCGATCCACCCACCTTGACGTCCCAAAGTGCTGGGATTACAGGCGCGAGCCACCGTGCCTAGCCTTACTGGCTCTCTTAAACCCAAAACGGAAATGGGAAAAGGCAGAACTAATCCCATCTGCTTTCTTACAGCATATTTTCTTTAAGAAAGTAAGTGTTGTTGGTAAAATAAATAAGTAAATGAATAAATAGTATTAATTTAACTCTAAGGAAGACAAGTCTTATGACTGAGAGAATAAAATTAACAACTATATTTATTGAGTGCTTATGATGTGTTAGGTGCTGTTCTAAGCCCTAATCATGTATTAAATCATTTCATTCACACAGCAATCTCACAAAATGTTATTATTGCTATTTCCATGTTACAGATAAGTAAATCAAGGAATAGAAGCTTAAGTAATTGGCCCAGGATTAGAAGACTAGCAAGTGGCTGGGTGCGGTGGCTCATGCCTGTAATCCCAGCAGTTTGGGAGGCCGAGGTGGGTGGATCACCGGAGGTCGGGAGCTCAAGACCAGCCTGGCCAACCTGGTGAAACCCTGTTTCTACAAAAATACAAAAATTAGGCCGCTGTGGTGGTGCATGTCTGTGGTCCCGGCTACTCGGGAGGCTAAGGCAGGAGAATTGCTTGAACCAGGAGGCGGAGATTAAAGTGAGCCGAGATGGCGCCGCTGCACTCCAACCTGGGTGACATAGCAATACTCCATCTCAAAAAAAAAAAAAAAAAAAAAATCAAAAACCAAAAAAACAAAAAATAAAAACCAAAAACAAAACAAAAAACCCCCAAAAAACTAGCAAGTGCCAAAGCCAGGACATGAACCCAAGTAGCCTAACTGTACAGAGCATGCTTAATTGCTATGCTGTACAGATTCAACAAAGTAGCAACAGAGTAACAGTAAAAAGTCTGCGCTGAACATTCCAAAAGTCTATATGATAAGATTCTAAGGACCATAAGCACAAATTAAAGTTTTAAGATTTATAAAATTTAAAAATTTTTGTCCAGAAGTGAAGGCCACAGAGCTGAGTAATAAAAAAGGTATTTTAAAACTATAATAATGAAAATGTTCATTCTAAAGAGAAACCGATTAAAAGCATCTTCCTGACTAGTGCTTCAATTTTATTTTATTTAAACTAAATTCATCCCATGGGGTGTAAGGGCATCATTACAATTAAAAATAAAGAAGGTGGGCCAGGCACAGTGGCTATGCCTATAATTCTGGCACTTTGGAAAGTTGAGGCAGGCAGGTTGCTTGAGCTCAGCAGTTCAGGACCAGCCTGGGCAACATGGCAAGACCCCCTCTCTACTAAAAATAGCCAGGTGTGGTGGTGCATGCCTGTGATCCCAGCTACTTGGGAGGCTGAAGGTGGGAGATCACTTGAGCCTGAGGGGCAGGGGTTGCAGTGAGCCATTGTGCCACTGCACTACAGCCTGGACAACAGAGTGAGGCCCTATTTCAGGAAAAAAAAAAAAAAAAAAAGAAAAAGAAATAAAGAAGGTAAACTCTTTGCCATCTGGACAATGTTATTTAGTATTTTTCTTTTTTTTTTTGAAATTTCAAATTAGTTTATTAAAATGTTACATCATTGTGCAGGAAAAAAAAAATCATTCTATATGAATCATTTTTTTCTGACAGCAACTAGTTTAGTGAGGTTTGTGTTAAAAAATTTGGTTTCTCAATAGTAGTAAGCGCAAATCAAGTGCTCAATACCTACATGTGGCTAGCTTGCAACAGTATTAGTCAATACAGTAGAGTATTTTTCATAAAAACATATAATGCTATTTAAAGAAAAAATATCTGTAGCTAAGGCTTTGGCAAGTTAAGGAAAAAAATCTTTTTATTAGAAGTAAAACATGAGGTTATTTTTCTGTTCTTATTTTAGGGACTTTTCTAAAAGTTTTCATATTCTTATCTGATCTTCAGAGTTAATTGTGAGGCTGAAAAGGAAGTATATTGTAAACACTCATTTTCCAGTGACGGAACTGAGTCCCTTGGAGGTCAAGTGACTGACTTACTCAGGAGCACATGAGTTACATAAGCATGATTTGTAGCCAGGGATTACAGATCTTCTGACCAGTACTCTTTATCTTATCTATGTAACTGTTCCAGGAAGAAAACAAGGACAAAGGGAGTGGGGAGTTTGCCAATTTGGAACATAAATCAATGTCTGGCACATATAAATATTTGTCTAGCTCTTGCACATAAACAGTGTGTGAAATGTTCACTGAATGAATAAATGATGAATATGCTATATGCTAAACATTTAGTCTAAGCTAGCCCAGACAAAACATGCACACAAAAGAAACCAAGATACACCATCAACCAGGCAACATGCCCCTACACAGTCTAATTGGGTAAATGAGATCCCGCAATAAGCCAACTGGCCATTCTAGTCAGAATAAGCAGTTATGGGCCGGGCGCGGTGGCTCACGCCTGTAATCCCAGCACTTTGGGAGGCTGAGGCGGGTGGATCACTTGAGGTCAGGAGTTCAAGACCAGCCTGACCAACATGGAGAAACCCTGTCTTTACTAGAAAAATACAAAATTAGCAGGGGTGGTGGCACATGCCTGTAATCCCAGCTACTCGGGAGGCTGAGGCAGGAAAATCGCTTGCACCCAGGAGACGGAGGTTGCGCTGAGCTAAGATCGTGCCATTGCACTCCAGCCTGGGCAACAAGAGTGAAACTCCGTCTCAAAAAAAAAAAAGAAAGAAAAGAAAAAAGAATAAGGAGTTACGTACTACAGTTGATATTCTTTGAAAAGTCAAGTTCTTTCTTTCCAAGGTTACATAAAAATTATTAGTTCTACTAATGCATATTAAATTCTATAAGTCAATCAAAGAATTTCCAAAACTTACCTCCTCTGTCAGTTTAGTGTTGGATTTTTCTAATGCATCTACTTTTGCCTGAAGGTTGTTTACAGTAGCACTATAAAGAGAAAAAAAAAATATCACTTTTGAAAAACAGACAATACCCTGTACCTTCCTTTTTAAACGCTTCACACTTATCCTTCACTGTCTAATGTTCACAATTTTAAATTTTATTTTATTATTACTTTTTTAGATGGAGTCTTGTCGTGTCGCCGAAACTGGAGTGCAGTGGTGCGAGACTACAGGCATGCACAACCAAATCCAGCTAATTTTTGTATTTTTTGGTGGAGATGGGGTTTCACCCTGTTGCCCAGGCAGGTCTCAAACTGCTGACCTCAAGTGACCCACCTGCCTTGGCCTCCCAGAGTGCTGGGATTACAGGCATGAGCCACTGCGCCAGGCCTTAATGCTCACAAATCTTGACCTCTAAGCTTACAAAAGGCGTTATCAGCTTTAACTGCTGTATCTTTGGCATTTGAGTTTTAATTCAATAAGTATTTATTCAATGAAATAAAAGAGTTCATTCCCTACAGAGTAAACTTTAAGGTTTATCTACATATGATAATAACAGGCTATAAGAATTAAATGCAGCCGGGCGCGGTGGCTCAAGCCTGTAATCCCAGCACTTTGGGAGGCTGAGGCGGGCGGATCACAAGGTCAGGAGATCGAGACCACAGTGAAACCCCGTCTCTACTAAAAATACAAAAAATTAGCCGGGCGCGGTGGCGGGCGCCTGTAGTCCCAGCTACTCAGGAGGCTGAGGCAGGAGAATGGCGTGAACCCAGGAGGCGGAGCTTGCAGTGAGCCGAGATCGCGCCACTGCACTCCAGCCTGGGCAACAGCGTGAGACTCCGTCTCAAAAAAAAAAAAAAAAAAAAAAAAAAAAAAAAAAAAAAAAAGAATTAAATGCTTACATGCACCAAACCGTCTTCTAAATTATGTTATTTGCGTTATTGCGTTTATTCCTTTCAACAACCCTTTATGTTAGGTATTCTCATTTACAGATAAAGAAACTAAGGCATAGAAAGAGTAAATAATAGTGCCATTGTTTATATTTCATTGTGAACTGTAACCATGTCTTTGCTTGGCTAACATCTCCATAGTTCATTAAAGTCATTATATTAGTTCTTGGTCTCCAGAGAAAATGTACTCAAATTGTTTTGAATTTGCTAGGTGGAACCAAGACTACTTAAAACTTTACTGATAGTATAATCACAAGTTTTACTTAAATTAAAAATGTCTATTTTTCATAAGAGAACTACAAACAAGATAATAATTAATGAATATATTATTATTCAAAATTATTCAGTAGTCTTAACATAATAAGAACATCAAAGTACTTGAGAATACCAATAGCTTTTGGATAGCTCTCCTCAGGCGAGAGGAAACTGTTTTATGTTCCGGAAAGTTCTGAAAATACAGTGGTCCACTCTTATCTATAGTTTTGCTTTCTGTGGTTTCAGTTACCTGCACTCAGCTGTGGTTCAAAAATAGGTAAGAATAGTACAATAAGCTACTATTCTCCCTCTGGGACTTTCTTGGGCAAAGCTGGGCATGTATTTTTTTCTTACATGTAAATAAGGATTTTGATAGACTCATGTATAAACATTTTGTTTAAATCCCAGATAAGATATCCAAATCTGATATGTGCTCTCTATGAAACAAACAATAGAGGGAAGTCTGAGTATGTTCAAAAAACACACATAAATAAGGATTATCCAGTAAGGATTATCCAGTAAGGATTTTTATTTCTCCTAAGATAAAAAACAAACAAACCGTGAACATATATATAACACTGAATTGTCATAAGGACAGTGGCCCTTAGAAAATCTTTTGGAAATAATGATTTCTCAATGCACAAAATCTTGAAACTGGTATTTCTAATGCTTTCTTTCTCGTTCCTTCTCTTTCTTTAATTTTTGTTTTGTTTTGTTTTGAGATGGAGTCTTGCTCTGTGGCCCAGGCTGGAGTGCAGTGGCGCGATGTCGGCTCACTGCAAGCTCCGCCTCCAGGGTTCACGCCACTCTCCTGCCTCAGCCTCCTGAATAGCTGGGACTACAGGCGCCTGCCACCGCGCCCGGCTAAACTTTTTGTTATTTTCAGTAGAGACGGAGTTTCACCATGTTAGCCAGGATGGTCTGGATCTCCTGACCTCGTGATCCACCCGCCTGGGCCTCCCAAAGTGCTGGAATTACAGGCGTGAGCCACCATGCCCGGCCTCTTTAATTTTTAATTAAACTTTAATGTTTTGTTCACTGTGCTCAGACATAGAATAGCCATAGTCATTTAAGGACAATAATAAATATAAATACAGAAAACTGAAGGGGGAAAAAAACCTGAGAAAACTAGGAAGAAGTTCAATGAAAAGGAAATAAAAGGATGTGCTGATTTTGAGGCAGACACTACATTCATATTACTTTTATTATAGTCTATTGTTAAAATTGTTTTATTTTATTATTGTTGCTAATCTCCTGCCTTGCCTAATTTATAAATTAAACTTAAACATAGGTATATATGTATAGGAAAAAACATAGTATATACAGGGTTTGGTACTATCTGTGGTTTCAGATATCCTTTGGCGGTCTTAGAATGTATCCCCTCCACATAAGCGGGAACTACTGTACTTTGTGACTACTTGGTGAATTAACTGCAATAATGGCAAAGAAATTTAATTTATATATTAAATTAATGCTATTAATTCAATGTACAAATGAGAAATGCAGGGAAGCAAAGTATGTATCTTTTTTTTTTTTTTTTTTTTCCAGGCAGGGTCTGGCTCTGTAACCCAAGCTGGGGTGTAATGGCAAGACCAGGGTTCACTGCAGCCTCAACTTCCCAGGCTCAAGTGATCCCCGCACCTCAGCCCCACAAGTAGCTGGGATTACAAGCGCACACCCAGCTAGTTTTATTGAATTTTTAAATAGAGACAAGGTCTTGTTATGTTACCCTAGCTCGTCTTGAACTTCTGAGCTCAAGCAATCCTCCCGCCTTGGCCTCCCAAAGTGTTGGGACTACAGGTTTTGAGCCACCACACCTGGATGATATGATTAATTTAAAGGTACTAATGTAACGAGTGGTTTACACAAGATCAGCCCTGAAATATGCAGCTACATCTACTCAACTGAAAAAGCCACCCATTTCAACTGTATGTCACATATTTAAAAATTCTTAACTGAATGTATTTATGTATTTAATCGCTAGAGTCATAATTACGTACATAATATTATATACTGTTATTTTATATTATATATAACATTATATACTGCCTTTCACTAAAGGTCACCAAAACTGTTAAATGCCCTTTATTTATCTAGTGCCTAACTCAGTGCCTGGCAAGCAGGAATTCTACAAATATTTGTTGAACGTTGTCTGAATTTATCCTCACTGCTCATCATCTTACTCTTCCCTTCTCCTTCAACAATTCCCCAGTAAAGTAATACATTTATTCATTATTTACTTTAAATGTCTGTTCAGTTCTTCTACATAGTTCTTCTGGTCCAGAATTGCAGTAATCTGACCGTCTCTGGGGGAAGGAGAAGAAAACAGAAATAAACTAAATAACATAAGAAATACCAAGATCCCAACCCCACCTCACCCCATCTTTTCATAAAACATGAGAAAAAAATTGTGGCACAGATACACTGAACCATAAGACAGATTTGATGTAAAACCCTATTGACATATTAACAAGAGTCAGGAGTTTAAAAATGACAAAACCCCACACTAATAAAGCTCTTGTTGTAGCTTACAAACCTTAGTATTAATAATTTAGGTCACAGGTATGATGTTGCAATCTATTAGACGCATTTAAAGGATAAAATTTTCTTGTTAATAGGTTTTTCAGCTTCAGTAGTAGTACTTAATAGTAACAATTTCCAATCGTCATAGGACTTGAATTAAGCTCACTCTGATGTAATATAGCTATTCTCAATGGCTAAATATTTGTCTGTAAGTGCTATTTAACATTTAAAGTGAATGGTTAAAAAGGCTTTCATAAAGATCAAATGTTTATTATATATTACATATATTTAATATTATATATTATGTATATTTAATATTTTATATTTAATATTTCATATATATTATATATATGGATTTTTTGTTTTGTTTTGTTTTTTTTAAGACAGAGTCCCATTCTGTCACCCAGGCTGGAGTGCAATGGTGTGATCTCGGCTCACTGCAACCTCCGCCTTCTGAGTTCAAGTGATTCTCCTGCCTCAGCCTCCCAAATAGCTGGGATTACAGGCACCTGCCATCATGCCTGGCTCATTTTCTTTTTTATATTATTGTAGAGATGGGGTTTCACCATGTTTCCCGGGCTGGTCTCAAACTCCTGATCTCAGGTGATCTGGCTGCCCTGGCCTCCGAAAGTGCTGGGATTACAGGCATGAGCCACCATACCTGGCCCAAATGTTTATTATTACATGAAAAAAAAAAACTGGATAAAGGAGGTTGGCAACTACAACCAACTAATCTATAGTGACAAAAGATAAACAGCCAGATTTTTCAGCTGACAGATAAAATTAAGGCCCCAAACTTATACAACTACCAAAAGAACAGTGAGACAATCTTAGCTCTGTGTCAAAAATCAAAAACATCAGACTAATTATGCTTTCAATGGCTACACTTATAAAGAGAATAGCTGTGCTTCTGATCTCTAATTACTAAGTACCCTAATGAATATTTTAAAACTGTTTAACATAATTTTAGATTTACAAGAAGAGGTATAAAGGCAGTACAGAGTTCCCACGTACCTTCACTCAGTTTCCCCTAATGTCAACATTTTACATAACCTCACGGTGCATATTTCATATTGCCAATTTTAAGCAAACTGAGAATGCAACTCCTCTGGTCAAAATGACCATGTTTTTAAACCCTACTATAAGACATAGAGAATTGGAATCCTTTAGAAAATTTTTATTTTCTTTGCCCCTGAACCACATAGCAGGAAAATCATTAAACAAACAAACAAAAAAACCCTTTTAGGGTTTAGTGGTAGCATAATAGTCAGATATTTCTGGCAAGACTTTATTAAAGCTATATGATCAGAAATTCTTTCAGCAAGTCTGTTAAAACAGTATTGTTGTAAACTTTAAATACTACCAAAGGAAAAAAAATACTACATCAGGAGAAAAGAAACCTAATTTTATTGGTACGTACCCTTCAGTACCTTTACTGCTGTTCCCGTCCTTGAGATACATTGAAAAATCTATAACTCCAACCTACAGAGAGAATTTTCAGGTTTTAATATAAAATTAGATATTCCTTACAAGACATAACACAATATCTCCTTCTAGGCACTCAAAACAGTAATACAGTCTTGACACTTATTAGGAATGTATGATTAAAAATTTACTGTTTTACTTTCAGTTTAATCAAGAATTAACAAGGGTGGGAAGTAAAGAATCAAGATTATGTCAATAAGACTAGAAGACCAGATCACAACTAAGACAGTCAATGGAATACTTAATATAAATAAGGTCTAAAGTTTCTTTCTTTTTTGCTTATTTCGGGTATTCCGCTACTGAATCCCTGTTCATTTTTAGAAATAACTTTTTAAAAATTAGCACATTTCCCCTGTAGAAGTTTCAGAAAATACAGCTAAACAAAAGGGGAAGTAATATTAAATCCCAACCACCATAGATGACCATTGCTAACATTTTGGTGTCTATTCCTCCAAACTTTCATTGATGTACACATCTTCATTTTTCAAGATTGCCATTTTATGATTTAGCTTCTTTCTTTTTAAAAATCCACGCCAAAGGCCAGGCACAGTGGCTCACGCCTGTAATCTCAGCACTTTGGGAGGCCGAGGTGGGTGAATCACCTGAGGTCAGGAGTTCGAGACCAGACTGACCAACATGGAGAAACCCTATCTCTACTAAAAATACAAAAATTAGCTGGGCATGGTGGCACATGCCTGTAATCCCAGCTACTCGGGAGGCTGAAGCAGGAGAATCGCTTGAACCCGGGAGGTGGAGGTTGTGGTGAGCCGAGATCTCACCATTGCACTCCAGCCTGGGCAACAAGAGCGAAACTCCATCTAAAAAAAAAAAAAAAATCCACACCAAGAAAATCGTACTTCCCTTTCTATTTTACCAGAATAAAACATAACAGAAGTTTGTGATAGAATTTCATACAGAAAGGGTGAGAAGTAATTAAAGTGAAAATATTATTTATTGGGCAATTAATGTATACTAGGCCCTGTTCTAACTGCATTACATCAAGAAATCTGAAACAACAAGAAACTAAGTAATTATAAAATATATTCAGCTAGAAAATGAGGAAGCCAGAATCCAAAACTAGACAGTTAGCTTCAGGGCCTTTACTCTTAACTACCATGCTTTAATGGCCTTTAGTACAGTTGGCTCTCCTTATCAGCAAGTCCTAAAACCCAGGGACACAGAGGGCTGACTTTAAGGGGCTTGAGCATTGTGAGTGTTGGTATTCACAGAGGTCCTGGAAACAATCTCCTTTGGATACTGAAGGACAACTGTCCAGTTGATCCCTGAACAACAGACTTTGAACTGTGCAAGTCCACTTATATACTATATATATACAATATAAAATATGTATTTATATTTATATTATATTATTTTATTTTTGAGACAAAGTCTCACTCTGTCATCCAGGCAGAAAAAAATAAAGGTTTTCCTCCATCTCTGCCACTCCTGAGACAGCAAGACCAACCCCCTCCTCTTCCTCCTCGTCAACCTGGTTAGTGTGAAGGACCTTTATGATGATCTGGTTCCTTTATGATAATTCATTCATTTAAATGAATAGTAAATATATTTTCTCATCTTTATAATTTTCTTATAACATTTTCTTTTCTCTAGCTGACTTTATTGTAAGAATACAGCATATGAAATATACAATAGGCCGGGCACCATGGCTTATGTGGGATGTTTCTACCATGTGGTGCCTTACTCTGGTGTTCAAGAGTCAACTGTATATATTTTAGTATACACACACACACACACACCTCATTTTATTGCTCTTTGCTTCACAGATATTGCACTTTTTACAAATTGAAGGTTTGTGGCAACCCTGCGTCTAGCAAGTCTATTAGTGCCATTTTTCCAACAGCGTGTGCTCGCTTCATGTCTGGGTTTCACATTTTGGTAATTCCCACAGTACTTCAAACTTTTTCATTATTACTATATCTGTTGTGATAATCTGTAATCAGTGATCTTTGATGCTACTATCAACATTATTTTGGGGCTCCATGAACTACACCCATATAAGATGGCAAGCAATCCATAAATGTGTGTGTTCTGACTGCTTTACTTACTGGCCGTTCCCCCATCTCTCTCCCTTCTCCTTGGCCTCCCTATTCCCTAAGACACAATACTGAAATTAGGCCAGTTAATAACCCTGCAATGGCCACTAAGTGTTCAAGTGAAAGGAAGAGTTGCACATTTCTTACTTTAAATCAAAAGCCAGAAAAAATAAAGCTCAGTGAAGAAGGCATGTCGGAAGCCAAGACAGGTCAAAAGGTAGGCTTTTTGGGCCAAACAGCCAGGTTGTGAAAGCAAAGGAAAAGTTCTTGAAGGGAATTAAGTGCTACTCCAATGAACAAATGAATGACAAGAAAGCAAAACAGCCTGATTGCTGAAAGGAATAAAGTTTGAGTGGTCTGTATAGAAGATCAAACCAGCCACAATATTCCCTTAAGCCAACACCTAATTCAGAGCAAGGCCCTAATGCTCTTGAATTCTATGGAGATTGAGAAGTAAAAAAGCTGCAGAGGAAAAGCCTGAAGTTAGCAGCGACTGGTTTCCGAAGTTTAAGGAAAGAAACTGTCTCCATAACATAAAGGTACAAGTTGAAGCAGCAAGCGTTGATGTAAATAATAGAAGCCGTAGCAAGTTATCCAGAATATCTAATTAAGATAATTGATGAAGGTGGATACACTTAACAACAGATTTTAGTTGTAGTCAAAACAGCCTTCTATTAGACAATGCCACCTAGGACTTTCATAGCTATAGATGAGAAGTCAATGCCTGGCTTCAAAGCTACAAAGGACAGACTGACTCTCTCGTTAGAGGCTAATGCAGCTGGTGACTTTAAGTTGAAGCCAGTGCTCATTTACCATTCTGAAAATCCTAGGGCCCTTAAGAATGATGCTAAATCTACTCTGCCTATGCTTTATAAGTGGAATAGCAGGCTGGGTGTGGTGGCTCAGTCAGTAATCCCAGCACTTTTGGAAGCCAAGGCAGGGAGATCACTTGAGGCCACCAGTTTGAGATCAGCCTGGGCAACATGGCAAAACCCCATCTCTACTATAAATACAAAAATTATCCGGGTGTGGTGGTACATGCCTGTAGTCCCAGATACTCAGGAGAATGAGGCATAAGGATTGCTTGAGCCCAGAAGGTGGAGGTTGCAGTGAGCTGAGATGGTGCCACTGCATTCCAGCCTAAGCGACACATCAAGACTCTGTCTCAAAAAAACAAAAAACAAAAACCAAAAAAACAACGGATACAGCAAAGACAGCACATCTGTTTACAGCATGGTTTACTAGAGTATTACATAAACTTAGTTGATAAAGCAGCAGCAAGATTTGAGAGGACTGATTCCAATTTTGAAAGAAATTCTACTGTGGGTAAAATGCTGTCAAACAGCATGGTATGCTACAGAGAAATCTTTTGTAAAGGAAGCCAACTAATGTGGCAAACTTCACTGTTGTCTTATTTTAATAAATTGCCACAGCCACCTCAACTTTCAGCAACCACCAAGCTCAGTCAGCAGCCATCAACACTGAGGTAAGACCCTCTACCAGCAAAAAGATTACAACTCACTGAAGGCTCAGGTGATTGTTAGCATTTTTTAAGCAATAAAGTATTTTTTTTTTTTTTTTTTGAGACGGAGTCTCGCTTTGTCGCCCAGGCTGGAGTGCAGTGGCGCTATCTCGGCTCACTGCAAGCTCCGCCTCCCGGGTTTACGCCATTCTCCTGCCTCAGCCTCCCGAGTAGCTGGGACTACAGGCGCCCGCCACCTCGCCCGGCTAGTTTTTTTGTATTTTTAGTAGAGACGGGGTTTCATTGTGTTAGCCAGGATGGTCTCGATCTCCTGACCTCGTGATCTGCCCGTCTCGGCCTCCCAAAGTGCTGGGATTACAGGCTTGAGCCACCGCGCCCGGCAGCAATAAAGTATTTTTAAGTTAAGGTATGTACACTATTTTTTACACATACACTATTATATACTTAATAGTGTAAACAAACTTTTTATTTAAAAAAATTTTTTAGAGTTTTGAGACAGGGTCTCACTGTCACCCAGGCTGGAGTGCGGTGGCACAATCATGGCTAACTATAGCCTCGACCTCCCAAGCTCAAGTGATCCTCCTGCCTCAGCCTCCCAAGTAGCCACCAGAACCAGCTAATTTTTTATTTTTTGTAGAGGTGGGGTCTCACTATGTTGCCCAGGCTGGTGTCAAACTCCTGGGTTCAAGCGATACTCCCGCCCCAAAGTGCAGGGATTACAGGTGTGAACCATCGCACCTGGCCTAGTATAAACAAACTTTTACATGTACTGGGAAACCAAAAAATGCATGTGACTTGCTTTATTATGATATTTGCTTTACTGTTGTGATCTGAAACCAAACCTGCAATATCTTGGGTTTGCCCATGTTTGTGTGTGTATGTATGTGTATGTAAATATGTATGTGTGTGTGTATATATATATGTTTAACAGAAAGTACAGCCAAGACAAGAATCTGAAAAACATTCATAATGTATAAATGAGCCAAACTGGAAGGAAAAACAACCTATTTTTTTATATTCCCATCAAAATGGAAGGAAATCCTGTTCATGACACATACAGTATGGCCTAATTTGATTGCTATAACCTAATCAAATCCATTTCTGAGATACCAGAACTCAGAGTGACACGCATGGTAATGAGTCTCTTTCCCATACCTGAGAGTCCAAGTCTTCTCCTTTCATACAGAAATTGGCATCAATGACATTCAGACCCACCAACAGACCAGCAATTATGGCTCCTTCTTCTTCCATCATGAGGGCATTGGGTTCATAGAATTCACTGTAAGAGAAATCCACGGAATTCCTTATTGTAACAAAAGTCTCAAAAATCCAGTGACGTAATCATGAGACAAGGACAAAAACGCTTGCTTCATGGTTGATTATAGTCATCTACAAAAATAGTTAAAAAATTACAAAAAGAAAGGCTTTAATAAATATTTTATTTTTAGATAATAGGTGGATGTTGGCAAGTGGAACTGGAGAAAAATTTTTTTAAAAGAAAAAAGATAATAGGTGCATGACTAGATTCTTTAGATAATAGTCTCGCAGAAAGACATGTGACTGGACAGTGTTGTGGTTGAAGCAGGTATTCAGACTTTTCTGACATATTTGTACTTGTGATGTACCGTCACATGATTTTGCAATCTTTTATGCATCTTAAAGCATTTGTTTAGTAGCTCGGCGTGGTGGTTCGCATCTGTAATCCCAGCACTTGGGGAGGCCAAGGCGGGAGGACTGTTTGAGACCAGGACTTTGAGACCAGCTTGAGCAACATAGTAAGACCCCATCTCTACTAAAAACAAAAAAAAAATCTGAATGGATAAAAATTATTGGCTGGGCACAGTGGCTCACGCCTGTAATCCCAGCACTTTGGGAGGTCGACGCAGGTAGATCACTTGAGGTCAGGAGTTCAAGACCAGCCTGGCCAACATGATAAAACCCCATCTCTACTAAAAATACAAAAAATAGCTGGGTGTAGTGATGCATGCCTGTAATCCCAGCTACTCAGGGGGCTGAGGCAAGAGAATTGCTTGAACACAGAAAGCAGAGGTTGCAGTACTCCAGCCTGGGTGACAGAACAAGACTGTGTCTCAAAAAAAAAAAAAATTTCGTGAAGACCCATAGATAATTAAATACTGCTTATAATGCACCTAAATTACTAATACACACACAAAGAAACCAGTGATGTAATTCATATGATTTAACTATTGCATTCCTTGGTATTTACCCAAATGAGTTAAAAACTTATGTTCACATAAAAACCTGCATACATGTGTTTATAGCAGTTTTACTCTTAATTGCCAAAATTTGGGAGCAACCAAGATGTTCTTCAGTAGATGAATGGACAATGGCATATGACTTAGCACTAAAAAAGGGAACTATCGCTGGGCGCAGTGGCTCACGCTTGCAATCTCAGCACTTTGGGAGGCCGAGGCGGGCGGATCACCTGAGGTCGGGAGTTCGAGACCAGCCTGACCAACATGGAGAAACCCTGTCTCTACTAAAAAAAAAAAAAAATACAAAATTAGCTGGGCATGGTGGCACATGCCTGTAATCCCAGCTACTCGGAAGGCTGAGGCAGGACAATCGCTTGAACCTGGGAGGCAGAGGTTGTGGTGAGCCGAGATCGTGCCATTGCACTCCAGCCTGAGCAACAAGTGTGAAACTGTCTCAAAGGAAAAAAAAAAAAAAAGAAAGAAAACAGGGAGCTATCAAACCACGGAGGAAACAAATGCATATTACTAAGTGAAAGGTGCCAGTCTGAAAAGGCCATATACTGTATGATTCCCACTACATGACATTCTGGAAAAGGCAAAACCATAGAGACAGTAAACCCCTGGAAACCACAGTACACTCAACAGTACGATCAGTGGTTATTAGGGGTTGTAGGACAGAGAGATGAATAGGCGGAGCATAGAGGATTTTTTATGGCCGTGAAACTATTTTGTATGGTATAATGACATATGGATACATATCATTATACATCTGTCAAAATCCATAAAACATACAATACCAAGAGTAAACCTTAATGTAAACTATGAACTTTGGGAGATAATGATGTGTCGATGTAGGTTCATCAATTGTAACAAATGCACCACTCTTGTGGGATGTTGATAATGAGGGAGGTTGTGCAGGGGAGAAGGGTATATATGAAAAATCTCTGTACCTTCTACTCAATATTGCTATAAATTTAAAACCACTCTAAAAAATAGTCTTTTAGATTTTTTTAAAAAAATGAAACAGGCCGGGCGTGGTGGCTCACGCATGTAAACCCCACACTTTGGGAGGCTGAGGCAGGCGGATCCCTTGAGGTCAGGAGTTCAAGACCACCCTGGCCAACGTGGTGAAACCCTGTCTCTACTAAAAATACAAAAATTATCCAGGCGTGGTGGTGCATGCCTGTAGTCCCATCTACTCGGGAGGCTGAGGCAGGAGAATCGATTGAACCTGGGAGGTGGAGGCTGCAGTGAGCTGCGATCGCACCACTGCACTCTGACCTGGGCGACAGAGCGCGACTCACTTAAAACAAAACAAAACAAAACAAAAACCAAAAACCCAGTGACTTGAAGTATTCATTTTCAGTCAATTTGACGTGATTGAAACAACACTGCAATCAATTTGTGTTTTTTTTTTTAAAACGTTGTCTTGCTGTCGCCCAAGCTGGAGTGCAGTGGTGTGATCTTGGCTCACTGCAAGCTCCGCCCCCGGGGTTCACTCCATTCTCCTGCCTCAGTCTCTTGAGTAGCTGGGACTACAGGCGCCCACCACCACGCCCGGCTAATTTTTTATATTTTTAGTAGAGACGGGGTTTCACTGTATTAGCCAGGATGGTCTCGATCTCCTGACCTTGTGATCTGCCCGCCTTGGCCTCCCAGAGTGCTGGGATTACAGGCGTGAGGCACCGCGTCCGGCCAATCAATTTGTTTTCAACAAGTTACCTGGGACTACTAAAGGTCAACCTCAATCACTGTTAATAATCAATATAATTCACTGATATTAGTTCCTTATTTATTTTCTGATTCTCTCTAAAAGATATTAACAGGCTGGGTGCGGTGGCTCACTCCTGTAATGCCAGCACTTTGGGAGGCCAAGGTGGGTGGATCACGAGGTCAAGAGATCGAGACCATCCTGGCCAACATGGTGAAATCCCGTCTCTACTAAAAATATAGAAATTAGCTGGGCGTGGTGGTGTGCACCTGTAGTCCCAGCTACTTGGGAGGCTGTGGCAGGAGAATAGCTTGAACCCGGGAGGTGGAGGTTGCAGTGAGTGGAGATCCTGCCACTGCACTCCAGCCTGGTAACAGAGCGAGACTCTGTCTCAAAAAAAAAAAAAAAAAAAAAGATATTAACAAATGACAAAATAGCACAAAAACAGTACATGAATGAGCTGCAAATTTACCGTTTCTCTCAAAAACTGATCACGTGCTATATTGTTCTTTGATAGCCCCTGAAGGAAACTGAGTAGAACTGGAATGAACAAGGTTCTTTGACAGTTTATTGTCCCAAAAGCCTCACCTTATGAATTGGTCAGAAGCGGAATATGGCCGAATTCCAACATTCACACATTTCCAAATCTCAGCTAACTAAATGTCAGTTCCATGAACTTTCACAAAAACACATCTATGTAATCACTATCCTGATCACTGGAATCCTAGAAATCAGTTCTTTCTCTCTTCCAATCTCTACCCGCACTTCTCCAACGTAACTATTATCCTGATTTCTATCACCATAGATTGATTTTACCTATTTTTGACCTTTATACAATGGAATCATATAATAAAGATGGATAAAATAATGCTGTTTTGCCTCTCTCAGTTGTATCTATGATCCATCTGGAAGATTTTGTGATATTTTATATATATATATTTTTTATAGACAGAGTCTCACTCTGTCGCCCAGGCTAAAGAGCGGTGGAACGCTCTTGGCTCACTGCAGCTTCTGTTTCCTGGGTCCAAGCAATTCTCGTGCCTCAGCCACCCAAGTAGCTGGGATTACAGGTGTGCACCACCACGCCCGGCTAATTTTTATATTTTTTTAGTAGACAGGGTTTTGCCATATAGGACTCCTGGCCTCAAGTGGTCTGCCCACCTTGGCCTCCCAAAGTGCTGGGATTACAGGTGTGAACCACTGCACCCATCCAATTTTGTGCTATATTTGAATTTAATGCTACATATCAAGTTCTTGTCTTATTGAGCCTGGGCACATGCTAAGGTGCCTTCTGTTTTCTGGAGGTAAGTCTTGGCCTGCCCTGGAAAAGATCAATATATACCACAGTGACAGAACACACATAACATAAATCATCCATTTGGGAGTATATGTGTGTGAGGTATGAGAGAAAGTATCAGTGAAGCTATTATGAATCAACTGTTTCTGATCCACAAAAATGGTGAACTTACATGGTTTGACTTTATACGATGTAGAACATACCAAGGAAAGAAGAAAGTTCAAGGTGTTCATACCTGAGAAGTTCTTTCTTATTGATCAAAGCTTTCATATATTCTGAAAGTTTCTTTTGCATTAATGCCAAACGAAGCCAGGCTCTTCCTCTACCTACTGGTGTCCTACAAAAACACAGAAATCAAACAACTAAAAACACAAGCAACAGAAGCAAAGGCTACAGCAGAATCAGTTCACTTATTCTTGCTAATGGTGTTCCAGTGTAACAAGCACACTGAGGTGCTCCTTAGGACCTCTCCCAGCATATTCCTGGGCAAGGAATTTCTGTGTGTGGGCTAATGCGACCCAGGGGGGTGTTTGGGACAAATGCTTTCAAAAAGAATTACTGAATGTAACTACAATTTGAAGACTCAGCCTCTGGGAGACCCAACTAAAAATGTTCCATCAGATTAGTAATAGCAAATCCTTATAAATTCAGGTGGATTATATAAAAGTCCAAAGCATGAATGTGGACACAGGCAATCTAGGCCTCTATCTGATTAAAATTAAACCAGTCTCATTTGGGAAGGTGGTCACTACTTCGTAGTTCTAAGGCAGGCTACAGTCACTAGCTCTTCAGGTTAATTTGACAGTTGTTTTAATCTTGACTCTCAAACCCACTGAATAGCTTTTTTCCCTAAGTCAAGTCCAGCATGCCACCCCCTTAGATACAATTTCTTGAGACACACTAAGTGATTCCCCAAGTGCTTTAAAAAATAAGGAAATGTTTGGCATTTCAACAAAAAGACAACCTCTCTTAGATGAATAATTATCCCTCAAGAGCACAATTTTCTTAATATTCTGTATACCAATTCTCTCATATCAGCACCTATTCAGGACATCATGCATTTTGGATTGGAAGTCTTGCTCTTCAAGGGATAGTTAATAAGAATGCTGTTTCCGAGAAATGGAATTCAACCTTAGACTTACTTAAGTCCTGGAAGATCTTTAACACTTGCTGTTATCTCTGCGGCTTCTGGAACAAGCTTTTCTACCAGTTCTAGAGGTCCCCAGAAAGACTTATTTTGTCCAAGAAAAGTTTTTTTAGCTAAGGCAACAAAAATAAAACAGTATTTTAATATTTTTTACAACATAAGCATTCTCTCAATACACACACACACACACACACACACACACACACACACACACACAACTTTTCAGGAAACCAATCCCAGGTTATAAGATGGTTTTAGATTCATTCATGCTTGTAGAATAGATAATATTTTGTGAAAATAAAAAATTTTCTACTTCCCAAGACTCAGCCCTTCTTCTTTCAAGAACAGTTTGTGGCCTAGCCATATAATATAATAAAACATTTTAACAATTTAGTGCCTAAAATTGTGTGGTATTAATGAAGAAAACAGCTCAATAGAAAAGAATATATAATCCAGAAATAGGCTATGGAATATTGGGAAGTTGGTAAGCATAGGCACACAGATTTAAAAAAAACAACCAAACAAAAAATAACAGGAAAAGAATATTGAGAAGGCAGCAAGAAAGGAAACAAGGGTGAACAAGACCAGATACTGCCCTCAAAAGCTTATAATTAAGTGGAAAGAACACTGAACCAAGAGTCGGGAGACCTGAGTTCTAGCACCTACTCTGCCACAACTCAATGTGTGACCTTGACCAAGTCATGTCTCATTCTGGGCAGGCCTATTTCCACCTGTCAAACAGAATTATTGTACTGGATTTGATTACTTATAATGGCCCTTCCAACTGTAACATTTAATGATCTGTATTTTTAAAGCCCTATAAGTCCACTGAGTTAATCATAACCCTGCTCCTATATAGACTCCATTCCAATGGATCAATATTATTAATTCAAGCCTCTTATTCTTTGGCTCTACAAAGAATGCTTTATTCTATAGTATGCATTGCTAGAAAACAGCTGCATGCATATTTGCATTTTGGGACGATGGCCTACCTTTCAAGCCATGTTTCAGACAGTGTTCCATCACCACAAAGAATTGCTGGAGAGGTGCATAGTCAGAGTCAAGAGTCCTCCCCAGGTTCAGAGCTGATTCAATCAAGCCCTTGATACTCAGCTTGGCCATGTTCATGAGGTTCATGCGTTCGTTAGCCATGAGATAATTAGGATCTGCAGTCAAAGGGGAAGAAGATGAAGCCTGGTTACTAGAAATAGCACATTTTAAAATTCAGTATTGTATTCTTCTCCACCATGTACTCACTGTGAAAAAAATGCTAGTTTCCTTTAAGAATAGCCTCAATGAAGCGGTAAAATGAACTATTTTATCAAATCTCAAGCCTTTAGTTGTCTTTTCTTTCTTTTTTTCTTTGAGACAGGGTCCTGCTCTGTCGCCCAAACTGGAATGCAGTGGCATGATCATAGCTTACTGTAGCCTCAACCTTCTGGGCTCAAGTAACCCTTCTGTCTCTGCCTCCCGTGTAGCTGGAACCATAGGCGCACACCACCACACCTGGCTAATTTTTGTATTTTCTGTAGAGACAGGGTCTCACTTTGTTGCCCAGGCTGGTCTTGAACTCTTGAGCTGAAGCAATATTCCCACCTCAACTTCTCAAACTGTTGGGATAATAGGCGTGAGCCACCGTGCCTGGCTGAGTAGTCTTTTAATATTCTCACCACGGCCTCTGCTATCACCCTAACCTGAGGGTGTCATAACTCCCTACTGTACTACCTTCACACTGCTCTCTCTGCTTCCATTCTTGCCTACCCTTCTGTTCTCTGCATAATTTGTGACGTGCTCTAAAAATAAAGTCCCAATGGAGGAAGAAAAGGGTAAAGGGCTTAAACAAACTTTGCATTATGGTATTTTATTATTCTTTAAACTATGCACTAGCATTATTAGTATAATGCAGTACTAGAACTTAATCAACTCCCACATTTTTAAGTCTTAGCACACAGTGTATATGGCTCTCATCAACCAGACAGACAAACTATTTGGGGAAAGGGGCTAAGTGACACATTTTATTGTACTCATTACCTTCATTTATTGGTGCTTACACTGTGCCAGCACTGTGGGCTGCCTCTTACAATTATGATCTCCATCTCTCCTTACAACATGCTGTGAGACGGTCACCATTACAACAATTTTACAGGGAAGAAAAATGAGACTTAGAGAGTAAAGCTTCAACTGCTCTGCCCTGACTCACTGTATGACCTCGGGCAAGTCACCATCCCATTTTAGGTCACTCAAATAGTTGCAGCTGGTCCATGGGCACAGCCAGTAATCAATGACAGAGCCAGAGGCCAGACTCCTCCTGACCATTCTTTTATAGGATTATTTTACCTACTTATTCTCTCATCATATTTAGGTATTCTCCCTTCTTTCCGTTGCTAAAAAAGGCCCATAAGAGCTAGGTGGACCAAGGTGTAACAGTTTATAAGTGGCAGAATCTGGACCTGGATCTGACATGAAAGCTAACGCTCTCTTTACCTTATGCCATGTGTATCCTCCCAAATACCAAATATACCAAATTTGTACTGAAAACTAAAGAAGGCCTAGAGCTCTATGACATATTCCATTTCTTCTTAGGAAGACTAAAAATACTAATAAGGCCACGGTTTCATAATACAAATAAGTCACTTAACAAAAAACAGACTGTTTAATGCAAATTATCCCAAGCAATTTTCTTCATACAATGTTTTTATTTATATCTGCTTTCAAAGTTAAATGAGCAGAGTCAAATGGTCAAATTCTAAATTAATCTTCTCATTCAGTTTAAGGACTTGTGGATTTGAAATTCCAACTATATAAATCTTGGTTTGTTGTCATGTTGTCTGAGGTTACTTTTGGAGAAACACTTTATGTGAGAGTCAGAATTGGTATACATTACCATTAATTCTTTCCTGCATAACAACAAATGTTTTAGGGTCATAGCTTAAATGTGGCTCTCTTTGTTCATGATAGATCAACTTGTCAAGGGTAGTATTCTCACAAAAGGACAGTAAAATACATGGAAAACTATGCCCTCACAGCCATGAAGAACAACTATCAGATAATTTCCATTTATTACCAGCATGTATGTACATTCTAGTGTTTCTGACCTCCTATAACTACTCGAAAAAAGGAATAGAGCAGGGGTGTGGGTATGAATGTGTGTAGAGGGCTACAAGCCTTCCCACCTAACATCTCCAGTAGATGGCAGGAGACTATGGTTGGTGCTAGATAACTGCCTGCCCATAATGTAACTCTGAGGCATTCACTCTGCCTCAAGCCTGTAGACCATTAATTCAGGAACTTATAACAAGATTAAACAATGCTGCTAGTCAAAGTTTATAAGCTGATTCCAACATAGTGAGAACTAGTCATGTGGGGGAGAGATAGACTTGGGTTAAGTAAAAAATATCATATTGAGACATTTTTCCAGAAGTAGTGATAGATTTATACCAACCCATCTATATTTTCTCATGTTCTTCTTATAATCTGCAGCAGAAATGTTTAAGACATCTGGCTGAGGTCTGGAGTGCATGAACTACAGACAGGTTAACTAGCTTCTATGAGAATTAAATTTCTGATACCATGGACTCCATTAGTAAGGCTCTATAATCTATTTAAACTAACTTCCATCAAACACAAACAACCCACCCATTCTTTAAAAAACACTACTTGGCACTGTTGACATTTTAAGCTAGATAATTCATTTTTACAGGGCTCTGTTCTGAAAACTGATTTTCACAGCAACACAGTTGTGGGTAACACTAGATGTCAGTAGCACTGACAGCTGTTTTTGGTGGGTTAAGACAACCAAAAACATCTCCAGACACTGGCAAATAATCTTTGGGAGATTAAGTCAGGTCCTTCTACATTGAGAACTACTAATCTAAACAAATGAAA
Source organism: Macaca thibetana thibetana (assembly GCF_024542745.1). Lineage (NCBI taxonomy): Eukaryota > Metazoa > Chordata > Mammalia > Primates > Cercopithecidae > Macaca > Macaca thibetana. Next base: position 122,904,439 of record NC_065582.1, on the reverse strand, counting down.
AGTCAAACAAAAATCTGTTATAGTAATTTGATGGTTAGATATAAGAGCTTAAAAGTAACAATTCACTCCAGTTAGAATGGCTATTACCAACAAGACAAAAAATAAAAAATGCTGGTGCGAATGCAGCAAAAAAGGAATTCTTATACACTGCTGGTGGGAATGTAAATTAGTATAGCCTTTATGGAAAACTATACGGCGGTTCCTCAAAAAACTAAAAATAGAACTACCATATGATTCAGCAATCCCAATACTGGATGTTTATCCAAAGGAAAGGAAATCAATATGACAAAGAGATATCTGCATTCCCATGTTTAATTCAGCACTATTCACAAGATATGAAATCAACCTAAGTGTCATCAACACGAATAAAGAAATGTGGTATACACACACACACACACACACACACACACACAAAATTCAGCCATGAAAAGAATGAAATCCTATGATTCATGGCCACATGGATAAGCCTAAAGGACATTATGCTAAGTGAAATAAGTCAGGGACAGAAAGATAAATACCACATGCTCTCATTCATATGTGGAAGCTAAAAAAGTTGAGCTCATAGAAGTAGAGAGTAGAATTGTGGTTTTTAGAAAATGAAGAGTATGGAGGAGGGGAAGATAGGGAGAGGTTGGTTAACAGATACAAAGCTACAACTAGATAAGATGAGTAAGTTCTAGTGTTCTGCAGCATTGTATGGTGACTATAGTCAATAATTTTAAAAATATTTTCAAATAGCTAGAAGAGAGGATTTTGAATATTCCCAAAATAAACAAATGAGTGTTTGAAGTAAGAGATATGCTAATTACCTTGATTTGATCATTACATTGTATACATGAGCCAAAATATCAGTCTGTACCCCTAAATATGTACAACTATTACACATCAAAAATTTAAAAAAGAATTTATTGCTCATTGTTAATTAACACAAAAGCTAAAATGAGTATTATTTAATGCTTATTATTGACATTTTTGTGCTGAATAGTATACAAAAGTATGGCTATTGAGTCTTGCTATGTTGCTCAGACTGGTCTTGAACTCCTGGCCTCAAGCCATCCTCCCATGCTGGCCTCCCAAAGTGCTGGGATTAAAGGTATAAACCACCACACCTGGCCTACAAATAATGTTGGCTGCTAATAATGAATATTAAATCATTAACCTGATTTGTTACAGAATATTTTCTATTCAACATTACTTGTCTTAAATCCTATTCAAGTATAAAATGATTTTGCAAAACTAACCGATCCTGTTAAAAAGGGCTGCAATGACCTGACAGAGTATGGAGGGGCTTCTGAGGGCAGGTCAAGTTCTGTTTGTTGGTGGGTGTTTATTACGTGAGCATGTTGAGTGTGTAACATTGTACTGAGCTGAATACTTATAATATAGGATTCTTTTCTGTGTATTTTGTACTTTTAACTATATAAAGTAAAAAAAGATTCTGTTATATTGTATAAGCCAGAAAGCCATTTTAAAACATGCACGACTTTCATGATATCATCAGTCAAGCTTTTCCTGTGAGTAAAATGATTTAAAATTTAAAAATGTTCACAACACTGGCATTTAACACTATTATTCCAATAGAGAACTTTCATGCAATTATTTTGTCAATACATATTGAACATCTACTATGTGTTAGATATTGTGTTTAATGTTAGAAATAACAGAGGTAATAATAGACTTAGTCCCTGCCATCAAAGTGCTTACTATTTATCAAAGTTGGTTAATACAAACTTATAGAGAACAAATAGGGAAGTGTAGAGCAAACACCTGAAATTTCAGGATAAATGTAATCATATTTAATAAAGATCAATTTTATTCCAGGACAAATAATTTTTTTTTTTAATTTTTAACTTTTCAGATGGAGTTTCACTCTTGTTGCCCAGGCTGAATGGCATGATCTTGGCTCACTGCAACCTCCTCTTCCAGGGTTCAAGCGATTCTTCTGCCTCAGCCTCCCAAGTATCTGGGATTACAGGCATGTGACACCATGCCTAGCTAATTTTGTATTTTTAGTAGAGACGGGGGTCTCACCATATTGGTCAGGCTGGTCTTGAACTCCTGACCTCGAGTGATCCACCCGCCTCGGGCTCCCAAAGTGCTGGGGATTACAGGTGTGAGCCACTGCGTCTCGCCCAGGACAAATAATTTTAAATGTTCCGTTTGTTTTGTTTTGATTTTTGAGGCAGGATCTTGCTCTGTCACCCAGGCTGGAGTGCAGTGGCACAATCACAGCTCACTGTAGTCTCAACCTCCCAGGCTCAAGTGATTCTCCCACCTTGGCCTCCTAAGTAGCTGGGATAATAAACAGGTGTGTGCAACCATGCCCGGCTAATTTTTTTTTTTTTTTTTGTAGAGACAGGGTCTCCCTATGTTGCCCAGCTGGTCTCAAACTCCTAAGATCAAGTGATCCTCTCACCTCAGCCTACCAAAGTAATGAGATTACAGGCATGGGTCATCATGCCCAGCTAATTAAATTTTTTGTTGTCGTTGTTGTTAAATGACATAAACCTATTCTATGGAAATGTTAGTTTTCTATATTTCTTAAAACTAAGATAATTGATATGTCATTAGTTTAGGGTTCCAGGCAGGCTGTAAGCATAACACAATTTCCTCTGACATTGGGTACACTTCTGTGGAGAAGACTGAGAAGTAATTCAACTACACTGCAGTAAGAACTCCAACAAAGGCATATACAGGAGACCAGGGGAATATGCATAGGAGAAAAGTATCTGACCTGGCTCCCTATTTTTCCTTCAACTTTAGGGGCCAGGTGTGTTTCTATATCTATCTATTCTTAATGGCATCTCAGGTATCATATTTCTACTCAAAAATAAGAAAATTTACTTAAGTACCACTTTCTCTGGATTGAAATCTGTTAAAGGGGTTAGTCAAAAAAAATTTAACCAGCCAGGCGTGGTGGCTCACACCTGTAATCCCAGCACTTTGGGAGGCCGAGGCAGGTGAATTAACTGAAGTCAGGAGTTTGAGACCAGCCTGGCCAACACGGGGAAGCCCCATCTCTACTAAAAATACAAAAGTTAGCTGGGTGTGGTGCTGGGCACCTGTAATCCCAGCTACTCAGGAGGCTGAGGCAGAAGAATCACTTGAACCCGGCAGGCAGAGACCGCAGTGAGCCAAGATTGTGCCACTGCACTCCAGCCTGGGCGACAAGAGCAAAACTGTCTCGGAAAAAAAAAAAAAAAAAAATTAACCATAAATTTACTTGTCCTCATTGCTACCTTTTCTTGGTAACAGTATAATCAATGATGAACTTCACTGAGTTAGGACTTGTCATCAGAAAGGATTAATATACTAATCTATGGAGTCAATTAAACTATTATATGACTTCAGGCAAGAAATCTCACCTCTTTGAAGCCTCAATTTCCTCATCAGTAAAATGAGAGGGTTGGGCTTGCTCAGTTTTTTCCCTTGGAAACCATGCACATTCATATCAGTCATAATGACATATAGAGCACTGATTCTCAAAGGGAGAGACATATTAATATACCTGGAACCACAGAAATGACATGTTCTGTTTGGAAAACCCCACAAATGACTGATACCAAATGAACTAGATCCTTTCTACTCTCTGGTCTCGGAATATCAACACTGGCATCACCATGAAAGCTTTTAGACATGGGAAGCTGTAGAGGTTTTGCACTTTTACTAGATCCCCAGGCAATCTGTATGTGCATTAAAGTTTGAGAAGCATTGACCTAGATCACTCTCCTAGCTAGCATATTTATAATGCCATGATTTCACAGTTGGCTTCATCAAGGGCAACTAACATACATGTATATAAGTAGAAAGCCCTAGGAGGAAGGAAATAATAAAGATTAGATCAGAAAAAAATTAAACAGCAAAAACAACTACTGAGAAAAATCAATAAAATCCAAGGTTGGTTCTTTGACAAGATAACAATATTGACATTTAGCTAGGCTGATCAGTAGAAAAGAGAGAGGATTCAAATTACCAAAATCGGGAATGAAAGAGGGGACAGTAGTATTGACATTACAGAAACAAGGATTATAAGGGAATACTATGGACAACTGTATGCCAGCATACTAAATAATCTGGACAAAACGGACAATTTCTTAGAAAGACACAAACTACCAAAACTGACATAAGAAATAGGAAATCTGAAGAGACCTACAACAAGTAAAGATCCTGAATTAGTAGTAAAAAAAAAAAAATAGCACACAGAGGAGGCCAGAACCAGAGCCTCATTGTTAAAATCTACCAATCATTTAAGGAATTGACACCAATCCTTGACAGACTATTCCAAAAATAAGAAGAGAGAACTTCCCAACTGATTCTATTACAGTAATATTACCTTGAGACCAAATCAGATAAAGATATCATAAGAAAACTATAGATCAATACTCCGTATGAATACAGACACAAAAATCCTAAACAAAATACTGGCAAATCAAATCCAGCAACATATAAAAAGGATTATATAACTGGACCAAGTGGGATTAATCACAGAATGCAAGGTCGGTCCAACACACAAAACTCAATCAATGTAAGACACCAAATTAACAGAGTAAAGAAAGACATCACATGGTCATTTCATTAGAAACAGACAAAGCACTTGACAAATTCCAATAGCCAATATAACAAAAATGTTAATGATATAAACATTCAACAAACTAGGAAGAGAACTTCCTTAGGTTGACAAAGGGCATCTACCAAAAACTCACAGCTAACAAACTTGATGGCAAAAGACTGGATGGTAAAAGACTGAAGGCTTTCTCAAAGATCAGGAAGACAAGGATGTCCACTTTTGCTACTTCTAACCAAATTGTATAGGAGGGTCTTGCTAGGGCAAATAGGCAAGAAAAGGAAATGAAAGGCATCCAGTTTGAAAAGGAAGAAGTCAAACTATATTTGCAGATGACATGATCTTATATATAAAAAATCCTAAGGAATCTACACACACACAACATACGTAAATAAAATCAGTTTGGCAAGGTTGTAAGGTACAAGATCAACACACAAAAATTAATTACATTTGTATACATTAGCAACAAACAATTCGAAAAAGAAATTTAAAAACAATTCCATTTATAATAGCACCAGAAAAATATTTACCAATAAACGTAACAAAAGAAGTGCAAGACTTGCACATGGAAAACTACAAAACTTTGCTGAAAGACATTTTAAAAGATCAGGCTGGGCGCAGTGGCACACTTCTGTAATCCCTGCACTTTGGGAGACTGAAGTGGGTGGATCACTTGAGGTCAGGAGTTCAAGACCAGCCTGGCCAACATGGTGAAACCCCATCTCTACTAAAATTACAAAAATTAATATTTGCAAAAAATGGTGGTAGGATAATTGGATATCCAAATGCAAAATAATTTTTTTTAAAAGCTCAAAATAGATCTGAGACCAAAGTGTAAGAGCTAAAACTATAAAGCTCTTAGAAGGAAACACAGGTCTAAATATTTTATAACCATAGACTAGGCAATGGTTTAGCAACAAAAGAAAAAACAGGTACAGTGGACTTCATCAAAAATAAAAACATTTGTGTTTCAAACGACATCATCAAGAAAGTGAAAAGACAACCCACAGAATGGCAGAAAATATTTGCAAATCAGATCCAATATCCAGAATGTATAAAGAATTATTATGATTTAACAACAGAAGAGAAATAATCCTAGTAAAAAAGAATGGGCAAAGGCTTGAAATATACATTTCTGCAGAGAAGAGAGACAAATGGCCAGAAAGCATACGAAAAGATGCTAATTAGAGAAATACAAATCAAAATTATGAGATGCCTTTTCACATTCACTAGGATAACAACAATAATTATTATTCACTGAAGGAAATGGTATTAGCAAGAATGTGGAAAACTGGAAACTTTTGTGCCTTGCTTGTAGGAGTGTAAAACTGTCCAGCTGCTTTGGCAGTCTGGCAGTTCTCTAAAAAATTAAACATATGAGTTATTTGACCCAGCAATTCAACATTTTCAATATGAAAACATGTCCACACATCATAAAAATGCCAACAATAGAGACTGGAGACTACTAGAGGGAGGTGGGAGGTGGGAGGGAACCAGAAAAGCTAATTGTTGGGTACTATGCTCACTACCTGGGTGACAGGATGAATCATACCCCAAATCTCAGCATCACACAATATACCCATGTAACAAACCTGCACATGTAGCCCCTGAAGCGAAAAAAAAGCTGAAATTATTTTAAAAATATATCCACACAAAATGTACACATTAATGTTCACAGTAGTAGTATTCATAATTTGCCCCAAAGTGAAACAAGCCAAATGTCCACCAACTGATAAAGAGACAAAATAAGATATGCCCATACAATAAAATATTATTAATCCATAAAAAGAAATGAAGTTACGATACATGCTACAACATGGATAACCCTTGAAAACATATGCTAAGTGAAAGAAGCCTGACACAAAAGGCCACATATTTTATGATTTTGTCTATATAAAATGCCCAGAATAGGCAAATCTACGGAGAGAGACATATGTAAACATTTGAAGAAGTCCCTCAAAAAAAAAATCTGCAGAGACAGAAAATAGACTAGCGGCTGCCAGTGGCTGGGAGGAGGAAGAATAGAGAGTGGTTATTAATGGGTATAGAGTTTCTTTTTAGAAAAGGTGTTGAAAATATTCTCAGATTAGGGAGTGGTGATGGATGCACAACTTTTTGACTATACTAACCACCACCGAATTGTACACTTTAAAGTGATAACCTTTGTGGTATATGAAATGTACCTCAATAAGGCTATTATTAGAAAAAAAAAACTAAAGTTTTTAGATGTAATAATAATATATATCTTGGCCGGGCGCGGTGGCTCACGCCTGTAATCCCAGCACTTTGGGAGGCCGAGGCGGGCGGATCACGAGGTCAGGAGATCGAGACCATCCTGGCTAACACGGTGAAACCCCGTCTCTACTAAAAATGCAAAAAATTAGCCGGGCGAGGCGGCGGGCGCCTGTAGTCCCAGCTACTCGGGAGGCTGAGGCAGGAGAATGGCGTGAACCCGGGAGGCGGAGCTTGCAGTGAGCCGAGATCGCGCCACTGCACTCCAGCCCGGGCGACAGAGCGAGACTCCGTCTCAAAAAAAAAAAAAAAAAAAAAAAAAAAAAAAAAAATATATATATATATATATCTTGTATGTATCTTGATTCAAATAAACCAACTAAAAAAAGACATATTTGAGACCATCAACAGATTTTGAAAATGGGCTGAGACACTATAAGACTTTGTTGTCAATTTTGTTAGTTGTGACACTGAAGGATTTACACGTGCTGAGATGTAATGTTTGGAGTTTGCTTTAAAATGCTCCAGAAACAAACATGGAGGTATTAAATAAGATTGGCAATAATTACTGAAGCTGCTGATGGAGATATGTGAGCTCATTAAGCTATTCTTTTTACGTACTATAAAAAGTTGTGTAATTAAGCTGGGCATGGTGGTATGCACCCATAGTCCTAGCTACTCGGGGCTGAGGTAAGGCAGGAAGAGTTCAAAGCTATAGTGAGCTATGAGAGCTATGAGCATGCTACTGTACTCCGGCCTGGGCAACAGAGTTGAGACTCTGTCTCTAAAAAAAAAAAGTTCCACAATTAAACAAGTAAAAAATTTAAAGTAAAAGTAAAATTCTGGCTGGGCACGGTGGCTCAATCCTATAATCCCAGCACTTTGGGAGGCTGAGGCTGGCAGATGGATAGCTTGACTACAGGAGTCAAGACCAGCCTGGGCAACAAGGTGAGACCCTCTCTCCATAAAACACAGAAAATATTAGCTGGGTGTGGTGGTACACACCTGTGGTCTCAGTTCCTTGGGAGGCTAAGGTGGGAGGACGGCTTGAGCCTGGGAAGTGGGTGCTGCAGTGAGCTGTGCCACCACATTCTAGCCTGGGCAACAGAGTGAGATCCTGTCTCAAAAAAAAAAAAAAAAAAAAAAAGAAAGAAACAAGAAAAGAAAAAAGACATTCTGCTTTCTCTTGCTCCAGGTCAAGGTTTAGCTGCTGGCCTCCTGTAAGAAACTAGTGTAGTTTCTTCTACCTCTGTATATAAACAACAACAACAAAAAAAACCCTTTTGATGGGCTTTAGCATTGAAATGAGTTAGCTTATTTAACCAAAACCATTCTTTTTATATACTCTTACTCATTCTTGGTTAGGTATGCATTTCTCTAATCTTTAATAGATTTAAAAAAAAAATATTAGCTTGCACAAGAGCTCCCTAGGAAACACACTGATTTCTTCTTCACTGGGCTCCCATATCATAATATAACAATTTTAGTTTTGGAAAGTTTCCCAGACTTCTTCAGTTTCCTTTACTTGAGCATTCCATGCTGCAGAAGAATACCTAGATTTCTGGAAACATTTAGAAGTTAGGACAACAGTTAACCTTCTTCGTTTTGATACAACATAAGAAATTTAGGTGGTAAATACAACCCAAGAGTTCCTTGCTTTGCTTAATTTATTGCATAAAAATAATTTAAATGTTTTGGGCTTTACCTAGTATCAAAAAAAAAAAAAAAAAAGAAAAAAGAAAAAGAAACAATTTAAATGGATGTGAGAGGGCCATGATACAATCTCGCAGTTAGATCTATGATCTAGAAGGGTTAGATCTGTCTCTCTCACATTCCCTGAGTGATGTTGGGGGAAATTCTCATTCTTCCGTTTCATCTGTAAAATGCTGGGGGAGACAATCCTCCTTCCACCTCTTGTGTGCCTACATTTCTTTACTGGGTTATATCAAGACTATAAGGCCTTGACCACTCTTTCCTGGGCCATTTATGGAGCTGATAATGAGAGAGGAGGCTTTCCTACTGCTTCCTATAAAAACAATGGGTTCTCCCAACTTGGCCTTCTTCATCTGCAACACAAACCTACCACGTGTGAGCATGTCACTGAGTCATACAGTGTCACCCAATGGGACTCTGGTCCAAGAGGAACTGGCACAGATACGCAGATGCTTAGGCTGCTTGCATTGTCATAAGTAATAAAGTCCTTTGCCTCTGACCTAGGAGTCTTGTATTTTTTGCCAGTATCCAAGAAACAGTAAGAGGCTTTATTAGTTTGCTAAAGTACGTAAACCTCAGATCTGACAAAAACCATGAATAATCACTGTTCTTAGTTTAACTCCCTGGAATACTGTACATTTGTACTCCAAATGAGATAACACCAAAAGTAATATGAATAAAAGCATGATAAATCTCAATATACTGCAGTACTTGAGGTAGATCCTAAATGTTGTGGTATCACAGAACACGTGAAGGACAGTATTCCAAGTGGTTGGAATGGGTGTGAGAGGTCAGGTGGAGAAAATAAGAGTGGAATGGGGAGTTCTCACTGGGGAGAACTGGAAAACACAGGTAGGGTAGAGTCAGATAAAGAGGTCTCTGAAACTAGACTTGGATATTAATGAAGGAAGCAATGGGAACCACTGTAGTTTTGAGCAGGGAATCAGCGTAACTAAAATTCTGTTTGGGGATGATTAATCTGAGAAGATTATGCAAAACGAATTTGAGGGAAGAGAATCAAAATGATCTGCCATGAAGAATTGTAGTGATTCAAGTTTAGACAGTCATTAGAAGAGAGAAAGGAAATGAAGGGGTCAAGAATAACACCAAGGTTTTTGCCCTGAGAGACTGAAACAGTGTGCTATAAAGGGAAATGACAAAGGTGAGTAACTGTTATGGAGGTAAAGGGCAAAGTAAACTTGGTTTTGGATATCATAAAGGATATTTATGTGGAAAGATTTTCAACATATCATTTTTAAAGACAAGGTCTCACTGTGTTGCCCAGGCTGGACTTGGACTCATGGGCTCAAGCAATCCTCCCACCTCAACCTCCTGAATAGATGGGTCTACAGGAATGCAACCACCATGCCCAGCTTTCAAGATATTTTTGATCACATAGTTGTAAATGCAAATGGAAGTTTGGAGTTAGAGAGTCATCAGCATAGGACAATAATAACAATTAAGAGAAAAGATGCTTTCACAAGGAGATGTTTTAAAGAGAAATAGAAGTATGCAAGGTTACTAGCCCAGCCTTTAAAGTATGCCCACAATTACAGGCTGGAAACAGAGCCAAAACAGTCCTTTCAGGAATTTTTTTTTTTTTTTGCACACACCTAGATAGTGGCTAGAGTACAAATGGATATATACCAGAGAGGCAGCACAGGATACTGGAGTGTCTTTCAAACAAAGGTCACAACCCTTTAGTGAGTCACAAAATCAATTTTATGTCTTATATAGTAAGGTTATGTATTGTTTTTAAGATACATACAAATAAATGATGTGTGTACTGAGTTCTGGATGAAGATGTATTTTTACAGTGGTTCTTGTGTCAAATAAGTTTAAAGAACTTTGGTGTAGTGGTTAACAGCACAAGCTCTAAAGCTGGCCTGTGGGAGTTTGAACTCTATTCAAACTCTTCCCTAGCTGGGTGACCTTGGGAAAAGTTTTTTCTCTTGTTGCATTTTCTGTTTTGAGATAATTGAGGAATCACATGAAATTGTAAGAAATAATATAGAGAGATACTATGTACTTTTAACCTAGTTCTCCCAAGGGTATCTTGCAAAACTGTAGTACATTATCACAACCAGGATACTGATGTTGAATTACAGTCAAGACACAGAACATTTCCATCACGACAAGGATCCCCCATATTGATATATATGCCCACATTTTATAGCCATGCCCATATCCCTCCTTGCCCCTACCCCATCCTCAATCCATGCCAACCACTAATCTGTTCATTTCTATAGTTTTATCTCTTCAAGAATGTTATGTAAATAGAATCATATAGTACGTAACCATTAAAATTGACTTTTTGTTACTCAGCATAATTCTCTGAAGAATCATTCAGGTTGTTGCATGTATCAATGGTCTGTTCCTTTTTACAACTGAGTAGTATTCCACTGGGAAACTTTCTTAACCTCTGTATGCATTACTTTCTTTATCTATAAAATGGTGACAGGGTTCTGAAGGGTAAACAAGTTCTTATATGTAAGCATTTAGAAGTGCTTGGAATATACTAAGGAAAAAAGTTGTTAGGTACTGTAATTATTATGGTCTTCCATATATACATAACTTTTTTTTTTTTTTTTTTTTGAGACAGTCTTGCTCAGTCACCCAGGCTGGAGTGCACTGCTGCAATCTCAGCTCACTGCAACCTCCACCTCACAGCTTCAAGTGATTTACTTGCCTCAGCCTCCTGAGTAGCTGGGACTACAGGCATGTGCCACCACCCCTGCTAATTTTTTTTTTTTTTTTTTTTTTTTAGGAGTCTTGCTCTGTCGCCCAGGCTTGAGTGCAGGGGCATGATCTTGACTCATGGCAACCTCTGCCGCCCTGGCTCAAACAATTCTCGTGCCTCAGCCTCCCAGGATCTGCGATTACAGGAGCCTGCCACCATGCCTGGCTAATTTTTTGTATTTTCAGTAGAAACGGAGTTTCACCATGTTGCTCAGGCTGGCCTTGAACTCCTGGCATCAGGTGATCTGCCCACCGTGGCATCCCAAAGTGCTAGGATTATGGGCGAGCCACCACGCCCCACCAATTTTGTTGTTGTTGTTTGAGAGGGAGTCTCACTCTATTGCCCAGGCTGGAGTGCAGTGGCACGACCTCAGCTCACTGCAACCTCTGCCTCCCAGTTTCAAGCAATTCTCCTGCCTCAGTAATTTTTTGTATTTTTAGTAGAGATGGGTTTTGTCATGTTGGCAAGGCTAGTCTCGAAATCCTGAGCTCCAGTCATCTACCTGCCTCGGTCCCCCAAAGTACTGGGATTATAGAAGTGAACCACCACTCCAAGCCATTATTAACACTTTTATTTAACTTAATAAGCTTACTGGATGATGATGTGGCACAGTGCTAGAAGCTAATAAAATCTCTTAAGATATGTTTCTTCTGTTTTTCAACATGCATCAAGTCTTAACACCCTCTGTCCCCAAATGTTAAGGAACCAGTATGCAATTTTGGTAGGTAAAATTTTACACAGGTATATTATTGCCTAAATTCAAGTACTGTCCTGACCATTTTAATCCTCAGAGTGACGGGCAGTAATCCGGGCAACTGCAAATTTACAAAAGGCTTGTAATGAGTACAGACAGGAATTCGATATTTATTGAAAAATGAAAGGTAATAAGCTATGTGCCTTTTATTATTTAATTTAATGTTCATAATTTCCCTAGTGAGTTTCAAAACATTTTAGACACAAATTACTAGCATATAAGGAAAGGAGATGCAATATAATAGGTGTTGTACATAATACAATTCTACCCTAAGAAGACACTTCATATTCTAGTAGATATAAGTTACAAACACATAGAATATGAAACTAATCATCACTGTAAAAAATAGTTCAGGTCGGGCGTGATGGCTTACACTTGTAATCCCAGCACTTTGGGAGGCCAAGGCGGGTGGACCACGAGGTCAGGAGATTGAGACCATCCTGGCAAACACAGTGAAACTCCATCTCTACTAAAAATGCAAAAACTAGCCAGGCACGGTGGTATGCACCTGTAGTACCAGCTACTCAGGAGGCTGAGGCAGAAGAATCACTTGAAACCGGGAGGTGGAGGCTGCAGTGAGCGGAGATTGCACCACTGCACTCCAGCCTGGGCAACAGAGTGAGACTCCTGTCTCCTAAAAAAAAAAAAAAAAAAAAAAAAAAAAAAAAAAAAAAAAAATCCAAAGGGCTGGGCGCAGTGGCTCATGCCTGTAATCCCAGCACTTTGGGAGCCTGAGGTGGGCACATCACCTGAGGCCAGGAATTCAAGACCAGCCTAACCAACATGGTGAGACCCTGTCTCTACTAAAAATGCAAAAATTAACCAGATATGGTGGCATGTGGCTGTAGTCCCAGCTACTCAGGAGGCTGAGGCAGGAGAATTGCTTCAATCCGGGAGGTAGAGGTTGCAGTGAGCTGATACCATGCCATTGCACTCCAGCCTGGGCAACAAGAGTGAAACTCTATCTCAAAAAAAAAAAAAAAAAAAAAAAAAAAAAAAAAAAAAAAATCAAAATAAGAAGCTTCAATTGTGACAGAACTGAAACAAAAAACAAAAACAAGTACCAGTTCAAATCTGCAACCCACTAGAGTCTGTTATTTTAAAAATTTTTAGGAGGCCAGAAGCCAGTGTTAACACTTTATCTATTAAAAAGCAAACTATAGCCAGGTGCAGTGGCTCAAGCCTCCAATCCTAGTGCTTTGGGAGGCTGAAGTGGGAGGATCGTTTGAGCCTAGGAGTTTGAGACCAGCCTGGGCAATAAAGTGAGACCCTGTCTCTACATACATTACATACATACATTCATACATTCATACATAAAAATTAGCCAGGTGTGATGGCACATGGCCTGCAGTCCCAGCTACTCAGGAGGCTGAAGAAGGAGCCCGGGAGTTCGAGGCTGCAGGGAGCTATGATCATGCCACTGCACTCCAGCCTGGGCAACACAGTGATACCTCCTCTCAAAAAAATAAAAGGAAATAAAAGCCAACTGTTATGGCACATCTACAATAACAGATGAGAAACAGAATTGAAAACAGCTTAGCAGTTGAAGGTCTCCAGAAAATATCTGAGCCTGCATATATCATCAGCTTTTTCTGAGTCTGAAACGAGGATTCTCCCCAGACCCTGAATTGCTATTGTGTGTTATGTGCAGGTAATACTCCATAACGTATTTCTTCTTGGTACTAGCACTTATTTATAACATCTCCAAGTTATGTAATACAGTTGTGTGAAATGCTGGAATTTTACATAACTGTGATTGAGACCATGAGGCAAGAAAAGTAGAGAAGGATATCAAGAAGAATGAAATGATCTAAAGAGTTGAAGTGAAGCCATCTCCCTCTCCCCATTCTCATTTTTTTTCACACTGCATTTCAGAAAGACTTTTCTGTAAAGAGGATCTTGATCAACATTACCATATATTACTTGACTGGAAATCTATTAAGATCATCAAGGTACTGACATAATCAACATTTTCTGGATATTTTATGTACTATACTGTTAAAGTTCATCTCCTCTCCCTTTTGGAGTTCACCTATAATAACCATCCACAAAAATTCCAGCAAAAACAAAATTTAAAAAAGGAGTCTGACTCTCACAGTAGGCTTGACTCTTACATTATTAATACTTTGTATTAAAGAAATAGAATCTTGCCTGTGATGAGTCATGGTAAAGTTCTTAAGAAGGGGATAAATTTTATGAAGCATTTTTTCTTTAATATCTAGTCTATCAAAGGAATTAAAGCCTTAAACCTGGTGGTGCCTAGCCAATAACTATTAATAATAATAATGATAATAGGCGAGGCACAGTGGTTCACACCTGTAATCCCAGCACTTTGAGAGGCCAAGGCAGGTGGATCACTTGAGGTCAGGAGTTCGAGACCAGCCTGGCCAACATGCTGAAACCCCGTTTCTACTAAAAATACAAAAAAATTAGCTGGGGATGGTGGTATGCACCTATAATCCCAGCTACTTGGGAGGCTGAGGCAGGAGAATTGCTTGAACCCCAGGAGGCAGAGCTTGCAGTGACGTGAGATCGCTCCACTGCACTGCAGCCTGGGCGATGGAGTGAGATTCTGTCTCTAAATAAATAAATAAATAAATAAAATAATAATAGCAGCCAACACAATAGTAAACATTACACACTAAATGAATCAACATCCTTCTCTTTTTTCTTGTCTGTGAACTGTCAATTAACTAGACAATACTGATTTGTTCTTTCACTGAATTATATGTAATCAGTTATATTAAAAGCAGAATCAAAGATGGCATAAAAATAGTCTGACAAAAGGAAAAGAGATGACACTCAGGATTTCAGAATTCACACATTCAAAGGCAAGTGCTGAAGCAGAAGATACTCTTGGGCATCAACAGAGGGGAAAGCTGCCTTGATTTTGTTTGGTATGACCAGATCTACTCAGGGTAGTACTTATCCCGGGTCTGATTAAGGATATCAAGAAGTTTAAGACAATCTCTGTTCTCAAGGAGTTTACCCTTTAACTAGGTTGATAAACACACAAGAATTAGAGAATAAGTAAAAAGTCTTCATTAAGCTCCAAGTTCTGCAGGAGCAAGTGAATGGAGAAAAGAATGTGGGCCAAAGCTGTCAAAGAGTAAACTGTGGAAATCCTATAAGGACTGAAGGGTTGGCAGGTGGCACACCTGCCATAGGCACAGGAGGGGGAAGGGTGTAAATACATGAGATGTCACAGGAACAAAGTAGGAGAGGAGGACGTGGGCAGAGAAAGGTCAGTCTGGGCAGAGTGGTGGATGTGTATGTGTCAGGGGTGTGTGTGCTAAAGCAAAGTGGGAACATGTAAAATGATAAAGTAGAGCCAAATCTCAATTTTTCTATTTTTAGTATAAAATGTTTAAATCACCCTGAGCTCCCTACAGTTAGCTGCCTTGATACAGAAGAAACACTGATTGGTTTGGGGAACCTTTCCACATTAGAACATACATGCTACTTTAAAAAGATAATCACACCATTCCACGTTTCAGTCTTTTGCATGAAGAAGAAAAAATTAACAAAAAATAATTATACCAGAAAGGAATGCTATTACATGACAAAGCTGAAAGTGTGTAATGTCATGGAAATCTACAAATCAGAGCAACATTCCAGGCTAAACACTAGATTCCTGGGATCTGTTTGCTTTTGGCTGCTGTGAAATTCACAGAAATACACATACATATATTTATATGAGTAATAAAATTTACACTGTCTCAACAAGTGAAAAAACAGCCATAGCAAAAGCTCGATGTAATCTTGAAATAATGTCCCTTTTAAACATGTTATCAGCAAATATCTTTAAAAAGCAACATAAACATACATTGACACTATTTTACTTGGAACGAAAACATAAAGATTTCCCACTTATTGCCATGGGAAATAAAACCTAAAACTGACATTTCCTCTTATGGAAAACAATTAAAAGGTGGTTAGAAAATTTTAAAAAGCAAGGAAAAAAAAAGCTGAAAGATGTTGGTGTGGCACGCACCTTCTGTATCATCGCGCATTTGCTCCACCAAATCTGTCAAATCCTCCCAAGAGTCTTTGCAAACGGCAAAAAGAAAGGAAAAGAAAGATAAAATGTCATGCAAGCCCAGAAAGAAAAGTGCTATTAAAAACAAGATTTCCATAGGGATAACTGAAAGGGAGGTTCCTAGAATTCTTTCTACTTATCACAGCGATTAACAGTGACAAGGGCTGGGACTACAACCAAATAAGCAGAGATAGCAACTATGGTTATTAAATATGTTTCAAAGCTAAGATTAGTAATTTCAAGGTTTCAAATAAAGGGAAACAAAGATGCATATCCTATTAAAAAGCAACACAGATTTTTTTTCCTATTGAAAATCAACGGCTCTTTGTATTCTAAGTGTAGGCAACATTAATCTAATTCAACATTTATTTTGATCACTTCAGGGAACTGAAACGTATGTGCAATATATTTCTTTTAGATTCAGGACAAATATTGTGATGCAAACTAGTGACTTTTCTTAAAAAAAAAAAAAAAATCCAAATACTTTTTCCAACTCCCCCTCCCCCAATTCTCCTTCCCCAAGTTTGAAGATACACAAAATAAATCACATATAATTCAATAAAGTCAGATGTTTATTCAACGCACAGAACTAGCAGGATCTGAGACAGTGACCTACAATCAAGCACATTAATATTTCTGCAGGAAATATCAGATTAAGTAAAATAAAGTCTATAAATAGCCTCAAGTAAATTCACATCATGTTTTATTACCAAATAAGTTCAGACAAATTTATGAAAAATGCTTTTTGTTTCCAGAGTTTTTCTTTTTTTTTGGAATTCGGTATCTATATATGTAAACCAAATGGCAAGTGTCTCATACAGAAAAAAAAAATACTGTGAGTTGGCTACTATTATTTTATAGTAAATTGGTGCTGAAATACATTATATATAGACATATTTGCACAAGTCATTTTCAGGTACAATCCTTTGACAATATAATGTGCCACAAATCTATACTGTGTAGGATTACAGATTCATGAGAATGGACTCTTACCATTCACATTATTACTTTACAGACTTGCTGTGACCTTGCAAAAGTCAATAGAGGGAATATTTTCATTTAGTTCTTTATTGTATTTAATTAGAAACTCTATTTGTCACCTACTAAGATAAAAGCCTACCTTATTAAAGCAAAAAATATATATATAAAGAGCCTCCAAGATTTGTATGGAAAAATGCTCTGGAAAGTGAATTTCTAGGTAGGAATGTGTGGTAGATACCAGGGGTCTCTGATTTTTCCTTGGGCATGTCCCATCTAGAGCATTTTTCTGTTACAACCAGACATATTTTCTGTTTTCTTCTTAAAACAGAGATTAAAGTTTTAAGTATCAGAGTGATGTAATTGATTTAAGCGAACTTTTCTCCCCTAGAAAGTAAAAGGTCTATCTTTCCCATGTAAGTTGCTCTCCACTTTACCTTGCCATGCTCAGGACTTTACTACAATAGGTATCATGCCATTCTTTTATACCTCAAAGAAAGATTTGTGAAAGATTTTTAAAAATTGTGCCTTCTAGAATATGTTCCTATTATTAAAACAACATAGTTTAGAAATGCTGAGTGGACTGTAGCATGTATAGTGCCAAGCAACTGGTCATGAAAGACTGCGACCATTACTTCATTCCAAAAGCCTGGATTAAATGGTTTAAAATGCTGTACCCAACAAAATTTGGTAACCGTATTTTTGAGATGCATACAAATATCGTTTTTTTTTTTTTCAGTCAAGAGTTAAGAGAGACAAAACCAGGCCTGGTGGGCTGAGGCAAGAGGATTATCTGAGCCCAGGAGTTTCAAGGCTGGCATGAACAACATACTGAGATTTTGCCTTTTTTTTTTTTTTTTTTTTTGAGACGAAGTCTTGCTCTGTAGCCCAGGCTGGAGTACAGTGACATGATCTCAGCTCACCGCAACCTCCACCTTCCAGGTTCAAGCAATTCTCCTGCCTCAGCCTCTAGAGTAGCTGGGACTACAGGCGCACACCACTGAACCCGCCTCATTTTTGTAATTTTAGTAGAGACGGGGTTTCGCCATGTTGGCCAGGCTGGTCTTGAACTCCCGACATCAGGTAATCCTCCCACCTTGGCCTCCCAAAGTGCTGGGATTACAGGTGCAAGCCACTTCACCTGGCTGAGACTTCATCTCTTTAAGGGAGGAGGAGGGGGAGAGAGATATAGATGGATACAAGGCTGGAATTGTATAAGGGCACTGAATTAGGAAGCATAGCTTATTTAAGATTTACTTAACTAATTTCTTAACTATCATTCTGTTTCAGGTCTAAGAATGAAAAAATCAATAGACTAATTATGTAGCTCTGAAAAGATTTAAGCAGGTGGCACTGTAAACATCTACCCTTAAGGTACATAGTGACTCAATGATGGCAACAGTCTCGTCTGGTAGAACGGGACCCTTGCCCCTCTTGTACTTCTTTTTTCTCTGGATGAGGCAACTGGCTGAATGAAGCTCCTTTTCTACAAAGAAGTGCTTGAATGGGCTCAAAAAATGCTTCCCCTTTGTTTATGTATCCATGGTTGTGAAATCTCTTCTTGAGGTAGCCTTTCTCTAGCAGTATTGCTATAGGCAACCAAGTGACAGATTTTATAAGGCCTGGGGGTTATTTTGTCCCCTTGAGACAAAGTGTCTTTGATTTACAGTGTTAATTTTTAGAGCTGTATTAGTTTCTTAAGGGAACACCTTTCTGAAGCCCCAAACACAGATACATCACATATATCTTTGAAGGGCTATTGTGAAAATAAAATCTAATACATTTAAAGTACTTAGCAAATCATAGGTACTCAATGTCAACTTTACACTTACAACTGGATTTCTCTAAGTATATTTGCCATAATTATTCAAAGACAATAAAGTGAATGGAATTTTAAAAAGCCAGCTAAGCTAAATATTAAAAACAGGAAAAAAAATAAGTCGACCTAAAAAAACCAAATGACAAGTTAACAGCTGAGGTGCTATTAAACTAACCATAGTATTATTAGTTTGGTAACAAAGCAATTGTCATATATTAATTTTCATAAATGCTTTGAGGTTTTGTTCTAATAATCTAGAAATTTAGGCCAAGGCCTACTTTCTCCCCCAAAATATCAGCAAAAAACAACAACAATAACAAAAAACGACAAATAGCCCTAGAAAAGGTAACACATTAAGTCATTAACACTTGAGCCATTTAAATTTTACTGAGGCTGGGTGTGGTGGTTCATGCCTGTAATCCCAGCACTTTGGAAGGCAGAGGTGGGAACACTGCCTAGCCGGTGAGTGTAAGAACAGCCTGCTCAATATAGGGAGACCAAGCTATTTGAGAGATCGAAACAGGAGGATCACTTGAGGCCAGTAGTTTGAGGCTGCAATAAGCTATAATCATGCCATGGCACTCCACCTGGCTGACAGAGTGAGATTCAAAAATAAAGTAATATAAAATAAAAATAAATAAAATAATATAAATAATAAAAATAAAATAATATAAATAATAAAAATAAAATAAAATTATTGAGCATTTATGGTGAGCAAAAGACTTTACTAAGGCAATAGAAGTTAAAAAGATGAAACATCCGGCTGGGCACGGTGGCTCACGCCTGTAATCCCAGCACTTTGGGAGGCCGAGGCGGGCGGATCATGAGGTCAGGAGATCAAGACCATCCTGGCCAACATGGTGAAATCCTGTCTCTATTAAAAATACAAAAAATTAGCCAGGTGTGGTGGCACGTGCCTATAGTCCCAGCTACTCAGAAGGCTGAGGCAGGATAATTGCTTGAACCCGGGAGGCAGAGGCTGCAGTGAGCCGAGATCGTACCACTGCACTCCAGCCTGGGTGACAGAGCAAAATTCCATCTCAAAAAAAAAAAAAAAGAAAAAGAAAAACCCATAGACAATGCCCTTGAGATCTAAATAACTATGACACAAGGTTTAAAAGGAATTAAGGCTGGGCGTGGTAGCTCACGCTTGTAATCCCAGCACTTTGGGACGCCAAGGCAGGCAGATCGCTTAAGTCCAGGAGGCGACCAGCCTAGACAACATGGCGAAACCCTGTCTCTGCCAAAATTACGAAAACAATTAGCCAGGTGTGGTAGTGCATGCTTCTAATCCCAGCTACTGAGGAGGCCAAGGCAGGAGGATTGCTTGAGCCTGTGAGGAGGAGGCTGCAGTGAGCTGAGATTGTACCACTTGCACTCCAGCCTGGATGACAGAGTGAAACCCTATCTCAAAAAAAAAAAAAAAAAAAAAAAAGGAATTAATAGGCTGAGCATGGTGGCTCCCGCCTGTAATCCCAGCACTCTGGGATGCCTAAGTGGGCAGATCACTTGAAGTTAGGCATTCAAGACCAGCCTGGCCAATATGGTGTAACCCTGTCTCTACTAAAAATACAAAAATTAGCTGGGTGTGGTGGTGTGTGCCTGTAATCCCAGCTATTCAGGAGGCTGAGGTAGGAGAATTGCTTGAACCCAGGAGGTGGAGATTGCAGTGAGCTGAGATGGTGCCACTGCACTCCAGCCTGGTTGACAGAGCAAGACCCTATCTCAAAAAAAAAAAAAAAAGAGGAATTAATATTAGTCACATAAGTGAAGATAAAACAGATTCTTAGGTGAGCAGCTAGGTGACACTAGAAGGCTAAGGAGGACCAGGCTTGATGGGGAGTGAAGGATGAGGAAAGGAAGCCCTGACCAGTAGACGCTTTGCTCTCATGCTGGAATGGCTATGCTGGCAGAGATAACGTCTCTAAGATACTTTAGCTGGGAAGCTGCTGTCCACAGGACTGGACACTGTGGGATTCTCAGACAAAATGTAGTAAATCTCATATATACCCTAGCTTTATATCTCTATAAGAAAGAAAAAGGAAATCCCCGCATGCAGCTTTTTCATCCCAAAAAGCAAATTCTAGCAATCTTAGAAAAGCATGCAGTTTCTCATTGCACAATTAAGAGTAAAAACTCCCTTCTGCTTAGAATACTACTGTTAGCTTAAAAAAAAAAGTAGAGAAAGTAGTATCATGAGGTTTTCAGCTGCTGAACCAACTGTCTTGAAAACCACAACTGTATCCTTTGGAAAGTTCAGATGTTAATATAGCATGAGAAAAATGCAACCAACTGCAGCAGGAAAGACAAAACCAAGCTTTGATGAGTAGCTAACATGAAAGTTTATGATACCATGCTATTCAACATTTGTTTTAATTGTTTAAAGTAGCTTGGCAATATGTATAAAAATTAAAAACTAAAAATTGGTAAAATATTCAAGTTATACACATAACAATTTTTCCAAAACTGTCTTGGGTAGAAAAATTTAGAAACAACCTAAAAAATGCCTGTAATAAAGAAATAGTCAAAGAAATTATGGCACATTCAGGCCAGGTGCAGTGGCTCACGCCTGTAATCCCAGCACTTTGGGAGGTCAGGGTGGGTGGATCACCTGAGGTCAGGAGTTTGAGACCAGCGTGGCCAACATGGTGAAACCCCATCTCTACTAAAAATACAAAAATTAGCCGGGCATGGTCGCGGGCGCCTGTAATCCCAGCTACTTGGGAGGCTGAGGCAAGAGAATCACTTGAATCCGGGAGGTGGAGGTTGCAGTGAGCTGAGACCATGCCATTGTACTCCAGCCTGGGCAACAAGAGCAAAACTCCATCTCAAAAAAAAAAAAAAAAAAAAGAAAGAAAGAAAAAGAAAAGAAATTATGGCACATCCAACAACTGAAGACATTAAACAAAATGATACAAATTTCAATTTACCCACATGGAAAGATACTGCAGAGGAAAAAAGGCAGGTCACAGCACAGGTGTGGTATGATCTTACATACATACAATTTTGTGAGTTTGCAAGTGAACCTTCAGTGTATACATTGAAAAAGAGAATCTGATATTAAATCTTAACAGTGGTTATCCCTAGGAGTATTAGAAATGTAGGTGCATTCTATTATTTCGTATTTTATACTTTTCTGTATCTTGTGACTTACAATGCAAATATATCAGCTCTATAAAGTTGTTTTCATTAAAAATATCTATACATAATAATGTTAAAGACATTTTTTCGTTTCTTTGTATTTTTTTGAGACAGGGTCTCAACTCTGTCACCCAGGATCACAGCTCACAGCAACCTCGACCTCCCGGGCTCAAGTAATCTCACCATCCTCCCCTGTCAGCCTCCTGAGTAGCTGGGACCACAAGCATGCACCACCACATCCAGCTAATTTTTTTTTTCTTTTTTTTGAGACGAAGTTTTGCTCTTGTTGCCCAGGCTGGAGTGCAGTGATGTGATCTCATTTCACTGCAACCTCCACCTCCTGGGTTCAAGCACTTCTCCTGCCTCAGCCTCCCAAGTAGCTGGGACTACAGGCGTCTGCCACCACGCCTGGCTAATATTTTGTATTTTTAGTAGAGACAGGGTTTCACCATGTTGGCCAGGCTAGTCTCAAACTCCTGACCTCGGGTGATCCACCCACCTTGACCTCTCAAAGTGCTGGGATTACAGGCATGAGCCACAGCACCCAGTCGCACCCAGCTAATTTTTAATTTTTTTGTAGATACAGGGTTTTGCCATGATGTCCAGGCTGGCCTTGAACTCCTGAGCTCAAGCAATCCACCTGCCTTGGCCTCCCAAAATGTTGGGATTACAGGTGTGAGCCACCACACCCAGCCAATATTTTCTTCAAAAACATTGTTTTCAACACACTGACATACAATTTTCAGAATATTTAATTATGATGAAAAATATATAATTACTTAGCAGCCATTTGGGGAGAAGTCTTTTTCACTGTTCCTCTACACATGTGCTTCTAAGCTCATCAAATACTTCTATTTGTTCTCTGGAAAAGCTCAAATACCAAAAATTGCAAAGGAACAGATTTTAGTATTTATAGCCCTGTACTCAAAAGCACTTCATAGTAGTCACAGTTGACTGGTGGGGACTAGAGGAACCACAATGAAAAAACATGCCCAATTGTATACTCTCCACCTCCCCCTCAAGAGGGGCACCACCAAAAAAGCAAAATGCAGAACAAGCTACTCAAGAGTACAGAGTACTGTGGATGCTCTCAAACGACAGCACTTGCTCTTTCCAACCAGATCTTGGTTGGTACCCAGGCTTAGGAATCTGTCAACATGAATTCTGTTCTGAGTTCTATCACTGAGCGGCAGTTATCTTATCTGGCACAGCATTTCCTTTTGGAAAATGATTCATATTTCAGTGATTAGTTTAGGACAAACGACTTTTGGGTGTTAGAAGCTGATAACCCAAAGAAGAATTAATGTGAGTTCTGTTATGAAGGGCACAAATTAAAGATTAAAGTAGAAGCTCTGTTCCACGAAAATTCAGAAAAGGCTCACCAATAGAAGAAAAGACTGTAAGGCACTATGGTTAATGACAGTGCACTGAAGCCAACGCCAGTGCAGGAGTATGAAGGAGATAGGAAGAAACTGAAAGTAGCCCTGAAACAGGAAGGAAAAACTGATTTTATGCGGATTATGTTACGGTCAGGTCAGAGGCAACATGCAGCTCTTTTGTGGTTTAGATAGGAACTGGCATACAAGTACAGAGCTACTGATATTTCTCACCCAGATTTAGAATTTTACAAAATCCTAGAAGCTAAGTCGGTAGAACTTACCTTGAAAGGGTGACTAGCCAGGTTATTTTCAGGGCAGAGCAACAAGAAGGGATGAACCTTGTCCAAGAACTTTGTCCCATAGGCTTCTGAGACTGTATTAAAAGCTACAACCTTCTCACTTTGAGAAGTTCACTGAGACTGCCTTCTGAACACATAATCACAGCTTGGAGAACCTGACAGTGTAAATCTAAGGCGGACTGCACTGGTGGCAACAAATGTTTCTGTAATCTCACCAAGGGCCAATTACAAAAGGGGGTGTGCCACAGTGAAAGCAAAGAATAATAACACAATTCTGTGAAAAAGAGAATCCCAATGACTCAGGTTTTATTTTCCAAACACTTAGGAAAGGAATCAATTAAATGCTGTAAATGCTTCTAAATCTAGACACTGTGGGGCCCCCCATACACTGCAAACAGCTTTTGAACAGCTAAGAAAACAAAGCATGCCAGTAAATAAACACAGGTCTGTGAAAAAGCTCAAAATAAAATGCCTAATAGAAATCTTAAAAAATTATATTGGAAATTGAATCTAAAGCAGTAGCCCTGCTGTGAGGCAAATGTTCCCACTCATAGATGTGTGAAATTGTCATAGAAGGTACTGATATATAATACAAATATCTGTTGGATGGATGATTGCACACCCGTTAAATTTTCATAAAGTTTTTTCCCTTGAAAAAGGAGCATTTGTTTTCATATTAGAGTAATATGTCCTCTTGTAGAATATTTGGGAGATATAAAGAAACATAAAGAATATTATAAAAATCACCTGTAATTCCACTATCCAGAGATAATCAATTTTTATATTTTTGATATATTTCCTTTTACTTGTGTTTATGTATACCTATGCTTAAAAAAATTGTGACTATAGTAAATATGCAGCTTAAGAGATAGCTTTTAAAGTTATATCCAAACATTACCCTATACATCAAATATCATTCCACAATAATTTTTAGTGTAAGGTGTTCTACAACTTATTGAATAATTTTCCTCTTAGGCTATTTAAGTTGCTCTCAAGATTGTGTTACAGGAAGTCAGAATACTGTGATAAATATACAGTACATACATAAACTTTTTGTTTGTACCTCTTATTATTTCCTTAGGATACGTGTCTGGTACAATTACTGAGAATTAATTTTTTTAGGGTCCTTGATTCACAATGATAAAATGATTTCTATAAAGGATGTACCAATGCGCATTCTCACTAGCAGAGGCCCCAAGTCGTCCCATATTGTCATCAATACTATATATTATTAATATATATATTTAAAACCATAAATTACATTATTCTAACTTATATTTTCCAAATAATATATAGTTGGTCCAGAATGAGATTAAAAAATTGAAAATAAAGAAAACATTAGAAACCATAAATTAAATTGTGTGTAATGGAGGAAGACAAAGTCTTTTATTATTTATTTATTTATTTATTTATTTATTTAGAAATGGAGTCTCGCTCTGTCGCCCAGGTTAGAGTGCAGAGGCGTGATCTTGGCTCACTGCAACCCCCGCCTCCTGGATTCAAGCGATTCTTCTGCCTCAGCCTCCCGAGTAGCTGGGATTACAGGCGCCCACCACTGCACCCAGCTTTTTTTTTTTTTTTTTTTTTTTTTAATACTTTAAGTTCTGGAGTACATGTGCACAATGTGCAAGTTTGTTACATAGGTATACATGTGCCATGTTGGTTTGCTGCACCCATCAACTCGTCATTTATATTAGGTATTTCTCCTAATGCTATCCCTCCCCCAGCCCCCAGCCCCCCGACAGATCCCCAGTGTGTGATGTTCCCTTCCCTGTGTCCATGTGTTTTCATTGTTCGACTCCCACTTATGAGTGAGAACATGCGGTGTTTGATTTTCTGTCCTTGTGATAGTTTGCTCAGAATGATGGTTTCGAGCTTCATCCATGTCCCTACAAAGGACATGAACACATCCTATTTTATGGCTGCATAGTATTTCATGGTGTATATGTGCCACATTTTCTTTATCCAGTCTATTATTGATGGATATCTGGGTTGGTTCCAAGTCTTTGCTATTATGAATAGTGCTGCAATAAACATATGTGTGAATGTGTCTTTATAACAGCATGAAAATTCTTTCTTTTAAAATGGTTTTATGGAGTAATAGGGAATCACTGAGTTCACCAGAAGTTTGTTGGATATCTACCATAAATAGTACACAGTATTATGTGGCCTTCTGAAGAATGCCAAAGAAAAGGTTTGCCCTGAAGAACTTTCTATATAATTTCAGAAATAAGGAATCCCATACATTAAATAACTGGAGAATGATTCCCAGCATATTCAAACACATGTCCCAGACGCTACCCAGTGATTCAGGACATGAAAGGTGTGAGATCTGTTACAGAAGGACTTGTAGATGAAGGGAGTCAGGGGTCCATTACCCTTGATATAACACTAGCATGAAGAATCACAAGTTGGAATAGTAAAACAAAAAGAATAATCAGGGTTTTACTGAAGCACAGTCTGACTGGAACAGGTAAGTATGCTGAAAAGGAGTTTGAAAAAAGATTGAATAAAAAAAAAATCATCCAAAGAAGGGCATGAGAATGTTTGGCTAAAAGAGTAATGGTTATGTATTACAATGTAACGAAATAGTAGCTACTATTTCAAACAATCTGTAATGGCGAACATTACTGCTATCCCAAACTGCTTTTCAGGCTAAGCGCGGTGGCTCATTCCTGTAATCCCAGTACTTTGGGAGGCTGAGGCGGGTGATTGCTTGAGCCCAAGAGTTCAAGACCAGCCCGGCCAACATGGCAAAACCCTATCTCCATAAAAATACAAAAATTAGCCAGGCATGGCGGTGCACATCTGTAGTCCCAGCTACTCGGAAGGCTGAGGCAGGAGAATTGCTTAAACCTGGGAGGCGGAGGATGCAGTGAGCCGAGATTGTGCCACTTTTCAGACTGGGCAACAGAGCGAAACTCCGTCTCAAAACAAAAACAAAGCAAAACTGCTTTTCTTATTGCTTTTGTACATCTGCTTCAGAAAGCTAAATTTAGCATATAGAGATGTCACTTGCCAGCCAGGTCAGTTTCAGCAGTGTACTATTTTTGCTGTTTGGTAGTATATGCACAATTATGTAAATATTTTCATTTACTTTATAAAAGTGAGCGGAAAGAGGAAAAAGAAAACAAGTGGACAAAAAGCTCAGTCTCCACTTTAACAGACGGCAATCACTGGCCGGGCATGGTGGTTCATGCCTGTAATCCCAGCACTTTGGGAGGCTGAGGTGGGCAGATCACCTGAGGTCAGGAGTTCGAGACAAGCCTAGGCCAACATGACGAAACCCCTTCTCTACTAAAAGTACAAAAATTAGCCGGGCATGGTGGCAGGCACCTGTAATCCCAGCTACTTAGGAGGCTGAGGCAGGAGAATTGCTTGAACCCAGGAGGCAGAGGTTGCAGTGAGCCGCGATCGCGCAACTGCACTCCAGCCTGGGTGATAAGAGCGAGACTCCCTCTCAAACAAACAAACAAACAAACAAGATGGCAATCACCAAGCCTGTCCCAGCTGGGATGCTTTTGGCCTTATCTGGATGCTCACTGTACTTAAGTTGCCAATGCTGTGTTCAATTGTGTATAAAACTTCTGGAAATACGTCATCAGAGACTGGGAAGAAGACTCCTCCTGTTAAATGCAGGCCTATTGTTGGACTTGCACTCTAGAATTCTGAGACAGGAGTGTTGTGTATGAGTTGAGCCATTGGTTGTCTGAGTTTGAATCCTGCCTCTACCAGTTATTACATCCTTGAATGTCAGTTTATTTTACTTTTTTAAATTTTTGAGTTGGAGTTTCACTCTTGTCACCCAGGCTGGAGTGAGTACAGTGGTGCGATCTCGGCTCGATGCAACCTCTGCCTCCCGGGTTCAAGCGATTCTCCTGCCTCAGCATCTCAAGTAGTTGGGATTATAGGTACCTGCCACCACGCCTGGCTAATCATTTTTTTTTGTATTTTTAGTAGAGATGGGGTTTCACCATGTTGGCCAGGCTAGTCTTGAACTCCTGACCTCAGGTGATCCACCCGCCTCGGCCTCCCAAAGTGCTGGGATTACAAGTGTGAGCTACTGTGCCTGGCCAAATGTCAGTTTATTTGTAAATTGGGGTTAATAACTATACTTAGGCTCAAAAGATTGTTGTAAAAATTAAATGAGATAATACATTTTTAACACTTGGAGTAAATAATTCCTGGCAGAAAGTAACTAATCGGGCCAGACGTATATTTTATTGCATTCAACTGATCATCTGTGCATCACCTCTCAATGTCAGATTCCTCATCCCTAAAAGAAGGTTAATAGAAAAGCACATATTTTGGTAGGGGTAGGGTGAGGTGGCTCACGCATGTAATCCCAGCACTTTGGGAGGCCAAGGCGGGTTCAAGGAGTTCAAGACCAGCCTGGCCAACATGGTGAAACCCTATCTCTACTAAAAATACAGAAATTAGCTGGAAATGGTGGTGGGTGCCTGTAATCCCAGCTACTTGGGAGGCTGAGGCAAGAGAATCACTTGAACTGGGGAGGCAGGGGTTGCAGTGAGCCAAGATTGCACCACTGCGTTCTAGCCTGGGTGACAAGAGCAAGACTCCGTCTCAAAAAAAAAAAAAAAGGAAAAGAAAAACACATATTTCTTGATAACTGATAACTCATTGATTTTTTAATCAATTATTTTCTTATTTATAGAGGTTCAAGAAAGGACAATGCTAAAACTTGAGTTTAAGCTACTACTAATGTTCATCTTTAGTGTGTCTGATAAATAACTTGTTTAGACTACTCTATAAAGTTAGATATAAAAATATAAATATAAAATAAAATGGCAATGTATTTAAGAATATGGCTTAAACTGCTGTGGCTCCAGCTACTGATTCATGAATAACTACTAACATAAATAGCTACCATTTACAGGGTGCTTTACATTAATTATCTCATTTAATCCTCCTAAACTCTCAAGTAGTTACTATTAATATTCCCAGTTAAGAGGAGAGAAAAACTCAAGCATGGTGGTTCACATCTGTAATCCTAGCACTTTGGGAGACTGAAGTGGGCAGATCACTTGAGGTCAGGAGTTGGAGACCAGACTGGCCAACATGGGGAAACCTCATCTCTACTAAAAATACAAAAAAATTAGCTGGGTGTGGTGGTGTGCACCTGTAATCCCAGCTACTCAGGAGGCTAAGGCAAGAGAACTGTGTGAACCCAGGAGGTGAAGGTTGCGGTGAGCCGAGATCGCGCCATTGCACTCCAGTCCAGGCGACAGTGTAAGACTCTGTCTCAAAACAAAACAAAAAACAACTCAAGCATGAAGGGATAACTCGTGCAACGTCACATGACTACTGAGTAGCGGGGTAAGGAACTGAATCCAGGTCCAGGTCCAAGCCACAAAATCCATACTTTTAACCACTATCCTATATTATCTCTAAATTAATGACCATCACAGTAGCTAAAACACCAATTGTCCAATCGACCTCATTATTGTACTAATTCCTTTACTGTTCTCAAATATACCCCATATTGAGAGCGATCAAGTTTTCCATAGTCTAATTAATATCCACCCAACTCTAAAGAGACTCATTAGGTATTCAGCAGATTTCTTCAGTTATTTTGAATTCTGTGTCAAAATTCTACTTAGAAATTTCCAAAACTCAAGGCCTCATTTAAAAAAAAAAAAAAAAAAAGTAATTTCCAAATCTCCACAACAAATATCCTTTTGTAATCGGAAAAAAGTCTTATTTTAAAAATCCAACTTAGCTTCACTTTAAAAAGCACACAAAAATTATTTTAAATTGCAATTTTTAACTTGCCTGCCACTCAAACCATATAAATATCGAAAAAATGATAACAGACAGTAGGAACGTGGAATAAAAAAGAAAATAGACCAAAAGCTGGACATTTAGTTTAAGAACAAGGAATGGTACTTAGATCATAAATTCTATTAAAAAAAAATCTGTCTGAAACACTTTACAGAGTAAAGGCAATATATGCAAAATAACATTTTCTCTTTTGAAATACGATACTACTGCTGTCTTTTAGGCTAATTTCAATTTACAGACGGTCCCCGGCTTATGAGGATTCAACTTACGATATTTCAACTTTACAACGGTGAGAAAGTGATATGAGTTCAGTAGAAACCCTACTTCAAATTCTGAATTTTGATCTTTTCCCGAGCTAGCAATATGCCAGGTGATCCTCTCTCACGATCCTCTCTCAGCAGCAGCGAGCTGCAGCTCCCGGTCAGCCACATCATCCTACTCAGCCACACGATCAGCCTCAGATCAGGGTAAACAACCAATACGCTACAGGGTACTGTGCTGCCAGATGCTTCTGTGCAACTGTTGGCTAACTTAAGTCTTCTAAGCATGTTTAAGGCAGCCTAGCCTAAGCTATTTAAGCTATTAAGTTTGGTACAGTAGGTGTATTAAATGCATTTTCATTTTATGGTATTTTCAACTTAGGATGAGTTTCTCAGGATATAACCCCATCTTAATTCAAAGGAAATCTGTAATCACTTGAGACAACAAATGAGTCAGGATTTCATTCTTTAAAAATTCTCTTTAAAGTGTCAAAACTTTTACTAACATATACATTTCTAATTAGGTAAACTTTTTAAGGGTAAATGTGTTATAAACTGAGCCATAGCTATAGTTGGTTTTGTCGTTAAACATTCAATAATATTGAAGGTAATACTATAGCCTGCCCTTCATGTATGTGGACATGTGTATACATAACATGTATTGGTGAATTTCTTTAAAAAAATCTTTTTTTTTTTTTTTTTTTTTGAGACAGAGTATCACTCTTGTTGCCCAGGCTGGGGTGCAGTGGCACAATCTCGGCTCACTGCAACCTCTGCCTCCTGGGTTCAAGCGATTCTCCTGCCTCAGCCTCCCAAGTAGCAGGGATTACAGGCACCTGCCACCATGCCTGGCTAATTTTTTGTAATCCCAGCACTTTGGGAGGCCAAGGTGGGTGGATCGCCTGAGGTCAGGAGTTCAAGACCAGCCTGGCCAACATGATGAAACCTTGTCTCTACTAAAAGTACAAAAATTACCCAGGCGTGGTGGCACCTGCCTGTAATCCCAGTTACTAGGGAGGCTGAGGCAGGAGAGCTGCTTGAACCTGGGAGGTGGAGGTTTCAGCGAGCTGGGAACTTGCCACTGCACTCCAGCCTGGGCAACAGAATGAGACTCTGTCTCAAAAAACAAACAAACAAAAAAGTTATTATTTTCCTGATCCTAGAATTATATGTAACTTGTTTTGAGAATGTTACTCCAAGAAATTCAGATACATATGAGCATGTGACTTTAAAAAAAATGGCAAAAATAAAACATATCACTTCATCTCAGTAATACCACTTCTGAAATTCACATAATGATGTTTAAAGGTCTAACTGAAGTGTTCTGCTTCCATTCTTGAGAAAAACAGAGAACACATGTTCTCTAAAATTTTCATGGTGCTTTAAAAGTTCCTTTACTTTGAAATTCTACATACTTCCAACATTGCTTTGGTTAAAAAAAAAAAAAGAGAAGAAGAAGAAAAGAAATCCCACTACGCTTTCACAAACTAAAAAAAAAAGTCTCTGAGAGATCATTTCAATGGCGGTACATGTTTCTCTAAATTAAGAAAATGCACAGTGAATTTTCTATAAACAAGGCTGCTCCTCTAGTGCTGACATGGCACAAGCAAAGTAAGAAAGTAAGCCACATTCTCACATCTCTGAATGTCCATTTAAGTCTCACTCCTTTTATCCTCACCCCTGCCTTTCCATGTGAGGATTCCAACTCTTAATGGAAATTAGGGTACAGACTTAAGCCAGGATATGTAATCTGGAAAAGTGTAAATCTGATTAATGCTTCTGTGGAGCCCGTGGAAGGCTTAATTGAAAGAATGATGGGCGGGGCGCGGTGGCTCACGACTGTAATCCCAGCACTTTGGGAGGCTGAGGCGGGCGATCACCTGAGGTCAGGAGTTTGAGACTAGCCTGAACAACATGGAGAAACCCTGTCTCTGCTAAAGATACAAAATTAACTGGGCATGGTGGCGCATGACTGTAATCCCAGCTACTCAGGGAGTCTGAGGCAGGAGAATCGCTTGAACCTGGGTGGCGGAGGTTGCAGTGAGCCGAGATGGCGCCATTACACTCCAGCATTGGCATTAAGAGCGAAACTGTCTCAAAAAAAAAAAAAAAAAAAAAAAAAAAAGAGGGCGGGCGCGGTGGCTCAAGCCTGTAATCCCAGCACTTTGGGAGGCCGAGACGGGCGGATCACGAGGTCAGCAGATCCAGACCATCCTGGCTAACACGGTGAAATCCCATCTCCACTAAAAAATACAAAAAACAAAAACAAACAAACAAAAAACTAGCAGGGCGAGGTGGCGGGCGCCTGTGGTCCCAGCTACTCGGGAGGCTGAGGCAGGAGAATGGCGTAAACCCGGGAGGCGGAGCTTGCAGTGAGCTGAGATCCGGCCACTGCACTCCAGCCTGGGCGACAGAGCAAGACTCCGTCTCAGGAAAAAAAAAAAAAAAAAAAAAAAAAAAAAAAAGAATAATGGTAGCGCTTTTGTTAGTCACAATCTATTAAGCATCAAGAACTCAAATTTTATCTTCCTTCTCCATTCTGTAATGGTAAAGGGAACCCAGCTTCTGCAGCCAGAAGTTGGAGAGTCATTCCAGGCACCGCCTCACCTTCATTCTCTAGCCACCCAGCCCTTCAGTCATCGGGGACATTCTACTTTTCCAAGGATTGTTCCTTTTGTGTTCACTCTCGCTGCCTTAATTTGAGATTGTCATCTCTTACCCAGACCATTTTAATAGTTATAGTTAGGGGTCCCTGAGAGCTTATATTCTTCTGATCCATCCGCTAGACTGTTGCCAGAGTGATCATTCCAAATACAAATCTTATTTCATGTTACTCCCAGATATAAAGCACCAGTAGCTTTTCATTACAGAATCAAATGCAGGCTTTTCAGTATGAATAAGAAGATTTCTACAGTCAAGCCCCTGCTTATCTTTCCAGCCTTGCTCCCTGTTGTGCCAAACAGAAGCCCACTGTGCTCCTGTTTGCGATTCCCTGGCTGGGCCAGCTCACTATGTACTGTTTGAAATGTCCTCCCTATGTTGGTCTGGTGATCACCTCGTTACCTTTTAAGGTCTCACTTAATGAAGCCTCTCCTGTGGAATCAATCACAGGACTGTGATTTCCCTTTAGAGGAAATCTATTTGCAATTAAACTTGTTGTAGATTTGCTTTTGGCTTTTAAAAATAGGGTATATAAGCCAGGTGTGGTGGCTCACACCTGTAATCCCAGCACGTTGGGAGGCCGAGGCGGGTGGATCACCTGAGGTCGGGAGTTCGAGACCAGACTGACCAACATGGAGAAACTCCGTCTCTACTAAAAATACAAAAAATACAAAAAATAGCTGGGTGTGGTGCCACATGCCTGTAATCCCAGCTACTTGGAAGGCTGAGGCAGGAGAATCGCTTGAACCCAGTGGGCGGAGGTTGCAGTGAGCCAAGATCGTGCCATTGCACTCCAGCCTGGGCAACAAGAACAAAACTCTGTCTCAAAAAAAAAAAAGTATATAAAACAAAAGAGAGATAATCTCATTGACCACCAATAAGCATTGAGATAATGAAGTGAATGCTTTTTTCCTCATTTATTTAAGGGTTAAAGTAGGCAGAAACTCTAGGTCCAGGCCTGTACTGTGGACTGCTCAGTGAAGGGCCAGGAACTCTGGTTTTAAGAAAATAAAATGTGGAAGCCACAGAGCCTCTATTGCTGAGTACATACGGTCGGTCTACATCATTTTAAGAGGGAATATTATGCTTTTTGCCTATTTTCTTTTGTAGGAGTAAGGAGACTTCACTCTAGGATTTGGGTGGTCACATGTTTTTCCCTCTATGAATCAGCCCGGAAAGCAGTCTGAATACTTCTGCGTCCAGACATCAGGAGTTTCATTTTGTCAACAAGGTGAGATTCACATAATCATAGGCCTGGTGACCACCATTTAAATGCTTATAGATAAATTAAATATAATAACTGTCAGTGGTATTAACATAAAAGTGGATTATTTCTTGGGACCAAATGACTATTTAAATATCTAGAGTTTGGTAATGGAACAAGAAAATAATACTCATAGGCTTTCATGGGCCTATACTTTCTTTATTTTCATTTCTAATTATTTAAAATAATGGCTTTCTTGCCCAATTTAAAGCAAAATTCTAAAATGCACTATTAGCATTTCTCTCTTTTCTTCCAAATCCTCTATAGTTGATTAAAGGTCTTGGAAACTCTGTATTCATGATTTCTTTAATCAGTAGACATACAATTTATTGCTTAGGTTATAGCTCTCACACATTTTCCATACTGAGAAATGTGTTGCTAGAGATTTCTCTATGAAGAATTCAAATGACACTGCTACAAACGCTTACATGAACCAAACAGCTCACTTTTGCTTATCCGTAGGAATATTGCTCCAAAAACATATATTCGAAGTGCTAAAATTGTTAAAAATTATTTTTGAGACACTGATAAACTAGATTTCATAATAAAGGGAATATTTCATATTGTATGACTCTCAAAATGGACGGGAACACATTTTTTTCAAACAAAATGTGTAAACTGAGGCAGTTGCCAGAAGACTTCTTGGTAGCCTTCTAAAACTGTATTTTTCTTCTGTCAAGACTTTTAAAGCTTTGGAGGCTGTTTTAAGTAGTACTGGCATTGTTGGATGCAACGATGTTTTGATGAAAATACAGAATAAATAATAATAAAAAATAAATAGTACTGGCATTGCATGGAATTTCAGCTGATGTCTCATAACTTGTGCACATAACAAAACTTACAGCCAAAGAAAGCTGTCCAATTAACAAACCAATTGTTATAAGATGCAAAGGGTCTTAAAAATCACTTAAACATTGTTCTTAAAGACACACCCAAAATGACTGCTTTGTGTTCTGTGATATTAACCATTCCTAAAACTTTATCAAGGCTAAGGCTGACTGGGAAGATAAAATCCTTATCAAACACAATGGGCAAACTCTGAGTCATGATAAGATTTCAACTCAAGGTCAAAGGCAGAGAATCACCTTTCCTAACCCCATCTGCTAGGTACAATTCACCTATGGTCTTCTTTGTCTTGTCGATGTGCCTAACTATCAGGCAGATGTTTATAAAGAATTTCTCCTCACATGCAAGCGTTTTTGTTTTCATCAGTATAAGGACAGAGAATAAACCCTAGCTAAGAAGCCACTGTATTAAAAACAAAATAATTTGTAGCTATGACTCAAATAAATCTTTCTGTGGCATTAAGAGAATTAAAGGGTAGAAGCAGAAAACCTCTCATAAATTAGGAAAAGTCCAGGAAAAAAGTCACAAGTCAAGAGACCACAAAGATCTCAGAGGTACTGACAGTGGAAATCTCAAATGGATCATAAGAGTTACCACAAATAATTTATAAAAAGCAATGGCCAATAGATTCCAATATTACCATTCTATTGTAATATATAGGGATCCCATATTAATCATATTTAACCTTTCCAAGGCATTATGCTGAAACTTATTTTCTCATCTAACCTAATAATCCATATTGTTAAAAAAGATATTTTATCAAATCTTCCCTAGATGTCATAACCTGCTTAACATTATATCTTCATATAATGGTGAGGATACCCTGGTGTTTCTACTGTATTCATCATGTACAATCCTATAATTATACTCATGTTGTGTTAAGTTAGTGTTATAAATCACTACAATTTCATATATGAACATTTTCATATATGAACAAAATTAATAGCTTTATTGATTAGAATCAGATGTGATAAGTGACCTCAAATGCTTTCTTTAGAGGCTTAAAGACAAAGAACTCTAAACAACTATCCAGCGTCTTTTGAAAGGATACCTCAAGGGGCAGGAAAAAAATTATTTTTCCCCCATGAGCAAGAGGAGGCGAGCTGGGTAGTAAGTAAGGATGCAAGGTTTTCAGGACTGTTAACAGTTGAGAGTGTAGGTTTTTTTCTACCTCTCCCTGATCCTCCCAGCCCTCCCCCATAACAATGAAGATGCTGGTGAGGCATTAGCGGGCAGGATCTGACCATACCTTCATGGGTAGGCTCTGGGTCAGGTGTAAGTGAGATGTCATCCAGCTCTCGCAGGCAGAGCCATTCTCCATCCATGGACACTCGGAATTTGCAAAGGTAGATGGTCTCCATGGCAGCCTGTGTGATCTTGTCAGTGGTGGGGGTTGGCATATCGGTCGGAGGCGTCAGAGCAGACATGATGACTCAGCTGGGACCACAACACACACACAGACACACACACACACACCCCACAAAAATAAATACAACCTCCTCACCAAAAAAACCCAATACAAAGCTCTGAAACAAAGCTTTCAGGAAAAGGGTGGAGGAGGTTTAAAAAAAAAAAAAGGAAAAATACCTTACAGTTTAAGAACAAACTGCTCAAGATAAACAATTCTACACTATCTTATAGACAGTTCCTACCACATAGCAAAATAAGATGATGCTTGTCTTCTCCCAGCTTCCTCTCCTTTTATCTTCCTTTCCCTGCCCCCCACCTTTTTTTCAGCAGAGCTATAGGCTTTAAATCCTGCACAGCCGATGCTGCCTTAGCTGGCTTTAAAAATCTGGCCTCGATATGAATAAGTGAAAAATCCTCCTCCTTTGTGCAGAAAAAAATATAAAAGAAAAACCTGAACAAAAAATAAACCTATATTTTCAGTGTAGCTTAAAAAAAAAAATCCTGAGCTGCAGAAATCACTTCCAGGATCTGCTCAGATGAGATGGGATGCTGAGTTCTCATAGGATTGGCCGTGCGCAGTAAGCAGGGTGTTGACCAAAATGGCTGACTAATGAACTGAACTGAAAATTCAGGCTCATGTGACCAGCTGCTCTGAACGTAGGGCAAGCAATTCCCAGGATGCTTTATAGATGCTGCTGATGCTGGGAGAGCAATTAGGCTTCTCTCTCTCATCCTGTACAACCCACTTCCAGACTCTGCTAGTCAAACTGTGATCAGACATAACACAATGCACATATCCTCATCAATTCCTCTTACTTTGGGATCAAGGACTGAATAAAAGGAGGACAATCAATACTGGATAATAATCTATAGTAAAGACGGTGAAGGAGGCAGTTAGATTAATTTAACAAGCACATAATTCATCTCTTTTATTCTTATCTACAAAGCTATTAAAATTTTTTACTATGCTAAATGTTATGTTTTAAGAAAAGCTAAAGCATAAAAAATTGAGGCTCTCAGAAGGAAAAAAACCAAAAAGATAAAAAGAAAAGCTAAAGCAGATTTTCAATTTATATATCTTATCCTTGGGCATTTATAATTTCCTTCTCCAAGGTACAAAAACCTGACCTTTTAGGTTAGGCAGAAATGTAAAAAAAACCTTGAAGTTAAAAAAGTAAAATCTTTCCCGATTAATGGCAATTCCCCCCTTTTTGATTTTGTTGTATTTACCAAGTTTATACCAAGCATAAAATAGGTTTCTTTCTTTTTCTTTTTTCTTTTCTTTCTTTTTTTTTTTTTTTTTGAGATGGAGTCTTACTCTGTAGCCCAGGTTGGAGTGCAGTGGCATGATCTTGGCTCACTGCAACCTCCACCTCCTGGGTTCAAGCAATTCTCTGCCTCAGCCTCCCGAGTAGCTGAGATTACAGGTGCCCACCACCATGTCCAGCTAATTTTTGTATTTTTAGTAGAGACAGGGTTTCACCATCTTGGCCAGGCTGGTCTTGAACTCCTGACCTCGTGATCCACCTGCCTCTGCCTCCCAAAGTGCTGGGATTACTGGCATGAGCCACCGTGCCCAGCCTTAAGCATGAAATGTGTTTCTAAGCAGAAGATTAAACCATGCTATATTTTAAAAATCCTCCCATTCAATAACATACTGAAGACAATTATATTTTCTTAAATCAACACACACACACACACGGCCCCATATTATTCAATGAGGCATTTATACCTTGGTAGCAAAAGGGCAGGTACTTGCTTTATGAACTACATAAATTATAAGAAGAATAACAATTTTCTTTGAAAATGTTTTGGACACTTGAAAGAAAGTGTTTGTTTTTGTCTTTAAGGGTTTCAATTTTAAGGAGGAACATACAAATTCAAGAAATATGACCTGAGACTATTTATTCCTTTCTAGGGATTGTTATCAGAGGGACATCTTAATTTAGCTAATTTCTGAAAACTAAAAAACTTCTGCTTGAATATTCTTAAAATCTCAAATGCTTCATCCTAATTTGAGACTGAACTGAAAGAAAAAAAATGCTAATAATCAAATTCTGTAGAGAAACTGGCATTTTCACATTGTTAGGAAGAGGGGCCGGATGGCTGGGCACAGTGGCTCACGCCTGTAATACCAGCACTTTGGGAGGCATAGGCGGGCAGATCACCTGAGGTCAGGAGTTCGAGACCAGCCTGGCCAACATGGTGAAACCTCGTCTCTACTAAAAATACAAAAATTAGTCAGATATGGTGGCATGTGCCTGTAATCCCAGCACTCTGGGAGGCTGAGTTGGGTGAATGGCTTGAGCTCAGGAGTTTGAAACCAGCCTGGGCAACATGGCAAAACCCCGTCTCTACAAAAACAAAAATTAGCAGGGTATGGTGGCGCACACATGTGGTCCTAGCTACTTGGGAGACTGAGGTGGGAGAATCACTTGAGGCCAGGAGGCAGAGGCTGCAGTGAGCCGAGATTGCACCACTGCAGTCTAGCCTGGGAGACACAGTGAGACCCTGTCTCAAAATAAAAAAAAAAAAAAAAAAAAAAAAAAGGAGGGTATACTGGCACAATGTAAGAAGGCATATATATAGGCTTATTTATAATTGGGGAAAATCAGTAAGTTTCTAAGGAAAGCAAAATACTTCTGGTTTTATATCTATCTCATTCTCTCTTATCATCACCCTACATCTAGACCCAGAGCCATTCATTCATTCATTCAACAGATATTCACTAAGAGATGCTCCACATGGCAGGTAGTGATCCAGGCACTAGGCACGCAGCAGTAAGACAGGAACACCTTTTCCAGGAAACAGAGTTTTCATATCCAAATACTGAAAACAAGCCTTCATTTAACACATTCTCATTTAATTCAGTTCAATTCCTTTCTAGCCAAAAATATTCCCATATTATATATTAATAAAGGGAACAGTTTATAGATTCACTTTATATCATGCAATACTTCAAAAACATAGTAAGTAGTCATTAAAACCTTCAAATTACATGGGACATTCCTGGAACCACAACTCCAAACAGCCCCAGCTAGCTCTCTGTATGTGTGATATCAAAACTCTAGATCACTGATATGTTCTTAAAATAGAACAAGGAATACATGAATAAATCTGAATGCCATGTGATTGCCTGGGGTCCAAAACCTGAATTCGGCCTTGTCACAAACCATGACAATCTCTTCACCCCAGTAAGGATTTACTAACTTGAACAGATCTCGACAGATTGCAACATACCAACACTACAGGAACATCAAGGTTAGTAAGCAAGAAACTTGATTAACATTCCTTCA
The DNA here is from genome assembly GCF_024542745.1 of Macaca thibetana thibetana. Taxonomy (NCBI): domain Eukaryota; kingdom Metazoa; phylum Chordata; class Mammalia; order Primates; family Cercopithecidae; genus Macaca; species Macaca thibetana. The sequence continues at coordinate 122,865,242 of NC_065582.1, read as the reverse complement.
GAAGATCCATCCCACCCTGCCTCTCTCCAGATAGAGGACAAAGTTTTTGGCAAGGAAAGAAAAACATGCCTGTGTTGGTATCCTTCAATTTCCCAGATCTACCAGTTTGAGTTGTTAGCAGCCATTTCAGAAATAAGACCCAGGGGTGGACAAGAAAACCTGTACTTCTACGCTGTTCTTTAGGTAAAACACCACTGAGTCTTCAGCACGAACAGGTATCCATTGTTTATAGGCAATGAAGTTACTATGAAAACAGTACTATTTGTAGAAACTTATAAAAACAATTCTATAGCCAGGCGCAGTGGCTCACACCTGCAATCCCAGCACTTTGGGAGGCTGAGGTGAGTGGGTCACCTGAGGTCGGGAGTTCAAGACCAGCCTGACCAAAATGGAGAAACTCTATCTCTATTAAAAATACAAGGCCGGGCGCGGTGGCTCAAGCCTGTAATCCCAGCACTTTGGGAGGCCGAGACAGGTGGATCACGAGGTCAGGAGATCGAGACCATCCTGGCTAACACGGTGAAACCCCGTCTCTACTAAAAAAAAATACAAAAAACTAGCCAGGCGAGGTGGCGCGCGCCTGTAGTCCCAGCTACTCGGTAGGCTGAGGCAGGAGAATGGCATAAACCCAGGAGGCGGAGCTTGCAGTGAGCTGAGATCCGGCCACTGCACCCCAGCCTGGGCAACAAAGCGAGACTCCATCTCAAAAAACAAACAAACAAAAAAAACAAATTAGTTGGGGGGCGTGGTGGCACATGCCTGTAATCCCAGCTACTCTGGAGGCTGAAGCAGGAGAATCACTTGAACCTGGGAGGCGGAAGTTGCGGTGAGCTGAGATCATGCCATTGCACTCCAGCCTGCGAAACTCCATCTCAAAAAAAAAAAAAAAAAATTCTAGATATTGTTTAGTACTGTTTTTACATTTCGGTCTTTACTAAGTAAACATCTTAGCTTTGATTATGAAGATAAAGTTAAGCCATCAGTAAGATATTCAAACCTTGATTTTTTTTTTCTCATATACAGAGTAATTACTGTATGAGCTGTATTGAACTATTTTCTCATTTGATCCTATTTGTGAGTAATGGCACCTATTTGTAAGACGGTTGTGATGCAGGCGGAAGTTCAGTCTGTGACCCTGAAAGAATTAATAGGCCTATGTGAAGTTCAAATCCAAAATGAAGATCCAAAAAATACTACGTTCTAGCTGCTTAAACAGTCTGTATTTTCCACATTATGACTGATTCAAAGCAAATAAAATTCACACTTCAAAGTCAGAAGTTACATTCCTCTTAAAGGATATTTGTACTCGGTTGCTGCTATAAGACAAAGATTAACTTGACAGCCTCAATGTCTCTGTTATATATTGTGGAAAAATTACTTAAAGTAGCTATCATTTATTAAATTTCTATTTTCTGTTAGGTGCTTTACAAATACCATGTCAAGTCTTCACAAAAACACCGCAAAGTAGAGACTGATACCTTCTCTTTATACACAATGAAACCAAAGTTCAGCCACGTAAGTGGCCCAGGATCACACAATTAGCAAGTAGCAGATCTGTTATTCCAAGCTACTTCTGTCTAGATGCCTCCAAAGTCCATGTTCCTTCTACACTCTGCAACTTCAGCCTTCTATCCTAACTCTTCCTCCTCCCCGGACATTAAATTTTACTCAGAAAAAGTAAAAAGACATTTAAAACACACGCACACACACACATACGCACAGGCAAAGTCTCCTCATGAAATTTCCTAAACGTGAGTTTCAACAAATTTAAGATTTGAAGACTTTTTTTAAAATCAGCTTTCATACTTTATACCTTAATGCTGCACAACCCGTATCTTCCTCCAGACACCCCAACTTACGTATTTAGTTCAGGCTTTTAGTAAGTGGGCACATTCTGACAAACTGAGAACCCAGTATGGATTCTTTCTGTCACGTGCTCACGAAGGGTAGACCAAATGCTTCCACTATGTACTTGGTTCACCCTACTACCACTCTATCACTAGTTCCCTCCACATTTACATACTAGTTGGACAAATGAAGAACACTTGATACATTCTGAAATAAGAAAAGATAAATGATGGGGGGAATCATTTTCTAAAATGACGCATTGTGCACTTTTTAAGAATAGCAAACTCGGCCGGGCGCGGTGGCTCAAGCCTGTAATCCCAGCACTTTGGGAGGCCGAGATGGGCGGATCACGAGGTCAGGAGATCGAGACCATCCTGGCTAACATGGTGAAACCCCGTCTCTACTAAGAAATACAAAAAATAGCCGGGCGAGGTGGCAGCGCCTGTAGTCCCAGCTACTCGGGAGGCTGAGGCCGGAGAATGGTGTGAACCCGGGTGGCGGAGCTTGCAGTGAGCTGAGATCCGGCCACTGCACTCCAGCCTGGGCTACAGAGCGAGACTCCGTCTCAAAAAAAAAAAAAAAAGAATAGCAAACTCAATGTATAATTTTAAATCCTTAAAGAATATAACCAATATCCCTGAAACCCTCACTCAACTGGAGAAATGGACCAACACATGTACTTATGTGCTCCTTCTAGCTTCTAAACTCCCGCCTCTCATTTCAAGGCAACCCTTCTGAATTTAGTGTAAATCATTATCTTATTTCAAAAATATTGTTACAAATATATGAAGGTCTAAGCAATATATTTAGTTTCAGTCTTTTTCAACTTTCTTATAGAAAGTGTTTCATGCTCTATAAAACTTTCTAAGCCTTTCACTCAATGCTGTATTTTTTTTTTTTTTTTTTGAGACAGAGTTTTGCTCTTGTCGTCCAGACTGGAGTGCAGTGATGTGATCTTGGCTCACTGCAACCCGTCCTCTCCCAGGTTCAAGCAATTCTCCTGTCTTAGCCTCCTGAGTAGCTGGGATTACAGGCACCCACCACCATGCCCAGCTAATTTTTGTATTTTTAGTAGAGACGGGGTTTCACCATGTTGGCCAGCTGGTCTCGAACTCCTGAACTCAGGTGATCTGCCCACCTCAGCCTCCCAAAGTGCTGGGATTACAAGCATGAGCCACTGCACCTGGATTTCAATGCTGTATTTTCTAAGGCTAATCCAAACTGTAGTATGTATATGTAGTTTGTCCTTTTGGCTGCTGTATTATAAGGTAGTGTTCCAACATATGTACAAAAAATTTCTGATTCGGCTGGGCGCAGTGGTTCACATCTGTAATCCCAGCACTTTGGGAGGCTGAGGTGGGTGGATCACTTAAGGTCAGGAGATAGAGACTCCCTGGCCAACGTGGTGAAACCCCGTCTCTATTAAAAATACAAAAATTATCCGGGCATGGTGGCACACGCCTGTAATCCCAGCTACTTGGGAGACTGAGGCAGGAGAATCGCTTGAACCCGGGAGGCAGAGGTCATGCCACTGCACTCCAGCCTGGGCAACAGAGAGAGACTCCATCTCAAAAAAAACAAAACAAAACAAAACAAAAAAAACTCCAAAACAAAAAAACGCACACACATTCTGATTTATTTTCTTTTTTTTGAGATAGAGTCTCGCTCTGTTGCCCAGGCTGGAGTGCAGTGGCGCAATCTTGGCTCACTGCAACCTCTGCCTCTCGGGTTCAAGCAATTCTCCTGCCTCAGCCTCCCAAGTAGCTGGGACTACAGGTGCAAGCCATCATGCCTGGCTAATTTTTTATATTTTTAGTAGAGACGGGGTTTCACCGTGTTAGCCAGGATGGTCTCGATCTCCTGACCTCATTATCCACCTGCCTCGGCCTCCCAAAGTGCTGGGATTACAGGCTTAGCCACCGCGCCCGGCTTTCTGATTCATTTTCACGTTGGTGGGCATCTGGGTTATTTCTGATTTTCATAATGCAGAATAGAAACTTCCTAAAATTTGTCAAGTTGTGCAACTAAATTTGTAAAGCTCACAAAGTTCTGTTTGGCAGCTTCCTGAATCACGGTTTCATAATTTAAGAATAAAAATCTCATTTCCCCCCTATTTCACTAGTTGCTGTTAGCATGAAAGGGAAATTTTTTTTTTTTTTGGAGACAGAGTCTTACTCTTGCCTGGGTTAGGGTGCAGTGGCACGATCTCAGCTCGCTGCAACCTCTGCCTCCCGGGTGTAAGCGATTCTCCTGCCTCACTGCCTCAGTCTCCCGAGTAGCTGGGATTATGGGCACATACCACCAGGCCTGGCTAATTTTTGTATTTTTAATAGAGATGGGGTTTCGCCATGTTGGCCAGGCTGGTCTCGAACTCCTGACCTTGAGAGATCCACGTGCCTCGGCCTCCCAAAGTACTGGGATTACAGGCATGAGCCACCGCACCCAGCCATGAAAGGGTATCTTTGATGAATCATCATCATGATGACATTGGTGGAAAGCCCAGATGTTTCTGTTAAATTATATGATTCTTCGACTCAATGATCATGATTATTTCACATGCTCCAGTACACCCTCCCACCTCCTTTCCCAGAACCACAATCTATTATGTCTACCTCTGATTTCAAGACTTCTTCAATTTTAAGTTCACACATTTGGTAGGCTCGGTGTCACTTTATAGATATTAACCAAGGTTGACAATAACTATAAAATGATATACCTGAAAAGTTGAGCTATCATTACTTTGTTAGAAACAAACACCACCAGGAGTATTATAATGCACCATCTTTTCACTTGTTAAAATTAACCAGCATAAGATTAAGAATAACCTCTACCCTGAAAAGTAAAACTGATTTCATGGTTCAGTGGCTGTAGGTAATAATTTACAGATGTAAAGCTATCAAAAACTTAGTAGGTGACTTTGGGAAATTTATCCTCCTCTTGCCCTAATTTACTCAGTTGTAAAATGAAACTAAATAACTAGTTCCACAAAGACCTGAAGCTCCACCAATGAAATACGCATTTTGCACACTTCTTACATATCTACTCAAAATAGTACCTACCAAATACTGGACTCTCAATAGACACTTGCTGGTATAGATATGTATATAGCCTTGCAATGGCATTTTTCCACCCTCATGTTTTACTTCAATTGTGAAAACCCCCAAATTCTATAAAATCAAACTATATTTATGCCCCAACAAACAGGTCATTCTAACACTGGCTTCATTCATGTGTACATAACAGATTCATTCATTCAACATGTACAGGGCATCTCCCACATGCTAGGGATACAGAAGAAATAACAAGGCAATTGACAAGAAACTGACAATTTTAGGTGTTCAGGAAAGTCTTAATGTCTGTCATAAATTGACCTATTCAGCATATTTTACATATACAACTATTTTTTCTATCAGATTGGTGACTCTTGAGTTTCATTAATTTACTCATTTTTAGTAAACAGGGCATCAGTGAGTAGCATATGGAACTAGAGGGCTGTTGCCTGAAGAGGTGCCTCCAATCTACAACCTGATTCCAGTTATGGGAGGCAATTAAGGAGTGTGACAGAGCATGTGGACTCTGGAGTCAGCATGCTCACAGTGAATCCTAGGTCTACCACTTAGCTGCTGAGTAACCTTGGCAAATTACTTCTCTGTACCCACTTCTACACTGACAAAATGTGGATAATAATATTAACTATTTCGGAGTTAAACGCTTAGCATGGCACTTGGCACAAAGTAAACAGTAAGTAAATGTCACCATAACTGCACTATAATAAGTGCTTCTGCTTTGAGAGTTCTGGAAAGACCCTATCAACACATAAAATGAAAATCAGTAAGGATAAATGTTTATGGGACAGAGGCAGAGGAAAGTAAAAAGGAGACGTGAGCAGAGGGTTACAGTGGTCTCTCAGATTTTGAGGAAGGAAGAGAGATAGGTCAGAATTTTACCAAGCATTCACTTCAAGTGATCAGATCTTCTAAGTTCATGAAAAAGACAGCAGAAGTAGATAAATGCCTGTGGAGAGTCCCTAAACAGATTCTGCAGTTAGAAGAATCACACTCTCAAAGGTGACATGCTGCAACAACTTTAGCTTTCTACCTGCTTTTTGCTGTCTTGACCTGCCAGACTCCCCTTTCCTACACATCACAAGGTTCCCACACCTTTCTTCCAAACTTTCCCACCTCCGCCCCACCACTCCCCGTGACATAGCTGAGTGTCTTGTCCGCTTGGTAGGGAGCATGTCAGATAAAAAAGGCTCTGCAAAGAGAGGAACACCACCTTGGCCAGCAGCCCTGAGAAGTTTTAGGGGCACTATGAACCTTTTCACAATTATTCAAATACAGTAGGGGGCAAGGCCATATTGCCACTTACCTTCTCAAGTACCACCACTGCTTTGTAACTCTAAAAACATTTCCTGGCCGGGCATGGTGGCTCACACCTGTAATCCCAACACTTTGGGAGGTTGGGGCGGGCGGATCCCTTGAGGTCAGGAATTCAAGACCAGCCTGGCCAACATGGCAAAACCCCATCTCTACTAAAATACAAAAATGAGGTGGGTGTGGTGGTGCATGCCTGTAGTCCCTGCTACTCAGGAGACTGAGGCAGGAGAATCGGCTAAACCTGGGAAGCGGAGGTTGCTGTGAGGCAACATTGCCCCGTCGCACTCCAGACTGGGCAACAAAAGCGAAACTCCGTCTCAAAAAAGCAAAACAAAACAAAATTTCCTCTCACACAACTTCAAACCAATTTTTTTTTTTTTTTTTTTTTTTTTGAGACGGAGTCTCACGCTGTTGCCCAGGCTGGAGTGCAGTGGCGCGATCTCGGCTCACTGCAAGCTCCGCCTCCCGGGTTCCCGCCATTCTCCTGCCTCAGCCTCCCGAGTAGCTGGGACTACAGGCGCCCGCCACCGCGCCCGGCTAATTTTTTTGTATTTTTAGTAGAGACGGGGTTTCACTGTGGTCTCGATCTCCTGACCTTGTGATCCGCCCGCCTCGGCCTCCCAAAGTGCTGGGATTACAGGCTTGAGCCACCGCGCCCGGCCCAAACCAATTTTTTAATGCTTATGGTGTGCTACTGACTTCCCACAACAAATTTTACAGCTCATAACCTGAGCCACTTCACACAGTAGGGAGTGTGTTACAATATTAGTAAGGCTTGGGTAGAGATGTAATAGGTGTGATGGCCTGTAAAATTCATTAAAAATGGGATTCTACTTTTATTTATGTTGCCTACAGGTTGCCTATTGTGCAATGATAAAGGGGCAGCCCATTTTTTAGTTAGTTCTTTTAATTATTTAAGGAATTTTGAAAAATATTGCCAACAAAAAAATTATTTCATCCAGTTTATTCTGCTACATTTCCATCATCATACATCTATCTACATACTTTTTACTATCTGTAGCCCATACTAGAAAAACATGTTCTCTTAGCTTCTTGATAAAATCCTACCTCTTTAACATGTAGATTTCTATGAAAAATTTTTTTAAAAAGGGAAAAGATACAGACAGAATATAGTCAGGTGAGTATGTTTTGAGGCCAATAATTGCGTTTTATTCCCCAAAGTTGCTTTCTTTGCCACCTTTCCTCTGCTATCCCTCCTACCCAGCAACCTTTACTGCTCTCCCCTCAAACCAGCTTCTTTAAGACCCTGGTGGTGAGGGAACATACAGTGATTAAGAACATGCGCTTTGAAGGTTACTGAGGAATATGAATTCATCCCCTGGCTTCAGTTCAAAAAATTGCTAAGTACTATTACATGTGAAGTTTCTAGCTCTGCATGGCACACAAAAATATCCCACAAATGGTGGCCACTAGTATTATCATCTTACAGTCACATCTTTTATTGGTAATTGTTTGGGTTTCAGAACTACAAAAAAAAATTTGTTATATAATGAACAGCCTTTTAGGACGCTCTAGTGTCCAGAATGAAACTAAGATGAGAAGAGAAAAGAAAACTCTGTCTACAAAGAATGAGTCTACGACTGTCAGAAGGGGAGCAACTAAAGAAAGACTCAAATATTACATCTAATATTCTGAAATTGTTGCTCTGTCAATAAAAAGGGTGATTTGACTTTTTGATAATGCCAGGCCAGAAGAACAGGTGCAACAAAAGGTGGCGGCAGAAGAGAAGGGGAGAATTGGCTGGGAAGAAAAACTGTGAGAGTTCAGGCAGCCCTGCTCACAAAGGCAGAACCAGGAAGGCATGCAGAGTTTAGTCATGAGGAAGGAAATGGGGGCATGACCCAGCTACCTGTCCCTCAGTAGCTCAGGAGGTCTGAGGTCATGTCAGCTGTGTGTGGAAGGAGCCAGTTGCATCAAAACACTGAACACCTAAACTCCAGATCTCTGGCAGTTACATATCCTTGGAAAGATGCTACATTTCTGAGGTTTGTGTGTGGGTGGGTGCTTTTTATCTACTATTTGACAAAAGGCACTTAATGGATCAGAAAATGGTTCTTCACTTTCTTAACACAGTTGGAAAAGAGCAGAGGGCTAACAGATTTATGAATCACAGAAAGGTAAATGGGGACACTGATCTACATTGAAAATACCGAAAATCTGTGTTTTAAAAAGTCACACATCACTCTGCTGTTTCCAAAACTACTAGTATGAAGGTAACCATGCCCAATCTTTTGGGGTTCTGAAAGTTTGACCATTTCCCTCATATGTTCCAGCGTGGGCAGATGCCTCTATGTTTACAAAACACAATAAAGTGCTTCTGCCTTTTCAAAGTTTAAAGAAGCATACAGCAGGTGAACTGGTTAACATGTATTTGAGGCCGGGCATGGTGGTTCATGTCTGTAATCACTGCACTTTGGAAGGCCGAGGCAGGAAGATCGCCTGAGCCCAGGAGTCCAAGACCAGCCTGGGCAACACAGTGAGACCACGTTTCTTTTTTTAAAAAATTGTTTATTTTCACTTTGGCTCTTCTTTGACATACTTTTTTTTTTCTTTTTTTTGAGACGGAGTCTCGCTCTGTGGCCCAGGCTAGAGTGCAGTGGCGGATCTTGGCTCACTGTAGCCTCTGCCTCCCAGGTTCAAGTGGTTCTCCTGCCTCAGCTTCCCCAGTAGCTGGGATTATGGGCGTGCACTACCACACCTGGCTAACTTTTTTGTATTTTTAGTAGAGATGGGGTTTCACCATGTTGGCCAGGCTGGTCTTGAACTCCTGACCTTAAGTTATCCACCTGTCTTGGCCTCCCAAAGTGCTGGGATTACAGGCGTGTAATCTCTTTACGTACAAATTTTTTTTTTAAATAAATAAAACAAAACAAAAAACATGTGTTCAACTCCTGACCTGGTATATTGTCTTCTTTTTTATTTTATTTTATTTTTTTTTGAGACGGAGTTTCGCTCTTGTTGCCCAGGCTGGAGTACAATGGTGCGACCTCGGCTCACCGCAACCTCCGCCTCCCAGGTTCAGGTGATTCTCCTGCCTCAACCTCCTGAGTAGCTGGGATCACAGGTGTGAGGCAACACACCTGCCTAGTTTTGTATTTTTAGTAGAGATGAGGTTTCACCATGTTGGTCAGGCTGATCTCAAACTCCTGACCTCAGGTGATCCGCCCGCCTTGGCCTCCCAAAGTGATGGGATTACAGGCGTGAGCCACCATGCCCGGCCTTTACTGTTTTCTAGAGTACTATTAAAAATGGCCACAGAGGATAAACTAAAAAAAAATATATTTTACACAAACACATATACAATCTACATATACATATATGCATGCATGCAATATATATAATATATACAGATTTGTATACTTGTGTGTGTATATATGTTAATGAAACTGCAAGCATAAATTTTCTCCCCTTAAATACTAATGCCTGGGTTTATATGTATATTTCGAACCTCCTTCCCCACATAATGGATTTTTCAAGTGCATCTGTCAGAGACAAAGGCTTCTAGGTACCTCATTCTCTTCACTATCCAGGGCTCAATCATGGCACTCACTGTTAAGTATACTCAACTTTGAAGTGGGTAGTCATACTAACGCTGCCAGTCCTTTTCAAGATTCTTTTTCTTCTATTCCTCTTCTAGCCTTCCTCCTATCTCAAACCAGCACTTAAAAATACAGAAAGGTGCTACTTGGTGAGTGGGACACTTTTTTGGACACTGCCTTAACTGGGAGAGAAAAGACAAGGGCAAGGATGTGGGCTATTTGCATAGCATTGCCTTGAACAGTGTTTGCCGTAGTTGTGGGAGTTGGAAGGAGAAAAGAATAACTAAATAGAAGCTGGTAACTGTGCAAACAGCAGGGTGCCTCTTCCATCCAACACTAAAGAGAAGCCATCTTTTGTCTATCCTGTCCGTTCACAAGATGATCTCTAATGGCAGGACGGAAAAGGAAAGCATTAAAAGTATTACACGATGGCATGCAAGCAGATCCTCCTGACGTATTGTAGTTGCTGAGAAACTGGCATGGAAGGTCATACATACACGAAGAGGATAAAGCCACCATGAAATATAAAAACATACATGTCTGTAAATGCCTGAAAAAGTTCTGGATGAAAACTCCCCAAACTCAAAAGTGGGCATCCTCCACTAAGGAACTGGGGGGAGGGTGCTGGAGGGCCACAAAGAGGAAAGTTCACTTTGTAACTGTACTTTTGTACCATGAAACATTTAAACAATGAGAACAGATTCATGTACTACTTGTACTTTTTATAAAATCAAATTTTAAAAGGCATGGTAGAGAGTTTTTTGAGATTTAAAGTTAGAAGTATAAAAACCTAGCAGATTACCAGCACTCAAAGACTCAGAAAGAGACATAATCCCCAACGAGGCACATCAGAAGTCTCCTTTCACACTGCATTGTAGCATACTGATTTCATGGATATTATATCCTGCAAGATTTTGCAACAAAACAATTCATGTGACAAACCCTGAAAAGTTTAGGCTACCTTCTATTTACAAACTTTTTTTTGAAACAGAGTCTTACTCTATTACCATGACTGGAATACAGTGGTGTGATCATAGCTTATTACATCCTCAACTTCCCAGGCTCATGCCATCCTCCCACCTCAGACTCCTCAGTAGTTGGCACCAGAAGCATGTGGCACCATGCCCAGCTATTTTTAATTAAAAACATTTTTTTTTTGTAGAGACAGAGTCTGCTTATGTTGTACAGGCTGGTCTCCAACTCCTGGGCTCAAGTGATACTCCCGCCTAGGCCTCCCAAAGTGCTGGGATTGCAGGCGTGAGCCACTGTTCAAGTCGCACACATTTTTGCTATTCTTCAGCACTGTTATTTAAAAACAGAACTTCTGAACTCATATGTAAAATTTAATTTTTAAAACCTCTAAGTACACTCAATATTTCTAAAATAAAAAGATAATACTATCTTAATACACAGTCTTTCAAAGCTATTATATTTTATATACTTTTGGTGAACACATTACTGAGAGTTAAAAATTGGGTTGCTAAAGAGGCAGACCCCAGTTATCGTAATATTCACTAGGCACTGAGGTTGAGTCCATGTACCATTCTCGTAATTAAGAAGTCTTTTAAAAACTGTTTGGGGCCAGGTGTGGTGGCTTACACCTGTAATCCCATCACTTGTGAGGCCGAGGAAGGTGGATCACTTGAGTCTAGGAGTTTGACAGCAGCCTGGCCAACATGGTCTCTACTAAAATACAAAAAAAATAGCTGGGGTGGTGGTGTGCACCTGTAATCCCAACTACTTGGGAGGCTGAGGCAGGAGAATCTCTTGAACCTGGGAGGAAGAGGTGGCAGTCAGCCCAGATTGCACCACTGCACTCTAGCCACTCTAGCCTGAGCACAGAGTGAGACTGTCTCAAAAACACAAAATAAAAAACAAAAACTGTTTGGTCTCTAGTTTTCATGTATTTTATTTTTATTTTTTTAAAAACAGGGTTTCGTTCTGTTGCTCAGGCAGGAATGCAATGGTGCAATCATAGCTTACTGCAGCCCTGAACTTCTGGACTCAAGTGATCCTCCGCCTTAATCTCCCAAAGGGCTGGGAATACAGGTGTGAGCCACCAGCACCTTGCCTGGTCTCCAATTTCTTAAACGAGTAGTCAAGAGAATCAAAGTTCTGGTATCCAGTTACATTATAGAAAGCAGTATTACATGGACTTTGCAGGGTAACAAGGAACTTTTTATTCATATCTAGAGTGTTCCTTTCTGTAAGTATGCTTACGGTCTGAAGTACATATAAAAATAACAGGTAAAAACAAAAACTCAGTCCAAAGCAAAAACTATTTTGAATCAATTTTATATTTAAATAAAACATGTAACAGTGATTTTTTTTTTGCTAATATGAGATGTTCTCAGTGACTAATCTTTAAAAGCAGAGGAAGTAGGACACGTACACATTCCCAGTAACTTTTCTGAACACATACACATCAACAAACTATTTCAAAAATAAAGACCATGAGGAAATATTAGAACTTACGTGCTATCAAAAAACACCATACTGGCTGGGCATGGTGGCTCACCCCTGTAATCCCAGCACTTTGCGAGGCCGAAGCGAGTGGATCATTTGAGCTCAGGAGTTCGAAAACAGCCTGGCCAACACGGTGAAACCTCGTCTCTACTAAAAATACAAAAATTAGCTGGGCATCGTTGTGGGTGCCTGTAATCCCAGCTACTCAGGAGGCTGAGGCAGAAGAATCGCCTAAATCCGGGAGGAGGAGGTTGCAGTGAGCCGAGGTCTGGCCACTGCACTTCTCCTGGGCCACAGAGCAAGACTCCGTCTCAAAAACAACAAAAAAACCACACCATACATTCGCTAGTATCATAAGGTGGAGACTGAGATCATGCTCATGAAACTTTAGCTTTAAGTCCTCTGGTCCCGATCTTGATCATGCTTAAGCAACAGTATTAACTGATAATAGTAACAAAATATTGTTATTTTCTACAATAATTAAGAACATAAAGATAACCTTTAACAATGAGGGAGTCCAATCAACTGAAATTCAGGTAATTCCCACAATTGATACTGTTCAATAGTTGAAAAGTTCTTCTACATCAAACTTCGTACCATAACTGTTACAGAGAAATGACAGTCTTCTTTCTATAGTAGCATGCTTAAAATGTAGATTACACAGAAAGAGAACATTTTTAGTACAAACAAAAAAAGAGGCGGTGCTTAAAGTACAAAGTAGAAGGATTCCTCAGAAAACAAAAGCAAAGCCTCCTCGAGAAGATCCTTATCTTTGCCTCCTCTGTATAGGAAGACTCACTTCTGCCATGAGCTGACAATTCATCTGCACATTAGTGTAAACCACTCCAACATACGAACGATGGCTACACTAAGACAGTCAATGGTCAGCGTCTGCCCAGTGACTTATTACGCAGTAAGTAATAAGGAGACGTGAACACTGGACAACCTCCAGCTGAATCCCATGGACCCTTACTGTTAACCTGTCATCCACCATCACAGTTTTGGATCTCTTGTTAAATTAAAAAGCATGGGTTTAGCGAAAAAGGAATCTGGGTCAACTGCATTCCTTCTCTTAAGCTGTTACCTGGGATAAATCGAGCTTCCTCATCTGAAAAAGTGGCTTTCAATTTGGCTCACACAAACTTATTAACCATGATTATCACAGCACATGCACATAGGAAATAATAAGTGTTTCATTTTCCTAGGGGACCGATCGGGGCAGAAAAGGTGAGTCAAGGTTTCTTGGCAATGCAGAGCAGCTAAAAGATTTGTACTTGTGCTTTAAAAAGATAGGGTGTAGGGTGGGAGAGAAGGATCCTTCCCTCATCACTTCAGGCAAGTTTCTCTCTCCCTTTTCAGAACTCATACAGCAAAGTATTTGGCATTTACAGCATGTCTTGTATCGTCAGCCACATTTTCATACTGCAAGAGCTTGTATTTTAAAATTAGATTTAACACTCCTCTAAGAGTCCTTATATTCACTGACTACTCTAGGGACTACTCATTTGCCAGTAGCAGTAAACAGTTTACTAATAAAAAAAAATACAGCAAGGAGTGTGGGTCAGCTGTATTCAGAGCGCTCGCCATGTGTCAGGGGCTTTAAAAGTGGAGGCCTCTTCCCGATCACCGAAATAACCCTGGGAGGTATCCTTCCAAAGCCACACATTCCCTTCCTGTCTTCTCGTGCACCGCTCCGATTCCTCTTTCCACTCCGGGGGACGGATCTGTCATATTTACCGGCACAGAAGGAACGCTCGTAAAAAATTAGTTACTAGTATTACTAAGGCCGCACTGGCGGCGGCGGCACAGCAACCACACCTACTCAGCTGCCGCGGCGCCGGGAGCCCGAAGAAGGAGGGGCAGAGGGACCACCGGGTCTCCGGGCGCCGCCCCCTCCTCGACTCCTTCGGGGAAGGTTCCCAGCCCGGGACCCGGGGCAGGGCCAGCGCCAGGGCCAGGGCGCCCCGGGTGGAGAGGGGCAGGCGGGCCGCTTCTTGCCCCCGCGCAAGCACGTGGGAGGCCGGCAAAGACCAGCGCCCAGCCGGAGAGGGGAGAGAGACCAGGCCAGGCAGGAGTCGCGGCCTGGGGAGACGCGGAGGTAGAATCCGGCGGCCGAATCGCGGTCGTCCCGCTGCCTCCTCACCGGGCGCCTCGGGACAACAGCTTCCCGAGGGCCGCCCCTAGAGCCCCTGCCTCCCGGCCGCCCGGCTCGGGTCACCCTGCCGGAGGCGGAGCTCCGCGGAGGCCGGGACGGCCCTCCCCAGCCGAATGCCCCCTTCCCCGCGGGCGTCCCCATGCCCCTCCGCCACTCACGGTGCTTGCCGCTGCCGCCGCCGCCGCCGCCGCCGCTCGGGTAGCTCAGCAGCAGGAAGGGCAGCGGGGAGCCGGGGGACGGCGGGGTCCTCCAGGAGCGCTGCTGCTGCGGCGGCGGGCGCACTCCGAAGCCGGCGCCTCCATCGCCGGGGTAGAGCAGGAAGAAGGGGGCGGCCACCGGCGAGTCGGGCTCCGACTGCCCGGCGGGGGAGGCCGGCGGCGGCCCCACCTCGCCCTCTCGGTCCGTGCCCCCGGCGGGAGCGCGGCGCAGCTCCTCGGGCCGCCACTCCCCGCCCCTCGCCGGCTCCTCGCTGCAACTTTCGGCACCTGCGGTGGGCGGCGGCGGGGTCTCAGCCATGCTCACTCCTTCCTTCGCCGCCGCCTCCGATTCGCGCCCGGGCCTGGGCAGGGGAGCAGAGGGTCAGGGCGAGAAGCCGCCGCCCCGTCCCGTCCGCGCCACCGCCACCGCCACCTTTCTCCTCAGCCACGGGCTGGCGCCTGGGCTCCGCTCGGCCCACAGCCCGCCCCGCCAGGGTCCGAGCCAGCTGGAGGGACCGCCCCGCCCGACGGCGCGGCCTCGCTACCGGCCGCCTCCTCCAGCCCCTCCCGTCCCGGCCCCCAGCCTGTGACTCGGCTCCCCTAGGGGGCAGCGTCCTCCTCCTCCCACTCCTCACCTTCCGCTTCCCTCCGGCGGGGCTGACTCCCTCCCGACCCTCCGGCCCTAGGCTTCGTCCTTACCCGCCCCCGCTGGGCCCTCTGAGGCGGTCAGGTGTGTCTGGTGGTTGAAAGGTGGAAGACCTGGCGAAATACCTGGCGGCGTTTTGTCGTGTAACCGCCAACTTTATCGGTAACACGAAGGCACAAAGATCTGGGTTGAAGAAGAGGCGAAAGCTAATTTTCAAAAAGCACCTCCGTGCCCCCGGGTATTAAACTGTACCATTTGCCTTTCACACACTGGAATTTCAACCGTTGATTCACTGTTTTGATTAATGAGCTCTTTATGTGAGAAACCAAAGGTGGATGTCTTCCTTTCACCACCTCTTTTGTTCCCGTCTTGTGCGCTGTACTGAAATCCTGTATTTGCTTTGACTTTAACTCACTGGTTTTCTAGTGCCGCGGGTGCGCATGAGTGCATTTTAAATCAAACAGCTTAGAATTTATACGACAAATGTCAATTACAGGTCGACAGTTCTCTCTTTCACAGTGCCCGTGTCTCGCTAGTAATTAGCCACCGTTGCTTTGAGTATTCGAATCAATGATTACTGATCCAGTAATTCCCTTAAGTAAACATTTCTTTCGGCAATAAAGACAATTTCCAGTTACTCTCATGGTTCTTTATCCTGAATTCCTAGCTGATTAGCCTTGTGTTTAATGCTGGCATAGAAGCCATGTTGACTCAAAATTAAAAATCACTGTTGTGTAACATTTTGCCCACCTGCTTTTTCCTCTTCTCTGTTCAGCCCTTCCTTGTGTAGAGGAAGTTGTACTTCTTTGAAAGGAAAATTAAACATTTTTATTGCTGTTGTTATTCTCTGTAAATCACTCTTGAAATTACTACTCTCAATTACCATGAGACTTGCAATACTACTTTTCGCTGAGTCTTTTCCAAGCTTTTAAAAAGGAAACGTTTACAGGATAACTTCAACAGTCTTAGAAAATGTCTTAGCTTTTTGGTTTCTGGCATTTCCCTGACCTGTTGATCCCAGCCCTACTACCTACTTGAATAAGTTATTTGTCCAGCTCTGTAAAATGATTATATTATTCATAGATACTGTGAGGGCTAAATAAGAAATAGAAATAAAGCCTTTAAAATACAACTTAACATTGGGGTAAATAATAATTGTTAAGGCCGGGCGCGGTGTAATTCCAGCACTTTGGGAGGCCGAGGCGGGTGGATCACGAGGTCAGCAGTTCGAGAGACCAGCCAGCCCAACATGGTGAAACCCGTCTTTACTTAAAATTTAAAAAATTAGCTGGGCGTGGTGGCGGGCGCCTGTAATCCCAGCTACTTGGGAGGCTGAGGCAGGAGAATCGCTTGAAACCGGAAGGAGGAGGTAGCAGTGAGCCCAGATTGTGCCACTGCACTCTGGGCAATAAGAGAAAAACTTCATCTCAAAAATAAATAAGTAATAATAATTATTATTAGTAGTAGTACTCACTTCAGCAGCACATAAACTAAAATTGGAACGATACAGAAAAGATTAACATTTCCCTGCACGAGGATGACCCGCGAATTTGTGAAGCGTTCCATATTAAAAAATAATTATTACTAGGGATATTTTATCATTTTGGCAAAATAGCATTTAAGTTACAATAATAAAACATACTGAGTTGGGGGAAAAAGCCTTTTCATTATATCTTTAGCATTTTTAAGGTGGTTTGGGCCTTAACTCTTGGTGCAGGTGAGAATCTCAATAGGAAGACATATTTGTCTTTTAGGAATTGCTAACTGTATGATACCTTCATAAGAAAAACTGAAAGCATTTGACCCGGCAGTCCCATTAACGGTATATACCCAAAGGGCTATAAATCATTCTACTATAAAGACACATGCACACGTATGTTTATTGCAGCACTATTTACAATAGCAAAGACTTGGAACCAATCCAAATGCCCATCAATGATAGACTGGATAAAGAAAATGTGGCACATATACACCTTGGAATTATGCAGCCATAAAAAAGAGTGAGTTTGTGTCCTTTGCAGGTACATGGATGGCTGGAAGCCATGATTCTCAGCAAACTAACACAGGAACAGAAAAAGCAAACACCACATGTTCTCACTCTTAAGTGGGAGTTGAACAATGAGAACACATGGACACAGGTAGGGGAACATCACACACCGGGGCCTGTTGGGGGGTGGGGGTAAGGAGAGGGGAGGCATTACAAGAAATACCTAATGTAGCTGATGGGTTAATGAGTGCAGCAAACCACCATGGAACATGTATACCTATGTGACAAACCTGCACGTTCTGCACATGTATCCCAGAACTTAAAGTATAATTTAAAAAAAAAGAAAAACTGAAAGATTGGATGTATTATATGGTTTTAACATTCACCCTTAACTGGATCCTTTATCTTGTTTTTACATGCAGAAATTCCAAAATAACATTATATTCTCATCAGGTTCCTTCACAGAGATGTTTTGCAATGTTTTGGTAAAGAATTTGACAAGAATCTACACTTAACCACTGCAGGGGCCGGGCGCGGTGGCTCAAGCCTGTAATCCCAGCACTTTGGGAGGCCGAGACGGGCGGATCACGAGGTCAGGAGATCGAGACCATCCTGGTTAACACGGTGAAACCCCGTCTCTACTAAAAAATACAAAAAAAAAAAATTAGCCGGGCGCGGTGGTGGGCGCCTGTAGTCCCAGCTATTCGGGAGGCTGAGGCAGGAGAATGGCGTGAACCCGGGAGGCGGAGCTTGCAGTGAGCTGAGATCCGGCCACTGCACTCCAGCCCGGGCGACAGAGCGAGACTCTGTCTCAAAAAAAAAAAACCACTGCAGGTAGAAGAAATGAGAGCAGAGTCCTCACAGATCATTCTTGAGAAAGGCCAGTAATCAACCAAGGAAGTCACCAAGTTAAAATATGAAATATTATCTAGTCTGAATTGCCAGCTTTCTCCTTTCTTATTAGTCAAGATACCTACAGGTACAGAAACAATGACATGCTGTTAATCATTCAGTGCATCGGATTTTTGTGCCTCTATTTTTTAAAAGTTTTTTGTAAAAATATAGAACACTTTTCGAATTTGTGTATCATCCTAGTATAGGAACCATGTTAATATCTGTATCGTTCCAATTTTAGTATATGTGCTGCTGAAGAGATTACTGTGCCTCTATTTTTAAAAAGAGTTCTATTTATGTTTTATGTAATTAATTAAATGGCAGTAAAATTAATACAGAAAATCAACTGAAATATGAGTTCTTAAAATTGATAGACAAGGCTATTTATGAACTTTTTCTTTAAAGGTGGATGGTACTCCAAGTTCCTAGTTTCTTAATGCTTTTAGCTTTTGAATCAATAATATAATCACAGTTCTGCATTAGCTTTAGTGACATAAAGGGCTGATTCAGCTGCTATACACATTTAAGGAAGCCAAGATTATAAAAACAAGCCTAAACATGTTGCTCCTTCTTGAGAATGCACAGAGCATCTTCCTATACTGTTTTAAAGTGACAACATCCAAGCACTATAATTAAGAATCAAGCTCTATTAATTTTCTTGTGAAATAAAGCAGGAGGTGCTTTTCAACTTTATCTGCATTTTATTTTTAGTTATCCATGTTTGGTTTTTAAAAAATCCCTTGGTAGGCTGTGCGCGGTGGCTCACGCCTGTAAGACTGAGGCAGGAGAATCGCTTGAACCTGGGGAGGCAGAAGTTGCAGTGAGCTGAGATCGCGCCGCTACACTCCAGCTCGGGTGACAGTGCGAGACCCCATCTCAAAAAAGAAAAAAAATCCTTTGGTGATCTTAAGGATACTTAAAAATATATTTAAAAACTTTTTAAAGATCAATGTTATGGACAAGAATATATTTTTAGTACAGTATAAGCTTCTTAAGAGCTGTGAATCAGGCCAGGTGTGGTGGCTCGCACCTATAATCCCGGCACTTTGGGAGGCTAAGGTGGACAGATCACTTGAGGCCAGGAATTCAAAACTAGCCTGGTCAACATGGTGAAACCCCATCTCCACTAAAAATACAACAATTAGCCGAGTGTGTTGGCACGCACCTGTAGTCCCAGCTACTCAGGAGGTTGAGGCAGGAAAATTGCTTGAACCCAGGAGGTGGAGGTTGCAGTGAGCTGAAATCGCACCACTGCACTTCAGCCTGGGCAACAGAGGGAGAAACCATCTCAAAGAAAAAGGAAAAAAAAAAAAAAAAAAAGGAAGATACCACTTGAGAAGTGTTGATATTCTTTTTCAGTATAGTATATAGATTTATTATAATTTTAAAATAATGGTTTTCTTGAGCTGTTTATTTTACGTTGTATGGCACTTGGGAAATGTCATATTTGAAAACAGTCAATTTAAGCCTTTGTGTTAAACTTATTTTAATAAATGTAGAAATGTATTGATACTAATTAATATAATGCCTTATTGTGAAAGCTCTGAGTCCATTGTTCTTCTGAATTACTAAATTTTGATGACTGTAACTTAATTACTTATTTTTTCAAAACATTCATTATAAAAACACCTAGTTACAACACTGTAGTGTGGGAATAAAATAATGAAAATTTAAAATATATGTATTTAAGGCTAGGTGCGGTGGCTCACACCTGTAATCCCAGCACTTTGGGAGGCTGAGGTGGATCACCTGAGGTCAGAAGTTCGAGACCAGCCTGGGTACATGGTGCAACTCCATCTCTACTAAAAATACAAAAAAATTAGTCTGTTATGGTGGCAGGTGCCTGTAATCCCAGCTACTCAGGAGGCTGAGGCAGGAGAATCACTTGATCCCAGGAGGCGGAGGTTGCAGTGAACTGAGATTGTGCCACTGCACTCCAGCCTAGGCAACAGAGCGAGACTCCATCTCAAAAAAAAAAAAAAATATATATATATATATACACACACACACACACACACATATATACCTAGTCAATTTATATCTCCTCTCTATATTTATTATAGATACTCTTAAGAAGTAAAAACAATATATTTATCTACCTCGAGTGGGATGAAGAAAAAATAAATAATATATTTAGGTCAATCCATGATAGTTTTCTTTGGGTGCAGACATATGGATACATTTTTCCATTTTTCTACTTTTCTGTATTTGTAAGTAGTCTGTAATGGATGTGTTGCTTTTAAATAGAAAATAAAACACACTGAGGGGTTATTTTGATTCATAGTTTCATAATTATATATTTTTTATGAAGACCTAACAGCAAAGTTGTATTCCTTGTATATACTGTGGAGAAATAGAGTTCAAGAGGAGCTGATCATATTTGTGTCTTTTTTGAGTGTTTATTATTATTATTTTAGAGATGGAGGGTTTCACTCTGTTGTCCAGGCTGCAGTTATACTCCTGGCTTCAAGCAATCCTCCCACCTCAGCCTCCAGAGTTAGTGAAGATATTCAAAAACAGTGTTCAAGAACAATATTCAAATAGCCTAATCATTGACGGAAACTCTAGTCAAGTTCCTACTACAATTTCCTTTGCCAAAATTTGAGGTTATTCTTACTATCAGATTTCTAATTAAAATAATGTCCTTGGACATAAATAGAAATATTTAGTTTGTAATAATATCATACTTATAGGTCAATTATTTTGAGTATTACGGATCAGAGAATTGAAGAAAGAAGACTTCTCCTAATTCTATATCACTGACAATACATTGTTTCCACAGGTCTAAAGAGACTCCAGGGACTCTTCAGCCTATAGCATAGCTGAGATTACAGGTGTGAGCCACCAGACTCAGCTAGTGTTTATCGTAATAATGTTGCTGGCCAGGCAGGGTGACTCAGGCCTGTAATCCCAGAACTTTGGGAGGATTGAGGCGGGTGGATTGCTTGAGGTCAGGAGTTCAAGCCCAGCCTGGCCAACATGGTGAAATCCTGTCTCTACTAAAAATACAAAAATTAGCCAGGCGATGTGGCATGCACATGTAGTCCCAGCTACTCGGGAGGCTGAGGCAGGAGAATTGCTTGAACCTGGGAGGCAGAGGTTGCAGTGAGCCAAGATCATGCTACTGCACTCCAGCCTGGGCAACAGAGTGAGACTCTGTCTCAAAAAACAAACAAACAAACAAAAAAACCGGGCACGGTGGCTCATGCCTGTAATCCCAGCACTTTGGGAAGCCAAGGTGGGCAGATTGCCTGAGGTCAAGAGTTCGAGACTAGCCTGGCCAACATGGTGAAACCCCGTCTCTACTAAAAAGAAAAATAAAAAAATTAGCCATGCATGGTGGCATGTGCCTATAGTCCCAGATACTTGGGAGGCTGAGGCAGGAGAATCACTTTAACCCAGGAGGCGAAGGTTGCAGTGAGCCAAGGTCACGCCACTGCATTCCAGCCTGGGCAACAGAGAGACTTTATCTCAAAATAATAATAATAATAATGTTACTGAAGATTTCTATGAATGTATCCAGTAATTCTCATGCTCTTTCAGGTTCTTCTTCTTCTTCTTTTTTTTTTTTTTTTTAGACAGAGCTTTGCTCTTGTTGACCAGGCTGGAGTGCAGTAGTGCGATTTCGGCTCACTACAACCTCCGCCTCCTAGGTACAAGCGATTCTCCTGCCTCAGCCTCCAGAGTAGCTGGGATTACAGGTGTGCACCACCATGCCTGGCTAGTTTTTGTATTTTTAGTGGAGACGGGGTTTCACCATATTGGTTAGGCTGGTCTCGAACTCCTGACCTCAAATGATCCACCTGCCATGGCCTCCCAATTTGCTGGGATTACAGGTGTGAGTCACTGTGCCTGGCCCGTCCTCTGCTTTAAAGCTTCATCTTTTCTTGCCAGTATTATTGCAAAGGATTCCTCACTGGTTTTCCTGCCTCTGGTTTTAATCTATTCCAGTTGCCCTGCTCTACAGCAGTTAGAATGAGTAATTTACTTTTCTGAACATTCACCTAATTATGTTACATCATTTCTTAAAAACCTGGGTTCGGCCGGGCGCGGTGGCTCAAACCTGTAATCCCAGCACTTTGGGAGGCCGAGACGGGCGGATCACGAGGTCAGGAGATTGAGACCATCCTGGCTGACACGGTGAAACCCTGTCTCTACTAAAAAATACAAAAAACTAGCCGGGCGAGGTGGCGGGCACCTGTAGTCCCAGCTACTCGGGAGGCTGAGGCAGGAGAATGGCGTGAACCCGGGAGGCGGAGCTTGCAGTGAGCTGAGATCCGGCCACTGCACTCCAGCCTGGGTGGCAGAGCTAGACTCCGTCTCAAAAAAAAAAAAAAAAAAAAACCTGGGTTCACTTCTTTATGTCTGGGATACAATCCAAGTGCATTAACTACCTAGTAAGGTCTTTCATGATCTAACCCCTTCCTATCTTTCTAATATTATCCTCCTATCTTGTCTTACCCCTTGTTGCCTTTGGCTAAGCTTAACATGTCTGGCCTTATTCATATTGTGGTACCTACTCTACCTCTCCCAAACTCTACTCAAACAAACCTGTGATATTTTCTCTGCTCTCCCCATGTAGAAAGGTACATACCATTTTTGAGGTCCCATAGCATCCTATTTAAGCAGTTAACTGCTTTAATTGTAATGAATTTATGCCTCTTCCCAAAGTTAGCATCATTTTTTCTTTTTCCAATGCATAAAAGATTTATTTTTTTGTACTATTTATTCCTTGTACTATTTCCTAAGTAGTTCTCAGCCCCCCTCACTTTATTTTTTATTTTTTTGAGACACGGCCTCACTGTCCCCTAGGCTGGAGTGTAGTGGCGCAATCACGGCTCACTGCAGCCTTGACCTCCCAGGCTCAAGTGATCCTCCCACCTCAACCTCACCAGTAGCGGGGACCACAGGCGCACGCCATCATACCCAGCTAATTTACGTAGTTTTAGTAGAGATAGAGTTTCGCCCTGTTGCCCAAGCTGGTCTCAAACTCCTGTGCTCAAGTGATTTGCCCACCTTGGCCTCCTAAAATTCTGAGATTACAGGCGTGAGCTACCACGCCCAGCCTCATTTATTTGTAAGACTCTTTCTTCTTAAGATCACATCAAAATTCTTTTTTTCTGTGACCTTCGGGTATCTGAATAAAAGCAATTTAGAAAAACTGGACTGAATAAGAAGCTTAAGGAATAACTTATTTAGCTTACATTTATATTTCCCTTTTTATGTATGCTCAAGTGTGATGTGAATAAAACTGTAAGTATGTCTAAAAGAAGTCATTTAATAAATGTGAAAAAATTTTAGGTGCTAATTAAATTCTGCCATCTACTTAATTTGAATAATCCTCACCCCACCATGGCAAAATTGCCTATTATATATATTAAAACAGGCCATATAAAACAATGCACAAGGGTAAAAGATACAGCCCTTCTAGCATAAAGTTTTCTTTTTTTTTCACACGGAGTCTCGCTCTGTCGCCAGGCTGGTGTGCAGTGGCATGATCTCGGCTCACTGCAACTTCCGCCTCCTGGGTTCAAGTGATTCTCCTGCCTCAACCTCCTGAGTAGCTGGGATTACAGGAGTGCACCACCACACCTGGCTAATTTCTGTATTTTTAGTAGAGGCGGGGTTTCACCATGTTTGCCAGGATGGTCTTGATCTCCTGATTTCTTGATCTGCCCTCCTAGGCCTCCCAAAGTGCTGGGATTACAGGCGTGAGCCACCACGCCCAGGCTAGCATAAAGTTTTCTAACTGAGGTCCATGGACTCCTGGCTTCAGGGAGTCCAGGAACCCACTGTCATATGCAAAATGTGATGAGGACTATGCTATGGTTCTGGGGTGGGGTGTGGGGAGGCCTATTATTTTTAAGATTCTCAAGAAGAAGTCCCATGGTAATGCCACATCATATTTCACTCCTGTAATTAACTTCATTCATATGCCTAATGTTATTAGCTGAGAAAAACCCAGAGCAATGTTTCCCAAAATGTATCCTGTAGGCCATTTGGATCAGAATCATGTTGCATACCGGTTAAAATAGAGATGACTGGACCCAACACCAGGACAGTTCAATCAGAATCTGTGCAGGTAGGGCACAGGAATCTGTACTTGACACTTACCAACTGACCCCTGGAGATTCTGGTTTAAGAACCATTATTGTTGGCCAGGAGCGGTGGCTCACGCCTGTAATCCCAGCACTTTGGGAGGCCGAGGCAGGCAGATCACGAGGTCAGGAGATCGAGACCATCCGGTGAAACCCTGTCTACTAAAAATACAAAAATCAGCTGGGTGTGGTGGCAGGCGCCTGTAGTCCCAGCCACTCAGGAGGCTGAGGCAGGAGAATCACTTGAACCCAGGAGGTGGAGGTTGCAGTGAGCCGAGATTGCGCCACTGCACTCCAGCCTGGGCAACAGAGCGAGACTCCATCTCAAAAACAAAAACAAAAACAAACAAACAAAAGAACCATTATGGTAGAACCAAAGAAAAATGAACTCATTCAAGTGGAGTAAATTTGCTTTTTAAGACAGGGTCTCACTCTGCAGCCCAGGCTAGAGTGTAGTGGGGCCATCATGCCTCACTACAGCCTCAACCTCCCCAGGCACAGGCAGTCCTCCCACCTCAGCCTCCCAAGAAGTTGGTACTACAGGCACGTGTGCTATCATGCCCAGCTAATTTTTTAAATGTTTTATGTTGCCCAGGTTGGCTTGAATACCTGGGTTCAAGCAGTTCTCCTATCTGAGCCTCTCAAAGTGCTGGGATTATAGGTGTGAGCTACCACACCTGGCAGTTTTTCTTTCTTTTTTTTTTTTTTTTGAGATGAGTTTTGCTCCTGTTGCCCAGGCTGGAGTGCAATGGCACGATCTTGGCTCACTGCAACCTCTGCCTCCTGGGTTCAAGCAATTCTCCTGCCTCAGCCTCCAGAGTAGCTAGGATTACAGGCATGCGCCACCATACCCGGCTAATTTTGCATTTTTAATAAAGACGGGGTTTCTCCGTGTTGGTCAGGCTGGTCTCAAACTCCCGATCTCAGATAAGTCACCCACCTCGGCCTCCCAAAGTGCTGGGATACCAGGCGTGAGCCACTGCACCCGGCCAGTTTTTCAAAATTGGATTTAAAAAAATAGTAACGAACATGAAGCACTTACTACCTGTCAAGTGTTCTAAACTGATGTTACATGATGAACTGTTTAAACTATTAACTATTATATATTATTCAATGTGAGGAAATTGGGATACAGAGAGGTTAAGTAGACCAAAGACACATGGTACGTGGGTGAAACAGGGCTTTGAACTCAATCTGGCTCTGGAGGCTAAACTTTTCCCAATCACTTCCATTTACTGCCTTTCTTTTCTTTTTTTGAGATGGCGTTTCCCTCTTGCTGCCCAGGCTGGCGTGCAATGGAGCAATCTCAGCTCACTGCAACCTTTGTCTCCCGGGTTTAAGTCATTCTCCTGCCTCAGTTTCTCGAGTAGCTGAGATTACAGGCATGCACCACCACACCCGGCTAATTTTGTATTTTTAGTAGAGACAGGGTTTCTCCATGTTAGTCAGGCTGGTCTCTAACTCCCGACCTCAGGTGATCCACCCACCTCGGCCTCCCAAAGTGCTGGAATTACAGGCGTGAGCCACCACGCCCGGCCCTATTGGCTTTCTTAAAGCAGAACATTTTACTAGTTTCCTCCATGTCTTTTTGCTTTGCAGTTTAACAAATGTTGATTCTTGATACTTGCTGTCATTTAAAACTGCTTTGAAGCAAATGTAAAATCATTGTTTTTATTTTTTAAGAATAGCTGAAAGAATCAAAATATATCATCTGGAATACATAGCTAAAGTAACTACCAATTAAAAACTCAGCTATGAGAAACTATATCTTAAACAAAATAAAAAAATACAGACTAATATTTGTTGATGGGGGAGTATTAAGTTTCTATACTGTTTTTTTCTTTTTTATTGTTGAAACTGAGTCTTTCTCCGTTGCCCAGGCTGGAGTGCTCACTACAACCTCCGCCTCCCAGTTTCAAGTGATTCTCCTGCTTCAGCCTCCCGAGTAGCTGGGACTACAGGAGTGCACCACCATGCCTGGCTGATTTTTTGTTTGTTTGTTTCAGTAGAGATGGGGTTTTGCCATGTTGATCAGGCTGGTCTCGAACTCCTGACCTTAAGTGATCTGCCTGCCCCGGCCTCCTGCTGTGCTGGGATTACAGGCATGAGTCACTGCACTCTGCCTGTGTCTGTTTTTTAAATTTTCAAAGGCAAATTACAATTTTGTTTTTAAGAATAAAAAAAAGTAATGTGATTAGCTGAAGCAACTTTTTTTTTCCAGTGTGATTTTTGTTGTTGTTGTTGTTTTGAGACAGAGTCTTGCTCTGTCACCCAGGCTGGAGTGCAGTGGTGCGATCTCAGCTCACCACAACCTCTGCCTCCCGGGTTCAAGCAATTCTCCTGCCTCAGTCTCCTGAGAAGCTGGGACTACAGGCATGGGCCATCACACGAGGCTACTTTTTGTATTTTTAGTTGAGATGGGGTTTCACCATGTTGGCCACGCTGGTCTCGAACTCCTGACCTTGTGATCCGCCCGCCTCAGCCTCCCAAAGTGCTGGGATTACAGGCGTGAGCCACCGCACCCGGCCCAGTGTGATTTCAAATTCTAGTTAGAAACATGATTTTTTTTTGGTAACATCTATAATTCAGTGTTCCTGTTCAATACCTGTTCATCACTGTGATCTCCGAGATGTAAAGCATACTAAGTTCCACTTTTCCTGAATTATTCTGGTAATATTAACTTGTATAATTTAACATGTTAACTTAAAATTCTTTTATTTCATAGCAACTCCATCCATTCCTCAGATATATTAAATACTTTGTGTAAGATATGTGAATAAAATTAATTATTGAAATTATGTAAGGTAGATTTTATCTTTTAGATCACAAAAAGTAATTTTCCAGTTTGCCAGAAGCTTTGACCATTAGGTAGTTCTTAGAGGTCTGAAAAGTGAATAAAATCTATTTCTACACAAAAATTAAAGTGGCATGTTGATCTTATTTAACTTCTTCGTAGATAAGAATATAGGTAAGAACTGTGGCTTAGAGAAATTGACTGGCCCAAAGCCAGTCAGCTGATTAGTGGCAGAGTAAGTGCATCACTAGCTATTTAGTGGATCACTAATTTGATGTTTTCTTCTACTTTAATTTTTAATATTTTGTATTTTTCATAGCTGCCTATCGTTTAATATACTGCCATAAAACTAACAGGTTGTTGTTGCTTTCCACTGATGCCTGCTACCGGTAATCTACTTTATTGGAACTCTTACCCATGAAGCTCTCCAGAATTCACAAAGTGAATTTTTACAAAGATTATCACATTGGTTAACAACTTATTCATGCACCAATGACAGTACCCAGCACATCTCAGTGCTCTTTAAATGTTTGTTAAATATACATACAAATTTTGAAAGATGAGGCTGGGCATAGTGGCTCTCACCTGTAATCCTAGCACTTTGGGAGGCCGAGGTGGGCGGATCACCTGAGGTCAGGAGTCCAAGACCAGCCTGGCCAACATGGTGAAACCCCATCTCTACTAAAAATACAAAAATTACTTGGGTGTGGTGGTGTATACCTATAATCCCAGCTACTCCGGAGGCTGAGGTAGGAGAATCACTTGAACCTGGGAGGCGGAGGTTGCAGTGAGCCTAGATTATTCCATTGCATTCTAGCCTGCTCTAGCCTGGGTGACAGAGCAAGACTCTGTCTCAAAAACAAAAACAAAAACAAAAACAAAAAAACAGCCAGGTGCAGTGGCTCACATCTGTAATCCCAGCACTTTGGGAGGCTGGGGCTGGTGGATCACCTGAGGTCGGGAGTTCAAGACCAGCCTAACCAACATAGAGAAACCCCATCACTAGCCTGTAATCCCAGCTACTCAGGAGGCTGAGGCAAGAGAATTGCTTGAACCTGGGAGGCGGAGGTTGAGGTGAGCCGAGATTGCGCCACTGCACTCCAGCCTGGGCGACAGAGCAAAATTCCATCTTAAAAAATAAAAACAACAAATTTTGAAAGATGTAAATATTATATCCAACAACTTATTTTTCCATTAACTCACATCAAAGTCATGTTTTATGTTTATAATATAGGATAGCACCATCTACATCCTAGCTACTCCAAAATGAATAATATTTATAAAGTATTGTGATGTCTCTAAAGGAATATATAACATATTTTTTTCCACTTTTCTAAATGGAAGATTTTTCTTCCTTCAAAACATAATTTTTTTCTTACCAAATCCATCTGTCAATCTATTGTCTCTCCCTACCCCCATATAATCTCCGAATATAGCAGGGATTTGATATAAAACACCAGATACTTTTCTTGAAAATTTTTAAAAATTTATTTTGTAGAATCTCACTATATTGCCCAGGCTGGCCTTGAACTCCTGGGCTCAAGCAATCCTCTGCTTCAGCCTCCTGACAGCTGTGACTACAGGTACCTGCCATGCTCGGTTGAACACCAAAAACTTTTTTTTTTTTTTTTGAGACTAAGTCTTTTGGTCACCCAGACTAGAGTGCAGTGGTGCAATCTCAGCTCACTGCAACCTCTGCCTCCTGGGCTCAAGTGATTGTCCTGCCTCAGCCTCCCAGGTAGCTGAGATTACAGGTGCATGCCACCATGCCCAGCTAGTTTTTGTACTTTAAGTAGAGTCAGGGTTTCACCATGTTGGCCGGGCCGGTCTCGCACTCCTGACCTCAGGTGATCCACCTGCCTTAGCCTCCCAAAGTGCTGGGATTACAGGTGTTAGCCACCATGCCCAGCCCAAATACTTTCAACCTCTAACTTCATGTCCTCTCTTTTTGCCCTGTCCTAGATTTTCTGTAACTCATGTGCTTATCCAATGCTACCCTTTCCTCCCTAACTTATTAATTTATCATTTATAAGCCAACACTTAAAAGACACTGTTCTAAGTGCTTTATATACATTAATTCACTTAATCCTCATAACTCTACAAAGTAGGTACTATCATCCCCATTTTAGATGAGAAAACTGAGTAACAGACAGATCAAGTAATTTGTCCAAATCCCAGGTACTAAGTGATGGAGGTGGGTTAGAAACCCAGTATTCTGGCCAGGTGTGGTGGCTCAGGCTTGTAATCCCAGCACTTTGGGAGGCCAGGAGTTCGACCAGGACTGTACTCCCAGCTACTCCGGAGGCTGAGGCAGAACTGCTTGAACCTGGGAGGTTTAGGTTGCAGTAAGCTGAGATCACACCACTGCACTCAAGCCTGGGTGACAGAGTGAGACTGTGTTGCAAAAAAACCAAAACAAAACAAACAACCCCCCCTACAAAAGACCCAACCCAGCAGTCTAACTACAGTCTGCTCTTAACCACTGACTTATGGCTTCTCTGAGGTAGGTATAATAATAGAGACTCATACAGATGAAGAAAATGAAACTCAGAGATCAAGTAACTGAAAATCATCCTGTTAGCTCCAAAACCTGTATTTTTTCTGTTATATAAAAAAATAAAAAATAAAATAAAAAGTATAGAATTGGGTTCTGAAGCCATAAAGGCTGGGTTGAAATCCTGGCTCTGCCACTTAATAGCTGTGTGACCTTGAGAAAGTTACTTCTTTTTGCCAGTTTCCTTATCTTCAAAATACAGATAACAGAATTTACCACATAAGGTTATGAGAAATAAGGAAATAAGCACAAAGTGCTCAGAAAAGTTACCTTAGAAAGCACTGTTATTTTTATTTCCAACCTACCTCTTTTATTTATAAGGAAACAAAATAATTTGTCCTGTGTGCTACTCTGAGGAAGTAGCTGTAAGCCAGAGGTTAAGAGAATGAATGCTCAAGTTAGTTTGGGTTCAGATTTCCAGAAGGTGTCCTTTAGAAGGTCAACCTTCCAAAATTTCAGCATCCTCATCTGTAAGAGCACAGTATCACCTTGCAAAGTTATTTTAAAGATTAAATGAGGTGATGTACAACTAGCACATGGCAAGTGTTCAATAAATATTAATCATGCATCATCTCTGCATCTCTAGCAGCTAGCACAATGTTTACTGAATACACAGTGACACAATGAGGAAATTAGCACTTTTTTTTGTGGGTTTCCTTCACTAGTCCTCTCATTTTCTTCCCTGGCAATATCCTATTTTTACATTCACCACCTTGACATCTTCCCTCTACTTAGAGACCAGTGTAGCAGC
The DNA here is from genome assembly GCF_024542745.1 of Macaca thibetana thibetana. Classification (NCBI taxonomy): domain Eukaryota; kingdom Metazoa; phylum Chordata; class Mammalia; order Primates; family Cercopithecidae; genus Macaca; species Macaca thibetana. The sequence goes on along the minus strand of NC_065582.1, from coordinate 122,834,913 downwards.
AAAGAAAAATGGAACATTGAGCTGGGCGTGATGGCTCATGCCTGTAATCCCAGCACTTTGGGAGGCCAAGGCCGGCTGCTCACTTGAGGTCAGGAGTTCAAGACCAGCCTAGCCAAAACCCTGTCTCAACTAGAGATACAAAAATTAGCTGGACGTGGTGGTGAGCACCTGTAATCCCAGCCACTCAGGAGACTGAGGCAGGAGAATCACTTGAACCCGGGAGGTGGAGGTTACAGTGAGCCGAGAGATCCTGCCACTGCACTCCAGCCTGGGCTAGAGTGAGACTCTGTAAAAATGGAACTTTGTTGCCACTTAGTTACCACTTACCTAGTAGTAATCATATCAAATTTTTAGCAAATGGAGTGCAAGCACAAGCAGCAACCGCTGCAAATCACCAGTAAAGAAGGGGAAATGGGATTTTTATCTTATTTACCACATGAAGAACTATGAGAAAATATTGACAATTGATGTAATTACGGCATATATCTTCCTTTTTCTACTTTTAACCAAAGTTTCATTCCTATGCTTTTAAACCACACAGAACGTATGAAATCCATGTTAACATTAAGTCCATTTATTAACAAGTAGCCCAATAATTACAGTTAGGTAAATAAAATATTTCAGAACTATTTTATAGGCTGCTTTACAAATAACTCTCAAAGGTGCATTCTCTTTATGTGAAAAGTTACACATGTTCTGAGTTTAACACTGTACAATGAACTGTGAAATTTGCCTAAGCTAATACCTGTTTAACAGAATACTGAAAAACTTCAACATCATCTCTTTTCTCAAGCACCTTCATATTGCTCCCACAGTTCTTATAATCTTAATATAAATTGTCCAATAACCCAGACAAATTTCCCTGTGGACAAGAATTTTTAAAATTTAAAGTATTATATATTAATACAATCACTTTAGTTAAAAGTAAAAATGTATTGATCCACAATTGCCAAAAACCTTATGCTAAGCAAAAACTTCATTTAAGCTTAATGCTCTTTTTAACTCCTGCACGAATGCCAGATAATTCACCACTATAACGTTGCTCTTCTTTACGAACTTCACGAACCTGGCCTCTTCTTCGAATTTTGGCTCTTCTGAACTTCTCCCTGTGTTTCACTCTGGGATTGCGGTCAATCTTCTTTCTCCTAGGAGTAAGTCCCCTATTTTTAGCAATTTGATAGGTAATGGCTCTCTTTGCATTTTGATCTTCAACAGCCTGTTCTTCAGTGCTATTTTCTTCTTTCTTTCTCTTTAGCTTTTGCCTGTCTTCTATTTCTTTATAGTACTTCAGTTTAGCTTCTTCATCAAAATCAGAATCATCAGAACGATCTGTAACAGCACAGGCAGCAGCAGAAGTCTTTGAAACAGACTTTGGTTTGGGCTTGGTGGATTTTGCTTCCGGAATCAGTTCTTTCTTTACAGCATCATCCTTAAGTGTCAACAGATAACGAATTTCTGCGGACAGCTTCTGATCCACAACTGACAGCTTGTTGATCAAATTTCGGTAGGTAACAAGCCTTTCTATGACAGGATGTCCATGTGCTGGGACTCTCCTAGCTTTCAGGATCAAATAAAAACTGATGTTCGAACAATAATTCAAGTAGAGGTTGTACTTGGTCCTCAAATATTGGCTTCCTTTTCCAGGTGGAATGATCCCTTGTTCCACCAACTGTAACAATGGCTCCAGCTCATCCTTCACCTCTGTCAACTTGACTTTCAGGTCTTCTATCAGCTCCAAGAGTTCTGGGGATTCCTTTCGCAACATTTTCAGCTTCTCCTTCACTGAAACTTTAGCCAAATCCTTCACGACCCGTGTCTCAGTCTCATCTACCTGAGGCACTGGTTTTGCAAAGGCCTCAACCCAGGCGACACCAAAATCGTCCTCTTGCAGCGCTTGGGCTAGGCGCCGCTGAATGATCTGTGCCTCCTCCTCCTCCTCTCTTTCCTCCTCCTCTGCCTCCTGTTGACCCTGCCGGCCTCGGGACTTGGAACCATAGTCCGTGTCATAGTAAAGTTTTTTCCTCTGACCCCACGACAAACTGGGATCCACAGAGGCCTCAGCATCACTCTGCACGGAGCTCCCACCATCATCATCGGCATTCTCCTCCTCCTCCTCCCCCGCACTCCCCTCATCTTCGTCGTCCTCATCGTCCACATCTAGGGCTAGCACCTCCTCCTCCTCCTCCTCGCCATCCTCCTCGTCTCCACTCTGTTCTTCATTCCAGCCCTTAGCTAAGGCGGCCCGGGATCGTGCCTCATGAAAGTCATCTACCTGATCTTGGTAGTAGCTGGTGTCCCCTGGTGAGGGTGGCAATCCTAAATCATCTCCGTTTTCGTCGGTGAGCGTGGGACCTGCCTTGGCTCGCACAGCTGCCCACTTAGCTGCTCCGCGCCGCCGGGATCTCCCCACCATGGCTCACAATCTCAGGTTTTACAGCGACTCCGGACTTTCGGCCACCTCTGACTTCGGTGCAGGAATCAGACGCTCCGATAACTCGTGGCTTTAAACAGCCGCGCGCTCCCCTGCCACCAGAGTTTGCAGACTCAGGATCCGCTACAGGAATTTCTTTTACCTTCCGGCCCCCAGCATGCTCTCCGCGTGGCGTACGATTCAGGACTTCCGCTCGGTCCCTTAGGCGAGGTCACGTTGATACCAACTTCCTTTTCGCTGTGCCCTTTGACGCCAGTCGATTCCGGTGAATTAAAATCTTTCCGTGTGGAAACGATAGGATAAGGAAGTTCCGTTCCACCGAACCCTTTCTTGGGGCTCATGCGCTTATTCTGGAGTGCCTGGGCGTGGCTGGCGGACGGAATCTTGACGGCACCTCCAGGCGAGATCCAGACGGCCAATAGAGGGCGCTGCGCTTTACGCCCTGGAGAAGTCGTGGGGGCATTCCATGGAGTTTTAACTGCGCGTGTACCTGGCATTTGCGACCGGCAGGCGTGTGCTAGTGTAGTTCTCCTGCTCCCTTGTTTTCTCTTTTCTGCTTATCAGGCTGGAAGTTAATCAGATTGTTTTTCTCTCATACCCACCCCCCCGCCCCACCACCACATTTCTGGGCACCACAGCCTCAGGCAGCGCCGCTAGACTCCAGAATCCCGCGGGAGGTTTCCGGGGGAGAGCGCAGGCCGGACCTCCGGCTCGGGTTTACTCATCCCCCTCGCCCTCTCCCTGCTTACAGAGCTCGGGGACCCGCTCCATGGGGATCGATAAACCTAGATGACCCTGAGGCTGACGGTGGGAAGGCAGAGCCCCACTGCAGGGTCTGACTCTTCTCGAGGAGATCTGCCCTGAATGTTAGAGTAATTCAGGGTGTAAGTTTTTAGGCATTACATATGCAAGGTTCGGGGTTAGTATTATGATACCTTTTAATGTAGGTGGTTGGAAGCTGAACTTTTGATATGTTGCTAAAATTAATGGTGACATGGCTGGGCGCGGTGGATTACGCCCGTAATCCTAAGCACTTTGGGAGGTCGAGGTGGGTGATCATTTGAGGTCAGGAGTGCAAAATCAGCCTAGCCAACAATGGTGCAACCCAGTCTCTACTAAAAATACAAAAAAAATTAGCAGGGCTTGGGGCGGGCACCTGTAATCAATCCCAGCTACTCGGGAGGCTGAGGCAGGAGAATCACTTGAACCCTGGAGGCGGAGGTGGCAGTGAGGCGATATCGCACCACTGCACTCTACCCTGGGCGACAGACGGAGACTCTGTCTCAAAAAAATAAATAAAATAAAATTAATGGTGACAATTTCTTTGTTTTCTTTTCTTTTCTTTTTTTTTTTTGAGACAGAGGCTCGCTCTGTCGCCAGGCTGGAGTGCAGTGGCGATCTCGGCTCACTGCCACCTCCGATCCCCTGGTTCAAGTGATTCTCCTCCCTCAGCCTCCCGTGTAACTGGGATTACAGGCACACGCCACCACCCCCAGCTAATTTTTGTATTTTCAGTAGAGACGGGGTTTCACCATGTTGGCCAGGATGGTCTCGATCTGCTGACCTCGTGATCCGCCCGCCTCGGCCTCCCAAAGTGCCGGGATTACAGGCGTGAGCCACCGCATCCGGCCAAAGGTGACAATTTCTTTGCAGAAAGTATAGTGTCATTAGGTTAATAGAAATAATGCAAAATTTTAGAAAAGTGATACTTTAAACATTTTCCAAGTACCTAAAGGTGTCTGAAACATTTTGAAATTTTTACAAGATTTTAGAAAATAAAATTTAGAAAGATGTGGGCAAAAGTTATGTTCTGATGGTAAGCATGAATTTATTTCTTAATGTAAATTTTAGTACATTTTGTCATTTAGCAGATATTAACTGCTTACTCTTTGTTGCAGAATGCCACAGACAGTAGTGGATCCAAAGATGAATCAGCTAGTTAAGGACTTTATAATCAGGTAGAAAATAAGACGCTCATACAGATTACCGGAATACAAGGCAGTGTATGATGTAAACCCAGTGCTGTAAGAGAACGGAGGGGTAAGAGATAACCTTTAGATTGCTGTTTTGGGAATATTGCTTAAAGAATATGACATCTGTGCTAGGACTGTAGTTATTTCCTTGCTTTAAATGTTAAATTTTCATTATTTAAACATTAAGTTTTATTTAGACACATAAAACAAATACTAATTGTTCATTTTAATTGCAAATTATTTGAGAATTTAGTCAGGCTTCAAGACTAAAATGCATATTTTATTATAGATAAGTTAGAAAAATATTTTGGATATTGTAAATGGGAATGATCATATTAATATTATTTAGTTTATACTAAATATTAAATTTCCTATCAGAACAGAGTTGCAGTATTCAATGCATATTCAGAGAGTATTGTATTCTAACATTCTCAGAGCCTTTGTTTTTAGAGACAGGTGCTTGCTATGTTCCCCAGGCTGGATAGAACTCCTGGGCTTATGTGATCTCCTGCCTCAGCCCCCTGAGTAGCTGAGACTAAAGGTGCAAGCCGCTTCACCCAGTTTTTCAGATCCTTTTGATAAAGAACAATTGATTCTCCTGCCTCAGCCTCCCACGTAGCTGGGATTACAAGCACCTGCCACCACACCTGGGTAATTTATCTGTTTTTAGTAGAGATGGAGTTTCACCATGTTAGCCAGGCTGGTCTCAAGCTCCTGACTTCAGGTGATCTGCCCATCTCAGCCTACCAAAGTGCTGGGATTACAGGTGTGGGCCATTGCGGCCAGCCAATTTGAATCTTTATTATGTTATTGCAATATCTGACTCAGGAGTTAGCAAGCTACACTAATGAGAGCCAGCAGGTTTTTTTTTTTTTTTTAAATATTCTTTTTGCCTTACTCTAAGCCCTTTATGGGATTTTCTTACTATGGAAATTAGGGAGTCTGTGAATGACACATTAGGTGATGACACATTAGGATACTTCTTTCAGGGCATTTGTTCTGGGTGTTGGAGGTATTGTATGATCACATTAGCTTAAACTAATCTTTATTTCTTCCTGGACTGTTGAAGCAATTATAATTAATAATAGCTAACACTGAGAGTGGTTATTATGTGCTAGATACCGTTGTAAGCTCTTGAAACCATTATAACCCTGTGAAAAGTTACTATAATAATCTGTAATTGGAGATGAGAAAATTAGGCACATATAGCTTAAGTGAGGTCATAAAGCTGATAAGTGTTAGAACTAGATTTAAACCAGAACAGTCCGGCTTCAGAATCCATGCTGTGCTATAGCTAAGTACTATACTAAACTGGCTTTCAACTTTTCCTTTAATAGGTCTCCTTTTAGTCTCTGGTACATTTGATCTGGTACATCAGATATATCTTCCTAGAATATCATTTCTGTCACCCCATATCCTGGTTCAGAAACTTTCATTTCCTATCAAGATAGTAAAAACTCATTTATTAACAGCATACATGGCTATCCTGAAGTTTTACCCCAAAACAACCTTTCCAGCCATACCTTTCATTACTACAAAAACCTTCAATGCTAACCTAAGTACTCTACTATGCTTTATTCTCATTTGTAACTTTACTAATCTTCTGGGTGCTCAGAATTACCTGTATCAGAAATTTACAAATCATTGCAGATATCTTTTTGTTTAAGAAATTCTCACGTAAGCCCATCTATAAGAGGACCTGTACGAGGCTATTTGAAAAGTTATTTTTGGTAGCAGCAAGTTAGAGACAACCTGGATATCCATCACTGGCACAGCGGATCAATAAAATGTTGTGGAAGAATAGCATGGAATTTAGGAGCATAGAGTGATCATACATTCTGGCTTGCCCTAGGATGACCTTGTTTAACCTGTTATCCCAGTGTAATTATTCATAGCACCTCCTTTCACTCTCATGATTAAGATGATAATTTTTTTTTTTTTGAGACAGAGTTTCACTCTTGTCACCCAGGCTGGAGTGCAATGGCACAATCTCAGCTCACTGCAACCTCCGCCTCCCAGATTCAAGCAATTCTCCTACCTCAGCCTCCCGAGTAGCTGGGGTTACAGGCGCCTGCCACCAAGCCTAGCTAATTTTGGTATTTTTAGTAGAGACGGGGTTTCACTATGTTGGCCAGGCTGGTCTCGAACTCCTGACCTCAGGTGACCCACCCCTCATCCTCCCAAAGTGCTGGGATTACAGACTTGAGCCATCATGCTTGGCCAAGATGATACATTTCATAGACATTTTAACTATATAGTAATTGGAAGCAGTAGTCCATATGGCAACATGAATGGAACTTTAAAACAATGTGCTAAGGGAAAAAAGTAAAAAATAGAACATAATAAATAATATACCATTCACAAAAATTAAAAATGCAGGCACAATAATATAACAATACACATTTTGCAGGAATATAATCAAACAAAATAATATACATTAAACACAAAAGAATAGCTGCTTATGGAAGATGAAGAATGGGATAAGGGTTGGATATTAAAAGGAATAGAAGAGGACATTTCCACAGACCAATAATAATGTGCCAGGAACTGAGGAGAATAATTAACTGCACCTGAGATTTCATTAAAAAACAAATGAGCAAACAAAAAAGGACTATATCAATTCATAACTTAAAATCCTGCAGAAGCTTCCCAACGTCTATAGCAGGGGTGTCCAATCTTTTAGCTTCCCACTGTCTGTAGCAGGGGCGTCCCATATTTTAGCTTCTCAATGTCTATAGCAGGGGTGTCTAATCTTTTAGCTTCCCAATGTCTATAGCAGGGGTGTCTAATCTTTTAGCTTCCCAATGTCTATAGCAGGGGTGTCTAATATTTGGCTTCCCTGGGCCACACTGGAAGAATAATTGTCTTGGGTCACACATAAAATATAGTAACACTAACAATAGGTCGCCAGGCGCGGAAACTCACACCTATAATCCCAGCACTTTGGGAGGCTGAGGTGGGCAGATCGCCCCAGGTCAGGAGTTTGAGAGCAGCCTGGCCAACATGGTGAAACCCTGTCTCTACTAAAAATACAAAAATTAGCCAAGCGTGGTGGTGCACGCCTGTAATCTCAACTACTCAGGGGGCTGAGGCAGAAGAATCGCTTGAATCCGGGACGCAGAGGTTGCAGTGAGCCAAGATTGCGGCACTGCACCCCAGCCTCGGTAAAAAAGCTAGACTCCATCTCAAAAAAAAAAAAAAAAAATTGCAAAAGAACTTACAATCTTTTAAGAAAGTTTACAGATTTGTGTTGGGGTGCGTTCAGAGTTGTCCTGGGCTTCGTATGGCCTGCAGGCTGTGGGTTGGACAAGCTTGGTCTACAGGATCAAATTCATATGCTTCATCGCCACAGTCCTGCATAGATCTCAAACTTCCTCTCTATCAGTTATGTGTAATTGTGCCTGATTTGTGTTGTTAGGTGGACAGTGACTTTTTCCTTTAGCGTCCATAGCCAAGTTCAGACTCAGCCTCCGAAGGTTATGGTTTCCTAGATAGATACTAGATTATATAGTAATCTTTCTTGGCAAGAGTGGGGTGTGAGAAGGCAGTGGAAATGCAGTCAGTCAGTCCAGGTATGTATGTTTCTATACTCTGTCAGCACTTCAAAGCAGTAACCTTTAACAGCATCGTGTCTTTTGAGCTTCCATAGTCACCAGCACAGGTCTTCACATTTAAAAGTAATTAACAAGATGAAATATTTAATATACAGCTTTCATGAACTTAATAGTTGAGGCTTGGCATGGTGGCTCACACCTGTAATCCCAGCACTTTGGGAGGCCAAGGTGGGCGGATTGTCTGAGGTCAGGAGTTTGAGACCAGCTTGGCTAACATGGTGAAACCCTGTCTCTACTAAAAATGCAAAAATTAGTTGAGTGTGGTGGCGCATGCCTGCAGTCCCAGCTACTTGGGAGGCTGAGGCAGGAAAATTGCTTGAACCTGGGAGGCGGAGGTTGCAGTGAGCTGAGATCGTGCCACTGCACTCCAGCCTGGGTGACAGAGCAAGACTCCATCACCAAAAAAAAAAAAAAGAAAAAAGAAAAAAAAAAAAGACAATAGTTGAATACATATTACTTTTTAAAAAAATTTTTATTATTATACTTCAAGTTCTAGGGTACAGGTGCACAACGTGCAGGCTCATTACATGTGCCGTGCTGGCCTGTTGCACCCATCAACCCGTCATTTACATTAGGTATCTCTCCCAATGTTATTCTTCCCCCCACCCTCCACTGCACGACAGGCCCCAGTGTGTGATGTTCCCCATCCTGTGACCAAGTGTTCTCATTGTTCAGTTCCCACCTATGAGTGAGAACATCCAGTGTTTGGTTTTCTGTCCTTGTGATAGTTTGCTGAGAATGATGGTTTCCAGCTTTATTCATGTACCTGCAAAGGACATGAACTCATCCTTTTTTATGGCTGCATAGTATTCCATGGTGTATATGTGCCACATTTTCTTAATCCAGTCTGTCACTGATGGACATTTGGGTTGGTATCAAGTCTTTGCTATTGTGAATAGTGCTGCAATAAGCAGCGTATTATGTTTTTTCCCAGCATCACTGACTAGGCTGGGATGACTGAAGTTGTCAAAAGAAGTAGCTTTTCTTAAAAATGTGCATAAAGGTAGTAATATTAAAAATAATAATTTGATATAAGACTTACAGTAGGCAAATGTATTCTTGGTGTTAATACCTATCAATATATTTAGATAATTTAATATAACCTCAGAAACATGCTGAACTATTTTTGGACTCAAAAGAGAAAGAAAGATTATATTTAGTTATAAGAAAGAAAATGGATGAAGTTCAGTTGCCATCTGCTTTCATTTCATCTAGTTTCATCTGTCAGAAACCACTTACTCTGAAACAAGTATGTCATAGATTCTTTTTGCAAATAAGGTCTGTATCTATTTTAAGTCACAAAAGTCCTAAAAGTGACTTGGAAGTAAAATACAGTGCTTCTACTGAAATATGTGGTAAATATTTTAGCTTTTAAGCTTTAATTTAAAAGGACTTGGTTTGGTAGCCTTCATTACAAAATGAAGAATTTAGTGAAATTATGACACTGCTTTCCTTTCCAAACTCTAATTCAACTAAAAACTTGGCAATTACTTTCTAAAGATTATTTAATCACTTTTAATTTTTTCTTTGCATGAGAAAACTTGAGGATACAATTATTATTTTTTGATACAATTATTTTGATATTAAATATTGACCCAGTGATAATTATAGCTTTGGTGGTGAAGGTCTTTTGAAACACAGCCCATGTTAAAATTTTTTCCTTAGTCACCCCTCATTCTCTATAGAATCAAGTTCTTATCTCTAAGCCAATATTCAGGGCCTGCCTTTATCTGGCCCCAACTTATTTTTCCAACTGCTTTCCCACTTTCATGAATTATATGTTCTAGCCAAACTAGATACTCATTTTTTTTTTTTTCTCTTTTCAAGATTTTTATTCTCTTGGCCTCTCTTTGGGTTGTCTCATATTTCAATACTTATATGGCCTTCAAGGCCCAGCTAAGATTGTGTCTTCTTTAGGCTGTCTTCTCTGATATACTTCCTTCTATTAACATCTAATAGTCCTTAACTCTTCCTTTCTTAGGGATTTCTAAATATTTTCTCCATTGTGTTAAGACTAGTTATGTACTTGTCTTGGCCGGGCGTGGTGGCTCATGCCTGTAATCCCAGCACTTTGGAGGCCAAGGCGGGTGGATTGTTGGAGGACAGGAGTTACAAAAATTAGCCTGGTGTGGTGATGCATGCCTGTGTCCCAGCTACTTGGGAGGCTGAAACAGGAGAATTGCTTGAACCCAAGAGGCAGAGGTTGCAGTGAGCCAAGATCGTGCCACTGTTCTCCAGCCTGGGCAATAGAGCGAGACTCTTCTAAAAAAAAAAAAAAAAAAAAAAAAACAAAAAAGATTTAAGCAGGGGCCAAGAAATGGGAAGTTAAGTTTTGTATGTATTTGATTTGAGATGTCTCTGAAGCCATTTAAGTGCCTAGATGTCTTCTAGACAGTTTGATGTATGGATCTCTTTAGAGAAAGAAATTTTGATGTCTTTCAAATTCAGTTGAAACATGGGACCATATTTGATATTTAACTAAAAGCAAATAAAATACAATTTTGGATTGTTCTGACTTAAGTAACTAGCACACGTGAACTAGTAGACCAAAGGTGTTATACTATCTACCTGCTACTAGAGTTACAAGACTACCTATTTCCAGGTGTCAAATTAAAAAGGCTTGGATTGACTGGGCACAGTGACTCATGCCTGTAATCCCAGCACTTTGGGAGTCTGAGGGAGGCGCATTGTTTGAGATCAAGAATTCGAGACCAGCCTGGCCCACATGGTGAAACCCCATCTCTACTAAAAATATAAAAATTAGCTGGGTGTGGTGGCCCACACCTGTACTCTCACCTACTCGGGAGGCTGAGGCAGGAGAATCATTTGAACCCAGGAGGTCTTGGAGGTTGCAGTGAGCCAAGACTGCACCACTGCACTCTAGCCTGGGCAGCAGAGTGAGACTCCATCTCAAACAAACAAACAAAAAAAAAACAACAACCAAAAAAAGTGAGCTCCGTTAAATTTCAATAAGGTATTAGAAATTATTAAAAATGACCTAAGAATTTAATAAGCTATTTGCAAATGTGATCTTGATCTATATCTATTTTGGGTAGAGATATATTATTTATGCTATGAGCAAAAGGGAATCATTAGAGGGTTTTAAACAGGGAAGGACTGGAAAATTGACAGAAGGAAGTTAATGCAAGATAGTGATAGTCATCAAAGTGATGAGTTCTTGTGTCTAAATCAGGGTCCTGGGAATACGGATATGAAAAGTAGGCAGATTAAGAGCTAAGCATTATGCTAAAGTAATTGTTTATGTGTTGTAGCTATGTTCTAACATGTTCCATGCTTTACACTTATCAATTTAATTCTCATCAATCTTGTGAAGTACGTACTAAAGTGATGCCCATTTTATAGATGAAACAGAGAAAACAAGATTTGATAACTTGTCAGAGTCCCATTTGCACCCAGGCTATAACTGACTCCAGAGGCCTTGCTCTTTTGTTCAGTAGGAAGACTGAGTAGAAGTGTTTCTTAAGACACATCTTTACAGTTGCATCTGATATTTTAAAAATAACTGACTGGATATTCCTCACCACAGATTTATGCTTTCTCCTTATTAGGGAAAATGAACTTAGTATGACACTTACGTATGATGTGAACACTCTGAATAGAAGAGTTAGAACAAGAAAATTGTATTTTCTTATCTACTTTCCCAACTAAATCTTTAGAGTTCCCTTTTGGTGTTCTTTCATATCCTTTTTTTGGGTGCCATCTGATATTGCTCTTTATGAACACCTCTCTGCATCTGGAAAACATTAATATACAAAATTATACACATAAGAAAAGTGCCATAAAGTAATATGCCAACCGAGTAAAATGGTATACAAGATACAAGATGAATTTATTAGCAAAGAAGAAATAAAGTAAAGGAGTGAACAGAATGGAATGACATTTAGACCTACTTGAATTCGTTTGAAAGATTTCAGGATTTTTGATGAGGATGAGCAGGAAGGAAAGAGAAATAAATTTATGGGAAGGAAAATGATATAATAAAAAAGATTCTGAAACAGGAATTAGCAGATCATATACAGGAGAAGGAAAGCAGACATATTTGACTAGAGCAGTTAGAAGTTTTCTTAAAGCAGAGAAGGACTAGACCACTGGAATGGATGAATCGAAGGGAGCATATTCTTTTTGTTTGAGGGGTATCCTGGAAACCTTACTTATTATTGTGTCCCTAGACAGATTACCATGAAATCTAACCAGACTTTTTTCAAATGAATTTTTGGAAGTAGGCCCTTTTTAAACTAGGACCTGCCCTGCAGGTGATATGGTGAAGGGAAATAGCTCTGTGTGATGGTCAAACCACTGACATGTAATATCTCAAACAGCAATTCTATGAAAAGCCACTGCAGGTGCAAGTTTATTTAAAAGCCGACCACAACACAGGTGCAATTCTCCTCATAAACATTTAACCACAGAGGACTACCCTAAAAGTCTATATGGAAAGCTGTTTGAAAAAAAGAAGTCAATTTTTTTGTTTGTATTTTTTAATTTTTAGTAAGATTTTGGAATGAAGTTTCTTCATATTTTGAGATTTTTTTAAAAATTCAGCTTTTGCCTTTTTTTTTTTTTTTTTTTTTCTTTTTTTTTTTTTTTTTTGAGACGGAATCTCACTCTGTCGCCCAGGCTGGAGTGCAGTGGCATGATCTTGGCTCACTGCAACCTCTGTGTCCCAGGTTCAAGCAATTCTCCTGCCTCGGCTCCTGAGTATCTGAGATTACAGGCATGTGCCATCATTCCCAGCTACTTTTTGTATTTTTAGTAGAGATGGGGTTTCACCATGTTGGCCAGGCTGGTTTTGAACTCCTGACCCCAAATGATCCGCTTCCCTTGGCCTCCCAAAGTGTTGGAATTATAGGTGTGAGCCACTGCACCCAGCTGACCAGCTTTTGCCTCCTGATACATAAATATAAATTTTACATATACTGTGCTTGGATAGAGATCAATATTTGAAGAAACTCTGCATATAAGAACAAAAATGTTTAGGGTTAAAAAATGCCAGTTAGCATTATCAGACATTTAATGAGGTAGGAAGTCACAAAGATTAGGAAGGAGGGTATCAAAGGGTATCAAAGTTGAGTAAAAATGCTCCGTTTGACTTTTAATCATTTAATGCTTATACAATATCAGAAAAAAAAATCATTCAGTGTATACCTCTGCAAAAATAAGCTAAAGATTTTGTTTTATTTTGAGACAGAGTCTTGCTTTGTTGCCCACACTGGAGTGCAGCGGTGTGATCCTGGGTCACTGTAGCCTCCTCCTTCTGGGTTCAAGCGATTCTCCTGCCTCAGCTTCCCAAGTAGCTGGGAGTACAGATGTACTTCACCACATCTGGCTAATTTTTGTATTTTTAGTAGAGCTGGGGTTTTACTACGTTGGTCAGGCTGGTCTCAAACTTCTGACCTCAGGTGATCCATCAGCCTCAGCCTCCCGAGGTTCTGGAATTACAGGCATGAGCCGCCTTGTTCAGCCAGCTAAAGCATTTTTGTTAGACAAAATCATTTTTTATTATTTAACTTAAGTTATGGATTTACTTATTTAAGTTATGGATTTCTAAGTTTTTTATTGTATATATTTATGGGTTACAATGTGATGTTTTGATGTATGCATACCTTGTGAAATGATTAAGTCTAATGTTTCAATTCCCCCACCCCCAAAAAATGCCAATTAGAAGAAATTTCTCCATATAGATGTGAAAAAATAGTATTAATGGCTCTTGGTATTGTGAGAGGTAAAATGGACTGGAAGTTAAGAGGCTTAGGCTCTCTACCTTTAGCTTTAGAATGACTAAGATTGATTCTGAAGTCCAAAATAGATTCTAAGCTTATACAATTGAAATGGGGGAAAAGGCTGGGAATGGTGGCTCACACCTGTAATCCCAGCACTTTGGGAGGCCAAGGCGGGTGGATCACTTGAGGTCAGGAGTTTGAGACGAGCCTGACCAACATGGCGAAACCCCGTCTCTACTGAAAAAGACGAAAATTAGCCAGGCGTAGTGGTTTATACCTGTAGTTCCAGCTACTGAGGAGGCTGAGGCAGGAGAGTCGCTTGAACCCAGGAGGCGGAGGTTGCGGTGAGCCGAGATCATGTCACTGCACTCCATCTTGGGTGACAGAGCGAGACTCTATCTCAAAAGGAAAAAAGAAATGGGGGAAAAAAGTTAATCCTATAAAGTGCATGGTGTTGTTTATCTACTACGATTCTTCCCCTCACTCTGCTGCAGCTACAAGGGCCTTCCTTCCTGCTCCTCATCCTGTGTGGGCCAAGCTCTTTCTTATTTTGCGCTTTTTACTTGCTGTTTCCTTTCTTGGAGTAGTGTTTGCCTGACTCTAGGTCAGGCGGAATGTCCCTTCCAAACACTGCAAATATAGTTGCAATTGCTTCTGTACTCCTTAATATTATTCAACATATTTTAAAACTTTTATTGATAATGATTCTGGATAAGTCATGTCTGCTCTTGTGAATTTGGACGGAGAGTGCCCTACAGGAGTTTTAGGAAGTTCAGAGCAACCCGGCAAGGATCTTGGTAGGAGGACCGATTGTCAGATCAAGGGCTATACCTCAGTTTTGTCATAGTAAAACAACCAGGCTGGGCGCAGTGGCTCTCACCTGTAATCCCAACACTTTGGGAGGCTGAGGCCGGCGGATCACTTGAGGTCAGGAGTTCAAGATCAGTCTGGCCAACATGGTAAAGCCCCGTCTTTACTGAAAATACAAAAATTAGCCAGGCGTGTTGGCACATGTCTGTAGTCCCAGCTACTTGCGGGGCTGAGGCACAAGAATTGCCTGAACCTGGGGGCTGAGGTCGCAGTGAGCCGAGGTTGTGCCACTGCACTCCAGCCTTGGGGACAGAAAGAGACTCCATGTCATAAAAAAACAAAAAAACAAAAAAAAACCCCTCTTTCTCGTTGTCTTTCGTTAGTAACTTTATGCATGACTTGTGAAATTCTGGGATATTTGGGGACTTTTAGTTTTGTGGTATTAAATTAATAGCAGTTATATATTCATGGTAAGTATATATACACACACACGAGATGAATTTTCCACTCTGAATGCTTTGTCTTGCTTCACTTCTCTTGGACATGGTTTTTGCTGTTAGCTTCTCTTGGCAGCAGATCTTTCCTCCAGTGCTAATAGAATCTTCCCTCAGTTTATTTCTCTGGGTTGATTCAAAAGTTACTTTTTATTGTTCAGTGTCTCAAGCGTATAGAAGTTAGAGAGGTGGTATATACGGAGAAGATTTAAAGGCTGTGCTTTTGATGGCCCTTTAACATATTTTAGAAGCTATGTTTTAGGGAAATAAATATCTCCATTTCCTCCCTGTATTCCTTGCAAATGTGGCATTTAATTCTGGGTTTCTGGGACTGTTATATATACCTGGTTGCAAAAGTAGTCATGGAGTTCCTCTGTAATAGACTTTGTAAATATCTCAGATATAAAATGCTTATCTCAAGTATACATTTTATAGTATTCTTTTAAAATTATTTCTTTTTATGTCCTCTGAAATAAATAGATTCTGGAATATATCCATGAGAGTGCTAAGGAAATGAAAGATGATACTTTTTAGGGAAATCCAGGACTGATGATGCTCTTTCAATTCACTTAACACTTATAATAACACTAAAGATTCTGTCAGATATATTTAGGGTATCACACACACACAAAAGATTTCTTTTTTCTAGCACATTTGGGAACACTGATAAGTTATTTCTAAATCTAAAAGATTTTGGGGTTACTTGGAATTTACAGATTGACATTTAATTCCAGGTTTTGTGTAGACTTCATATTTTCCCTCGTAATTTTTAGAGCTGATTAAGCAATATTGTTTATTAGTAAAATTTGTTTTTCATATAAAGTTCAAGGACAAATGGGAAATGGGAATTATTACATTAAATGTAGAAATTAATCCATTAAAAGGAAAATCAAGAGATTTCAGCTGCATCTCAGATTTAAGGCCAAGAAGGCTATTAAAAAATATCATCGTCTCTTTTAAGAGTTTAAGTGGCAAAATGCCAGGCTACTATCAAGACTCCTTTTATATTAGGGAAGGCTTTCAAGGGGAGAAATGAGGTGATATTAAAATAGAGAACAAAGGAGAGATTGGCCTTTTATGATAAGTATTCATGTTACCTTATGGATGAAACCCAGACTTTGAGTCTGTGTGATAGTACAGATGTATGAGTTAACTTGAGATGAACTGCTGTACCCAAAATGTGCTTATTAATGGACCGGTACTGATAGAAATAGGACTTTAGATATATGCTGCAAAAGTCTATCTTAAGCACTATCCCATTAAACATTTTTCTTAATGACTTCAATAAGGATCTGATGGCATGTGTCAAGTTTGCAGATACTGTAAAGCTGAGAGAAATAACTAATGTGCTAGGTTTCTGAATCTGGATTAAAAAAGAATCTAAGACATTGTAATGTTAGTCTGAGTTTAGCAAGATAAAACGTAGGGACCAATGCTAAATCTCATGCCCAAATCCTAACTTGTTTAAATATCAAATATGGAAAAGTCATTACTTTATAGAAACACTTTTTTTTAAATGAGATTGTATACTTTAATTGAAGCCAATAGTGTAACATAGCTGCCAAAAAAGAGATATTATCATCTTAAGTGGCATTTATTGAAAAATGTTAAGTTTGGCTGTTGTTTGTACTGGCCAGATGACACTTGACTATTGAATATGTATCTAGATACTACTCTTTGAATAGGACATTGACAATATGGAGCCTATCCACAAGAGAAACTAATATTGTTAGAAGACAGAAACTCAGAGGCGGTTTTCAACTCCTTGTAAAAACGTTCTCCATTCATCCTTCATTCAATCAATATACTTGAGGCAATCCTGCGCTTGTTCTTAGAAACAGAAGTAAGCAACAAGACAGTGCCGCTCTTAAGGAGCTTTTATTCTAACGAGGAGGAGACAGTTACAACTAAGTAAACTAAAGAATTTCAAACTAATAAAAACTATGAAGAAAATAAAACAGGGCAATATGATAGTGATTGGTGATTGGTCAGGATGATTATCAGCCAGAAAAGTTCTCTCTGAGGCAATGACATTGGAGTTGAGACTTGGTGGTAAGGGGCCAACCATGCAAGGCTATGGAAACTGTTGCAGGCAGAGGGACTAAGACAATACGAAGGGCTTGAGCACAGTAGCTGAAGAGTGTTGAGTGGAAGGGGGAGTTGCAGAAAATCAGGAAGGCTAATGACTCTGAATTTATTCTAAGTGTAATGAGAAGCCACTGGAGGGTTTTAAATCAGATATGATCTGATTTACCTTTTGAAAAGATCATTTTTCATGGTAAGTGGACAACGAATTGTGGCAGGTAAGACTAGAGAAGAGTTTGGAACAGTGAACAGTTTAATGAGTTATAACATGAAACCATATTTTTGTCCAATTATTGCCTCTCAGTTACTGTAATTGAGTTTTTCTTTGCCTTTTTGACAATGTTTTAAGAAGATTCCATAATTTAAAAATATTTTTCATTATTAAAAAATCTAGTTTATTTGCTGTGATTGTAAAACTGCTATAAATAGTAATGCTCATTTTTTAAAAGTCTAGTTCAGTCTAAAAGCTTGTATCTCAAACTCACTCTTAATTTCAAGTGTCCAATGCTAAACAAGATGGAATAACAGTGGAGATTTTCCCTGCCATTTGAACCAACTAGAAAAACATGACAAAATTTAAGAAACACTGGTTTTCTTCTTATTATTATTATTATACTTTAAGTTCTATGGTACATGTGCACAACGTGCAGGTTTGTTACATATGTATACATGTGCCTTGTTGGTGTGCTGCACCCGTTAACTCCTCATTTACATTAGGTATATTTCCTAATGCTATCCCTCCCCCTTCCCGCTACCCCATGACAGGCCCCGGTGTGTGATGTTCCCCAACCTGTGTCCAAGTGTTCTCGTTGTTCAATTCCCACCTATGAGTGAGAACATGCGGAAGAAACACTGGTTTTCAAGACATTAGGCAATGCAGGACAGTGATTTCAGAGAGACTGGAAACAAATAAGGAGACTGTTACCATTGCCCCACGTTGCCTTGGAGAGAGTTCCCAGGCCATGGCTTCACTGGAGGAATTCTGCCAAACATTTAAGGAAAAATAATACTAATTCTACACAAACTCCTCCAGAAAATTGGAGAGAAGGAAATACTTCTAAACTCATCTTTTCAGGATGGCATTATTGTAGTAACAAAACCATGCAAAGACATTACAAGAAAAGAACATTTTAAACCAATTATCCCTCATGAATGTAAAAGCAGAATTCTAAGCAAAATTTTGGTAAATAAAATTCAACAATTTATAAAAAGGATGTTATATCATAACTAAGTGGGGTTTATTCTGGGAATGTAAGGTTAGTTTAACATTTAAAAATAAATATAATTCACCATATTAAACAAAAAAAGGAAAACCATATAGTTATCTCAATAGACAGAGAAAAATATTTGACAAATATTCAATGTTCATTTCTGATAAAAACTCACAGCAAACCAGGAATAGAAGGGAACTTCCTCAACTTGATAAAGGGTATCCAAGAAAAACCTAACATCATACTTAAAAAACTGAATTCTGAAGATGTGAACTTTTTAATAGCTTTACTGAGATATAATTGACATACAGTGGACTGCACACATTTGAACTATACAATTTGATCAATTTTGACATATGTGTACACCTGTGAATTCATTATCACCACTAGGATAAAGAACATATTCATCATCTCCCAAACGTTCCTTATGTCCTTTTATAGTCTTATAGTCCTACCTTCCCCTTCTCTCTGTCCCTACCTTCCCAGATAATCACTAATGTGCTGTCACTATGCATTTGCTTGAATTTTCTAGAAAAATTATAAATATATCCAAATATGGAATCATACACTATGTACTTTTTTTTTTTTTTTTTTTTGAGACGGAGTCTCGCTCTGTCGCCCAGGCTGGAGTGTAGTGGCCAGATCTCAGCTCACTGCAAGCTCCGCCTCCCGGGTTTACGCCATTCTCCTGCCTCAGCCTCCCGAGTAGCTGGGACTACAGGCGCCCACCACCTCGCCCGGCTAAGTTTTTGTATTTTTTAGTAGAGACGGGGTTTCACCGTGTTAGCCAGGATGGTCTCGATCTCCTGACCTCGTGCTCCGCCCGTCTCGGCCTCCCAAAGTGCTGGGATTACAGGCTTGAACCACCGCGCCCGGCTTTTTTTTTTTTTTTTTTTTTGAGACAGAGTCTTGCTCTGTCACCCAGGCTGGAGTGCAGTGGCATGACCTTGGCTCACTGCAAACTCTGCCTCCCGGGTTCAAGCGATTCTCCTGCCTCAGCCTCCTGAGTAGCTGGAATTACAGGCACCCACCACCACACCCGGCTAATTTTTGTATTTTTAGTAGAGACGGGGTTTCACCATGTTGGTCAAGCTGGTCTCGAACTCCTGACATTGTCTGCCCAATTCGGCCTCCCAAAGTGCTGGGATTACAGGTGTGAGCCACTGCTCCTGGCCTGTACTTTCTTAAAAAATTTTTTATCTGGCTTCTTTCCCTGAGAATAATTATTTTGAGATTCATCCATATTGTGTCTATTAGTAGCTTATTCATTTTTGTTATTGGGTAATGGATATGCCACAATTTGTTTATCCAATTTGTTGTTGGACATTTAGACTGCTTCCAGCTTAAGGCTATTACAAATAAAGCTAACATATCTTCCAAGTGTACTTCCTCCTCACCCATCCTAAGTTGGAAACTGCATATTTTCATTTATACTTTATACAGCACGATCATGTATCATTTTTGATGTTCCTACACATCCACAACCCAAGGGACCATGTCAAGTTCTCCCAGGAATGCTTTCCCCAAACTTCATTGCAGTTGGTAGCTGCATTTTCTGCAACTCCACAAGGAGTTAAGACATAATGATGACAATGATGATAATAATAAGTAACTAGTACTTATATAACGCTTACTGTGTGCCAAGATCTAACTTCTTCACATGATGTAATAGATGTAATAAATATTAACCCTGACAACAATCCTATGAAGCATATATTGTTATTTTCCCCCTTTTACAGATAGAGGAAATTAAGAGAGATTAAGTGATGTGTTCAAGGTTTGTCTAGTGTTACCTAGCTAGAGAGTGGTGGAATGGGGGGATAAACCCAATCAGTCAGGCTCAGAGCCCTTTCTCTTAACTATTATGCTATGTTGCTTCTCAACCTCCCCGTCTTTTAAGGTCCCTGATCTCTTGAGGGATTTTCTTGAAACTCTCCCTCACTTGAATCTGGGGAGAGGAAAGTGCCCCACCTTTAGTCTCTACTCTCCTAAGGGTGAAGCGAGGTGGGATATGTGTGTGGGAGTCTCTTATTACAAACACTATGATTTCAACAAGGTAACAGCTGCTGTTATTCCCCCTCTTCCCTCCCTGGTCTTCTAAAGACAAGATGGGAGTGTATGGGAGTGGTGGAGTGGTGGTTGATGGAAGTAGATTGAGTTTTGTTGCCTCTTTTTAGAAAAAAATTTTATGGGCACATAATAGTTACACATTGAAAACTACTGTTACCTTCCTTAGCCTGGCCTTCAATTCCTGGCCTCAAGCGATCCTCCTGCCTCAGCCTCCTGAGTAGCTGCGACTACAGGCATGCACCACTGTGTTTGGCTTTGTTGCCTCTTAACAAACCTTGGAGGAAGTATTTGGCTTGCTTTAGATTTGTGGTACTTAGCCATTTTTGTTTATGATCTGTGTGCCTTAGTCACCAATGCTGAGGGAAAGGAAAAGTTACTTTTTAATTATAGAAATTATTATGGTAGTATAGGAAAGAGGATGGAGGCTTGGACTAGGTTGGTAGTGAAAATGGAGAGAATCAGATGAATTTGGGACATGTTTTGGAGAGAAAGCCGACAGGTCATGCTGGTAAATTGGATGTAGGGGAGAGGACAAGAAAGGAAACGAAGAAGAGGATTTTGGCTTGAGTAACTGATGGAGGTGCCATTTACTGAGATGGGGGAAAACTTGAGACAGAAAGAGATTGGTATGTGAGTGTGAGGGTGGATTGGTCATCAAGAGTACCGTTTTACATGGTTAAGTTTTAGATACCCATTTAGATAGCTACATAGAGATATAAAATACAAAGTTGGACATAGGCATTTAGAACTCAATGGGCAAGGTCAAAGTTAAAGTAATACATTTAAGAGTCCTCAGTGTGCCCTATGTTAAAGGCATGGAATAAGGTAAAATTAATTAGGGAGAGGCTAAGAGAATAGAAAAGATGAGAATTAAGCCTTGATGCCCTCAATATTCAGAGGAAAATTTAGCAAGAGACCCAGAAGGAGTCACCGGTGAGACAGGAGGAAAACAGGGAGTAATATTCTCTGTGTCCCATGAGAATAAAGTCTTGTCACAGTTTGAATATCCCAAAATACAATGAGCTGTGTCCAGAGGGAGTGAAGCATCCAACTATTTTGGATGATTTTCAAATAAATGCTGAATTTAGCTGTATAGAACATTGAAAAAAAATTTGAGAGTCATGAAGGTGAGACTAAATTACCTTTAAGATCTCTTTCATCCGGCTAAGTCTATCACTGAATCTCTTACTACACAAATCTTAAATGTAAGTGTAGAAAAATAAGCCTTTTGTTTTTTTTTTTTTTTTTGCTAAGAATTTAGAACACATGGCTAAGTTCTCAATTACTTAACACACATGTAAAGAGTTCTACTATTCACATTTTACATTTTTTTTTTAGTGGCAAAAATATAACTAAAACTGGTAAAGAAATGGTTTAAAAATTAAACTGGAACTTGCATTTGTATATAGTAGGTTAATTATAAAAAGAATATGCAACAGCTTACCTACAGCACAGAGTTATAAGCAAATACAGACTTCAGCTAACTTTTCAGTATGACTATTTATTTAAAAATTACCTTTATTAACCTTTTGTTCTTCCATAAATAGTTAATGCTGCTAGTTATTCTGCACCCCCTTACCTCTTGCTCCAGGCCAGCCTTTTTTCCCATTAGTTTGCAAACTTCAATGCACATCAGAATCAACTGGGATGCTTTTTGAAAATATATATTCCAAGGCCACATCTCCAGAAATTCTGAATGTTGCCAGGAAATCCATATTTTAACCAGTACTACAAGTGGTTCTAGTCAGATGATCCCTAGAGCACACAAGGCAAAACACTAGTCCAGATCCTGTGTTGCCAGCACAGGTAGTTCTCTTCTGATAACAAATGTGTCACACCTTATTTTTATTAACACAATTTATTTTAGATTTATAGTTTACGTAATCAAAATATAAAAATGCAAGATTGGCTGGGTGCAGTGGCTCATGCCTGTAATCCCAATACTCTGGGAGGCCGAGGCAGGCAAATTACCTGAGGTTGGGAGTCCGAAACCAGCGTGAACAACATGGAGAAACCCCGTCTCTACTAAAGATACAAAATTAGTCGGGCATGGTGGCACATGCCTATAATCCTAGCAACTTGGGAGGCTGAGACAGGAGAATCGCTTGAACCCAGGAGGCAGAGGTTGCAGTGAGCTGAGATCGCACCATTGCACTCCAGCCTAGGCAACAAGAGCGAAACTCTGTCTAAAAAAAAAAAAAGCAAGAATGGAAGAATGAAAATATCAAATACAGAGCTTTTCTTAGGTTAGTAATTATGAGTTAAACAATCTTTGCTGTTATAAAAATAAGAAACTTTTGGAGAAGCTTTAATTTGTTTCCAAGGATTTGTCCAACTTGCTTTGGGAAGGCAGTCTAGCCTTGAGTTTATTTTTCAAGAATTAAAAAGGTATCTAGCTCACTATTAATTACCCTTTTTTTTTTGAGTAATTGAATAAGTCATTTATTTAGAAACTTCAGTTGGGGGTGAGGATCTTTTAGGGTGGTTGATAGTTGTTTTGACATCCTGACCACAAACTAAAATAATGTGCTTTCAGGTCTGTTTCTTTTTTTAATAAACTCTTCGTGTGATGCCAGTATATTTTCCCTAAACTCAAGTAGTTCCTAAGTCCCACTGATAGTAGAAATTAACATAAGGATACACTTTGACAGTATAGTAATATTGCGTGTGATAGTGCCTGGCACTTTGTTCTTACAGACTTTCAATACATACTCTTTGAAGAAGTGCAATCATGTGCTAGCCTTTAATGTCTCTTTCATCCTGTCATTTCGTACTTCAAGCTTTGAAGTCAGCCTGGCTTACTTATGATTCTGAAGTACTCCTAATTACCTCTTAAAATTCTAGGAGTCTCTTCAAAAATTAGAGCTGAGAACCAAAAGTAACACAGATTTGATGCTGTTGTGTAACCAGCATATTCTTGGAACCAACCTTGCCTAAGAGAGAGGAAATTCTAGGATGTTGGAGTGGGAGTGCAGGGGGTGCTCCCCAAAAGCTCAGTTAGAAAAAAATGACACTAATTAAGTGAAAAAATTTTTACACAAAATACTGCAGTGATTCAGTTTTCTGTTGAGGCATCTCAAATACAAATCATCTTATGGGTTTACAATTCTGAAAGGTGTAACTAGACACAAGGTCTGTCTTAATGTTATCAAATTAAAATATGGTAACTTATTTATCTAGTATCTACCAGCTTGTTTTTCGAGATAGAGTCTCCCTCTGTCACCCAGGCTAGAGTGCAGTGATGCCATCTCGGCTTACTGCAGCCTCTGCCTCCCAGATTCAAGTGATTCTCCTGCCCTAGCCTCCTGCATAGGTGGGATTACAGGCGCTCGCCACCGTGTGCAGCTCATTTTTATATTTTTAGTAGAGACAGGGTTTCACCATGTTGGCCAGGCTGGTCTCCAATTCCTGACCTCAAGTGATCCACCTGCCTGGGCCTCCCAGAGTGCAGGGATTACAGGTGTGAGGCACTGTGCGCAGCTGAGTATCTACCAGTTTCTAATTCCAGTTCCATATTTCAGCTTATAAAATAACTGAAAGTAATCAAAATATATATTTTGTAAGGTATATACAATGTATATATTTTGTAAGGAATATACAATGCATATATTTTGTAAGAAATATACAATGCATATATTTTGTAGGTATATACAATGTATATATTTTGTAAGGTATATACAACGTATATATTTTGTAAGGTATATACAAAATATATATTTAAATCTGATAGCTTGGTTAATTAAGGACTAGTATAAAAAATTAGCATAAGGTACACTTGGGACCTTAAAGGACTTTCATTTCTCTCCCTTCATCTCTCCTCCTTCACTTCACTTCATTTATTATTCTAGGCATGGCAAATGTCAGATATCTGATTTGAAGACTAATATGAATATATCTAGGTAATAAAATGGAAAGTCCCTATTTCAACATTCTTAATGGAATCCTTCTTTGAAATTATTATTAGTCTTCTGGTTTAAACATTTATATAGTGTAAATGCAAAACAAAAATGATTGCATCAAATTATGGGTTTTTTTTTTTTTTTTGGATGCTTTGCAAGAAAATACTTAAATGTGAGTCATATGTTTTTCCAGTTCGGCATTTAAACTTCAGACTTCAACCACAGTTGTGATTGTTTTTAGTTTGTTAGCTGCCTGGAGTGTTATTTTAAGAAAGCAGAAGCACCATCATTTGCACACTCCTTATAGATCACACACCTTAACCCTGACTTTTTTTGCTCCAGTTTTTCAGAAGAAGTGAAGTCAAGATGAAGAACCATTTGCTTTTCTGGGGAGTCCTGGCCATTTTTGTTAAGGCTGTTCATGTAAAAGGTATGTGATATTTAGAAAATCAAAGGAAAAATATAGGACAGATCTTTTTTTCAGTTTTAAACATTTATGCCTATGCTTTGGTTGGCCAGCAGGCCAGCTACTTTTTCCTAACATGCTTTCATCTTTCTATGGCAGTTGTCTTTACACAGATAAGAATCTTTTAATTATTTTTTCTCTTCTATTAGTTATTTGCCTACTACAAACTAGAGAATAAGAAATTAGCTAACTACAGATAGTCCTACTTATATGAATGTCCACATTGAATCTTAAAAATCTGTAATCCTTCCCTTGAGTCTCTTAAATTAATATTCTGGAGAAGTGAAATAATAATTACTGTAAGTACAACATGGAATGCATTGGGATTTTATTTCCCCAAAGAGGCTGGTATTGGTTTTAACAGCTTTCCTGGATCTGAGCCCACAGATTTATTATGACCCTTTAGCAATGTTTAATGTTATACAGGTTGCCTATAAATTGATGACTGAACTTTTATTTTGTTTATTGATCTTTCAAACAACTTCAGAAAATGGAATACATTCTGAATTTAGAGGTACAGTATTACATAATTTTCATTTAGAAGGGCACATTAAAATTTGTCTGGATTGTTCCTATCGCTGAGTCTGTGGTTCTTATTTCAAGACAAATAATGACAGAAATGTGATTAGGAATAGGCATTTTATATATATATATAAAATACTTATTTAGCATCAAGAATAACTTTCTAATGATTTAAAATATAAAATATTACTAAAGGATGTACAACATAAGTATATGTACATATCTAAAAATATATGATATATATAATGGGGCTATTTCCCTATAAACCCTACAAAGTTGAAAGTTGAAAATATCATAAGTATGATATTTTCAACTTTCAACTCATAATGACTTTATAGGGAGGTAGCCCCATTGTGGCTGAAGATCATACTGAATGCATATCACTTTCACAGCATCATAAAGTAGGAAAATTGTAAGTAGAACCATGGTAAGCTGGGGACCATCTGTATATAAAATAGCTATCACTTACTGAATATGATATTCTAGGTGTCATGCTAATTCCTTTACATATAATATTCCATTTAATTCTCTCAGTAACCATGTGAAGATAAATACTATTATTACTTCTGACATACAGTTGAGCCAGTTGAGTCTTACAGAGGTGAAATAACTTACCAAAGTCATACAGCAAGCAAGAGAGTAAGTAGAACCCAGCAATCTGACCCTATAGCCCACACTCCTACTATCCTATTCTGCCTTGTGTAAGGCAATCACTTTTTAGTAAACTCATTATGGTCATATCTAGCATATGTTGTTAAATCTATTTTCTTATTTGTTTGAACTGAATTACATTTAACAAATATTCATTGAACAGCTACTATGTGTCAGATGCTCTTGGAATAAAGTAAAGCACAGTCCGTAATATCAGGTTTGTTAGGAAAAATACTGCCTATTGGTGAGATCAAATATTAGACTCTAAGTCTTGGTGAATTGAAAGTATTTGTAAATTTTCTGACAGCTATGTATTTCTGATAGATATTAGGCTGCCTAATATTTTTATATATTAACTTCCCAGGTTTCTGGTAAGGAAATAATTATATGCCATAATAGAATATAGACATTTTCTATTTAAGACTTAATAGTTAAGTCACTCCTCAACAATCTGTATTTTTGGTCAGGCATTATGTGCTTATTTATGTTTCACTGAGAAAAAACATTTAAGAGTCATGGATACACAAGTAGAAAAGAGGACATCATTTAGGTCATTTTACCTTTTCCAGATGATAATGAGTTATTTCATTACCTTGAACTGACTCCATAATGTTTCTTTCCAATATTACACAGACTGTGTCAGAAGATTTATTAGGAACTTATGAATAATGGTATAATAATGCATTATAAAGTGCTTCAAACAATTACAAGTACAATAACAATGGTCTTAAAATGTTTTTGTAGTGGCTCTTATCATTAAGACTGAAATACTGCACTAGGTCCTCTCTGCTCTGGGAATCGTCTCAGGAACAGACTTCCAGTTAAAATTGTAACTATTCTGATCATTTAAACTTTATAACTTGAATTCATGTGCTAAATCTGTGTTTTTTTTTTAGTTGAGGCTTAATGAGAGGAATTGTTAAAGGTCACTTAGCTAAAATTATACGAATAAAGCATGTTTAACATCATCGTTATTATTATTATTATTTTTTGAGATGGAGTCTCGCTCTGTCACCCAGGCTGGAGTGCAGTGGTACAATCTCAGCTCACTGCAACCTCCATCTCTGAGGTTCAAGCGATTCTTCTGCCTCAGCCTCCCTGGTAGCTGGGACTACAGGTGTGCACCACCACGCCTGGCTAATTTTTGTGTTATCAGTAGAGACAGAGTTTCGCCATATTGACAGGCTGGTCTGGAACTCCTGAACTCATTATCCACCCACCTTGGCCTCCCAAAGTGCTGGGATTACAGGCGTGAGCCACTGCACCCGGCCAGCATCATCGTTATTATTAATTAGCACTCTTATTTAATAGCATTATTTATGTAAAGCTATTATTGAATTTTTAGAATCTGGTAATTTGCTGGGCATTCTGGCTCACGCCCATAATCCCAGCACTTTGGGAGGCCAAGGCGGGTGGATCACCTGAGGTCAGGAGTTCGAGACCAGCCTGACCAACATGGTGAAACTCGGTCTCTACTAAAAATACAAAAATTAGATGGGCATGGTGGCACATGCCTGTAATCCCAGCTACTTGGGAGGTTGAGGCAGGAGAATCGCTTGAACCCGGGAGGCAGAGGTTGCAGTGAGCTGAGATTGCGTCATTGCACTGCAGCCTGGGCAACAAGAGTGAAACTCTGTCTCAAAAATAGAAAATTAAAATAAAATCTGGTAGTCCAAATCCAGATGATACAAAATTTCCTTTGTTTATTCCTTGCAATACTTATCAAGGTTGGGTGTGGTGGCTCTGTAATCCCAGCACTTTGGGAGGCTCGAGGCAGGTGGATCACTTGAGGTCAGGAGTTTAAGACCAGCCTGGGCAACATGGTGAAACTCCATCTGTGCTTAAAAAACCACAATGATCTAGCCAGGCATGATGGTGCACACCTGTAGTCCCAATTACTTGGGAGGCTGAGGCAGGAAAATCGCTTGAACCCGGGAGGCAGAGGTTGCAGTGAGCTGAGATTGTGCCACTGCACTCCAGCCTGGGTGACAGAGTGAGACACTATCTTAAACAAACAAACAACTTATCAGAACTTTTTGTCTAATATTCAGATTAGACAATAAATTTTGACATTCAAAGTTAAGGCTTTAATGGTCATATGTGTATTTATTCATTTATTCATTTTTTAATGTATACAGGCATATTCAATTGAGATTGTACCTCATAATATTTCTAAATTGCTTTTGCAAATTTATAGCACTTTATGTCATACGTACTCTATCTTTTAAAATAATTCTTTTTTTTTCCTTTTTTTTGAGATGAAGTCTCACTCTGTTGCCTAAGCTGGAGTGCAGTGGCACGATCTTGGCTCACTGCCACCTCCACCTCCCAGGTTCAAGTGATTCTCCTGCCTCAGCCTCTCAAGTGGCTGGGACTACAGGCATTCACCACTATGCCCGGCTAATTTTTGTATTTTTAGTAGAGATGGGGTTTCACTATGTTGGCCAGGCTGGTCTTGAACTCCTGACCTTGTGATCTGCCCACCTCGGCCTCCCAAAGTCCTGGGATTACAGGCATGAGCCACTGCACCCTGCTTAAAATAATTCTTATAAGAAATTTAGTCTTTATTATTTTTTATTGAATTATGTACTATGATAATCTGTTATGAAAAGGCAGATAATTGTGGTAGAGAGTATTTAAAAGTCATACAAAATAAGGTTATCTTGGAGGAAAACATGCCTGTTCTTAACTATAATACAATTTATACAAAAAAATTTTAAGTACAAATGAGAGTTCAGGAAGGATGTGAAAATCAGAATTATTTCATCCCAGATTCCCATCCCCTGGTTCAAGAAAAAAGTGAAAATTCCTTTTAGAGTACTTTTGGATTTCCTTCACTGTGATGTAAGATTCTGCTTAGAGAACAAATGGATAAAGCTGAGACAAACCAACCATAAAACTATTTTTCTGCAGGCAAGAAAGATAAAATAACTCAATACAAAATATATAAATTGACATTTGTTTTCCTTTCTTTGTAATACGTTTACCTTTCAAGCTCAAGAAGGTGAAAGGATTGTTCTTGTTGACAACAAATGTAAGTGTGCCCGGATTACTTCCAGGATCATCCGTTCTTCCGAAGATCCTAATGAGGACATTGTGGAGAGAAACATCCGAATTATGTATGTGGCATTCCATATTCCTTTTTTTCCTGTTCTAAGCAGAGATGCTTTCTGACACTAAGCATTGTTTGAATGTAATACCTACATCTTTACTCCTCTTTTTGCTGTGTAGCACTTTACATCAGTAAAGAATTGAATCTTGTGAATGAGCTTGAGGCAATTTTATTGAAATTAGAGGTAAGAATGAAAGATTATAGGCAATCTAAAATCAGTGGGCTACATCAAATTATAAACAAAGGCTGTTATCTAGTCATCAGCATGCACTGTTTATATGAAGTTATTTCTATTTATTTATTTTTGTTTGCTTGTTTTTGAGACACGGTCTCACTCTGTCACCCAGGCTAGAGTGCAGTGGCAAGATCACTGCTTACTGCAGAGAACTCCCAGGCTTAAGTGATCCTCCTCAGTAGATGGAACTACAGGCATGCACTACCACACCTGGATAATTTTTTATTTTTCTCTAGAGACAGGGTCTCACTATGTTGCCCAGGCTGTTCTCGAACTTCTGAGCTCAAGCGATCCTCCTGCCTTGGCCTCCCAGAGTGCTAGGATTACAGGCCTGAGCCACCATGGCTGGCCAAGTTATTTCAATTTGAATCAGAACTTTCAGTTGCCCTTGATCAGTTCAAACTGAAACTGCAGATAACACTAAAGTCTTATTTTGTACCATATATAGATAACTGAGTCTTTTACACTGTAATCAGATGTCTGCATCGAGATAAGGCAGACTGATCACATTAACTAATTTGATTCGATCTCACTTTTAGATTGGATTTCAGATATTCATTTCATTTCACACACAGTCCAGAGTTATATGCTATATAGCTCTTTTTCAATAGCAAGAATGCTGATACTATTTGAGAAATTAGATTTCTATTGGATCCAATCAGTTATAAGTTTTCCTTGTAAACCACTCCTACCTTAATAGTTTTTCCCCAATCAAATCTCCTATAGAAAGAGAACAAGGCATTCCATTCCTTTCAATCAATGGGAAAAGTATAATGTGTTTAAGAATTTTGTTTTAAGTTCTGTCTGGGACACTTAATAGCTGTGTGTTCTTGTATGCAAGTTACTTATCTACTTTGAACTTCAACTTTTTCATCTTTAAATGAGGAAAAAAATCACACTTAACTCATAGGATTATTGTAAAAATAAATAGAGAATATTCCTTTTAGAGCTTATGTATTTCTGGGACATATTAAAAATATTTACTATTATTTATTCACCTAATCTATGTGCCAATTATTGTCACTATCCTGCTTAAAAGCCTTGTGATGGTTTCCCCAACATTAATCTTAGGATCTATTACAAATGCCTCAGCCTGACCTACAAAGCTTAGCATAACTCTCAAGATCATCCATTGCCACTTTTCTTTTACTTTATGTTTAAAAATTCAGCACTACTGGGGCTGGGCGTGATGGCTCACGCCTGTAATCGCAGCACTTTGGGAGGCCAAGGCGGGCAGATCACCTGAGGTCAGGAGTTTGAGACCAGTCTGGCCAACATGGTGAAACCCCGTCTCTACTGAAAATACAAAAATTAGCCGGACATAGTGGCAGGTGCCTGTAGTCCCAGCTACTCGGAAGGCTGAGGCAGGAGAATTGCTTGAACCCGGGAGGCGGAGTTTGCGGTGAGCCGAGATCGCATCATTGCTGCACTCCAGCCTGGGGGACAAGAGCAAGACTTCCTCAAAAAATAAAAAATAAAAATAAATAAATAAATAAATTCAGGACCGCTGTAATGTCTCTATTTCCCCACATTCACAGTGCTTTTATACTTGTTAGTTCCTCTGTTTGAAGAACTCTGTCCCACCCCTCTTAGCCTAGTTAACTCCTTCTCAATGTGCATATCTTAGTTCAGCCATCACTTCCTCTAGCAAGTTTTCTTTTTGAGATCCTGCCCACATAGCTTCGTGTTAGGGATAGAACAGCTGGAGTAGTGGGTAATTGGAAAGAATGGCATACATGACATTGGCACTTAAGCCATGTTGAAGAGTGTCTATCTTATGTTTAAACCTCCAGGAGATTTTTAAAATGGCTCTCCATGATCTTCTAATTCAT
The DNA here is from genome assembly GCF_024542745.1 of Macaca thibetana thibetana. Lineage (NCBI taxonomy): Eukaryota > Metazoa > Chordata > Mammalia > Primates > Cercopithecidae > Macaca > Macaca thibetana. The sequence continues at coordinate 122,803,767 of NC_065582.1, read as the reverse complement.
CTTTTTATTTTATGAAATGACTCTTTTTATATTATATTGTTTACTGAAATCAGATAATTTAGATACTTCATGACACTTTGCCTGATGTGTTGATCTTCTCTGTTCTGATTTCTGAAAGTATATTACCATTGCTGTGCCATTATGGTATTATTATTATTATTATTATTATTGTTATTTTGAGATGGAGTCTCCCCCTGTCACCCAGGCTGGAATGCAGTGCTGCAATCTTGGCTCACTGCAATCTCTGCCTCCTGGGTTCAAGCAATTCGCTTGCCTCAGCCTCCCCGAGTAGCTGGGACTAAAGGCACGTGCCACCATGCCCAGCTAATTTTTTTTTGTACTTTTAGTAGAGACAAAGTTTCACCATATTGGCCAGGCTAGTCTCAAACTCTTGACCTCAGGTGATCTGCCCACCTTGGCCTCCCAAAGCACAGACATGAGCCACCATGCCTGGCTATTTTTTTTTTTGAGATAGAGTCTCACTGTGTTGCCCAGGCTGGAGTGTAGTAGCATGATCTTGGCTCACTGCAACATCTGCCTCCCGGGTTGAAACAATTCTGCCTCAGCCTCCTGAGTAGCTGGGACTACATGTGCGTGCCACATCTCCCGGCTAATTTTTGTATTTTTAGTAGAGACAGGATTTCACCATGTTGGCCAGGCTGGGCTTGAACTCCTGACTTCAAGCAATCTACCCGCCTCAGCCTCCCAAAGTGCTGGGATTACAGGCATGAGCCATCATGCCGAGCCTGCCATTATGGTATTATTCCCAACTCCATTACTTACTAAAATGATGTGACTTTGGGCAAGTTACTTAACTAAGTCTTTTTCTTAAACTTTAAAAAAAGGGATAATTATGTATGTATGTGTGAATATATACACATATACTTTATAGGATTGTGAGGATTAAATACAATAATTCATAAAAGAACAGCATTTGGCTTATAGTAGCCTCTCAAAAATGTTTATTACCTTGTCTTTCTCATTATTTAAAGCTTTTTCTGGTATTACTAGAGTCTTTACAGTCTTGTTAAGAATAGATTCATTCATTCATTCAACAAATGTTTATTTAGTAACTGCCAAATATTAAGGGTTGGCGGTGGGGATAAAACAGTTTATTTAAAATACAGTCCATTTCTTAAGAGAATTTATAGTCTAACAGGAAACCTTAAACAATTAAAAAGGCAATTACAATTCTGTATTGTAAGTGCTATGATAGGAACGGGCATGGGTTGTTATAGGAGCACTGAGGAGGGGTACCCAGTCCAATCCTCAGGGAGAGGAGAAGGGTGGCAGTGGGAGGCAGGAAAGGGTGTTTGGAATAAGTGGTGGGATGGATGATGGCTGTCAGCTCAATAGGAGTTTGCTGGCTAAATGTGTGTGGGGAGTGAGAGAATTAATAGGTGGGGCAGGTCATTCCAGGAAAAGGAAACAGGATTGCTGTAAGGATTATATGAGATCATCACGTAATATGCGTAGCATAGTACCAGGCACACTGTAACCAGTATTATGTGTTAGAACTGTTATTGTTAAGATGGGAGATGAGAAAAGCATGGCACGTTTGTGGAATTGCAAGTGATTGTTTACAGCTGGCATGCATTGTGGAGCGTGACATTGTGAGAGATGAAGCTGGAGAGTTAGGGGCATATTAGGATGTGCCTTCTATGCTATTTTGAGGATACCCTGTTATCTGTGGAGAGACGCTAGAGGTTTTAAGCAGAGAAGGAAATTAAGCTTGCATTTTAGAAAGGACGTTTGGCTATAATGTGACCAGTGCTTTGAAGGGGTCAAGACAAAAGGAAGACATTGTTATAATCTAGGAGAGGATAGTGGTGTCCTGAATTAAGGCAGTAATAATGAGAAGAGAGGCAAGTGGATGGATTTCACACATGAAAATAATTAGAATCAACCGGACTGTGAGATTGAGTAGATATGTGACGGGGGAGGATTCAGGTATGATAACCAGGTTTCTGGCTTGGATGGTATTGCTAAATACTGAGTTAGGAAACACAAGTTTTTCGTTGTTCCTTTTGGTAGGGAGGGGCATATGAGAAGGAATGATGACTTAGATGAAAAAAATTTTAAAGTTAATGAAATCACCTGAACTCGTTGACAATCATTATCTAATTTTTCATAGGACATCACAATGAAAAAGTTCCAGCTTTGCTACTTAATTTTTGTGTGAACTTGGGTGGACCACTAACCTCTCCTATTTATGACTTCCTCTCCTCTAAAATCTGGATAATAATATCTGTCTGTCCATTTCACAAATATTGAACATATTCCATATGCCACATACCTAGCTAGGCACTGGGAATACATAAATGTTTTTACTTCAAGGAACTTACATAGCCCAGGGAAGCAACCACTCTGTAGACAATCAACTATGATATGGTATTCAATATAATAAATATATATGAGCATTAATGAGACTGCAGAGGAAGAAGTTTGTTGAAGGGTGAGGATAACATCAATATAATTATTACAAAGGTAAAACCTGAGTTGAGTTTTAAAGGAAAAGCAAAAATTTGCCAAGTCAGCAAAGATAGTTGACAGCGGAGTTGCTGTGAGGTTTATTTTGAATGAGACATATTTAAAACATAGCAAGTTACTATAAAAATCTGAGTAATGGTATTACTCTAGAGTGCTTATAGAGTGCTAAATACAATGATAAGTACTGTTCTGATGAAATAGTGGCAGTATACCTATTACCAAAAACAACAATATCTGTATTTAATTGTTTTAACTTTGTTTTCTTTATTTTCTTTTAGTGTTCCTCTGAACAACAGGGAGAATATCTCTGATCCCACCTCACCATTGAGAACCAAATTTGTGTACCATTTGTCTGACCTGTAAGATATATTTTTTTCCATAGTAACATAGATGTGGAAGTTAATAGCTTTTAATTTTTTCCGTGTAAGAATGTTTTTCAAAATATGTTGGAATATAAACATTTACAAATATAATCTGAACTTTTGAATACATTAATTCCTATGTTAATTATTAGGTATCATAAATTCATAAAACTTTGTCACAGATAAAATTTATCTATACATTTTTTCTAAAGAAAAAATTATTGGCATTCATAGAAAGGCCAATTTCTCTTAATAGTTCAGTAAGTAGATTTGATCTTATGAACAGGCAGGTGTTTCTTTGGAAATGACAGACTCCAACATCAATTTTTTTAAAAAAATTCTCCCTTTCTTGTTGCTATAAATAACTTGTTTAAACAGGTATACAGTTGGGAATAAGCCTAACACAGTAGAAATTGCTGTATGGTATAGATAAAATAATCGTATTATCACATCATTAATCATATTGCTTATTTTCAACTAATATACATTAAAGATTGGAAAATCCCATAAGCTCTTCTGTATTGTAGAGCTTCTTATGTCTGAAAGGAGTCGTCCTTTGCTGTCACGTCAGAGCTGCAAGAACTAATTGATTTTGGATTGAAATGTGTAGTCGCATTTTGAGACAGCATTTGAGGGGATTGTCTAATGCATGTGTTTGCTTTTCAGCTGTAAAAAATGTGATCCTACAGAAGTGGAGCTGGATAATCAGATAGTTACTGCTACCCAGAGCAATATCTGTGATGAAGACAGTGCTACAGAGACCTGCTACACTTATGACAGAAACAAGTGCTACACAGCTGTGGTCCCACTCACATATGGTGGTGAGACCAAAATGGTGCAAACAGCCTTAACCCCAGATTCCTGCTATCCTGACTAATTTAAGTCATTGCTGACTGCATAGCTCTTTTTCTTGAGAGGCTCTCCATTTTGATTCAGAAAGTTAGCATATTGATTACCAATGAATTTGAAACCAGGGTTTTTTTTTTTTTTTTTTTTGGATGATGTAAAACCAACTCCTTGCCACCAAAATAATTAAAATAGTCACATTGTTATCTTTATTAGGTAATCACTTCTTAATTATATATTCACACTCTAAGTATCAAAATCTGCCAATTATCATGCTCACCTGAAAGAGGTATGCTTCCTTAGGAATACAGTTTCTAGCATTAAACAAATAAACAAGGGGAGAAAATAAAACTCAAGGAGTAAAAATCAGGAGGTGTAATAAAATGTTCCTCACATTTCCCCCCCCTTCTTTTTTTTTTGCCTTTGTCTTGGAGAGTCAGAGCTTCTGCATTTTCTTTACTATTCTCTTTAAAACAAGTTTTACTGTGTAGAGAATACATATGTATAAACATAGGTCAAATATATGTCTTCATTAGGAAAATAATCGGAAAACATGTTCTAGAACTATTTACAAAAATAATTTAAGATGAAATCTCTAATATTTATAAAACTAGCTAAATAAATGCATAATTAAAAATATATTTGGACATAATAGACTTGGAAGCAGATGATACAGACTTCTTTTTTTCATAATCAGGTTAGTGTAAGAAATTCCCGTTTGAAACCATCCATTTTGTAACTGAACCTTGTGAAATATATGTATTTCTTGGTACGTATTCTCTAGCACAGTCTGAGCAATTAAATAGATTCATAAGCATATACCTGTGTGAAATAATTTGTTGGACAAATTTTGCTCATGTTAACTTTATGTAAGTTAACTTGCTATTGATGAATGGTTTGTAAGTATGATGTAACGATGCATTAATTACAGAACTCATACATGTACATATTTGAGGTGGCTTTGCCATTTTATACCCATAATTAAATAAAAGGGCAAAAATCCCTCCTGATAAATACCATGTTTATCATGGTACATAAAACTTCTTTATGGCAGAAAGCCAAGGCCAATTGACATATATATTTAAGGGTACTATGGAAAGTAAATGCTAACTCGGATTTTAAACAGTGGGAGAATGATTAGTAAGAGTTGGTTTCTTGAAAAGGAATTGTTCTGTTTCCTTCTTTTAAAAAAATGGTAATAGTCATTTTTAGTGACTTCCACCGATTATTCAGTGTTTCTTTAGGGATATGCATAGGACACTCTGGTGAAACCCCAGTTTTGGTGTATTAAAGATACATCCATTCTTGACTGATCTTTAATCTTGAGTGTGGTTTTAGCCAAGTCTTTGAATTTCATTTAGTCAGTAAACATTAATTAAATATTAACCAAATGCACAGGATTGGTCTGTGGTGGTGAAGTTATGGTAAGCGCCCTCGAGAAAGTCACTATCACTGCTCACTCCCCAGAACCGCGCTTAGGTGTCATCTTCTCTGTGACACCCACCCTGACTACTTTTTAAATATTTCAAACCCGATTTCTTTATCTTAGTCTACTTCCCCCCGTGTACTTATCTCCCTCTAGCAGACTATGTAATTTAGTTATGTGTCATGTTTATGGTCTGTCTCCCCTCAATAGAGTGTAATCTCCACAAAGGCATACGCTTTTGCCCATTGATGTGTCCTCATCATCTAGAACAGTGTCTGGCACATGGAGGTACTCAATAGATATTTGTTGAATGAATGAACATGAGTATAGCTTAGGTGAAGAGATAAGACATACACATAAAGAATTATTATTTGGCCGGGCGCGGTGGCTTAAGCCTGTAATCCCAGCTTTGGGAGGCCGAGACGGGCGGATCACGAGGTCAGGAGATCGAGACCATCCTGGCTAACATGGTGAAACCCCGTCTCTACTAAAAAATACAAAAAAAACTAGCCGGGCGAGGTGGCGGGCGCCTGTAGTCCCAGCTACTCGGGAGGCTGAGGCAGGAGAATGGCGTAAACCCGGGAGGCGGAGCTTGCAGTGAGCTGAGATCCGGCCACTGCACTCCAGCCTGGGAGACAGAGCGAAACTCTGCCTCAAAAAAAAAAAAAAAAAAAAAAAAAAAAAAAAAAAGAATTATTATTTGACAGAGCCTGCTGAAGGCAAAGAAATAGCTTCCAAAGAGCTATGATAATTCATGGGAGATTGCTTCTGAAGAGACCCCTTACTTTCTCCTCATCTTTGCCTTAGTTTCTCGGTGTACTCAGTAGAAAAAGTATTGTAGATCCACATTGCAGATCCTTATAGGAGAGACCCCTATTCCAGCATTATTACCTCATTAAATGCTAGCTGGAAGAAGACTGCAATTTGTAGTCCCACAAGTCTTCCTTCTTTCAGAAGTTCAGTTAAACTCTGATACTACCATATTAGTAACAATTTAGTACTTACTATGTGCTAGGTACCAATGTAAGTGCTTTATAAATATTAACTGATTCAATATAAATCCAGAGTAGCTGGTGACTCTTAAATGAGAGTTATTGAGGATACATTAAAACCTTTTTTTAAAGTTGTATTCAAACATTTGCTGGTATTAGTGGAACATTTAGAGGGACACACTAAGGAATCAGTGTAAGATGTGGTGGCCATGAAAGGAGCCTCTCAGTTCTCTGCAAGGAATGTAATTGACTTATAGTTCTGAGATCCACTGTGTGTGTGCAAGGGACACTAAGACAGGTCAGTTCCTGGGAGACACAGGACTCTTCTGATGGGGCACTGACTTGGGGGCTCATTATCTTAGCTGAAAATTTCTTAGCACTGCACCTCCAGACATTATCTGTCCAGTCATCCTTCCTATCCTCTTTGCTCCACATGGGTAAGACCTGCATCAGGATCCGATGACTCAGCCTTCTTCAGCTCCCTTCCCATTTTCCCTCACAGATGTTTTCCTAATAAATCTCTTGCACCCACTAATCTCATCTTGCAATTCCGCAGGGTCCAAATTAACACAATACTAATTATGACCTATCTGATTTAGTGATGATAATAATGACAGCATTCTTCAAGTACCAAATGATTTATCTATGTCATCTCATTTTATCCTTACAATAACTTTTTGGGTATTTCATATTATAAATGAGAAAACCAACTAAGTGGATAATTAGCCATTTGAGTGGTTCATTTATCTAGTAAATGGCAATGAAAAGTCTGAATCACTCTGCAATAGTCTTAACAAATATCAGTTGAGGTTCTTAGAGAATCATGTTCACTGTAACATTTTCTTAAACCTCATGAGATATTTTGAGGTTAATGTGACCAATTCATTGACCTGCCATAAGTCTATTATAATTTTTGTACTTTTTGCCCCCACTTTTTAATTTGAATTAAATGGATGACATTTAAAAAAGACAGGCATAAATAGGTACAATTGGTAAGAAATGTTTTTCTTCTGCATAGTTCTTGACAAGTTAGCCATTTGCTCAGGTAAGCACACTCAGCACCAGCCAGATTAAAATTATATTAATTAGCAATAAGAGTAAAGTCCTTTAATGGGATTTCCAGGTCTTGGCTTTGGGGTAGCAGTATAGTCTAGTGAATAAATCCATGGTCTATATTGAAATACATACTCTAAGTAACATTGGGCAAGTTAATTCAAAGATTGCTTTCTCATTTGAAAAATGGGAGCAAAAATAACTACATAGATTTTTGTAAAAATAAGGATGCATGCTGTGTATATCACTTATTACCACTGTGGTACCAATTAGCAACAATCCATAAATTACAGTTATTATGTGTTAATTTTCTTTGACTCTGCTCCCTGCCTAAGCAACAAATAAGAAAAGAATGTAAATATATGTGAATATATATTGGATCAGTGATTTTCTGTTTTTTTTTTTTTTTTTTTCAGACGGAGTTTTGCTCTTGTTGCCCAGGCTGAAGTGCAATGGCACGATCTTGGCTCGCCGCAACCTCTGCCTCCTGGGTTCAAGTGATTCTCCTGCCTCAGCCTCCCAAGTAGCTGGGATTACAGGCATGTGCCACAACGCCTGGCTAATTTTTTGTATTTTTAGTAGAAGACGGGGTTTCTCCATGTTGGTCAGGCTGGTCTCAAACTCCCGACCTCAAGTGATCTGCCCCCACCTCGGCCTCCCAAAGTGCTGGGATTACAGGTGTGAGCCACTGTGCCCGGCAGGATCAGTGATTTTCAAACTTTAGTGTATATGAGAATTACCTGGAGGACTCATGAAAGTAGATTGCTGAGCCCCACCTCAGAAATACTGATTAAGTAGCTCAGAGATGCAGCTGGAGACATTGCAGGTCGCATAAATTCCCCAGGTGCTACTGAGGCTGGGAATTGCAGGAGAGCCACTACTTTATAATCATAAATCTCCACTTCCATCTAGTGGTTGAGTTACAAAATACAATGAATATACAGTTTTAACACGCATTGTTTCATTGAATTCTCCTAACACTCCGTGAAGTAAGTACTGTCTTCACTTTACAAATGGTAAAACTGAGCTGTGAGGGTGATGAAGTAACCTGCCTAATGTTTTTCAGGTATCTGGAGAACTGATGATTAGCTTCAAGGCTGTCAGACTCCAAAGCCAAAGCTCTCAGTCAGTATGTTATCCTGTCTAAACATCCTTCAAACCGTCTTTCCTCGGTAATTCCACTTCTGAGGAAATAACCAGAAATACGGACAAAGAGAGATCAAGATATCTATTATAATATGATTTATAATAGTGAAAATTCATAGGAAACTTTAAGTCCATCATCAAGGGATTGGTAATATAGGGATACTTCAAAATATTTTACAGACAACTGAAGTGAAATATCATGTTTTTTAAAATTTATGGAAATTGATATACAATGGGAAGAGGAAAATGTAGGATTTTGCATAAAGGAGTGACTTTAAGAAAATTCCCGGCCGGGCGCGGTGGTTCATGCCTGTAATCCCAGCACTTTGGGAGGCCGAGGCGGGCGGATCACAAGGTCAGGAGATCGAGAACATCCTGGCTAACACAGTGAAACCCTATCTCTACTAAAAATACAAAAAATTAGCCAGATGTGGTGGCGGATGCCTGTAGTCCCAGCTACTTTGGAGGCTGAGGCAGAAGAATGGCCAGAACCTGGGAGGCGGAGCTTGCAGTGAGCCAAGATCTTGCCACTGCACTCCAGCCTGGGTGACAGAGCGAGATTCCCTCTCAAAAAAGAAAAAAAAAAAAAAAGAAAATTCCCTACACATACATGGGAAAAGACTTGAGGGAAATAGGCCAAAATGTTATTTTTTTGTTTCCTTTTACATTTTAGTATAGAATGTTCCAAATATTCTACAAAGACTGTATATTTTATAATTAGAAAAGTGTTAATCATTATTAAACTTTTAATATTAATACATTAATACTAATTTTGGTGAAATTCTATATTTTTATTCATTTGCATAAGATAAAGAGAGTGGTATTTACTTAGAATCTACTCTGTACTCAGCACAGTGCTATGAGGGCCACATAAGAAGAATAAGAACTAGGTCTCACTTTTTCAATTTTCCTATTTCTTCTATAGGCAAAACTAACACAGGAAAAAATTAGCACACAGTATAAGACACATTTGTGATTAAATATGAAAGATCGGCTGGGTGTGGTGGCTTACACCTGTAATCCCAGCACATGCAGAGGCTGAGGTGTGTGGATCACTTGAGGCCAGGAATTCGAGAACAACCTGGCCCACATGACAAAACCCCTGCTCTACTAAAAATACAAAAATTAGCTGGGTGTAGTGTCCCTTGTCTGTAATCCCAGCTACTCAGGAGGTTGAGGCATGAGAATCACTTGAACCCGGGAGGCGAAAGTTGCAGTGAGCTAAGATCGCATCACTGCACTCCAGCCTGGGCAACAGAGCACAACTGTCTCAAATAAATAAATAAATAAATAAATAAATAAATAAATATTAAAGATCATGTACTGTGAGCCTTCAGGGAAGCTGGGTTGTAAGGAACTCATATCTGGTATCCAGGCTTGCAAATGCATACCTGTGCTGATGACATCAAGAGTTTTCTGGGCTGAGCACAGTGGCTCATGCCTATAATCCCAGAACTTTGGGAGGCCAAGGTGGACGGATCACTTGAGGTCAGGGGTTTGAGACCAGCCTGACCAACATGGTGAAACCCTGTCTCTATTAAAAATACAAAACTTAGCCACGCCTGGTGGCACACATTTGTAATCTCAGCTACTCAGGAGGCTGAGGCACGAGAATTGTTTCAACTCGGGAGGCAGAGTTTGCAGTGAGCCGAGATCATGCCACTGCACTCCAGCCTGGGCAACAGAGCAAGACTCCATCTCACAAAAAAAAAAAAAAAAAAAAAAAAAAGAAAAAGAAAAAAAAAGAAAACAGTTATTTTCTGGAGAGACATTTTCCCTTCTTTTTACGGTGTGTTTTCAAATTCAAAATATGTTTTCTTTTGGTCACACTATACTTTTTTAGAAAAAAGATTTACCTATGCTCAAGACAGCTTGGAAGGGTCATACTATACTTTTTACATTTTACATTGCAGCGATCTCAATGGCAGTTTAAGCAGCAGCGTCTCATAAATTCAGATATGTCAACATATCTGCCAAAACAATTATGTGAACCCATACATTTTGGTGAAATATGAAGTGAGTATCTTGTAATGAAAGTACTCATATTGAGATTTCAAAAAAATCATTTGGAAAAATAAACTAGTGAAACAATAACATTTTTATTTTGAAAGGATAATTCTTAAAAGACAGTTTTATACAGAATAAGTTAATGAATTTTTCAATGTGTGGTTAAAATATAAAACTGGCCAGGGGGAGGGGAATGTAAGCACTAGGGGATGGCCTGGATAATCTACCTCTAAGGTCCCTTCTTACACTGAAATTCTATGATGGAAATGTTGCTGAATATATAAAGCTACAGAGTGGTGGCTCATTCAGCATCCCAGATGGTCGCCTTTCAGGAAAAGCAGACTATGGTGTTTTCATGGGAGTTTTGAAAGTCATTAAAAAATCAATCGATATATATTTATTGGGTACCTTCTATGTTCAAGACACTGTGCTAGGTGCTTTAGAAGCTTCAAGGGCAAGATTCCTTTTCTCAGGAAGTTTTCAACATTGTATTTCCCCAAATGTTTGAGATCTTCTTATGAAGTCTGCCCCTGAACATTTATCCCAAGAAATCTCTTAAAGTTATAAGGTATGCTTTTAGGCAATTCTGAGAATGTTTCCTGCTCTAGGCAAGGGATATCCAGATAATAGGCCAACATGTTATTAATAAGAATAATAATCACTGATGTATTATAAGCAAGGTATATAGAAATATCCAGTTTTCAAAATAATTTACACAATTTATTCAAGATACCAAGAAAGAGTGTCTGTAAATAATTCTGCATGGACTTGAAGAATGTTTAGTAGTAGCACATACTGGTAGAATCACTTATGTTGAACTAGTAAAACAAAACAAAACAAAACAAAACAAAACACAACTAAACATTGAGTTTTTATTTAAGAGAGTGTTTCCCAAAATGTCTTCTACAGATCCTGCGGATTATAACTTGGTGGTGTATGGCAAGTCCTAGTCCTTTTTCCTGGATGTGCAGTCTCAGAGCGGCAGTTTCTTCAGTTCCTCATTCTCCACCTTCCTAAGCCTTTTCCCTAGGCTGCTAGTCCTGGGTATCCTATCTTCCCTTCTCCTTAAATACGTCTCTCTAACTGAACTGTGTCTACTTGGTAGAGACCCTAAGATAACTAAAAAAAAGTAGCTATCAGTGTCTACCATTTCCAAAATAAATTCTATAATGATGGTTAAGCTGGGTCAATAAAAAATTAGGGTACGATTTAGAGAGTGGATACAAAAAGGAAGAGAGTGACATGCGGTCAAGATGAAAATGGTGTAGCAGGGAAAAAGATAAACTGAAGGGAAGAAAGGAGTCAGAGAGGAGAGGGATTAGTTGACAAATGGTACATTGGGAGACAAAACAGATAGGTGGGAAGAGAGGAAGACATAATGGAGGAGGTAGACATAAAGAAAAGACTAGTAATGGTTAAAATAGCGAGCTTAATATGTAAGAAGTGATACATAGAGAGAAAAAGATGAGGAATAGAAAGCTAAATACAGAAAGTTTGAGGGAGAGAGAAAAGAAGGAAGAAAGCTAAGAAAAGGAAATGATAAAGGTAAAGAGAGTGGCAGTGGAAGAAAAAAATGCTTGAAGAGAATATTGAGTAGGAAAAAACCTGACAAGATCAACACAAGAAAAAAATGTACAGTGCATTAGGACTATACTGATTTGTGGATCTCCATGTGTAGAATGGAAAGTTAATCTGCCTTTCAGTCTTGAAAAACCAATTTTGCAAGAATGGAACTTTGAGAGCAAAAAGAGAAGTCATCAGGCAAAAGGAAACTAACTCAGACAAGTAACTTCCAAGTTTCAAGGCAGGGATGGTCATGACCTTCTTGCTTTTTTAAGGTCTGCACTAATTTGTGAAAGTGCTAAATCTGGTGATCCCCAGAGGCCCAATCTCAGCTCCACCTGGGTTGCTACTCCTAGCTCCACCTGGATTGCTACTCCTATTGCTGAGAGGGGAGAAAACTTAAGGATCACCAAGACAGTCAGATACTTAATTAAGTCTTGGGGAAAAAATTTTGGGAACCATTGGTATAGAATGTCAGTGATTTCTCTTCCCCCCAAGAATGCTTGGTTGAGATAACCCTTAGGCCTGAAGTAGTAAGCAGTCTTGTACCTGGTCCTCTGCATTGGTCCCTCTTTGAAGGAATTCAAATGGACTGCGTTCACCTGCATCAAGTGGGTCTGCATTTGTACTCTTAAATTGTTCCCCAGTAGCTAACTCAACCAATGTGTTAGGATTTTCAGTAGGCATAATTGAATCCCCATCAAATGGGCTTTGCCTTCCATTGCTAGATGGAGTTCCAGTGCTGGAAGAGTGATGCTTTGCTAATTTGGAGCCAAAGCATGGCAAATGCAGGATGTTAGATGGTCTTTGTTGCTGTCTCTCACTCTCATTTTCTTGGACTTGACTTTGGATGCCTTCTGGATTGGAGCCTTCATCAGGTGTACCAATAACAAGCTGCTCAGGAGTAAGGTCAACAGTTCTTTCATTGAGCTGGTTGTCTTCAAAAATTTGTTCCAGAATGTTGTTCCCATCTCCTCCAAGATCATTTTTGAGACAAGGTGTATTCTTTGCTTGAAGGGAACCGACTTCAGGAAATGGCATAATTCCCTTTTGGCCCAGTTGATTATTTATAGAACATGGTGTGTTCCTCCTCAGAGTGGACACATCATCTCTAAAAGGGTTTTCATTTTCCATCTTCTCTGAGCTGTTTCTTTGGCCTGGTAGGGTGCTTGTTGGGGAGATGATATGTCTTGTGTGCTTGCTATGACTACCTTCTGTATACAGAGGACTGGTGTCTTGGTTCTCCCCAGGTGCAAGACCATAGGATGGAGTGTAGTCTTGTAGAGCTAGTGGATTGTCCTTGGGTCCTGTGGAGCTACCAGTACAGCAAGAGCCTCTCTGGCTTAGGTGAAATAAATGTGCCTCTTTTTGACCTGATGGGTAACTTTGTGGGATGAAGTCAGGGAAAGATGAATGTTCTCTCTCTGGAGAATTCATCCTAGTCATTTGCATGCCATAGTTCAAATCCTCACCTTCATGCCACATTGGATTTTTCTGAAGCCCAACTGGAGTGTTACTGGAATAGGGCTGGTTACCTTTCTGGTCTGGTGGCCTAGCTGGGGCTTTTTGTAAATGTGTTGCCTGATCCCAGATATTTCTGTTAAAATATGGCCTTCTTTCTTTCTGACCGTGGGCTTGTATCCTGTGGTCCCAGGAATTCCATGAAGGAAATAGATTGCTTTCTTCTGGTCTAACGGCATTATTAACATAGTAACCCCTGCTCTCTGTAGGTGGTGACATAGTAGGAGCTGTATTATATGATGGAAAATTCTCATCCGGGTTCCATGGGTAGAATTCACTATAATAAAAATCCTCCCTTGGTTTTGATGGATTGTCTAAAGAATAGGGAGGATATTCCTTTGGCTGATTTGAGGTATATTGTTCACCTTCATAGTGCCTAACTGTTGGGCCCCCTTTGAAGCTCAACTCTTCACCCCATCTATTTTGTCCAGGAAAGACTTCATCTCCAGTTGGATCAATTGGGTCTTCTTCATTATAAGGGACTGTCTCCTTGTGGTCTGGGGTATTTATGGGGTAGAGTGAACTTTCTTTTTGCCCCATAGTATTGGGAGAATCATCTCTCTCATCCCATGTATTGCTTCTACGGTATGGTGAGTTTTCCCTGGGATCATAGGGGTTATATTCAGGGTAGAAAACCCTTCCTCTAGAACCATGGGAAGGATGGGGTAAATGTTCTTCTTGCCTCCCAGGATGTTCCTTAAAAGGTGGAGAGATTTCTTGGTGGTCCCAAGTATTTCTTCCAGCAGGAAAATGTTCTTTTGCAGAAGGGATTTCCTCAGGGTGTACAGCAGGCTGATATGCACTGTGCTTTAATTCTGGCTGATTAGTTTCTGATTCATATGGGATCCTTCTTGGCACTAAAACCATCCCTTTGGGCAAAATCTGGCTTTGGGTTTGTCCATCAGAATTTGGTACTTTTCTGGAATCTTCCCTTGGGTAATAGGAGTTTTCATGTTGATCAACAGAATTAAAATTTGGGACTGGTGTATAACCCTCAGAGTGAGGCAGTTTATAATTTGATTTATTAACTTCATACTGTTGAGAGTTTCTCCCGGGGCTGGTTGGATTCTTTGTAGGAACTATTATTTGTTCTTTTGGACCCAGGTGCTTCTCCCTTGGATTTTGGATTTTTTCATTGTGAACAACAGGGCCATGTTTGGGACCAACTGGGGCAACATTAGTTCCCATAGGGTGTTTATTTGGCCCCTGAGGCTTTCTTCTGAGATTTGCTGGATTTCCTGCATAATTGGGATAATTGCCTCTTGAAATAGAAGGGTAAACTTTGTGATAAACTGGATTTCCTGGACGAACTACTTGTTTACCTTCCCAAGCGAAGGAGTTCCACTGAGGACCCCTTTGAACTTGTCGATTTCTGTAAAAAGGCCCATTCTGTCTGTGCCCCATGGCAGTACCAGTGGGATACCACCGTCTTCCTGAAGGAAAATTTCTTATATTAGGATTTAGATGATTTTCACGAATATTTGGCTGACTTGGTCTCCATGGGATTTGACTTCCTGGCCCTCCCTGGCCTGAAGTGTTGACTGCAGGGAGTGGGACAATCCCATTTTGAGCTGGAGGGTTGTTCCCAGTGTTCGGTCCTGGGATACTGTTTCCTGTGGGGCTGGTGTCATTTCCACCCTGACTCCCTTTAGGATTTGATTGGGTAGAATTCGTCTCAGTAACTGTTGAATTAGCTGTGGGTTCTGTGCCTGGACTTTCTGCTTTAGGAGGATCTTCTTCTTTGGGTTTTTCAAAATCTTGTTCAAACATTTCTTCTGAATAATAAGGAGGGCGACCCCCAAAGCCATGATATCCAAAATATCCAAAGTAAGGATTCTGTAGGAAAGAAAATGGAAATCAGTATTACCCTTTGTTTTCCACCCTGGTGTTGCTTGGAATTTTTTAGTATAACAGGGAAATCTTATCAGTCACATGTTTCTTTTAACATCATTAGCTTTACTTTCTTTCTTGAAATTTGATTCCTCCTTGGTTTCCATGACCATACTTTTTCTGGTTCTCTCTTCTGGTATTTTTTTCTGACCACTGGTCAGCTTTCTCTTTTTAGGTCTTATATATCTGAGGGTTTTTGTTTTGTTTTTAATGATTTCATCTTCCATTTTCCTAATTTTTCTGTTTTCTTTTTACATATCTCTTTTAAGATTTCTATTGCTCCTGTAATGCCAGCACTTTGGAAGGCCGAGGCAGGCGGATCACGAGGTCAAGAGATTGAGACCATCCTGGTCAACATGGTGAAACCCCATCTCTACTAAAAATACAAAAATTAGCAGGTTGTGGTGGTGCGCGTGCCTGAGGTCCCAGTTACTCAGGAGGGTGAGGCAGGATAATCGCCTGAACCCAGGAGGTGGAGGTTGCAATGAGCCCAGATAGTGCCACTGCATTCCAGCCTGGTGACAGAGCAAGACTCTGTCTCAAAAACAAACAAACAAAAAAAAAAATAAAAGAAGAAGAATCCTATTGCATCAGCCCATGCTTTCAATAGGCATACATGCTAACAACTCCCAAAGGCATAATTCTAACCCACAACACTCCCACCCAAGGTTGAGGCAGCAAAACATCTCCACTAAAGATTTCATGAGTACCTCCAACTGAATGCACCCAGAACTGGGCTCATCTCCTGCCAAATCTCCTCCTCCAATGTTCTATATTTGAGCAACATTCACCACTATCTGTACAGTTTCTCAAGTTTCTGCTCTCTCTTAGTACTCCAGACTATTAATAACCAGGTCCTATAAAATCTAAGCTTTCATCCTTGTTCCCACTTCCTTAATCCACAGTACCCCTGAACTGTTAGAATAGTTTTCTTACTGGCTACTCTGGATGCAGTCTTACTTTCCTTTAATCTTGCTTCTGCATTGCCATCAGAGTAGTAGAGGCTGAGAGTGGGTATATGGAAATTTGGCCCCTTTCCTCTTTAAATTTGTATTTAAAGTTCTCCTTTACAAAATAAACTCTAAATCCCTTAGAATAACATACAAAGCAGTACAACATGCTGCTAAAGAGTGGGGCTCTAGGCAGATGTGCATTAAAATCCCCATTCCACCAGTATTAGTAGTATGATTGTGGGTTAACCTTGGTTTATTCATTTGTAATATGGGGATGATAATAAAATAACGTCTACCTCATAGGTTGTCATGAGGGTCAAATGGGACAAAATGAGTACAGCTCAGTGCCGGGTACTTAGTGCCTGATAAGTGTTATATATTATATAATAATATAATTTTTTAATAATAATCTGGGCTATAACTATTACTTTCAGCCTCATTTCCTCCCCCTTGCACTTTATGCAGTTGCAAATCGCAACTACTCTGAATTCTCTGGGTTCTCTATTCTTTTTATGTTTCAGTGCCTTTGCACACAGCTCATTCATATTGAAACTTCTTCCACCGACACATTTATTCCCCTGGCAAACTTGACTCGTCCTTCAGAGCTCAGTTTGATTTCTACCTTCTGTGTCTTGACTTCCATGGGCAGAATTAGGTCCTATTCCTAGGAGTCCACAGCAGTACAGGTTTCTGTCATCACAATCATCCCACTGAATTTCAGTTGCCTATTTTCCTGGGATTCTTCCATTTAATTCTCTCATGTGAAGATTTGGAATGAAAACATTATGTTTCTCATCCTTGTTTTCCAGTACCGAGGAGTGGAGAATGCTCTTAATAAATTTTCATTTAATGAATGATTTAATCATCACGAATTCTGTCAGTCAGTATGTTTGTTAGACATTTGTGTGGCATTTAAATCGTTTGATTTTTCTTTTAAAACAAATGAAATATAAAGAAAAAGTATTTTAATCCCCATTTGTTGATGGAGATGAGACAGACAGGTGAGGAAGTAACAAGATCATGCAGGAAATCAGGTAGTTCCCTCAAGCGGTAGAATACAGACATCTTAGTTTTTGAGACAGGGTTTCTCTTTGTCGCCCAGGCTGGATCGCAGTGGCAAGATCAGGGTTCACTGCAGCCTTGACTTCCCAGGCTAAAGTGATCCTCCCACTTCAGCCTCCTGAGTAGCTGGGACCACAGGTGCATGCCACCATATTTGCCTAACATTTATTTTAGTCTCCCTATGTTGCCCAGGCTGGTCTTGAAATCCTGGGCTTAAGTGATCCTCCTGTCTCAACCTCCCAAAGTGTTGGGATTATGGTGTGAGCCATTGTGCCTATCTAAATTCAGATTTCTTTACTTTTTTGTTTTTTGAGACTGAGTCTTGCTCTGTCGCCCAGGCTGGAGTGCAACGCTGAGATCTTAGCTCATTGCAACCTCCCCGTCCTGGGTTCAAGCGATTCTTCTGCCTCAGGCTCCACAGTAGCTGGGATTACAGGCCAGCACCACCACACCCGGCTAATTTTTGTATTCTTAGTAGATTTCACCATGTTGGCCAGGCTGGTCTCAAACTCCTTACCTCAAGTGATCCACCCGCCTCAGCCTCCCAAAGTGCTGGGATTATAGGTGTGAGCCACCTGTGCCTGGCCTGAATACAGGCTTCTTAAAGCCTATGGTAACTGCCTGGATCTTTTGGCTTCCTTTCTTATCTTATGCATATGAAAATTTGAAGTGCCAGTTTCTAGGTTGCATACAGTTACCTGAATCATTTTTATTTGGGGTTATTTCATGATACATTTGAGAGCGCCTTATACCATTACTGACACAGTCATCTTCAATGTTATTTTATGAACAAGCGCCTTATACCATTACTGACACAGTCATCTTCAATGTTATTTTAAGAATAATCTCTGCCAGGTGCGGTGGCTCATGCCTGTAATCCCAGCACTTTGGGAGGCTGAGGTGGCTGGATCACCTCAGATACCAGTCTGGTCAACATGGTGAAATCCCATCTTTACAAAAATACAAAAATTAGCCAGGTGTGATGGCACATACCTGTAATCTCAGCTACTCGGGAGGCTGAGGTATGAGAATTGAATTGCTTGAACCCAGAAGGTGGAGGTTGCAGTAAACTGAGATTGTGCCACTGCACTCCAGCCTGGGTGACAGAGCGAGACTCTGTCTTACAAAAAAAAAATAAAAAATAAAAAATAAAAAAAAAGAAAAGAAAAGAAAGAAAGACAAGAAAGTGGCAGTCATTGCAGGGACTGAGCAGAGGAGCGACAAGATTAGACTATTGTTTTCACAGGGTCACTCTGGCTGCTATGCTAACAATAGATTGTGAGAGATGAAAAGACTTGCTTACAAAATGTATATATACATAATCTTAAAGCTGAAAGGGACCTCTTAGAGCAAGTAATGCCAACCTCTCTTTTGTTTGAGACAGTCTCGCTCTGTCACCCAGGCTGGAGTGCAGTGGTGCTATGACTCACTGCAACCTCCACCCCCCAGGCTCAAGTGATGTCCCTCCTGTCTCAAAAAAAAAAAAAAAAAAAAGAAAAGAACAGTCTGTCCCCCACCCCCCAGTAAAGCTATTAAGTTACCACAGTTCACTGAAGACATATCACATATACAGGGAAAAAACAGTAAGTTCCAGGGGGGTGGGGTGCTATGTCACAATCACTAAAATGATATAGTGCTGGAATATTAAGAGTATATCACTCTGTGATATACATTTGGTTCTTCTCCTAGTGTGGTATAGTAAAAAGGCCCATTGAACAGAGTGACAGAAGACTTGGGTGCGGGGTTCAGTTTATCCATAACTTAAAAGTGAAATTGAGTAGTAACTGATCTTTTCTTGGCTTCAATTTATTTGTATTAATATAATCAGGAAGTTAGATATCACTTAATTTCCTCTTGAGGATAACATTCTAAGAAACTCTTACTTTTTTTCTCTTTTTATCACTGTCTGGAGTCCAGCATCAATCTTTGGACCGCTAGCTTGATTTGTTTCACTTTTTTATTTTCTAAAAAATCACGGAAGCTTGAGCTACAGGTTCATGTGTTGGATTTTAACTTTTTTATTAGATGTGGATAAAAAAGCAGTGGTGAATAGACTGTAATTTCCAGTGGAGAATATAGTTTTACTTGTACTTACCCCGCCTTCTTCATTGCTGGCTGGTGGGCGTCCATAACCTGGTGGCGGTAACCTCTGAGAAGTGAAAAACACAGTGAACACAGGAGAAAACCACTTTCGATGCTGCCATTTGTAAGACTCAGGGTGTCTAAAAATAGCTCAAGTCAGTGATCGAGCTCAGTTAGTACTCTGAGCTTTTAGCTTTTGAATTATTAGCTCTCACAGTCCAGCTGCTAAGAATTATGATCTAACAGTGAACACTGGTAAATACAAAGGCTTCAGCTGGATCCCAGATTATCCTACTTAAAATACTCTGTATGGCTGCATCTCCTGGCAATCCTCCTTACCACCTCTAACACTCAAAACATACCCTCCACAACCCCCAACAAACACACACCATGCACACACATACAGAGAGAGAGGGTGAGAGAGAGAAATTTGAGTGCTGTTAGAATCCAAGCATCCATATTAGAGCATCTAATAATAGAGATTAAGTAACAATGTTGTTTTTAGAATGTGGCTTCATGTTTAGGGAGACAAACTGCAAACTGACAATCCTTGGATTATTACTATGATATTTTTATTTGACTAAAGTTAATTCTCCTAATCAAACTTGGAGGCCGAGTTTCTGCCTCTCAAGTTTTATGTAGATGAGATTAATAGTTACTTCAGCATTAGAATCATGTTTATCTGTTTTTAAAATCTTTACCTTATACTGCCTTAACTTCCTTAGTTCAGCATAGGTAATAAAAGAAAGTCACTCTTTCAAGGAGGAAAAATGTAAGGAACTCTTACTCTTTAAAATGAATTGTTCCTCATTGATAAAAAGCCTTCCTGGTTATAGAGTTGTAGACAAGGAAAACCTATGTCATAGCTGAATGAACAGTCAACAAATATTTCCTGTTGTTTTGTTTGTTTAGCAGCAACTGGTCGTTAATATTTCTTTAGTTCAAAAAGTTTATTTTGCCATTCATATTTTTAACGCCTATGATGCAATTTCAGTATTATCTTTTATTTTAATGATTTTAAACATTTAAGATTCTTTGAGGCTTTTTGTAAATAATATTTTGCAAGATTTTTTTTTTTTTGAGACGGAGTCTCACTCTGTCACCTAGGCTGGAGTGCAATGGCACGATCTCAGCTCACTGAAACCTCTGCTTCCTGGGCTCAAGTGAGCCTCCTCCCTCAGCCTCCAAATATCTGGGATTACAGGTACCTGCCATCACACCCAGTTAATCTTTGTATTTTTAGTAGAGATGAGGTTTCACCTTGTTGGTCAGGCTGGTCTTGAACTCCTGACCTCAGGTGATCCGCCTGCCTGGGCTTCCCAAAGTGCTGGGATTACAAGCATGCACCACTATGCCTGGCAAATTTTTGTATTTTTTGTAGAGACAGGGTTTCACCATGTTGGCCAGGCTGGTTTTGAACTCCTGACCTCAAGTGATCACCCACCTTGGCCTCCCAGAGTGCTGGGATTACAGGTGTGAGCCACCGTGACCAGCCCCAAGATTCTTTATAATGATATATCTGTGGCTAGAAACAGTAAGATAGGATGAAAATGTCTTAGTCTAATTATAGCTCACCCTATGGTTTTCAAACTCCATTTTGTCCTGTGTCCCAATTTCCCCATTACATTAAATGAAGATAATTCTTTTTTAAAAATTTCTTGCCGGGCGCGGTGGCTCACGCCTGTAATCCCAGCACTTTGGGAGGCCGAGGCGGGCGGATCACAAGGTCAGGAGATCGAGACCATCCTGGCTAACACTGTGAAACCCCGTCTCTACTAAAAATGCAAAAAATTAGCCGGGCGAGGCGGCGGGCGCCTGTAGTCCCAGCTACTTGGGAGGCTGAGGCAGGAGAATGGCGTGAACCCGGGAGGCGGAGCTTGCAGTGAGCCGAGATCGCGCCACTGCACTCCAACCTGGGCGACTAAGCGAGACTCTGTCTCAAAAAAAAAAAAAAAAAAAAAAAAAAAAAAAAAAAAAAATTTCTTAAGGATGTGGGGAAATAGTAATGAAGTAGCACAACCTTTTAATGTTAATTTATTAGCTAAGTTATTTGTATCTGTTTGGGGATTTAGGTTTTATTTATGTCACTAATTTGTCTGAGTATGAAATTCAAAAAATTCTCTGTTCCTTTTCTGCATGATTACTGATGCGCTGGTTTTGTTTCATACCATCTACTGATTGGTATATGGTATTCCATTAGAATGTATGAATTTATATTAATTTAAACTATAACATACTAATATTATTTTTCACTTATAGTGTAAAGAAAAAAACAATTTATCACCTGTGGAATTTGCCATGGTGGTGGATAGAGGAATAGCCCATTTCCAAATGGTGGGAATGCCTAGAGAGAAAGAAAGAATCAGAGTGATGTGGTATTGAGAAGAATACATAAAAAAAAATGAAGCAAACCAACTAAATACAATTGAAACTTGGCAGTCTACATTTCACTTTGCATTAAAGTGTGTGTTTTTTATAGGGCAAAGATGATAATGATAATAACAATTAGTATTATTGGACACACGTTCCAGGCTCTGTGCTGAGCATTTTATATTGTTAAACTCATTTCATTCTCATATAACCATAGAAGATATAAACTATTACTATTCCCATTTGACTTAAGAACATGAAGTTCAGAGAAGTTTGATCACTTGCCCAAAATCTCATAGTTCGTAAATGATTGAAGCCAGGATTCCAATCCAGGAGTGTCTTTTCATTCAATTTTGTGTTCCCTACATCTGTAATAGTGTCTGATAATAAGTGTTAACTGACCAAAAGCCAGTGTTTTCTTTTTAGTTTTTGAGACAGAGTCTTTCTCTGCTGCCCAGGCTGGAGTGCAGTGGCATGATCTTGCCTCACTGCAACCTCCGCCTCCTGGGTTCAAGCGATTCTCCTGCCTTAGCCTCCTGAATAGCTGGGATTACAGGTGTGTGCCACCAAGCCCAGCTACTTTTTGTATTTTTAGTAGAGACAGGGTTTCACTATGTTGGCCAGGCTGGTCTCGAACTCCTGACCTCAGGTGATCTGCCTACCTTGGCCTCCCAAAATGTTGGGATTACAGATCTGAGCCACTGTGCCTGGCCTAAAAGCCAGTATTTTTGAAGCTCCCCCCACACTGGATGAGCTCTTGAGAAACCATTTGCACATCTTCTTACCTTGTGTCATACTAGTACTGGAAGCAATGTTAATTTAAGAGCAATATTTTAGAGCATCAAAGCATAGATCTGGATGAAACTTGGAAACCATTTAGTTTACTCATGGGGAAACTGAAACCTAGAAAGGTGAAGTAACTTGTTCAATATCATACGACTAATAAGGACCAGGTATAGGACTTGAATCTTTGATTCTCAACTGTTAGATTAGTGCTCATGTTATTACACCATGTTGTCTCTGTAATTTAAAAGGAGCTTTTAAAAGGCAACAGTATTTGGGTAATTTGAACCAAACAAGATTGGAGTTGACTTGCCATGCAGTTTTGGATGCATGTCAAAACAAAAGATGGTACTGCAACATAGCACCTGTATTGAAGTGTGTATATGGGGGTGGCATGGCCCTCCAAATCTCTCCGAGGCTATTTACAGATATGGAATTTTTCTGTGCAAGTCTCACCTGAGGTGGCTGAGCTTCCTCTTCGGGCTGGGCTGGAGTATGCGATGGCTGCTTCAAAGGCGGCTTTTGTGGTGGCTTTTTTGACTGAGTCTGGTTGGGTTTCTGGGTTTCTTGGGTCTGATCAGTCTTATTATGACGTTTTTGTGCTGAGGGTTTCTGTGGGTGCCATGGTGGTGGCTGAGGCCACATGGGCATCTGGTACTGTGGAAATTGCTGAGGGAGACCGTTTCCAAAGAAGGGCCCCAGGTGTGCCAACTGAAAGGGTAGCAAATAATAGTGAAATCGTAATAGAGTTGAGGTTCAGTCTCTCTCCATCCTCTAACGTCATCGTCCAAAACTCAGTCAAAGAGCTTAAAAGTCCTATGGAACTTAACTATGGAAGCTTTGAGATCTTTAGTTAGATTTTCCTTACACACAGTCTTACAGAATTAACTTCAGTCTTCTAGAAAGCCAAACAACCAAAACAAACTAAAAGGCAGAACTAGGTGAGAAATCTCAGCTTAAGAATTTGACTGATGATTTTCTAACTCTGAAACTCTAACTCAGGTCGGAAGTATACAAGTCAGGTTACAGAAAATTTAATGTTGTATTCAGAACCCATGTGATTTGTTATAAGGCTGGATAAAGAAGAGAAAAAACAAAAATAAGATAAAGTAAGTGAGATTGTAAAGCAAAAAATAAAAAACAAGAAAAATAGGAAAAGAGAGGATAAAGATTCAGTCTGTGTAAACACATTTATATGGTGTCTGCGTTTCTTGGTTACAGGTGGATCCTCATTAAATCCATTTTTGTTATCAAAATCGCCACAATTACAAGGTTGGGCAGGGAAGCAAAAGTAGTTATAATCTAAAAATGTTAATTTATAAATTTATGATAATTTATAAAAATGCTAATTTCTAAATTTATGATAATTTATGTATGGTCAGTCTTGCAACATCAGTTCTCATCAAAATATTTCCTCCCTGGTTTAACACCTATCTCTATCCCCAGTCTTCATTAATTAGTTTCTTGCTATCTCTTGGATGATGTATCCATGCTTTGTGGATTGCTGAAATTCAAAATTGCAAACAACTAAGTTGGTAAAAATTTCAAATCACAGGCAAAGTCACTAAAACTAAAAACAAGGGTATGAAAAAGTTGAGCCAATCAAAAGCTGAGGAAGAGGAAATTTACAATGATTATTTTAATCAAAGAACTTTAAAAGAGAATGACTTGAATAAAAAGGATTACAAAAAAATGGATGTAGTCCTTGATTTTCCCCTCAAAATGGCCCTCATGATCATTTCACGGAAATCAAAAGTGATGTGTAGTGTTATTGTGCTAACATAGAATTTTATCAGAAAAATTGTGCCAAAGAACCACCTGATACTTGATTTATCAGTTTGTTCTGATAATTAGCATACAGTGACAAGAATAACCTATATTTATTTAAAGAACATAAAACTTGCTTTGTAACTGTAGTGTTATCTTTCAAGATAATCCAAGTAAAATTTATCCCCCACCAGTACTTACTCTGTTATTTTTATTGTCATTATTTGTGACATCTTATGTGATATTTTCACAGAACTATTTTTTCTTGACTATACATTTGAGACTCAGTCTCAAATAAATAACATTTCTAATTAGTAATTATTTGGATTTACATGAAAGAACAATAGTAATGAATAAGAAGAAAATTTGGTGTGAGAGGATGGGGCAATACTTTTTCCATCTTGAAACTTTTGTAATGATTACATTATACTTAAAACATGTGGATTGGTGTCTCTATTGGCTAAGGCAAACTTTATAATGGAGTTATCTAGATAAACTAGAAATCACCAGAAATAACATAAAGAAAAACTTACATGTGGGAGGGTCATAAAGTTGAATTGATTATACCGCATCATCTGCAACCAAAGGAATCCATTAATATGATACAAAGTGAAACTTTTATTAAATCAATGCACAAATCATAAAAAAATAAGTAAAATTTCTTTTTCAACCTGAGAACTTCCCAGTGTAAAAATTTCCGATTTTAATGCACAACAGTCATATTATCTTTTACTACTTATGCTTGAATTTTAAGTAAGTGTACAATTAAATTTTAAGAAGCTTCTCAGGCACTTTAACTTTTAAGTCAGAATTTTATTTTGAGAAGAATCAATAAAGAATCACAGAAAATAAAAATCTAGTCTACTCTAAAGTTTTTGAATGTTCTGTTCTATCCTTTGAGAGTTCAGGATTTGAGAACATGAGAATTATGTGACAAGATGATTAATCTTTCTGATATGTATTGAATTTGATTAATGATCTGGGCTATGAGTCATGTAAAAGATATTTATATTTTTAAGCATCTACCTTCTAATAACCCTTGATACTATTGGTCACTTTTGCTAGCTAAAAAACTTAGCAAATAAGGTAACATCAACTAGATTTTAACACAAATCCACATTTACTTTGAAAGGGAACATTGAAGTACATAGGTAGGCTGATGGCTGGGGAAATTACTACTTTGCCTCGATTTGAGAGTTTAAGACTTCCAACTCTCCCTCTTTTTACCTCTTTCATAAGAAATATTATATATCAGACAATTTTCCAATGTTCTCCTTTTTAATAAACTTGTGAGATAGGACTCTGGATAACGTCTCCCCTGAGACTGAACATACATACCTCCTCACTTTTACTGCTAAATCCAGGCATTCGGGGCATGTGCATCTGGAAGTAAGAGAATGCCAGTGACAAATGCAGAACATCAGCTGAAATAAGTTCAACAATGTTCCTAAGCTATACAATGATAGAACACAAAGAGAAGAGCTAACATTTAAAAAATACTCACTGGCATAGCAACAGAATTACCAAGAAGCCCTAGAAAGACCAGGAGAATCTTCATTTTTCCTTTTGGTACCTAGAATAAAAAACTGATTTTTATTTTTGGTCTGTGAAATAAGTATGCTTAAGGCACTCTGCACTTACCTAGCTACTAGCCTACTTGTCTGTCAAGGAGAGTATGGAAATAGATAAGGTCCCTGCTGCCATTTTTATTTTATGTCAAGAAACTATTAGATAGTTATCACCTGGTACTTTTCAAGCTGCCAAAAGAGTCAGATTAAAAGGAAATATAAAAGTGTGTGTGTGAGAGAGAGAGAGAGAGACAGAGAGACAGGGAAACAGAGAGAGAGAGAGAGAGAGAGAAAGAGAGAGATTTCATAGCACCAGAATGTGAAAATTAGAAATTAGGAGGTTATCCCCAAAATAGGAATATTGATGGGGTTGAGTTTCTAGTTACTAGTTGATTTGTAAAGGAATAGTGATGTCCAACTACATTCATCGTACCGAATAATCTTAGTTTCAAGGAGGGCACACTACAAAATCAAAACTTTGTGCTACTTTCTAAGACGTTGTAGAAAATATTCTGTTACATAGAGACTAAGTAAACTGGAATATTCAGAATTATTTTTTTCCTCTATTGTTCCTATTGTTATTATTATTATCATCATCATCACTTCCTTTAAAAATCACTTATGTGACCAGGTACGGTGGCTCACACCTTAATCCTAGTACTTTGGGAGGCTGAGGGGGGCGGATCACCTGAGGTCAGGAGCCCGAGACCAGCCCAGCCATCATGGTGAAAACTTGTCTCTACTAAAAATACAAAAATTAGTCAGGCATGGTGTCTCACACCTGCAATACCAGCCACACGGGAGGCTGAGGCAGGAGAATCACTTGAACCCAGGAGGCGGAGGTTGCAGTGAGCCGAGATCGTGTCGTTGCACTCCAGCCTGAGCAACAGAGCGAGACTCTGTCTCAAAAAAAAAAAAAAAAAATCACTTATGTTCTAAGGTGGTTAGGAAAATAGGGAGAAATAGGAAATAGGCAGAATAGTAAATTTATCTCTTTATTAGATACCTTGATTAAACATATAGACTTATGTATGAAGTTTGGAGATTGTTTTTAACGGGGTTCATTCATTTATCCCACTCTAGTTAATTGTGAAAGACTTGTAAAATTAAGTCTTGTATTTACATCTTTGAACAAAGTTTATTCTGAACCACTTACTTGAGTAATTTCTTAAGAAAACTTTCTATTTGCATATACAATAGAGGAAAATAAAAGATTTTAATCAGAATGATTCATTTTCATTGTATATCAGATATAGCCCATTTCCTAGCATAGTAACCAACATGTAGACACCCAGTTGTTATTCATTCCTTTCGTTCTTTCTTCCTTTTCTGGACATAAAATGCATCTAGCATAATTGGACCAATGCCTACCCTTCTGTTTACTTCCTATAGGAGCAACATAAATGATGCTTTAGCATTTTTATAATGGACATTTTCCTAAATTGTGGGTGTAATGAGTTTTCTTTCATATATTAGAAAAAATGGTAGAATGTAATTAAACAAAGGAAGCAGTGGTATGTAAATACCTTTCCTACTGTTTAAAGATTTTCAGAGTTAGAATATCATAGAGAATGAAAAACAACAGCTGAAACTAGTGTGTTTAGTATAGGATACAACAATATGTGGAAACTAATAAAGAGAATACTGGTGAAAGTTTTCTTTGCTAAATGTTTCTAAGATTATGGCCCAAGATTTAAGGGTACTTTTGGATGGTTAATTTCTGCCTTGCTTAATCATTCATCTCATCTCTCTAGTAGCTGTCACAGTGATTCTTGATAATATATATAGCCTTTATATTTGCAAATAGAAAACTCATTTTCTCTTCTGTAAAATTAGTGTATTGTGTTGGATGACTGAGATCCCTTCCATCTCTAACAGTTCATGATTAAAATCTATAATTAGTTATTTTTTGAGTTGAAAGTAACACTCATAATGATTGCCACAAAGTACAATGACTTTGTAAGTTCTTCTTCCATTCCATCTGTGAAACCAGACGCTCTTTAATTCTTCTGATATATTTCAGTAGTGTTTGGCCCTCTCAAGTGTATTTCTGACAGTATCTAGTTTGAGAACCTGTATGTATTGGCAAAAATAAATGAAAGTACTCACCAAGTTGTCTAGTTTAGGAAAAGAGGTTCCATGCCTGCACCGAAGCACCAACATTTTTTTTCAGCAAAATTTTTATAAGCCTTTAAGAAAAATACAGCTTTAGCATGAGAAGAAACTAAATAATAGAAATGGAACAAATAAATGAAATGAATAGCAAAGCTTCAGTTCTAAGGCAGAACATGTCATGTTAATTATTTTATCCAGTCATACCTGTATTAGGGGGCCACAAAATCAAGTTTAATCTTCTGTTGCTTTAAAAGTAGGATGAAAGCTAAATCAGAGAGGAAATGACACAGGCACTGTATTTTGAGATACTTCTAGGGCAATGGTGACAAAACTAGACTTCACTATGGGGAAATGTACAAAGTCACAGTATTAAAGGAGGTCTAAGAAGGCTGGAAAAAACTTATAAGAAAAATAAATGCACCAAATAAACTGAGGAGTTTAAAGTTTTATCAGAAGATTAGTCTGCATACAATGACTACACAACCAACAACAATGAATGAAATAAGGAGAATTAACCAACATCTAGGAATTAAATTCATTATTTGGCACTATATGTAATTTATGTTGATAATCTCTAATACTTACCCAATGCCAATTAGAAGCTGTAATATATAAAAAATAATTTTTACTTGAACTTTGTTAGCTTGCCTTTGAAATATATTCTTAATGGTCTATAGTGGAAATGACTACAAATTGCTGAAGCCAGGGAGATCTCAAGAAGCAAGACACATTTATTTCTTAATGATAAAACAAAAATTCTTCAGTCAGATATCATGTGCAGCATCAAAAAGGCTCAAAATAAAAAGATTCCTCCTTGGCAGAAAGCTTGGCCCAGCAAGGTTCCATTTAAGCACTGTTGTAGACCTGCATAACCAATCAGCTTTGAGGAAAATGGTTTTGCCATCACAAGAGTTTAAAGTGAAAAACACACATCAAATTTAAAATTTAGAATGTGTTATTATAGGAGCTGTCAAGTCAAGTCTCTTATTATGTATAATAACAGTCCAGGAAAATGAGCTTACAGCAGTGAGATTTAGAAGATGCTTCCCTTGGTGAATTTGGGCTTTGAGGTATAGAAACTTTGTTTATAACAAAGATATTTTGGGAACAAAGGCGAATATTATCTGTATGCTATTTACATAAGTCAGTTGCCTTCATCAAAAGGCAGACTAATGTATATATTTACTTAATATACATTTTTATGTAATTAAAATGAACTAGAATGTTATAACTATGGATGGCAACTCAGCGACTTGATTTAATTTGTATTACATAAAGCTAGCAGGACATAGTGTTCTTTTTGAAGTCAAATATAATCCAGTCACTGGGGATTCAGACTTTTAGATGAGTCGGGTACAATGGCAAATGAAATCTCGGCTATCATGATAATACAACCTAATGAAGACAGGACTTGAGAAATTCACTGAAGTAGTTATGTTATGGATTTTTTTCCTGAAATCTGACTTTCCATAATAAAGATTTCACTTTCAAATAAATGTGCCAATTACACTTTTAATTGACAAGAGCAAGCTTTGCTATCTTTGCTTAACTTGGATTCTCCTGTTCTGTTATGGCTTTACAAGAGAAAACATTTGTTGTGGTGATGTTTGCTTATTTTAATGTTGGGATTTAAAAACCAAGAAAGATTGGATTTGATGGCAAAACCTGGTTCCTACCTGGTATGATTGTGTATGTATGTTAATCCAGTGGTTGCCCATAGTGCTGTTCTTCCAAGGACAGAGAAGTGCTGTGTCATTCGTTTTGGGCCAAATAACATTGTATTTCTTAGTGCCTCCCTGCTCCACGTATTTAGTGCCACAAATAATAAAAATGTACTAGAATATATGACTTTAAATGAAGCTAGGACTATCTTTTAACTCTACATGTATCCAAGACGTGCAAAGTTAAATGTGCTTCAAGTACCTGCTTGCCTTTGTCTGATTTTGTAGAAACTGAGTAGTATTTATCACGCTGTGTGCACATTGAGATGAATTTGCAAATGGTAGGACATTTATGGAACAGTGGCCTACAGTGTGTTCTTGGAAGTGAAATGGGAGTTCTGATGCTGGATGGCCTGGCCTATCCTGTGCCCATTCATGTAGAGGGTAATTTTTGATTTTGGCTTTACCCATATAGGTTATTGGGAGTTGCCACTAAACCTCACTTTTGATAACTTTCCTCTATTTACCCTTGTTCTCTTGGCCACAAGAGTGATTAGTTGTCATGAAATAATTTATGTTTCTAAAATCCAGCCAAGCTATTGAACGAGTGATTTCTTAGTAGTGTTGGATTGGATTGGGAGAATTACCAAATTTTCTTTCATGGAAA
The DNA here is from genome assembly GCF_024542745.1 of Macaca thibetana thibetana. Lineage (NCBI taxonomy): Eukaryota > Metazoa > Chordata > Mammalia > Primates > Cercopithecidae > Macaca > Macaca thibetana. The sequence continues at coordinate 122,773,443 of NC_065582.1, read as the reverse complement.
AAAAAAAAAAAAGAAGTGCTCAAACTATACATTTTTTTTTTTTTTTTTTTGAGACAGAGTCTGGCTCTGTCACCCAGGCTGCAGTGCAGTGGCGTGATCTTGGCTCACTGCAACCTCTGCCTCCTGGGTTCAAGCAATTCTCCTGCCTCAGCCTCTCATGTAACTGAGATTACAGACATGAGCCACCATGACCGACATATAAAATGTTTTGAAATCAGTCCTTTATGACTTTTTTCCCCTTCACTTTATCTCTATTTACTCTGTAAATTATTTTTCCCTTCAGACAATTATAACTGTTTGTGAAACATGTTTACGATTTGGCTTAAATTTTAAAAAAATGTATCTCTTTGATTTTTTCTCTACATTACCCTTCTCAGTCTTAAAACAAGATGTGTTAACCTGGGAGCTGAAACCTAAGAAATTGCATATAAGAATTTGTGCATTTGTGTGTAAATGTTCCTTTTTTTCTCCCCCTGAAAAAGAACCCGTATTCTCCAGGGGGCCTGTGAACTTCTTACTTCTCTTTGCCTCCACTTTTTAAGATCCTCTCATTGCTCTAGATTTTAAGCCAGCAGGAGCAGAAAAGTCTTTTAATTTCATCCTCTAGATGTGAAGGAAAGAGGCTGGGTTTTGGAATTGCCAGATCTAAGTTTAAACCTTCCACAAATTATCCAGCTGTTCAATTTCCTGTTCAGTAAAATGAGGGTAATATTACCTTCCTCATAAGTTTCCTCTAAGAAATGAATGAAGTAATAAATATAGCTTGGGCAACAAAGTGGGACTCCATCTCTACAAAAAAAAGATATTAACCAGGCACAGTGGTGTGTGCCTGTAGTCCCAGCTACTTGGGAGGCTGAGAGGGCTCCTCAAGGAGCCCAGGAGGTCAAGGTTGCAGTGAGCCTTGATCGCACCGCTGCCCTCCAGCCTGGGTGAGACAGAGAGACACCTTGTCTCAAAAAAAAAAAAAAAAAAAAAAAAAAAAAGTGAAATGCCTGGCTCCTAGTAGCTGACTATCAGTGACTGATCAATACACAAAGGTACTTTATTGTTCCACATTACACCTTATAATTATTTACTAAGGATTTAAGAACAATAAATGCAGCCATAGTTCTCATAGCTCTCAGAGCAAAGAGATCCTCTTCTAAGAACAACTATGAAGGTAAAGTTCTGTGGATTATTATTAGCAGAGCGCTCCAACACTGCAGGATCACTGAATGAAGCACCTGAGATAAAGTAGTGTCTTAGGGATACATTACTGGTGCCAAATAGTGTCTAAGCCTCCACAACCTTGAATTCTTTCTGAAACCATTCATTCCTATAGCCTGTTCTCAGGCTGTAAATGTGAGAGACCCTTCTATCAAAAGAGAAGAGGAGGTGCAGTTTAATCCCTCACAAATTAAAGGGTTAATAATGCTTTATTCCACAAACATTTCCTGAGCTTTCTCTTCATGCAAAGCCCTGACTTGGGTGCCCACCCAGCCTGCATAGAGTATTAGGATAGCAAATTTTCTGAGTCAGAACTCAGTGGTGGGTTCAAATTCTGCCTCCTACAACTTACTCGTTTTAGAATCTTGGTCAAACGACTTAATCTCTTTAAACCTCAGTTCCTCATTTGTAAATGGGAGATAACATTCTCTTCATGGGTTTGTTAGGCAGATCATGAGGTCAGGAGATCCAGACTATCCTGGCCCACATGGTAAAACACTGTCTCTACTAAAAATATCAAAATTAGCTGGGCGTGGTGGTGGGTGCCTATAATCCCAGCTACTTGGGAGGCTGAGACAGGAGAATTGCTTGAACCAGGGAGTCAGAAGTTGCAGTGAGCCAAGATCATTGCACTCCAGCCTGGGCAACAGAGCAAGACTCTGTCTCAAAAAAAAAAAAAAAAGAAAAAAAAGGGAATTTAGTGGGATAACTTATTTAAAGTTCTTAATATATACTTCAACTAAACATTATAAATAAATTGATAAATGTTAGCTATTATTATCATTAGAGCTTTCTCAATAGTTGTTTTATCTGCCCACAGTCACATTTCCTAAAGATTTCTGAAGAATGTTTCTCATCATTGTGCTTACTTATTCATTAAAAAAAGACAGCAAACAAAAAGCCTCCCAAAGAAAAACTGAGCATCTCCACAGAGTATAGAAAAAAGGAAACTAGGTTGGGCATGGTGGCTCACACCTGTAATCCCAGCACTTTGGGAGGCCGAGGCGGGTGGATTACCTGAAGTCAGAAGTTCGAGACCAGCCTGGCCAACATGGTGAAACCCCGTCTCTACTAAAAATACAAAAAAATTAGTCAGGCGTGGTGGCGGGCGCCTGTAATCCCAGCTACTCTGGAGGCTGAGGCAGGAGAATCGCTTGAACCTGGGAGGTGGAGGTTGCAGTGAGCTGAGGTTGCCTGGGCATCAAGAGCAAAACTCTGTCTCAAAAAAAAAGAAAAAGGAAAAGAAAAAAGCAAACTAGATCACAGTGTTTATCAGATTTTATTTAATTTAAATTCTACTTTTTGTCTACTAATAAGAAAGTTGCTCAGTGAAGTCAGTGAGTAACTATTGTTGGGTGGTGATTATTAATATTTGGATCACCCTCAGAGGTGGTGTTTATTTCCTGGGCTTCTAGCAATAAGAACTCTCTTATATGTACTCAAGATCAGCTTCTTTCTCTCTTCACCTTGAGGAGAAAATAAAACCCTATGGTTAAGAAAACAGGCGTTGGGGTTGGAAATACTCAATAATATATACACTGTGCTTACAACAGTGCCTGACCCAGTAAGTGTTTCAGATGGGTTAGGTGTCATCTCATCATGGAAATAATACATTATATCTCATTACATTTCTTACAACAATTTTATGGTTTATTTCTTCCTTTGCCATAAAAAGAAGTATGTGACATTCTGTGTTTTCCTGTCACTCTGGTTACTAGGAAACTCAGAGCTAAATTTGATGCCTAATTAACAGTGGATCCAGGTTATATGAGCCAAAGCTAATTAGATTTTAAGGGATCTCTTTAAGAAAATGAACACAAAATTAGGTACAAGTGTAAATATTTGTTTTGATGAACTATAGAAATGATCCCTGAAAGTACAGTCTTAATATTTGTTTTCATATGACGGTAACAAATTTCAGATTTTAAAAAGGTGACAAATAGTACAAATATCACAAAATCCAGAAAAGCAGCTTAATATTTTTTCTAACTGTCTGATGCACCTCTATAATAACATCTGATTCTATACATTTCAAGTCGTAATTTCCCTCTACCTCACATGTTTCTAGTGCCAGCTACAACGGACACATTCATAGGGAAATATGAGCCCTGATCCTGCACCTTCGGGATGCATGTTGAATGAGTAGGCATTGAAAGTTAGGCATGGGAGGTAGAAATATTTCTGGAAGCCGTTCCTAGATGAGGAGGTCCAGCAATATTTTAACTATATACAGAAGTTGACTGTGAATCGCATAAATATATCCCACTAAACCCAAACTAAATGTCTCCCCATCTCAACTTCCTATTATTATTAAGTTATGTTATTAATAATATAACTTACATTATGTACATGCATATATGTATATACATGTATAATATAATTTAATTAATAAAACAAAGCAGTGACAATATACCCTTCCTAATTACTATTGTCCTATAGAAAAGCACCTTGGAACGCATAACAAGAATAACTTCATTCACTATGTGGTAGGCACTGTGCTAAGTGCCTAGAAGACTCATTTAAAATTCACAGAAACCCTGTGGGATAGTTACTGTGATCCCCCACCAACATTTTGCCATTGAAAAAATAGAATCTTAATGAAGTTAAATAACTTGTTCAAGGCTAAGAGGTAGAATGGGAATTTGAACTCAGATCCGCATACGCATGTTTTCACTATCAATAGTGTAGACATATACAATATCTATGTTTTTCCAGGTGTCAGGACACCAGGACCAATATTCTGTAAAGTTCTTTTTTTGTAAAAATCAAGTGTGGTATGAACTTAAATGAAATGGGTTTGAGAAATTTCAGTTCTGAAGACTGACATAAATTATGATTTTTTTTGAAAGTCCAATTGCATGGAAAGTAGAAAAAAAAAGCCTTGCTTGTCTTGAAGTCAAGAAAGTACTCTCTTGGTATTGGTAATGAAGTGCATGCTGGGCCGGATGAATCAACTTTTAAATAAATAGTTACAGCAGACTAGATAATTGAGTAAGTTGAAGCTTGTTGAGTTAATTGCATCATCTCTTACCAGACATCATCTAATCATTTTTTCCAGAACTGTTAGCACCTATACTGACACATCTACATTCAAACAATGCACACATTTCAAGCCCCTCTTCTTAAATAGGCCCATTTATAGTGGGAGCAGCCCTCAGTTTATGGCTTTTGCCTCGTGTGGGTCCTTTCGCCACTGTATTATTCCATTTTCACGCTGCTGATAAAGACATACCTAAGACTGGGCAATTTACAAAAGAAAGAGGTTTAATTGGACTTACAGTTCCATGAGGCTGGGGAAGCCTCACAATCATGGCGGAAGGCAAGGAGGAGCAAGTCTCGTCTTTCATGGATGGCAAGAGGCAAATAGAGAATAAGGAAGACGCAAAAGCAAAAACCTCTGGTAAAACCATCAGACGTGGTGAGACTTATTCACTACCACCAGAAAAGTATGGGGGAAATTACCCCCATGATTCAGTTATCTCCCACCAGGTCCCTCTCACAACACCTGGGAATTATGGGAGTACAATTCAAGATGAGATTTGGGTGGGGACACAGCCAAACCATATTACTCCGCCCCTGGCCCCTGCCAAATCTCATGTCCTCACATTTCAAAACCAATTATGCCTTCCCAACAATCCCCCAAAGTCTTAACTAATTTCATCATTAACTAAAAAATCCAGAGTTCAAAGTCTCATCTGAGATCATCTCAGCCCGGACCTTATTGTCCATATTACTATCAGCATTTTGCACAAAGCCATTCAACAAGTCTTTAGGAAGTTCCAAACTTTCCCACATTTTCCTGTCTTCTTCTGAGCCCTCCAAACAGTTCCAACCTCTGCCTGTTACCCAGTTCCAAACTCGCTACCACATTTTTGGGTATCTTTTCAGCAATGTCCCAGTCTACTGGTATTAATTTACTGTATTATTCCACTTTCACACTGCTGATAAAGACATACCCAAGACTGGGCAATTTACAAAAGAAAGAGGTTTAATTGGACTTAGAGTTCCATGAGGCTGGGGAAGCCTCACAATCATGGCGGAAGGCAAGGAGGAGCAAGTCTCATCTTTTATGGATGGCCGCAGGCCAAAAGAGAACGAGAAGACGCAAAAGCGGAAACCCCTGATAAGTCAAAATCATTACATCTGGTGAGACTTATTCACTAACACGAGAACAGTATGGGGGGGAAACCGCCCCCATAATTCAATTATCTCCCACCAGGTCCCTTCCACAATACATGGGAATTGTAGGAGTACAATTCAAGATGAGAATTGGGTGGGGACACAGAGCCAAACTATATGAGCCACTAGTAATCACCTCAGTTAATCCATTCACGGGGAGTGGACCTCATAAGGTCCCTCTCAGGATGTTAGGTGAATGTATCCTTAGACTCCAAGGTTTCATACTTCAGATATGTTGTCTTTTTCCTCATAATAGATATTTAACACGTGTGGAAACTGAGGCTCAGGGTGATGATGTAACAAACGTGGGCTTAGGATCCATGGAGCATGGGTTTGTACCAAAATCTGTCTATCTCTACTTTCCACTTGTTATACAATAGCTTCAGCACAGGGCTAGGCAAGCACCAGCACAAGGATCACTGCTTGACCATAGAGTGCTGCAGCCGGCTGACAGTTTCCCTGTTTCTGGGCTTGGGCCCCTCTCCGTTCATCTGCCTTCTCTGGTGATGGGACCATTCTGAGCTCACCAAAAATTCGATAACTGCCTTATCCACAAGAAATGTGGGAATGGAACACAATTTAGTATTCAAAAGATAAGTAACTGGAAAAGATTAGGTTTTTAAACAAATGCACATTTTTTCAGTGGTTTTTCTTAAGGTTTTTGTCATAGATTTTTCCCGTATTGTAAAGCTATCTGAGGAGAGAAAAATATTTAAAAGAGGTAACATATACTTTTAGTTTTTTTTCTTTTATCTCAACTCCCTGCAATCTCTACCTCCCAGGTTCAAGCAATTCCCCCACCTCAGTCTACTAAATAGCTGGGATTACAGGCACACAACACCAAGCCTGGCTAATTTTTGTATTTTTAGTAGAGACAGGGTTTCACCATGTTGCGCAGACTGTTCTTGAACTCTTGACCTCAAGTGATCCACCTGTCTCAGCCTCCCAAAGTACTGGGATTACAGGCGTGAGCCACTGAGCCCAGCTACATTTCATTTTTTAAGAACTAGTATCTAAATGAGTGGAAGATTCCACCAAAAAGAAAGAGAAAAAGCTTCTCCAAATTGTAGAATCTCAGAGTCAGAAGACAATGTAAGGGTCATCTAAAGAGCCGTGTTTGTCCTTTCAGTTCCACAGACTTCAAACCTCGAGGCCATCCTTGACTTCTTTCTTCTGTCATTCCTGGGCAATCCTGTTAGCTCTGCCTTCAAGATCAGCTCGCTTTGCGCATCTCCATGCATTGTAGTTCAATCTCACCACCTTCCTGGTTCCTCTGCTTCTTGCCTCTCTTCAGTTTATTCTCAAATCCCCAGCCAGTGATATTCTAAAAACGTAAGTCAGATCATGACTCTTCTCTGGTGGCTCCTTATCTTAGCCTGTGTTAGAGCCAGTCCTTACAGTACCCACAAGACCCTGTGGAATCTGATCTCACCTCTCTGATGTCCAGCTCCTACTACTCTCCATCCCTCCTCTGCTACAGCCACATGGGCCTTGTTACTTTGGATCATACCAGGCATGAAACTGCTTCAAGATGCTTGCACTGGCTGTGCCCTTTGTCTGGAACACTTTTTCTCAAAATCTGTATGGCTCATTACCTTGCCTCCTCCATGTCTTCACTCAAATTTACCTTTTCATCGAGGGCTTACCTCATGAAAATTATAGCTTCATCGTCTTTTTAAATCTCTTTTCCTACTTTATTTTTCTCCCTTGCACTCACCATCAATTAACACATATTTTTCTAGCTTAAATTTTGTTGTCTGTCTTTTTCCACTGCAACATAAGCTCCATAAAGGCAGGGAGTTTTGTCTATTTTGTTCACTACAGTAACCCTAGCACTTAGAGCACAGTAGGTGCTCAGTAAATATTTGTGGAATTAAATAAAACCTGGTAACTCAGCCCTTTTATTGTGTAGATAAGGAAGTGAAGGCCTAGAGAGATTAATTTCTCTAGGGTATGCACCACTGATTAGGGTTAGTGGGGATGTTGACTTTCAATTTATTGTTCATTTCACCACATGATATCTTGTTTTGAGAAATTCCTAAGACATATCACATTCTATGTTTGAGACTCAGTACACCAGGTGATAATAGAGGGAGAAGCAGAGAGAGAGAGAGAGAGAGAGAGAGAGAGAGAAGGAGAGTGAGATAGAGAGTGAGAATAAAAGTGTGATACACACACACACACACACACACACAGAGTCAGGGAGATAGAGAAGACAGAGACAAGAACAAAGACACAGAGGATAGAGACAGCCCTAACTGGATTCATAACTCTAGCTGTGGCTCATCCAAGTACACCCTCCAGTCCTCCATGTACCATCAGGATTAATTTTCCCCAAACCAGTAGTAATCCTGTAACACCCTTGATGGTTCCCTGGGAGCTATAGAACAAAATGCAACCTTCTTAGCTTGGCATGCAGGTCACCATTAGCTTCCTCCTATTTTCCTCAAAATAACACCACATATTTTTCCCTGATATGCTGATACTCTTGTCATAGTGTTCCGTTTCCCTCTCCAAATTCTCTGAATCTTTCCACATATTTGTCCTTCGGCATTTGTGGTTTATTGAGCCTAGAATTCCCTCTTTACTTCTTCCACTTGGAATACTCCCCTATATTTTTTATGAGCCAGCTCAAAAATCCACTCCTCTTGTGAAACTTCCCCCTTCTTTCCCAGCAGAGTCAGCTTTTCTGTCCTCTGCATGCCCTTTTTCTGGTGGTAACATTAACCACAGTGTCTAGGTTTCCTCATCATCATGGTATCACTTTGTCTCTAGCGGCTAGTACAGTGCCATACAGTGCCAGGGCCTAGTGGGTACCCAAAATGTGTTAGCTGAATGAATGAAGATCAATCACAATAACTTAACTAACTTTGGTTCTTATGATAAGTGATTATGGACAATGAGTAGTAGGAGAGCATATACACACAGCTGGTTATACAAAGTAAAGTTAGGCTACTGCTTACGTAAAGCCCTCTCTTATGACAACAAGCACTAAATTCTAGATTAAAGCCTCATTAAGTCAGTGCGCGTTGGAGGTTTTTATAGGCAAAATTTTCATCATCTTTGCTTTCTTTTCCATGACTATGGAAATTAACCATTTTTAGTTCATTAACTCATTTAGTAAATATTTATTAGCTCATATTCTGTGTCAGGCACTGTTCTGGGGTCTAGAGATACTGAAGTAAGAGAAATGTCATCCCTGCCATCACAGAGCTTATAGGCTAGCAGGGAGGCAGATTTTAAACAAATATTACACAAATAATTAATTTTTTAGTAATTATAATGACAGCTGATGTTATATACATCAGTAGCCTAAAAAGCACAACAATGCCTAGTATTTACTGAGCTCTTAAAATGTGTGAGTCACTGTTGTAAGTTTTACATGTTGAATTTTATTACTTCTCTTAACCCCGAGTGCTGGGGTTATTATTTTTTTTTTTGTCTTGTTGTTTTCAGATAAAGAAGCTGTGGCACAGAGAGATTAAGTAACAGGGTCACAAGCAAGAAAGGGCAGAATTGGGATTTAAACTGCCATGCCATATTGCTGTTTGGCACTTGTATAAGAAGTAATGTTTTCAAGTTCTAAAGAAACCAGGCACGGAGTGCAGGTTAATTTACATTAATTTACATGTTTCCCCCACCCACCTGTTTAATTAATTAATTAATTTTGGTTTATTTTTATTTCTTTGACACTGGCTCTGAACCGACACCCCCACCTGTTTAACACCATGACTAGGAAGGTGCTTCAGAATGTGGCAGAAAGCAGTCCAGAGTACTGGACTGGAAATGTTTCAGTCAGGGAGGCATCAGGTTCTCTTCTAATTGTGGGTTGCATATTCCCCTCTGAGCAAATGAGTAAGTTATTTAGCTTATTCAGCACGCAGTTTTTTTTTTTTTAATGTGTGTGTGTGGCAGTTCTCAACTTCTCAGTTTTGAAATCTTTGCATTCAAATGGCGCTTCCCCAGAGCGCTTTCCTTGACCCTCGCAACATCCCTTCTCCCTCTCTTCATTCACTTTAGTTTCTTTATAGGGCTTATTATGACCTGACATAGAACACTAGATCTGATGTTTTTTTACTGTTTTCCTAACGCCTGGAACAGTGCGTGGTACGTGTGTTCACTTCAATTGTTACTGAACAAATGTATCCTCTGGGAAACTGCGATAGGTAACAACTCTTAGAACCAGGATGGGATCTATCACAACAATATATACACTTGGCACTGACAATTCCTAAACTGCCAAACGGAAGCAAAAGCTATGTCTTCTGGAATCTGCTGTTAAAAGGGAAAGTTACATTTCATAAACTTGGCTTGAAAGTAGCTGACTTGGCATAGTTGGGCATTGGGTGGATATGAAAGAAAGCCCTAGAGATCCAAGACAGTGAGATAGTCTCTACCAGGATTTCTTTCTTTCATTTTTCCTGAGGAGGAGGTTTCCTGAGGAGTAGGAATAACAGCAGCCACCCATGGAAGTGCTGAAGCTTCTGTCTTCTGGGAAACTGTCCTCCTTGCTTCTTGGAGGGAGCACAGCCCTAGACAGTCACGTTGAAATGATATCCAAAGTGTGCTAGACATATAACTTCAGGGTTGATCTTTTTTGTGTCAGTTTTTCCAAAACACATCTTTAAATAACACCCATACGTTTCTAGTTTGTGAATAAATTAGAATGCAAATCCACATCCACTCCCAAAAACCCACAGTCATTTCCTTCCCTGTGCTCACTAGAGCTTATCTTTAAGTAATTATCAAACCGGTTGTTAGGCGGGTCTCCGGGTGGAAAGCTGCTGAACCCAGGGGAAAGATGAAAGATGAAAGGGAGACAGCTGAAGGCATCAGCAAAAGTTATTATGACAAACAGCTTTATAATAATCATTCCTCAAAGCTGGGAATGTGTGTTTCTAATGTCTGGCTTCTGTGAAGTGTGGTTGCTGCTGTTTCTACTTTACCCCCAGTCTCTAATGTTTATGGAAGAAAGAAATCATCTAAACTTCTGGTTTGGTCTTTCTCTTTGTGAAATGCAGCAGTCTGTCTGTTGATGTCACTTGACTAGTAGCCACATACTGTCTACAGAAGTCAACTTTTTTAATACTGAGCAGTTTTGGAAGGAAGAGAAACACACTTAGAAGCTCGAAGCTTTTATGTGTTTGAGACTCATTTGCCCAAAGGCAAGGTTATTGAGTTCTAGAAAAATTCAGACACAGCCTGGGTCACTTTAAATATTTGCTTCATTTTGTAAAACACCCCACGCTGGTGGGTACTTAAATGATTAGATGGAGGGTTGTTAACGTTAGGTCCGTGAATGAACTTTAGGCCGTCTGAGTAACCACTGACATTGTAGGCAGAATTTTACGTGTTGTTTCCATTTACGTTTTTGGGAATAATAACTCACAGCTTTCATTAGGTTCTCAAAAGAATACTTCAGTGCCGTGGAGGATCTGTGTGGATGAGTGACAAATGGGAAATCCAGAGACTTGGGTTCTTCTGCCTCCAACAGCAGCCAAAACTTCAAAAAAGACGTTACTCTTTGGACTTTTAGTCTCCTCACCCATAAATGAGGAGGTTAAATTAAATCAATCAATGTTTTCCCAAAGTTCATTCATGTACATAGTCATTTATGGACTGTCTTTATGATTATTGCCATATCCAATCACAACCTGTTCTATTTACTTAATATTTTTTCTTACATCTTATCACTTAAAAATCTATTTGAAAAGAAATCTGTTTTGTGCATCTATAAATGGAAAATCAGCATCACATGATGTAAATTTTAAAAAGGTTATTAATTTACTACATAAAGATTATTGTCTTTACACCAGTGGTAGGTGTGCCACACCTGACACATTGGCATAATAGATGTACAGTCATACCTTGGCATCTGTGGGGGATTGGTTCCAGGACCCCTCTGAGGATACCAAAATCTGAGGATGCTCAAGTCCTTTATATAAAATGAAATTGTATTTGCATATATCCCATGTACGTACTCCCAAATACTTAGTCAACTCTAGATTTCTTGTAATACTTAATACAATGTAAATGCTCTGTGAATAGTTGTAGCACTGTATTGTTTAGAGAATAATGACAAGAAAAACAGTCTGTATATGTTCATTGTAGGTCCAATGACATTTTTCATTTGCAGTTGGTTGAATCCATAGATGAAAACCCCCCGGATATGGAGGGCTGACTGTATTACATTTAACCCTCTAGATTCACTCTTCACCTTTTTCTACTCAGAAGAGCCCAGACAACACTTTCTTCACTAAGGCATTAAGAAATGAAGATTGTAGTTTTTCTCTGTGGGCCAGATATGACAATGAGGGATGCTGCTTCTGAATTTCAATGGGAAAAATAGGAGCCTGAAATAGTAGACAGAGGCCAGAGGGTGGTGCTTATCTTTCAGAGACAAGGATGCAATGACCAATAAGCCACAGGATGGAATGCTAAGCAGCATGTTTTGACCAATAGGGTTCTGTATGATGGCTACTTGATCACAGGTCTATAGGAAAAAATAGATGGACATCCTATCCTACATTGATTGTCCACTTTCCGCTTGACATAAAGGTGCTGCTTGACACAAAAAGACAAAAAAAAAAATTCTATGTTCACTGAGCCTAACTCAAATCGCTGTGGTGGGATTTATAGTTTCTTACCTGGTTTCCAGACTTAAAGCTCCTCAACTGAGGGGACATCAGGTTCCTATGAGGAAGTAACCTGAAACGTGGCCAAATTGTATACCATGACAGTTTCCCTAAGCCACTGCCAGAGGGATCTGAAGCAATTAAGTAGGGAGAATGTGTAAGGTGGGGTGGGGGAAGGGAAATACCCAGACTTTCTGGGGGGTTATTAGGAAGTGATTCTGAACCTTAAAAGCCTTCATAGTTTACTCGTTAAAGCTTATAGAAGTAAGATGAGAGAGAGATTTCTTTTTTTTTTGAGATGGAGTCTCGCTTTGTCACCCAGGCTGGAGTGCAGTGATGCGATCTCGGCTCACTGCAACCTCCACTTCCTGGGTTCAGGCAATTCTCTTGCCTCAGCCTCCTGAGTAGCTCGGATTACAAGCACGTGCCACAAAACCCAACTAATTTTTGTATTTTTAGTAGAGATGGCTTTCACTATGTTGGTCAAGCTGGTCTCAAACTCCTCACCTCAAGTGATCCACCCGCCTTGGTCTCCCCAAGTGCTGGGATTACAGGTGTAAGCCACTGCACCTGACCTTTTTTTTTTTTTATTGAGACAGATCTCACTCTGTCACCTAAGCTGGAGTGCAATGGCATGATCCCAGCTCACTGCAACCTCCACATCCTGGGCTCAAATTATCCTCCTGCCTCAGCCTCCCAAGTAGCTGAGACCACAGATAGGCACCACCATGCCTGGCTAATTTTTGTATTTTGTTGCAGAGAAAGGGTTTCACCATGTTGCCCAGGCTGGTCTCTAACTCCTGGGCTTAAGCAACCTGCCTGCCTCAGCCTCTCAAACTGCTGGGATTACAGGTGTGAGCCACCACATCCAGCCCAGGAATAGATACATATGTAATAATCCTACAATGATTCTTATACCAATGGAATGAAAGCTATAGTAGGAAGAGCCAAGTGTAAGGAAGCCCCTGGAACTGTACACCTTCTTCTTCACTCCCAACAAGATAGCAAGTCTTATAGGGAGAATTGCAGAGATTAGCATTACCATAGAAAAATTGGAAGATATAGAAAAGGTGTCCTACCACCTCCCCATTTAACTCACCTGTCTGACTGGTGGAAAAGCTAAATAGGTCATGAAGAATTACAGTGGATTGTTGCAAACTTAATCAGGTGATGATGCAAATGTATTTCCAGACGTGATAACTTTATTGGAGCAAATCAGCATAGCCCATGGCACCTAGTATATAGCTATTGATCTGGTAGCTGTTTCTTTCTGTTCTAATCAGTAAGAAACATCAGAAGTAATTTGCTTTTAAAAAACAGGAACAATGTAAATTTATACTCTCTTGCCCTAGGACTATGTCAACTCTCTTACAATCTATCCTAACAGTCCTGAGAGTCCTGGATCATATTTATATTTCATAGAACACCATGCTCATCCAGTACATTGAAGACACAATGCAACAGGATTTGATTAACATGAGGTACCAAGCCAGAGAGTAGAAGATAAACACCAAAACATTCATGGTGCTAACAACATTTCTAGAGGTCTAGTAGCATAAGGCATATTGGGATAGCTAAAGTTGTTTGCAAGTTATTGCATCTTGCACCACCTTACAAAAAGAAAGAAGTACAATTCTTGTTGGTCTTCTTTGTGTTTTGAAGGTAAAGTATGCCACATATTGTATAACTCAGAAGGCTGGACATTTTGAGTAGACAGAGCATGAAAGGGGTCCATCCTTGTCACTTGGGCATTATGACCCGGAAGACTCAAATGTGTTGGAAGTATCTGCAGCTGTATGAGACTCGTGGCAATCCCTGATAGGAGAATAACAGCACAGAAACTTAGGGATTTCTTTGTGAAAAGTAGTTTTTGCCTTGCTACTGGATTCCAGTAGACACAATGTGCCTGACTATGGGATGCCAAACGATTATGTTATTTGAGTTGCCCATCTTGAACTTTGTGATATATGATCAACTGAACCGTAAAATGAAACATAACAACGTTTTATTTTAGATGGAAATATATATGATATCGGGCTCCAGTAGGTCTGGAGGGCTTAGTTAGATTGTACTAGTAAGTGGTTTTGACTTCCATGTACTTCCTCTTGATGAGTATATGCCTGGCCCATGGATTTCTGTATGGTATTCTGGCATTGGCAGAAAGTAGACAATCAATGTACTACAACCCCACTCAATGAGGAGAACTTTAAGTGGAATTTCTGGTTGTCTATTTTGTGTGGAAGGAGATGATGGCCTGTGATACAGATCTACACTGACTCAGGGTTGGTACCAGATGGGTCACCTGGTCAGGGACTGGGAAATAATAAAACTGAAAGATTGGTGATAAGGAGGGTCTAGAAGACAGGTTATCTGTATAGTCTTCTCAGAATGGGACATAGTATGAAGACTTTTTTTTTCTCATGTAAATGCCTGGTAGAAGAAAACCAAAGTAGAGGAAATTCTCAATAATCAATATGGCTTCTTCTGAGAGTGACATTTAGCCTCTTTCCCTGGCCACCTTGGGGTTTGCCCAATGGTCCAGTATTTGAAGTGACAATGGTGGCAGGGATAGATGTTATTCAAGGACTCAACAACATGTTGTCTCCACTGCAAAGTTGACCTGGCTATTGCCATTATTATTATTATTTTTTGAGATGGAGTTTTGCTCTTGTTGCCCAGGCTGGAGTGCAATGGCACGATCTTGGCTCACTGCAACCTCTGCCTCCTGGGTTCAAGCGATACTCCTGTCTCAATCTCCCAAGTAGCTGGGATTATAGGCGCATGCCACCACTCCTGGCTAATTTTTGTATTTTTAGTAGAGCCGGGGTTTCATCATATTGGTCAGGCTGGCCTCAAATTCCTGACCTCAGGTGATCCGCCCACCTTGGCCTCCCAAAGTGTGGGATTGCAGGCGTGAGCCACCATGCCCAGCTGCTATTACCATTGTTAAGTGTCCAGATGGTCAGTAAGAGAGACTAACTTCGAGCCCCTGCTACAGCAAGACTCATCGGGGAAACCGGCATGTGTGTCTCACAAAAGCATGCTCCGAATTACAAAGAAGGACAAGCAGGGCGATGGTTGGAGTGTTAATGGAAAAACACAAACTCATCAGATAGTGGGAACAATTCCATTCTTCCACTGTTGCTGCTGCTATTTTGCTTAATTCTCTTTACCAAAAGGATCAGTTGGAAAAGAAGGAAACTGTTATGATTCAGCAATTTCATCTGTGAGCTTTATCTCATTTCATTCTCATAACAACTCTCCATGCTAGGTCATAGCCCCATTACAGAAATGAAGACACAGGCGCAGAGAGATTAAGTTTCACATCGAAAGTCTCATGGATAATAAGATGTGATACCGAAGTTTGAACACAGATCTGTTTATATGTATTGTACCATACTGCTTTTTAGGAAACTGTCTGCGATGCTAAGATAGATCTCAGTGGGTATCTGCTGGCTACTGTGGAGGTCATTCTACCCTCGCACCTTTGCCAGGGACACTCGGGGAGGCAAACTGAAATTTTTCTTCTGTATCTGTCTTTCAGCTGCAGTCAATGGGGTGAGGATGAGCAGAACCCTGCTTGAAGAGAGGGAGGCAATAGGTGGCAGCTACATGCTCCTGGTAAGGCTCCTGAAGTACCCCAGGTTGGGAGGCATCTCAGGGCTCTTTTTCCTGGGTTGCATCTACAGAATCTCCATCAATGGATGGAGAGAAGTCTGAGTGTCATTGAGTCGAAGACCTGGGTCGAGCCACTTAGGAGAAGGTGAAGAGAAGGGGGTAGGAGCTACTTTGTAGGAGTGACCAAATCTGGGCTGGGAGCCCTTTAATTTAGGTGTATAGCTCTGCTCGATACACACCTAGCCCTGGTGACAAGCAAGGGTCATTTTCTGCATCCCCCTTTCCCACATTATATTTCACAGGAATGAGCTAATTCTCACATGACACCCACATGGCTCTTTTTCTGTTTCTTCCTCTTGGAGAGTGAGACCTCTCACTCTTGAAATCGTTTCTAGAAACTGTTCTGAGACAACTTGTCTGATTCCTCCTAGACCCTCCGATGCCCCTCAGGCTGGGTTAAGTACCTCTTCTCTGTGGCTCCAGGGGCACCCTGTGCTTGGCCTTTTCATAGCACTTTTCACGTGTGCTGTGGGTTGAGTGTATCTATTTTACATTATTGTTGTGGGATAATACATGTAAAGTAATTGAGCTTGGTCTAGGGTTTTGTTATGGTGATTGTCTACTTGTCAGTCATGTTCATCGTAAGCTTTGAAGGAAGGGACTATATCTCTGATACCTTGCACTGCACCCAGGACATGAATATTTAGTAAAGTTCTGATGAAAGAATGAATGAATTGAATACAATGAGTTAAAGAGTAGCAAAGGTAGAGGATGAGTATGCTTTTCTTGAACCATATAAATATATATAAATAATAAGCATACAATTCCTGAAAATTTCAGTGAGAAAAATTCTTTATTTAAAATAGGCTAGATTTTTTATACTAGATTAAATAAAATACTCTATAAATGAGACTTTTAAATTCAATTATACCAAACCCAGTAATACCAGTCAGTAGTTTTCCACCAATCCCCATTTAATAAAGTTTAAATGAATTAGCTTAGAATTATGAGGATATTTGCCTTTGCTTAGAGAAAAAAGCAGTGCCACATTTCCTGAATATAATAGTGTCATGCTAGTAAGAGAAATTCTGTAATGCTTAAGACAGCTGAGAAAAAGTGATGATTAAATGCTGAGACCCTTAGACCCTTGCTCTGATGTTATTAATAGTGTTTCTAAATCACAGAGACAATTGACAGATTTTATTTCAACAAGATATTGAAAGCAAGAAGGGGACCTACACTATTTCTAGCCACTTGTATTTATTAATATATGCTTAGCGCTTTTAATGCCTTTGCTGCAGAAGGGTAATAAGTGTTTTAGCAAAAAGGTACACTGTGGGGACAAAGCTGGGAAGCTTGTGCATACAGAAAGTAGCTAATATCTTAGAGCTGTCAGGGCTCTTGGAAATGCCACGCATCATACATCATCTCGGGCTCCTGGGCTCTGTTTCCTGGCATGGATGTTTGCAGAGAGTTTGGGGCCATTGTGGTATCCATGGTTACTTCATCCTGGAAATCCACGGATGTGGTCATGTCAGCATCGTAGGTCCTATAAACATCAGCTAATTCAGGGGTCATCAGTGGGTCAGCACCTGCTGGGGTGATGCTGGGGAGTCCCTTCATCTTCCCTGAAGGGCTCCTTGGCAGGCTGGGAACATCATCCTTAGGGAGAGCAAGGAGTCCTGCATGGGCAACAGGTTCTAGCTCTGTAAGGAAAGCTGGGTTTTCTGGATCGTCTGGGTTGGCCTCCGGCATAGGGGAGCCTTGTGCACCTCCTTCTCCCTTCTCAGGGCCTTTGGTCGCAGCCACTGGGGAGTCAAATTCCAGAGTGAAGTCACCGCCCATAGCTGGCTTGTGGGGCATTCCCCCCAAGCTGGACTTCATGCCTCCAAATCCTGGAAATATGGCTCCATAGGCCATTGGGTCTCCTCTCCCGCCCTGGAAAAAAGACATTCGTTAAAGATGCCATTATCACATGCTATTAACTATACCATGCAACTCTACCTGGTCACATTCACCAAGGATCTCTAAAAAACTGGTAGAGAATAGGAAGTTGGCTGATAGCTTTGTGTAAGCTCATTTCTCACTAAACTGGCTTTGAAACATAATGAAGAGGATTCTGCACTTATCTGGGTGGATCTTGGCGTGATCTCCACAAGAGGGAGATAACAGGGCAGAAGCAAGACTAGAGGCAAAGTGAGTTTGAATTTAATTTTAAGAAAACGAGTAGTTGAAGTGAGTACTACCATCACAAAACAAATAAGAACTGAAACTCATAACTGCATTTGTTGAGGGAGAATCTTGTCAATGGCATTTTTCAGTGTACCCCAAATGAAGTTCCATGTACGTTTTTTTTTTTTTTTTTCTTTTAGGGGCCTCATTGTATGGCCCAGGCTACTGGTCCAGAACTCCTAGGCTCAAGTGATCTTCCTGCCTCAGCCTCCCTAGTAGCTGGGATTACAGGGGCGAGACACTGCACCCAGCTAAGACTTAAATTTTTTTAAAGCACAAAGTTTAAGAAAAAAATTTGGCTTCCATGGAGTAACTAAAATATTTTCTTCCTGTGGACAAACAGAATTCCAGAACTGACCATGTTTCTTTTTCTACCTTTGCTGCCAGAAATATGGGGTCCAAAATCTTAGGCTGTTTGTAGCAATTGAGCAGGACTGTGTGACTTGCATATCTGTATTCTGATTTTCTTGAAATTATGACTCATTTTAAATCCTACCTTCAACTTTTTGGTTATATTTATTGTGTGTTTTTCACAAGCTCTGCAAAATCTTTTGGGAATGAGGCAGAATAGAAATAATTAATATTATATGATGGCAATTAACACTTACTTGAATTTTGAACTTCCAGTGACTTGTATTGGTGTTATATAGATACAATACTCTTTCCTTCTCCTTTCTCCTGACTCTTCATTCTTTCTCAGCTTTCACATCATCTCCTCCAGGGATGATACTGTGAATCCCTGGACTGGGCTAACTGCCCTTCCTCTCTGACTCTTTCTCTGTAATAAAACTGTTATTGCTTTTATCCCACGATTTTGACATTAGATATCTGCCCTTGTACCTATCTTTTCCATTCAGTAGACTGTAAGTTCCTTGAAAACAAGATTTTTTTTTAAAAAAATTTATTATTTTTTTTTTTAGCAGGGTCTTGCTCTGTTGCCTAGGCTGGAGTGCAGCGGCGTGATCTCAGCTCATTGAAACCTCTGCCTCCCAGGTTCAAGTGACTCTCCTGCCTCAGCCTCCTGAGTAGCTGCAACTACAGGCTTGAGCCCCTAAACCCGGCTGATTTTTCTATTTTTAGTGGAGACGGGGTTTTACCATGTTGGCCAGGCTGGTCTCAAACTCCTGATCTCAGGTGATCCACCTGCCTTGACCTCCCAAAGTGCTGGGATTATAGGCGTGGCCACTGCGCCCAGCCGAAAACAAGAATCTTACCTTGTTTTGTTTATAGTATTTTCCTATGTGTGTGGCACATGGAAGGCACACAAAAATACTGATATGTAATTTTTCTTTCACAGATAATATGTGTGTTTGTTAACTCGAAAGAATCTGTAGTTGACAATGATTTGTTAATTCAATATAGCTTTTGTTTGTCTTGCCTTGTGCTCTAACAAATGTAACAGATAA
This sequence comes from Macaca thibetana thibetana, assembly GCF_024542745.1. Classification (NCBI taxonomy): domain Eukaryota; kingdom Metazoa; phylum Chordata; class Mammalia; order Primates; family Cercopithecidae; genus Macaca; species Macaca thibetana. Next base: position 122,754,167 of record NC_065582.1, on the reverse strand, counting down.
AAAATTTCTTAGGAAAAGAGTTGTACGACTTTATTGATCTCAAATCCTAAACTTTGCATGGATAATGATAACATAATACTAGTATATGCTCATTGACAATGCACGTTGACATTTAAAATAATCACATTTTAAACTTGGTTTTCTTTTGCTTTTTGATCTTTCAATTCTGAGATCTGAAGTACTTGTAATGCTGTTGAATTTGATGTTTTGAGGGACCAAATGGTCCGAGAAAGAACAAGAACTCTGTATGAACCACATGTATCTTTTTGGTTTGAAGTGTTTATAGTTCAACGACGGCCTTTCAAGTGGAGGTTTCTCCTCTGTTCATCTACAAGCAATGGGCAAAACTCTATGCTCAAGAATAGTTATCACCCAGAAATGAAAGACTACATAGGAAACATGATGAAATCTTTGGATACTGCTTCAGACTTAAGCTTAGTTTTTGGAGTGGAAAAATCTGAGTCCCATGCTCATTTGGTGACATTCATGGCAGACGTCTCTTGCAGCCAGTCATAAGTGACTGTTCTTCCCTGGCCACTATTTTAAGAAGAGTTAGAAGACATTACTCACTGCCATTTCTTCTGAACTCATGATGCCAAGTCTGGCAGGGGCATTCTGTTCAAAAAGAAATACTGCATCAAAGTACGAACCAGCTACCTTCTTATCTACTCAAGACAAAGTTAAAAGTTATTTAGTTTTCACTTAAACCTTAATATTAATGCTGTGTACAGAGGTAAAGTGGAGAGGTGAGTCATTATGGAATAAATGTAGTCAACTTGGATAATTCAGAGCTAAAATTTATTTTTTCTTTAATACCCTTGTGTGCGTGTGTGTGTGTGTGTGTGTGTGTAGCCAAGATTATCCAAATAGGAAACTTGCCTCCTTAATATTTCAGTTACTAATGTAGGCGTTCAGAGAATGTTTATTTGGCATCTCTTGTGTGAGACCTAGATTTTATAATTGTAGGTCTTAAGATAAAATTTAATTAAAAACAATACTTTTTATAGAATATGGACTTACCAGTTGATTTGCTCCAAAAGGCATGTAAAACATTCCTGGATAAAGCTAAATAAAATACAATCATTATCACAAAATGCATTTTCCAATGGAAAAACTTTTAAGTAAATTGCAAACAGAGATGTGGTATTAAAAAAAAACTTACTGGAGATTGTTTATTTTGTGGCATTGGTCCCCGAGAAATCAAACGCGCTATTTGGAAAATCTTTAAATGGTGGAAAACAGAATAAGTAATTCACATAGGCAAATCCCCATTATAGTAATTTTTGAGTCACATGAAACACATTTTCAGATGGATTAGTATAGAAATAAGTATTTAATATTTAAGAAAACAAAGGAATCCATTATACTTCATATTCATGGATTAATGGGACAATGAAAAAATTCACTCTTCTTTTTTGAAATATAGAGACAGTTTTTACGACAAAGTGTCTCATTGAGATCTGTACTTACTGATGGACCTTGTGGATCAGGAAAATCCAATCCTGGGAGCTATGTTACAGATAAATATTAAAATTATCAGTCAAAAAATGAACAAAATAGATAAAAGCAAATAAAAGATAGACAAAGTGAACAAATAAAATAAAAACAAAAAATAGAAGTGTCTCATTGAGATCTGTACTTACTGATGGACCTTGTGGATCAGGAAAATCCATTCTTGGGAGCTATATCATAGGTAAATATTAAAATTATCATAAAAATGAATAAAATAGATAAATACAAATACAAATTAAAAATAGACAAAGTGAACAAATAAAAAAAGTAAAATACAGAAAGTGTCTCTTTGAGATCTGTACTTACTGATGGACCTTGTGGATCAGCAAAATCCATTCTTGGGAGCTATATCATAGGTAAATATTAAAATTATCATAAAAATGAATAAAATAGATAAATACAAATACAAATTAAAAATAGACAAAGTGAACAAATAAAAAAAGTAAAATACAGAAAGTGTCTCATTGAGATCTGTACTTACTGGTGGACCTTGTGGATCAGCAACATCTGCTCCTGGGAGCTATATCACAGATAAATATTAAAATTATCAGTCAAAAAATTAACAAAATAGACAACAAGAAAATAAAAAAATAGACAAAGTGACATTAAAATTGAAAAAATTGACGAAGTGAACTGATCACATGATTATCTTGTTTGCAATTACAGTAAAACAAAATGAGTTTCATTATTTTACTTTCTTTCAGTGTTTTGGGAGGTATGACCCGAGAGTTTGCAATGGTCTTTTACTAACATTACTCAAATGTACCGGCAGGGGAATGAGGTACATCTATCATGGCTTTGCTATCTCTTGCAGATTAGAAGTAATGAATTTTGGAACGGGAACATACCTGGTTGGTTTGAACCCTGGCTCTGCCACTTAGTTTTTGTGTACTCCTGGGCCAATTTTGTAACTTCTCAAAGTCTGTCTTCCTTTCTTTAAAAAGACTGATAATATGTATTTTTATAGGATTGTAGGCAGGATGGTATGGGGGAATGACACATGCCCACAACACACTGGTTACATGGTACCTTCCTTTTCTTTTACCCATTACACTTTTCTCTACATTATTACAAGACACTTTTTGCATAGTTGTCACCTTTCTGTCAGACAGATAATAATGGAAAATCCTACTTGTTATGCTGAGGGATCAATCACTTTTCTCAGTCTTTCCAACACCAAAAAAAGACCAGTGATAGGAAACCTGGACTTCTCTGGGGTTTTATTCTCTTTCCTATGGAAGTTTTCATCTTTTGCAACTAAGAAACCCAGTTTTATAGGCACAGGATCTTTTAGAATCCATGCCCTGTCTCTGATGGCAAAAGATAGGAATGGATATTTATGTTTTACTCAAAAAATAAATCTCAGATATGGAAGACTGATTAAGAATATATTTATATCATGTATTATGCCTGAAGGCTACGATTATTTAAAAGTGCCCTGCAAATTAGTTTTCTTCTATTAGGTTAGCTGGTGATTCTGATCTGACTTCAAGAGAAAGGAAGTACCTCAGGCTTTGGTGGCTTATCTGATGGTGCCACCTGCTGCTGAACCAGAGGCAGTTCTCCTTCCTGCAAGAGCAGCTGTCCCAGGTGAATTGGAGGCCGAAGTGCTTCTTTCTGTGCTGTGGCCTCGTCGGCGGTTGCAGCAGCGGCCTGGAGGAAAGGTTTCAGTCCTGGCTGTTGAGGCTTCAAGGATGGCTGTGATGGGAGAGGTGGGGGATGCACAGGCAAAGAATATTCATACTGCAGAGAAATTTGAAAAGAGTGTCAGGAAGGGATGGCTCATTAAACAACGGTGCCTAGAATTTCTAAACAAAGGGGCTTGGGGCACTTTCTATCTGGAAGGGAGGCTAGGGGACTTGTCTTGAAGTTGAGTTTACATAGGAAGCACCAGTTAGTGTTAATGTTGTTTGGGGAGGTCTTGCGTGTGCCTCCCCTACCTGCTTTGGGACCACCATTGCTCATGAAGGTGAAGCTACATGAACCTCCTGGTAGGATGAGACATGTCCTTCTCTAAGTTCTCATAGCTGTCTGTATGTATCTGTATCTTTATTTTACCACTTTCTCATTGGATGGTAATTATTTGTTATAAATCTTTGTCCCCCAGTCAATGGAGAGAGAATGATATGTCTTGTTTCTCTTTATAGCCCCTGTACATAACATAGCTCCTAACAAGTGCCTGGCCCATGGTGAGTACCTAGTATATTTTTCAAATTAATGAAAGCATAAAGCATAATTAATTAAAATGCCAATCAAATTCTTGCAACATGGAAATTCACTTTGGAAACAAGTGAAGAAACAGTCACCATTAACATAATTTATTGTCCTACTAAATGGGACCTCGTGGTAATGCTCCTGCTGTGGAAGACCACCTGGAACTAAAATTCCCTGTTAATCTTGGTTCTGAGTCCATATATTAAATGAAAAAATTCCCTGTTAAAATCACCATGTTTTGTTGCTTCTTCTAGAAATTACTTGTGGCGAATGGCTCCCTATTGTTTGTAGAATGATTGCAAACTCCTCAGACCAGCAAGGAAGTCTCACAACAATTCGGGGCTCTGCTTTGCCTCTCCAGTCCTCACCCCTCTCTGAGCTCACATCTCACAATTCAGCACTTTGAAATATGTTGTCTTGTCCTATCTGAAATTTCACAATCCTTGGAGCCATTCGTAAATGTCTTCACTTTTACTACCAAATCACAATTTGGTTTATGGATTTATTAGGCACCTAATCAATAATGGTTAACAGATTGATATATTTATTGACTTCTGTAGGGTTCATGATGTTTTATTTTTTTAAATTTCTTAATTTTTTTTTGAGACAGAGTCTCACTCTATTGCCCAGGTTGGAGTGCAGTGGCACAATCTCGGCTCACTGCAGCCTCTGCCTCCTGGGTTCAAGCGATTCTCCTGCCTCAGCCTCCCGAGAGTAGCTGAGATTACAGGTGCCTGCCGCCATGCCCGGCTAATTTTTGTATTTTTAGTAGAGACGGGGTTTCACCATGTTGGCCAGGCTGGTCTTGAACTCCTCACCTCAAGTGATCCATCCACCTTGGCCTCCCAAAGTGCTGGGATTACAGGCATGAGCCATCGCACCTGGCTATGGTGTTTTAACCAGGATTATTGTCATCATTTGAAATTAGCCTTTGAGTAATTATTTAGGAAATCTTGATTCAAATGAAAATTGTCCAGGGTGTAGCCTGCTTCGATTTTTGAGGATTGTTTGCTGATATCTTTAACATAGGTCTCATATTTTGGAGGCTGTATCTTCCTATTTTAAATAAATATGCAAATAGTTTCAAATTTAAAAATATTTCTTAAACACTAAAAGCAGTTATAGGCTTTGATTTATTTGGCACGAGAATAATTTTTTGTTAATGCTAGGACTTGGCTATTGCTAATTTATCACAACTCAAGGAAGGCAAGTAAGAAGAGGTTTTAAAGCCTGAGGTTTCAAACATATTGATGCTATTCACTCACCTGTTGAGTTTCATGTTCCCTTGGCCTCATCCATGGAGGAGAGGAATGTGGTGGGAGGAGACCGTGCATCCACAAAGAATTAAGTGATTTCCCAAAGCCAAATCTAGAATACTAAAGACATGGATAAAAAAAGGCATGCTTATATTTAAATGTTAAATATAACATTGGTTATATTTGGTTTTCTTTTCTTTTCTTTTCTTTTTTTTTTTTTTGAGATGGAAACTCGCTCTGTCACCAGGCTGGAGTGCAGTGGGCGATCTTGGCTCACAGCATCCGCCTCCTGGGTTCAAGCAATTCTCCTGCCTCAGCCTCCTGTGTAGCTGGGACTACAGGCACGCACCATCACGCCCAGCTAATTTTTGTATTTTTAGTAGAGACGGGGTTTCACCATGTTGGCCAGGATGGTCTTGGTCTCTTGACCTCATGATCCGCCCGCCTCGGCCTCCCAAAGTGCTGGAATTACAGGCATGAGCCACTGCGCCCAGCCTGGTTTTCATTTTCTAAAAAATCAACAGATAGTGTAAATATAGCATAAGCAAAAGTGGTGTTGCTTAATTTAAAATGGATAGGTATGGTTGGACACGGTGGCTCATGCCTCTAATCCCAGCACTTTGGGAGGCTGAGGTGGGTGGATCACCTGAGGTCATGAGTTCGAGATCAGCCTAGCAACATGGTGAAATCCCGTCTCTACTAAAAAATACAAAAATTAGCCTGGCATGGTGGCAGATGCCTGTGATCCCAGCTACTCGGGAGGCTGAGACAGGAGAATAGCTTGAACCCAGGAGGCGGAGGTTGCAGTGAGCTGAGATCGCACCACTGCACTTCAGCCTGGGCCACAGAGCGATACTCTGTCTAAATAAATAAATAATAAATAAAAATAAATCAAATGGATAGGTAAACTCTTCCTTTCAATGAACTTAAATTTCATTTTGAGCTAGTCTGCAATATTTCCATAAACTTGTTTGAGATTTAGATTTTTTAAGCATTTATGTTTTGTGCCATATAATAAAATTAATACTGCACAAAAATATTCTTTTTTTAACTAAATAAAATTCAATACTATTTTTATTTTTCCCTGTCACTCTATCTTATTTTGTTTTAGGCTCTCATTCACTTCTTGGTTCTTCCAATATTTAGTATATTGTCTATTCATAAATAAATTTAATGAATTATAATGCTGCTGCTAATATTAACACTAGCACCACCATGAATACTGCAATAAGAAATATGATTACCTGAGAAAGTGTGTTTAATCCTTGCAGACTTCCCAACTGTCTCATTGTCTATCAAGAAAAAAGTGGGTTACTGTTTATCACATATGCTGTGTTTGACACAACTGATTTCTCGTGATATTTGACATTATCAACACAAAGTTTGATGTGGATCAGTTTAACAAAATGAAAGTAGACACAAATCATCATCGAAAGGTGGAAATATTAAATTTGGTTCTGCCATTGTTATTATTACTGCTATTAAAATAATGCAGTTGCTTTTATCATTAATTAAAGGAGAAAAAGTATTATTTAAGTGGAGGTTACATTGAAACATGGGAAAATAGCTCATTCCACTGAAATATAAATGTAATTGTGAGGAATTTGCTTCATTGACTCTTTTCTCCCCATTTATTTTACTTTGCCCCTTACAAGTTCAGCCAGAAGAGGAATTTGAAACAAACAAATAAATAAAACTTTTACCTCTTTCTCAAACAATAAATCTTTCAAAATATTAAATATAGAGACTATTGAAAGAAATGTTAAGTATCTGGATAGATTATCGAGAATTCCACCATTTCAACAGAAAGTCAATTTCACTTTTTTCATGGGAAGAGATTCAGAACGCTTTGGATTGAGTTTAAGCTAAAAAAGAAAAAAAACCCTCAGTGTAATTAGCTTCCATGTGAAGTAAGCGTCTAGCTCAAATAGGTATTGATTGCCCCCAGCTTACCATGACACACGGGAATTTCACAAGACCTTGTGAAAAATTTTTAATCTTATAAATATCTTTCTATATATAACTGTCAATATTTTTCATTGACATGACCAAAATTTCTGTTTTGCTGGGGTTTTCTAAACAGAATATATATTACATGAGAACTGCAATAAGACAAATACACTGTACAACTTATACAGGAAGTATCATAGTACAATGTTAATGCTATTTTCCAGACTTATAAAAAATTAAATTTTGTACAGGTACATTTATTTCATGAGAACTTTGTCATGTAAGATAGTATAAGGAGCAGGACTAAAAGTAAACTGTGAGTAAAGAGCAATGTATTTTAATTAATGTAGTAATTTTATTAATATGTATATTCTATATAAGGCATTAAGTATTAATATTGCTTTTGTTTGCATAGAAATAATGTTCTAAAAAGTAAAACACCTGAGAGTTTAAAATTGCAGTAGAATTATAAGACAAAACTCTAGTAAATGTCATAATTTTTCTAGCACTCCTCAGGATAACAGCCACAAACTTCTGGCTAGGAAAACTGAGAAACACACCACCATATTTCTCCTGTATCACAAATATACCAATGTAAAGTTAATATGTAAAAAACTCTGGCAATACATACCTCAAGGCTCAAACTAGCCATACCCGGTGTTCCAGTTTGCTGAGGAAAGAACTGAATGAAAATAAGAATAATTTTGAGTCTCATTGGTACAAAACTTCCTTCAATGCCCATTGGGCATAGGATATTGCTCCAGTACATAAGGGCTACCTGAGGGGCCACCATTTTGGTTTATTATGCAAATAACTTGAGTGCTTGGGCAGAATGAAGAAGAGCATAAGTTATTTGGGAGAATCAACACAGTATTTGAAAATTTTGCTCCCACCTGCATCATCTATCCTTTGTCTGCATCTTAATGCTTCGTTGCTTTAAAAGCAAAATATGATTTAAAGTTACACACAAGGAGAAGTAGAATAAAGCAACAAAATAGAAAACTACTAGTACTTTATATTCTTAAAAAATTACCACAGAAAAAAGTAAAGGGGACAAACTCAAGCTGAATTTTCATGTGCTTTTGACAAATCTACATGATTTTGGTTTACCAGATGTGGCATGGGATCATGACATTCAGAAAAATCATATGCAAAATCTAACTTGATTCCTATTCAAAGGACTTCAGCAAATTCTCTACGATTTTTAGTGAAAGATTATTTTATGTATAAACCTACTATATTTTGGGATCATATCAAAGATTTTTTTTTCCTTTAATAAAAAGCATTCTAGCACAAAATACTATTATACTTAACGTGTTCACTTAAAAGTTGTTCAAAAATATACCTATCTATACAATTAATTTTTTAAAATGTAAGATATTTTCCTTTCCTTTTTTTTTTTTTCCCAAGACTAAGTTTCACTCTGTCACCTAGGCTGGAGTGCAGTAGCGTGATCTCGGCTCACTGCAACCTCTGCCTGCCGGGTCCAAGCAATTCTCCTCCCATGTAGCTGGGATTACAGGTGTGCGCCACCAAGTCTGGCTAATTTTTGTATTTTTAGTAGAGATAGAGTTTCACCATGTTAGCCAGGCTGGTCTTGAACTCCTGAGCTCAAGTGATCCACCCACCTCGGCCTCCCAAAGTGCTGGGATTACAGACATGAGCCACTGCACCTGGCTTCCTTTTTTTAAAAAATAGAGATGGGGGTCTCACTATGTTGCCCAGGCTTGTCTTGAACTCCTGAGCTCAAGTAATCCTCCTGCCTTAGCCTCCCAAAGTGCTGGGATGATAGGCATGAGTCACCATGACCAGCCTTTTCCAATTTTTTTTGTTGTTGTTGTTAAAGATATTTTTCTTTCGAAACCAAGCCTTATTACTTTACACAAATACCAGTAGAAAACATGGAGAATGGAAGAGTAGGAATTAGAGTAAATTGGATTTTGAGAGTCTCTGGTTCTTCGGATACTCTCACTTTCTAAGACCAAGGGGTTGTAATGCCATCTTTCCTTCAGTTATACCACAAGGATTTATGGAATGTTTACTAAACATATTGGTATTATTTTTCCTTTATGAGTAAGAAGTTAAAGAATTACACCCCCTACTTTTTCACCCCCAACCTTTTTCATATAAGTAAAATCCCACCTTCTGGGTCATGGTGAGAATTTCCTTAAATAATTCAGTTTTGGACAAGAATGGAGGGAAAGGGCCAGGCACGGAGGCTCACGCCTGTAATCCCAGCACTTTGGGAGGCCGAGGTGGGCAGATCATGAGGTCAGGAATTTGAGAACAGCCTGGCCAACATGGCGAAACCCTGTCTCTGCTAAACATACAAAAATTAGCTGGGTGTGGTGGTGGGCACCTGTAATCCCAGCTACTTGGGAGGCCGAGGCAGGAGAATTGCTTGAACCCAGGAGGAGGAGGTGGCAGTGAGCTGAGATCTCAGCATTGAACTCCAGCCTGGGCAACAAAGCCAGATTGTTTCAAAAAAAAAAAAGAAAAAGAATAGAGGGAAAGGCATTATAAATGTGTAGCAAATACTCTGGGTAGGAAAGAGGTTAGCTGTATAGACAGGAAGGGTGATTGTGCATGTACGTGTGTATGTGGTGGGTAGCTTGTTGAGAATTTGGGGGAATCGTGAGAGCGGGACTTTCCTCCCCACTATTTGCCAGTGCATAAATAACACATCTTGGATTGAACCACAGAACAAAGTGTACTTTGCTTTCCATCTGCTCTAAGTCATGAATTAAAGAATATTTACACGAATGTATACAGATAGGGGATACATTTCTCATGCAGAATTAACAGGAGAAGAACATCTGATCTGACAAGCAATTGGTTGGCAATAATAAGCAATTGTTCTGTTCCTCAGAGCGGACCCAGTTGATTCAGGTGTGGATCATTACAGGTTCAAAGAACACCAATGTGTTAGACCGATGGTGAATGACTGAGGCTGATCTCAACGTCAGTATCATACAAAGGTAAGCTAGGGTGGCACCCTCAAGTTTTCTTTCATTTAAAATTCACCTTGTGTGATGAAACAGGGACTCTATTTTTATTTGTGGAATTAAGGTTTTCATCATTAGAATCAGGTTTCATCCTCTTTCTCCATTTCCATTCTCTTTCACTAAAACACTTTAAGAAAACCAAATAGCTAACCTTTTATTTCAGGGCATTAAAATATTCTAAAGTTCATTTGAGGCCAACTATGAGCTCCTGGAGGTAAGAGATCATGTCTTATTTACTTTAATTTTTCCAATGCCCAGCACATTGCTGGATGCATGGCGGCTGCTCAGTATATATTTGCTAAATGCATATAGCAGCCAAATAAAGTTTTTGTGATAACAGAATTGCATGCTGTTGGCTGGAGTAGTTCAGTGTTCAAAAGATTGTGTTTGTATGAGATCATTTCAATATATACTAGAATGGATCAGGTGTGGGACTGTAATACACAGTTAGCCCCATCACTATGATATGTTTTGATTTATGAAACTTCAGCTCTCAGTCACACAATTTTTGCTTACAAGGTAAATTTGCTAGTTAATTACTAGCTTCAAATAGAATTATCTAGCTGAGTTTTGTAACCATAGAAATTTGGAGATGGTTCTTTTTGAAATGAAGAAAATGTACTTTTCTTTTTCAGAGAAATTTCCTCTTTCCATTTCAACTTTATACTGATAGCAAGAAGTTGATAATAAAATTTCGCCATGCATTGTACAGACTAAGTCTTTTAACTTTGAAGGAGTGGAATAAGATCTAGAAATTGTTTTGGGACTATTTTAAATAACTTTTCAGTAGAAATATCATAAGCCTCACTTACTGCTTTTTTTTTTTTTTTTTTTTTTTTTTTTGAGATGGAGTCTCACTGTGTTGCCCAGGCTGGAGTGCAGTGATGCAATCTTGGCTTACTGCAACCTCCACCTCCCGGGTTCAAGCAATGCTCCTGCCTCAGCCTCCCAAGTAGCTGGGATTACAGGTGCACACCACTATGCCCGGCTAACTTTTGTATTTTTAGTAGAGACAGGGTTTCGCATGTTGGCTAGGCTGATCTTGAGCTCCTCACCTCAGGTGATCCGCCTGCCTCAGCCTCCCAAAGTACTGGGATTACAGGGGTGAGCCACCAAGTCCAGCTATCACTTACCGCTTTTGGATTGCAAGACTGACATCTGAGCGACTATGGCTTTTGACTCAATGGGACTACACCACTAGATTACATCAAGTGAGTCTATGTGTGGACTCTCAGTCCAAATCCCTTCAGCGTTGTCTGGAGTCCAACAATCAAGAACCTCTTCTGGGACACACTCTAAAGACTGACTTACCGGCACTGCAAAACTCATTTCCAGGAGGCATAGGATCAGTATCAGGTCCTTCATTTTGAAAAGTGGAATCTAAAACATAATTAAGTTGGAGAATTAAATCAGATTAATTTTTATTCAGAATGGTTAAAAGGCAATTTTTGAAAATGAGCCTGAGTCTCTGCTCTTCCAAAAACAACCAGGATAAAGGTTAGAAGAACAAAATAAAAAACTTACTTGTATGTAGTAGTTTCTGAAATAAATTGACAAGCAATTAAAAAATATCTAAGCACTTTTTAAATGGATCTACAGCCTGAATAAATATGTAGGAACAACCTCCATCGATATCCTATAAGTGCTATGTTTCATTTCATAAAGTGAATTATGAATTTAAAATCCTTCCCACTAAGTAAAATATTGGTCTACCAGGTATTATTCACAGAAGTTTATACTTTGCTTACCCTTTGGGATACATTTTGAAATGCATGTGAAATGTAATGCACCTAACAGTCATTTTATAACAAACCTTTATTTGCAGGAATAGAGGGTATATCATCGCATGTTTAGTTTAGGTAATGTACGTAACCATTCCAAAACTTATCTTTTCAAATGAGAGTGAATTGGCTATCTTAATTTCCTTTGATGTTAGTGGAAAATATATTTCAAATTTAGCTTTCCTCTTCCTAAAATGAATTATCTTTTAAAATTTATTCTATAAATTCAAAAAGCTCTTTATTCTTACATGAATAGAGATCTGAATAGCCAAGAAATTTACTCATCTTCTAATATTACAAAAAATTAGGCAGTATAATAAAAAATAGTTAAAAAATACAGTCTATAGATAAAAGTCTTTTTTTTTTCTTAGTTGAATGGGTGTTAGGCATGTCATCTCTTAACATGCTAATGGATTACAACAAGCAATAATTCAGCTACGGGTGACAAATGAAGATAAATCCTCTTTATAAAAGCTGTCTGGAGATAGGAAAAAAAGAATTTACAGGAAACACATGGAAATCATAAAATCCCATTTTACCTTAGATGCTGACATGCACTGTGCTCTCAGGGCCTGATGATGCCAACCAAGATAGTTCTAAGAAAAGAAGATTAAAGTTTTTTTCAGGACTGTGCGTGGGACTTGCTCTGTACCTCTCATTCAGGGAAGATTAGAAACCTTTATTTAAAGTGCCAATCCACCAATCAAAGTGAAGCAAAATGGCTGGGGGGCGGGGCGGGGAGGTTGGCGGGGCGGGAATCTCTGCTCCTGCAATTAGTCCACAACCTTTTATTGCATGCAGGGACATTGGCCCAGTAGGGTCTCATTATTTTTAATTGTACTGCAGCCCCTGTACTTATTCAGAGAACTTGATAGCAGGGAAGGCAGTAAAGGAATAATGGACATAGGCTCTGAAGACAATTATTTTGGTGAGCTGGGGGAAATATATGTAAAATAGATGCAAAACAAACCATTATCTGTTTTGTGCTGGTTTTATCTGCAGATAAAGCTAGTGACCCAATGCTAGCATTATTCAGATTTTCACCCTCCTGTTTGTTGCAGTAAAAGTAACTACCCTCCTTCCCCCTCAGCACACACAGAGTCTGAAAGAAAACATTAAAATGTTAGATGGATAATGAATGTGTGTGATTTCTTTCTTGAATTTCCTAGATATTTTCATATCTGGAGATAATTGATTAGAGACAGCCAACCTTTTGTAAGAAACTACAATTGGACCCTCTGCAAGAATCAGGTTTACTTCAGGTAAAACTTTGGTGCATTTAAAAAAAAATTTGTGGGGACAGGGACATAAATCAGAACATTCTCTATGAACTAAATCAATGGGCACAAGCATCAGTTCACACTTTCCAGGCATTAGTATCAAGCCAGGTTAATAAGACATATTTCGATCATTTAAAAGGTTAACATCAACACAGACTGGTTTTTCTCCATGAACAGATAATATCTTGAATGTGGATTGTATATCAGCTGCTTTTGTTACTTCTCTGCCCATCCTTGTCTTTCCAAAGTTGTGATTTCAGATATGGTAGGGATAAGCATTTAAGATTAGTTTCTGAAGAAGGGATGAGTCAGTACACTCTTTAGAGAAGTAGGGATCTTGTCAATTACAGGGAACATTGAGGAAGCTGGTATTTTGAGAAAGGTGTATCCATACCCAAATGTAGGCCTAACAGCTTCAAATAATGTTATCTTAGAAGCTGCTCCTGAAAACCTCTGTGTTCCACTGATACCAGAATTATCTTTAGAATAAAAAGAAATGAAGAATGTGAATGTGTTTTGCAAACAGCAAAATGTTATTGTTAATGAAAAGTATTATTTTTGCATGCTCTCTACGGTGCTTGATGCAGTCCCTTAATCTCTTTCTTTTTTTTTTTTTTTGAGACGGAGTCTCGCTCTGTCACCCAGGCTGGAGTGCAGTGGCCGGATCCCAGCTCACTGCAAGCTCCTCCTCTCGGGTTCACGCCATTCTCCTGCCTCAGCCTCCCGAGTAGCTGGGACCACAGGCACCCGCCACTTCGCCCGGCTAGTTTTTTGTATTTTCTAGTAGAGACGGGGTTTCACCGTGTTAGCCAGGATGGTCTCGATCTCCTGACCTCATGATCCGCCCATCTCGGCCTCCCAAAGTGCTGGGATTACAGGCTTGAGCCACCGCGCCCGGCCAATCTCTTTCTTTCGAGCCCCAGTTTCTTCTTCTGTTATGTAAGGATAATAATTAATGACCAGAAGCTTGTCTTTTTTTTTTTTTGAGATGGAGTCTTGCTCTGTTGCCCAGGCTGGAGTGCAGTGGCGTGATCTCAGCTCACTACAACCTCTGCCTCCTGGGTTCAAGCGACTCTACTGCCTCAGCCTCCTGTGCAGCTACGATTACAGGCCCGCGCCACCATGCCCAGCTAATTTGTTTTGTATTTTTACTAGAGACAGGGTTTCCCCATGTTGGCCAGGGTGGTCTGAAACTACTGACCTCAGGTGATCCACCTGCCTCGGCCTCCCAAAGTGCTGGGACTACAGGCGTGAGCCACCACGCCCAGCCTGAGCTTGTCCTAAAGATTGGTGAGATGGTGAAGATGCAGCAGCTGCCGTTTATTGGGTGCTGAATGAATGAGTTGATAGTCCTTTTGGTAGGAGAAACTACATGAAATATGAGACCGCAAGAACGCTGTGTGTGTGTGTGTGTGTGTGTGTGTGTGTGTGTGTGTGTGCATGTGTTGGAGGAGGAGGAGTGCTGGCAGCTAGGTTCATAAGCTCCAATGAGGTAGAGAAGGGACCTGATGGAGGACATTTTCTCTGCGTGGAAGTCGATGCTGAATCCATAGGAACGAGCTTCTTCGTTGGCTACAACACTGGGAAACAGTGTGTATATGTCTTCTAAAGTTTATAAACATGATCATGACACACTAATAACGATGTTTTGGTAGGATTCTTATGTTCTGCTTTGCTTTTAAGTCAAATATCCAGTATATCATACACACTGTTGCTTCTTCCTTTGTTAAATGTCACACTCCATTCTGGCTTATTGACTTCCAGGTGTTTATCTGGTAGTTTATTTCTCCTCCAATATCCTGCACACCAACACTAGACTTATCTTCCTAAAATACCGGTTTTGGCATTTCACTGCCCCACTCAAAAACTATGTAAGGATCTCCAAGGCTATCAGATAAAGTTCACGCTCTGTAACTAGACAGTCAATTTAACATTTCAGTTCATCTTTCCAATCTTGTTTCCCACTTTGCATGAGACAGTGTGCATTCATATTGTAATAATGATTGTAATCAGTTGGAGTTGGTTTCATTTCTTCAGCTAATAAACAGTTTTTTTTGTCTGATTTTATGGGATGTATGTTATTGGGAAAGTTGGTAGATATAGTACTAATTTATCAGATGAAAAATTTTTCTATTCCAAGGAAATCTGGAAATTAGTATGAATGTATGAATGACTTTTTGACAGTGATTATAGGTATTAAGGAAATTACCATAGCTGATGGAAACCATGTTATGTTGGCCAAGACCATACCTGTATGAAGAACAATCAGAGAGTCAGTCTTAAGAAAATGCTTGTGTCTGGAGTACAGCAAAACAAAAAAAAAACTCGAGGTGGCAAAAGATGTGAGACACATGAAGAGACATAGGCTGTAGAAAAAGTTACAATGAAAAATTTAGAGCAACAAGATTTGGCAGAATATGTTAGTAAAGTGGTTGAGAGCACAGCTGTTTAAATCCCCTCTGTAATACTCACTGGTCATATGACATTGAATGAGCCACTATATAATCTTCATGTAGTTTTTTAAATTTTTTTGAGACAGAGTCTCACTCTGTCATCCAGGCTGGAATGCAGTGGCACGATCTTGGCTCACTGCAACCTCCGCTTCCCAGATTCCTGCGATTCTCATGCTTTAGCCTCTTGAGTAGCTGGGACTATGGGCACGTGTCGCCACACCCAGCTAATTTTTGTATTTTTAGTAGAGGTGGGGTTTCACCATGTTGGGCAGGCTGGTATGGAACTCCTAGCCTCAAGTGATCTGCCCACCTTGGCCTCCCAAAGTGTTGGGATTACAGGCATTAGCCACTGTGCCTGGCCTCCTTTTCTCCATGTGTATGTATATATATGGAGAGAGAGAGAGAGAGAGAGAGAGAGAGAGAGAATGAGAGAGAGAGAGAGAGAGTTTCTCTCTTGTTGCCCAAGCTGGAGTGCAATGGCGCGATCTTGGATCACTGCAACCTTCGCCTCCTGGGTTCAAGTGAGTTTCCTGTCTCAGGCTCTTGAGTAGCTGAGATTACAGGCGTCCACCACCATGCCCAGCTAATTTTTTGTATTTTTAGTAGAGATGAGGTTCCACCATGTTGGCCTGGCTGGTCATGAACTCCTGACCTCAGGTGATCCACCCACCTCGGCCTCTCAAAGTGCTGGGATTACAGGCGTGAGCCACTGCACCCAGCCTCATATAATATTTTTATTTGTGAAATGTGGTCTACCATAGGTCAGCATTAATTTAATTTAAATACAAAATATAAAATGCTTAGCACACTAGCTGGTAGCCAAGAAATGTTCAGTGATCATGAGTTATTATCATTCTTGTGGAAATGAAATATGAAGGCTAAAAATCTGCTTCATGTTAAAATTTTTTCCCAGCTTTATTGAGGTATAATTGATATACAATAATTGCACATATTTAATGTTTACATCTTGATGAGTTTAAACATATGCATATACCCTTGATACCAACATTACAACTAAGATAATAGACATATCCATTACCTCCAAAAATTTCCTTGTGTTCTTTTGTGTGTGTGTGCTTTTTTATTAAGTAGTAAGAACATTGAACAAGAAATCTATCCTCCTAACAGATTTTTAAGTGCACAATATAGTATTGTTAACTATGGGCATATTGTTGTCCAGCAAATCTCTAGAACTTATTCATCTTGCATAAGAGAAATTTTATACTCATTGAAGAACAATTCTCCATTTCTACCTTCCCCCAGCCTCTGGCAACCACTATTCTTTGCTTCTGTGAGTCTGACTATTTTAGATCCCTCATGTAAGTGGAATCATGCAGTATCTGTCTTTTTGTGACTGGCTTATTTCATCTGGCATAATGTCTTCTAGGTTCATCCACGTTGTCACAAATGGCAGGACTTTCTTCTTTTTAAGGCTGAATAATATTCCATTGTATATATATTTTCTATTTTCTTTATCCATTCATCTGTCGGTGGTCATTTGAGTCATTTCCATATCTTGGCTTTTGTAAATAACGCTGCAATGAACAGGAGGGTTTTGTCTAGACTTTTTTCTTGCCTCTTTACAACTTGTTTTGCAAAGTCATAGTCAAATTTGACCTCTTCTGTGACTCCTTCCCCCACTTTCCACTCCACTGTGATTTTTCCCTTCTCTGAATTCCAACTATGTGTCATTCATACACTACATTGTGACACCTTGCTCATTGAAGATCTTTAACATTTACTCTGTATGTGGTCTTCTAACTTTTTGGATATGGCTTTCATGTCTAACATTCCTGTGAGGTAGAAACCACCCAGTCTTCTAATTTGCTTCATTTGATGTTCTATGTGCATCATAATATTAATAGCTGATACATGGGTAGCACTTACTGTGGACAGGTGATAATTTGACTGTTTTACATATATTAATTTATTTAATCCTCACAAGAACTTCAGGAAACAGTGACTCTTCCACTTTCTATCCACAATACAACAAAACTATAGAGAGGTAAAGTAAATTGCCTGAAGTGACACAGTCAGTAAGTGCTAGAAGTAGCATTTAGACTCAAGTATCTGGCTTTGAGTCTTTGCTTTTATGCACTATGTCAACATGAATTAGTTACCCACTGGCAAATGACATGGACCAATCAATCACTGACAGATGCAAAGGAGAGTACCACATACACCTTGTCTATAGAGAATTTATCAGAACTGCAGATAATGTTAGAAGACATTGTTTTTAATTAGTTTCCATTTATTTTGTAATAAAGATCAAGAACCAGAAAAACAACATAGTGATGATGATACAAATATAAAAGAAGACAAATTAGACAGAATTTTACTACCTCATCAACCTAAAAAATTATTTTTTCTTACAGTACTTACTCATGTTAAATTCATGTTTAACATAGTTATGATTATAGTGTAAATATGATTTTGTATTGGTCTTTATGTGCTTACCATTACGTCATAAATATTGACATGTTGCTGCAGAGATAAATATTATATTTTTAATTGTCTGGATAATATATCTTCAAGTCGATGCTTAGGACTGCTGTTTTTTTTTATTATTACTATTATACTTTAAGTTCTAGGGTACATGTGCACAACGTGCAGGTTTGTTACATATGTATACATGTGCCATGTTGGTGTGCTGCACCCATTAACTCGTCATTTACATTAGGTATATCTCCTAATGCTATGCCTCCCCCCTCCCCCCACCCCATGACAGGTCCCGGTGTGTGATGTTCCCCATCCTGTGGCTTAGGACCTTTGTTTTTCAACCTTTGGTTGTTTCTAATTTTTTACAATGATTATTTTAATTAGTAAAGATTCAAAACAATTTTTATGTTTTTGAATTATTTTCTTGGTATAATTTACCATGAATATGATTTCTAGTTAATATGTGTATTTTTATGACTTTTGATAAGTATTGCTGAATTATCTAAGTTTATAGCCTACTAATAATTCATCTATACCAGTTTTACCACAACTTTGCCAGAATTTGCTCATTTAATTAATTTTTCCCCTCATAAATTAATTGGTATTATGCACTATTTCATTGGTGTTTTAATTTATATTTCTTTGATCATCACCAAGGTTAAATATTTTCTTTACATATTTATTTACTAACTATATTTCAATCTTTTTGTAAACTGTTAATGTTTTTGTTTATTAGTCACAAGAGAATTTGTATGTGTTTTCTATATCATTGAGCATATATTATACAACATTTTATGTAACATATGAATGGATCTTTTATCATGTTTGATGTAAATTTTTTGATAGACATTAAAATAAAAATTTAAGTTAAAATACCTTTCTTGGAAGGCTTCCTAGTTCACAGTAACTTCTCAGGTAGTATACTTCATAAATACTTCTTGGAGTCAGGCTGATGTCATTTTTTGCCCCTGCTGCCTTCTTTCATGGTAGATTCCAAAGTCACATACCTGGAAACTCTGACACTGAACAAATCTGGCATTGGTCCTTTACAAACAGAGGAGTTTTTAGCAGAAATATATGCCATTGATACAGTAGCTCTTGGCAGCTTGTCAAGTAAAACACCCACTTGCTTTGTGTGTTAAAATGATGATTCATTTGTTTCTGTCCTGGATTATTATCTGCTGTTTGTACCTGTAGTAAGCCCATGTAGCAGGACTTTCAGAAGAAAAGAGTTGACCACAAGCCAACACAAATGACTTCAGCTTTTCACACATGGACCCTTCATGATTACAACAGAATCAGTTTTATAGCAGAAGTGGTATTTGGGTTTTCTCGGCCCAAAAGTTTTTGGTGTAAATAACTGAAAAGCAAGTCAGGCACATGTCCTGTGCTGTCACTTAACTGCTGAGTTTGTTAAAGAAGCATTTACTAAAGGCTATGAAGAGACGATTATATTAAGTTTAATGGAGGTAAAAAGAGAAATTCAGACTCATTAACAAAAAAATGTTATAGTCTAGTTGGAGAAACAATACATGACATTGCCACATGAGCTGTCATGAGACTTATTATGGAAAAAACGTGTAAAAGAAGATAGGGTATGAATTGCTTAATTGCTAAGAGCATGAGTTTTGGGGATCAGACTGCTTAGTTGAGATAGAGTGTCATGATTCTCTAGCTGTGTGTCCTGGACAAGTTATTTTATCATGTGGTACCTCAGTTTCCTCATCTGTAAAAGAGTGTTAATAAAGGAGCCTACATAGGAATAAATGAAATAATGCACTAAAGTGCTTAGAACAGTTCCTGATACATTAGAAGCATACAATTAATGCAAATGATTATTGATTTAGTATAAATATTGGAAGGGTGTCAAATAAGGAGGTTACTAGAATGAAATAGGCTTAATTATAGAAGTATTCTTGTAGAAGGTGTTTTAATACAGGATTGCCAGGGATGAAAAGTATATACTGATATGTATAAGGTAAAAGACTCTTCCATATTGAAGGAATGATCCATGAAAAGAAATGAACTGGATCCATAATGGTGACAGAAAAGCAAATTGGCTGAGTTTAAGTGCTAATAGGAATTTAGTGAAAAATGTATCTAATTGGTAGGACATGATACGATCACAATGTCAAACATGCTGAAACCTCAGTTTTTCCTTTTGGAAGATGGATATGGTAATAACTGCCTAGGAGAACATGAAGCAAAGAAGAGTATCTTTACCTTTCTTTTTTGCATGTAAGCTACATCTAGACAAATAATAGTACCATGAAAATTAAAAGTTTTATTCTAACTTGTGGATTTTTTTGTTTCCATAATGTAAAAATCTGATATTTGGATATATATATATGTGTGTATAACGTATGTAATTTATATGAAAAACAATAGATTGTATTTATCGAGTCTTTTCTATGTTCTAGGACCTGGGCATTTATTTCGCCTAATCCTTACAACAATCCCATAAGGCAAGTAATATCTTTAAATCATACAGCCAGTAAGCAGTCTGGATTCAGCCCAGATCTGTCTGATGATGGAACCAAATTGTACCAAATGGTTCAAAATTTCTCTATGGGAAAAAGCTAAATGTATAAAAGGAATTAATTGGATGTTTGAATTTCAGTACAACTTAAATGAGAAGTAGAAGATCAGTAATGGAGGCTAGTGTGGTGGGAGAGGACTGAATGGGAAAAAGCCATAGGAGATGGAATTGTATAGAATCTCAGAGGCCACAGTAATGGCTTTGGTTTTTACTCTGAATGAGGTAGGAAGCCATTGGAGGGTCGTGAGCAGAGGAGGAACATGATTTATCTGACCTAACATTTTATTTACTTACATTTATTTATTTATTTTGAGATGGAGTCTTGCTCTGTTGCCCAGGCTGGAGTGGAGTAGTGTGA
This sequence comes from Macaca thibetana thibetana, assembly GCF_024542745.1. NCBI lineage: Eukaryota > Metazoa > Chordata > Mammalia > Primates > Cercopithecidae > Macaca > Macaca thibetana. The sequence goes on along the minus strand of NC_065582.1, from coordinate 122,733,380 downwards.
TCTTGGCTCACTGCAACCTCCACCTCCTGGTTCAAGTGATTCTCCTGCATCAGCCTCCTGAGTAGCTAGGTTTACAGGCACTGCACCACCACACCCAGCTAATTTTTTTTTTTTTTTTTTTGAATTTCTGGTAGAGACAGGGTTTCACCACATTAGCCAGGCTGGTCTCCAACTCCTGACCTCAGGCAATCCTCCTACCTTGGCCTCCCAAAGTGCTGGGCTCACAGGTGTGAGCCTCTGCGCCCCACTGGACCTAACATTTTAGAAGGACCATTCTGGCTGCATTTGATAGACTGAAGGAGATCAAAGGAGGAAGCACAGAGATGGGTTAGGAGGGATTGCAGTGATTCAGCTGAAAGATGATGATGGTTTGGGCTAGAGTGGTAGCAGTGGGAGCACTGAAATATGATTGATTGCATTCTGGATATTTTTTCTAGAATTTATTGATGGAGTATATGTAGGGTGTGAGGGAAAGACAGAACCCAAGGGTGGCATAGTATTTATCAAGTGCGCTTATACATCACTAGTATGGATGTCATTTATCTTTAAATGCAGCTATCTGGAACATATTCAACTTAGAAATAAGTCTCTTAGAAATAAGCAAAACAAGTCTCTTCAAAGCCAGCAAAACAGAGCGCACATTGCACTAACATCATGTACTCATAAAAGACTTGGTTCCTCTTCATTCATATCTGAGTTACAGTTCAAATTAATGTCATCATTTTATCTTTTCTTATAAGATATTAGAAACAGCAAATCAGAAGGGAAAGAGAAGTGTTTCCAGATCTAGAAAAACTTCTAGTCACCAGAAATAATAGCTGATGCCAAGAAAAAAGACAAAAACAACTAAAACAAAATAAAAACATAAAAAGCAGAGAGCCCGAGGATACTCTGTACAGGACCTAATGTTTCTCGCCACCCTAGAAGCCTCTGTTAAAATAGGAATGGGTGTTTGTAATGGTCATTGTGCCATTAAAATCAGGGTAGATTATATTATGAATTTTTTGGTCAAAGAGGCAGGGAGGTAACATTGTATATGTTTTGCCTTTAAAATAATGAAATGTGTTGGAGTTCCTTCCCCTCATCAATTTCTAGGGCAAGCACAGTCAATATTCTGCTAGATGTACAGAGGTCTGATTCTGAATTATGATCTCCTTCTCCACCCTAGAGAGCTGGCTTACAAACCAGAAGAAAATATAGAGGGCCTTTCCACTTCATTTTCTCTTAAAATTGGAACATAGCTCAAGCCCCATCAATGAATTCTGTTTTCTTTTTTTCTGGAGTCTTTCTTAACACATTCCAAAGGCCTACAGATGCCCCCAAAGCTCTCAATAAGCTTCAAAGACCCCTAAGACTGAATTCCTTCAAATCTTTGTTTTAAGTCAATACTGCAGACTAAAAAGCCATACATTTTATTTTTTTAGTCAGATATTTCAATACCATTTATTAAATAATCTATCATTTTTCCAGTGACTTTTTTTTCATCCAAATATTTATTATTTTTTTTAACTTTTAAGTTCAGGGGTACAAGTGCAGGTTTGTTACACAGGTAAATTTGTGCCATAGGGGTTTGTTGTACAGATTATTTTATCACTCAGCTATTAAGCCTAGTACCCATTGGTTATTTTTCCTGATCCTCTCCCTCCTCTCACCCTCCACCCTCTGAAAGGCCCCAGTGAGTGTTGTTCCTCCCTATGTATCCAAGTGTTCTCATCACTTAACTCCCACTTATAAGTGAGAACATGCAGTATTTAGCTTTCTGTTCCTGTGTTAGTTTGCTAAGAATAATGGCCTCCAACTCCATCCATGCCCCTGCTAAGGACATGATCTTGTTCTCTTTTATGGCTGCATATTATTCCATGGTGTATATGTACCACATTTTCTTTATCCTGTCTATCTTTTATTTTTGAGTCTCACTCTGTCTCCCAGGCTGGAGTGCAGTGGTGCGGTCTTGGCTCACTAAAACTTCCACCTCCCAGGTTCAAGCAATTCTCATGCCTCAGCCTCCCAAGTAGCTGGGACTACAGGTGTGTGCCACCACACATGGCTAATTTTTGTATTTTTAGTAGAGACAGGGTTTCACCATGTTGTCCAGGCTGCTCTCGAACTCCTAACCTCAAGTGATCCACCTGCCTCAGCCTCCCAAAGTGCTGGGATTATAGATGTGAGCCACCAGGCCAGGCCTTTATCTAGTCTACCATTGATGGGCATTTAGGTTGATTCCATGTCTTTGCTATTGTGAATAGTGCTGCAGTGAACATATGTGTGCATATGTCTTTTAATAGAATGATTTATTTTCCTTTGAGTTTATACCTAGTAGTGGGATTGCTGGGTTGAATGGTATTTCTGTCTCTAGGTCTTTGAGGAATCGCCACAACGTCTTACACAATGGTTGAACTAATTTATACTGCCACCAACAGTGAATAAGTGTTCCAGTTCCTCCAAAACCTTGCCAGCATCTCTTATTTTTTTGACTTTTGAGTAATAGCCATTCTGACTGGTGTGAGATGGTATATCATTGTGGCTTTGATTTACATTTCTCTAATGATCAGTGATGTTGGGCTTTTTTTTCATATGTTTGTTGGCCGCATAAATGTCTTCTTTTGAAAAGTGCCTGTTCATGTCCTTTGCCTTCTTTTTTATGTTTTTTTTTTTTTTCTTGTAAGTTTGTTTAAGTTCTTTATAGATGCTGAATATTAGGCCTTTGTTGGATGCATAGTTTGCAAAAATTTTCTCTCATTCTGAAGGTTGTCTGTTTACCCTGTTGATAGTTTCTTTTGCTAGGTAGACGCTCTTTAGTTTAATTAGATCTTATTTGTCAAGTTTTGCTTTTGTTGCAATTGCTTCTGGTGTCCTTGTCATGAAATCTTTGCCTGTGCTATGTCCTGGATAGTATTGCCTAGGCTTTCTTCCAGAGTTTTTATAGTTTTGGGTTTTACATTTAAGTCTTTGATCCATTTTGAGTTAATTTTTGTATATGGTGTAAGGAAGGGGTTCAGCTTCAGTCTTCTGCATATAGCTAGCCAGTTATCCCAACACCATTTATTGAATAGGGAATCCTTTCTTCATTGCTTGCTTTTGTCAGATTTGTCAAAGATAAGGTAGTTGCAGGGGTATGATCTTATTTCTGGGTTCTCTATTCTGTTCCATATGTGTCTGTTTTTGCACCAGTACCATGCTGTTTTGGTTACAGTAGCCCTATAGTATAGTTTGAAGTCAGGTGATGCCTCCAGGTTTGCTTTTTTTGTTTAGAATTGCCTTAGCTACTTGGGCTCTTTTTTGGTTCTATATGAATTTTAAAAGAGTTTTCTCTAGTTCTGAGAAGAATGTCAATGGTAGTTTGATAGGAATAGCATTCATTTCATAAATTGCTTTGGGCAGTAAGGCCATTTTAATGATATTGATTCTTCCTATCCATGAGCATGAAATATTTTTCCATTTGTTTGTGTTAACTGTGATTTCTTTGAGCAGTGTTTAGGAGTTCTCCTTGTAGAGATCTTTTACCTCCCTAGTTAGCTGTATTCCTAGGTAATTTATTCTTATTTTCTCATTCAAGAAACCTCTAATTTAAAATCTTCTATCTCTAAACCTCTCTAGCTGCCTATTTCTGGTTCCATCTCTCCTACCAGTGACTATACCCCATACCCCACTGTCTTTTTTTTTTTTTTTTTTCTTTTCTCAGAGCCTTGCTCTCTTGCAGTGTAGTGGTGCGATCTTGGCTCACTGCAACCTGTGCCTCCCAAGTTCAAGCGATTCTCCCACTTTGGCCTCCTGAGTAGCTGGGATTACAGGTGCACATCACCATGCCCAGCTAATTTTTTTGTATTTTTAGTAAAATCAGGGTTTTTGCATGTAGGCCAGGCTGGTCTTGAATGTCTGGCCTCAAGAAGTGATCCACCTGCTTTGGACCTCCCAAATTGCTAGGATCACAGGCATGAGCCACCACACTCAACACCCCAACCTCCCACCCCCTCTCGCTCTGAATCGCTAATCAGGCTGTCTACCTTGCTCTGGATTCTGCATGTGGACTTTGTCCTTTCTCCAAATCCTCTTCATTTTTTTCTCTGCTTTCTAACGCTTCTTTCTAAGCAAGGTGAGATAAACGGAGTAGGAAGTAGGGCAACTATAACCTTCATTATCTAGAAAATTCACTTAGGTGGAATAGCTCATTTTCTGACAAGGTAAATAAGTGGAGTATTATTGGTTATAGATAATATATGAAGACAGTTTCACCTGATTATTTCTTTCAGATTTAGTTTTATCAGCAAAAATAAATTTCACCTATTTTTAGACAAACATGGACTACAGTCGTGACCAGGGAATCTGTATTGTGATTCTCAGATGCTTCATTTCACAGGGTGTTTGAAATGTTGAGTTAAATATCATCTTTTGTTTTTCTTAAAGAATTTCCTGACCATGAGAGTCCTGGGGATGAGGAGATTAGATGATTTTACTGAATTTTAGATAAAGTAAGGTAATGTTTGGTTGATGTTGTAAAAATGTAAGACTCTAAAATCAGCTGAAAGCTGTACGTGGTGGTTCACACCTGTAATCCCAGCATTTTGGGAGGCCAAAGCGGGTGGATCACTTGAGGTTAGGAGTTCAAGATTGGCCTGGTCAATACGGTTAAACCCTGTCTACTAAAAATACAAAAATTAGCTGGGTGTGGTGGTGGGTGCCTGTAATCCCAGCTACTCAGGAGGTTGAGGCAGGAGGTTCACTTGAACCCGGGAGGCAGAGGTTGCAGTGAGCCAAGATCGTACCACTGCACTCCAGCCTGGTGACACACACACACACACACACACACACACACACACACACACATAAATAAGTAAGTAAATTGATCTGCCAGTGTAAGAACTTTTCTCAAAAGACAAGCAGGAGATTTCTCATTAAGGTAAGGTGAAGACCTTGTCGTTTTCCTTCTGCTGTCTCAGCATTTCTGGCTGGAAGACAGAAGTGCAAAGAGGTACAAAACTCTTGAGGTACAAGCAAAATAATATAGGAAGCACGGATGATGAAGCACATGCATCTGCTCTTTAAACCAGCAGGATGTATTTATCTCTGACTCATTGCACTGTGCTTCCCAGGATATAATAAAATGTAGCATAGAATAAGGGGGCAAAGGGAATAGAAGGGGCTATCCATTAGGTTCTACTTTTCCTCTATGCCTGACACTTTCCCTATGTTATTATATTTATTCCTCACAAGAACCCCAGAAAGAAGATGTTATTATGATCCCCATTGTTTAGGCAGTGAAACAAGCTCTTAGGATCAAAGAGCTTTTACAACTTGCTCCAGGCCACGCAGATGAGCTGCAGAATCAAATATCCAGTCCAGTCTGGGTTCAAAGCTTATGGCTCTCCCACTACTCCAGTATGCAGGGCTGAAATAGCACTGCACAGCCTTATCCGTTATCCGCGAGACTGCTGGCTTCCCCCCAGCCTCCCCTGAAGGCTTACAGGAACAGCTGTGTGGGAGAACGCTCACAGCTATACTACAGGTCTGCTCTTCCCAAAGCATGACCTGAGCAACACTGCTAGCCTCTTGAGATGTTCCTTGATAAAAAGCTTCTGTGATCAAATACAAACACTGCATTCTATGTCTCCAAGCCCATTACTGGTTCCAAAAAACCTCATAGTAAAGAAACTTTAAACACTTTCCCCCAAACTTAGTTTTCTTCTAACACTTTTAACATGTGGAATTGGTGTTCTGTGGAGCATACCTTAGGAAATGCTATTTAGGATGAGTCTATTACAACTTGGGATGTCAGCTCCCTGAGGGCATGGTGTCATCTACTTTCAGTATCTACAGTGCCTGTCACAGAATAGGGGTCAATGTTTGTTAAATAAATAACTTTGTGATGTAAACTAATTACATCGCTCACTCCACCTACTCCAGACAGATCTACCTGAGGTGAAGAAACAGCCCATACCTGTGCTTACTTAAGGCCTAAGGGGGAAGATCGTTCATCCTTCAATATACATTGTGTTTAAGATTATGCAAACCATTTCTACTTACCTTGTGAGGCATATGGGAAACTCATCGATCCTCACATTGTGCTTGGAGAGGGAATGGAAACGAGAAAGCCATTTGTTAAATGTCTACTAAATGCCTTCTACTAAAAGGGAAGGCACATTTTCTGTGGTATTTTATTTAATCTTCCTCACAGCCTTAACATGTAAGTCTAGTTGTCCCATCTTTAGAGATGATAACACACGCTCAGAGAAATCAAGGAACTAGCCAAGATACATATCCGACCAGCATGTCAGAATTTGAATCCAGGTCAGTCTGACTTCAAAATCCATGTGTGCTCTGCCCTATCATATCCTGCCCCTAGGTAGGAAACTGGATTTGAATGGATTACACATTTTTTATTTTGAGACTTTGATGTGCCTTAAATATATTGTGGATATTAATTTGTAATAATTGTTAGAAGGAAGCCCACAGGCATGACTCAATTACTTTCATTTTGGTTGTGGGTGCTCTACTTTTTTTTTTTTTTAAACAAAACAAGATAAATTTGTTTCTACCATTCTAAAGCCTGGAGTTGTAAGTTATGTGGAAGTGCTCTGCAGGTGTGTATGTTGTGTTACCATGCTGCTTTTTCAGACACAATCTCCTTGTTCTTTTCTTAGTTGAACTTCATTACCTGTACCAGTCCTGTAAAACAACAAAACTTACTGATTTGGTTTAGAAGGGCTGGTCAGAAATGGTAGTCTCTGATTAAAGACCTAAACCAACTTGGAGAAAATTATACTGTATTCAATGTACAGTTTTGCTTGACAGGCAATGTCTGAAGGTGTGTATGGGGTAATTACCCACAGAAAAGATAGGCTGGAAAAACACGAAAATGAGTTTCTCCAAACCAGAGAAATGAATCATTAGCAGAAAGCAAACCAGATGAGTCAGCATACCTTAAATTTTAAGGTCTTCATGAATCAATTAAGACATCAATTAGAACTGAGAAGCATTTTAAAGAGCATGATCAAAAAATATTTTTGAGATAAAAATATGTAAAATAATTAGGAAATGTAAATTTGTCAAGTAGTATCATTTGTCCAGATAATTCCTGTAGATATATACAACTGCTAATGATGACTGTAAATGAATATAAAACTAATAATAATTAATATTAATGAGCTGTTAGAATGTGCTGAGCATACAATAATCACTTGACATGCATTATCTCATTTAAAACTTGGAAGTTCTGTAAAGCAATGCAAATATTCTTCTGAATGGCAATTATAACCAAAGCTGGGGAGGAATTTCTCCAGTTATCAGGGCAAGTATCTTCCTTGTTGATCTCACACCTGGCTGGCTTCACCAGGTATATGTTACCTGCCTTGCCTGGGTAGGCATTTTGGTTTCTTTTACACCTGACCTAAATCTTAAGTGCTTTTATTTCACTATAACATGCAGGATAAATATGACTAAATTGTCTTCAACTCACAGAGCAGTATGTGGTTTAGACCATTATAAGCTATAAGAACAAAATATGCTCTTAATTAATTAAAGCAAAATAGATGCATTTTCAGGCCTCATGGAGATGGAATGTGATCCAAGACCTTGTGATAGCTCTGGTATCTGCCAGCAGCTTCAGTGACTTAACAGGCACTGTAGCTTTCTTTAGTGACAGCCCCCCTTATGGAGACACAGTTATTCTCTGTCACTGCTTTAAGTGATCCAGCTGTTAGTAACTACCTCTTCCTGAGTCTGATTGTTCTGTTTAGGAAGCCCATATTTGGCAGAGTTTTTGAGTCAGCGCATCTCATGGACTGTTGGCCAGGAAAAGTATCCATCTCTAGTCCAATCAGTTGTGGCAGGAGGGCAGGATGGAATGGTATAAAGCATGATTTAAAAACCTTCTAAAAGCGACGTGGGCCTGGAAGGCATTTTGCAACTCCCAGAAATAGGTTTCCACTGTTAGACACCTGTCCAGAATAAGCTTCCTGACACAATGGTTGTATTAAAAAACAAAGTTAAAACTAGATGACTATTTTATTAATTTATAATAAGCAGAGTTCTCTCTCTAGTCAGACTATTCATAATCACTTTAGTATCTCCCTATAGAAAGATCAACATCAATATCAAAATCATAATCATATAATTTTGTGTGAACACAGGTGTTAGATGGCAAAAAAACAAAACAAAACAAAACGAAACAAAAAAAACCCAAACTTAACACATGGCTCATGACAGGGACATATCCTATAGCTCATGATAGGGCTGGATATGCCACTGGTCCTGGAATATGTGGAGTTCCTTGGCTACAATCTCCTGCATCTTTCTCACATTTGAGATGGCCTTACAAATGGTTTGGTTCACTGAAAACAGCTCCTTTAGTGGGTGATGTTTGGCTAGACACTACTAGTGATGGTCTCCATGATTTTTTTTTCCCCCAAGAATAGTGTTTTTTTTTTTTATTTTTTATTTTATTTTATATATATTTTTTGAGATGGAGTCTCTCTTTTTCACCCATGCTGGAGTGCAGTGGTGCAATCTCGGCTCACTGCAACCTCCGCTTCCCAGGTTCAAGTGATTCTCCTGCCACAGCCTCCTGAATAGCTAGGATTACAGGTGCCCGGCACCATACCCAGCTAACTTTTGTATTTTTTAGTAGAGATGGGGCTTCCCCATGTTGGCCAGGCTGATATTGAATTCCTGACCTCAGGTGATCTGCCCGCCTCAGCCTCCCAAAGTGCTGGGATTACAGGCGTGAACCACTGTGCCCGGCCTAAGAATGGTGTATTAATCAGGGTTTTCCAGAGAAACCAATAAAGGTATAGTTATATATAGAAAGACATTGAATACATATAGAAAGGAATTGGCTCACTTCATGATGGAGGCTGACAAATTCCAAGTTCTGCAGTTTGCAATCTGGAGACCCAGGAATGCCCATGGTGTAGTCCTAGTCTCCAAGCTGGGCAGGCTTGAGACCCAGGGGAGCTGATGTCTCAGTTGAAGTCTAAAGGCAGGAAAAATCCAATGTCCAGCTAGAAAATAGGCAGGAGGAGTTCTCCTTTCTTCTCAGATGTCAGCCTTTTTGTCCTTGTTAGGCCTTCAATTGATTGGATGAGGCCCACTCACATTGGAGAGGGCAATTTGCTTTACTCAATCAACTGATCTGAATGTTAATCTTATCCAGAAACACCCTCACAGGCACACCCAGAATCATGTCTGACCCTGGTGTCCAGTCAAGTTGACATGCAAAATTAACCATCACACATGGTGTTTAATGTTTTAATTTATAGCTAAATAAATGTTAATTTTTTTCAAAATAAAAATATCTTTTTTTATTATAAAAGTAACATATGGCCTTCTTTGGTACTTCCAGTCACAAGCCTTTGCCCAGCCCAGCCCAGCTGAGTCTCTGGTTGTTTATAGTGCCATCGTGGTTGTGGGACCCGAGGTATAGTGCATGTGCAAATTTTTGTCCCCTAGGACTGTGACACAACCACAGCCAAGGCCAGCATTCCAGGGTCTACCCGGGATGGCAGGACCAATATGGAGCTCTTAAAGTGTATGAAGCAGAATCCAGAATCTGCATTTGAAGAAAAGGTCTATTAAGATTTTCTCATCTACATGCCATCCTGTGGGGTGGTGGTTCTCAAAGTGTGGTCTATGAACTCGCAGAGGTCCCTGAGACTCTTTTGTGGGTCCTGAGGTCAAAATTGCTTTTATAATGATACAGTTGATCTTTGAGCAACATGGGTTTGAACAGTGTGGGTCCACTTATTAGTGAATTCTTTTCAATAAAGATATTGAAAATATTTTTTTAGGGGAGGTGACCAAGATGGCTGACTAGAAGCAGCTAGTGTGTGTGGCTCCATGGAGAGGAGTGGAAGTGGCGAGTAAATACAGCACCTTCAACTGAACCATCCAGGTACTCACATTGGGACTAATGGAAGAAACAACTTGACCCACAGAGAATGGAAAAAATCAAGGCAGGACGACGGCCCACCCAGGAGCAACATGGAACCAAGGGAACCTCCCCTCACTCAGGGAAGTGGTGGGTGAATATGCCACCCTGAGAACCCACAATTTTCCCATGGATCTTTGCAACCCTCAGGTCAGAAGATCCCCTCATGAACACACTTCACCAGGCCCTTCAGAGCTACGTGGAGTTTTGGCATAGCAGCTGCTCAGGCACTTGTGGAGACCTGTGAGCCTTAGATACTTGGTCTCTCCAGGCTTCCTAGCAAAAAAAAACTGCAACATTGGCAAACTGGGAGGTTAGACCCCCGTAAAACCCCTAGGAAAGAGGCCGAATCCAGGGAGCTAAGCAGCAACAGTCTGTAGGCCCCACTTCCACAGCACCTCACAGGCTAAGACCCACTAGCTTGGAATTCCAGTTAGCCACTGGTAGCAGGGTTGCACCTCCCTGGGACGGAGCTCCCAGGGGGAAGGGTGGGCCATCGTCATCTTTGTTGTTTGGGCAACTTAGCCATTCCAGCCTTCTGGCTTTGGAGAATCCAAGCTGACCAGGGGTGGAAGGGATGCCCCAGCACAGCACGGATGCTCTGTGAAAACATGGCCAGACTGCTTTTTAAAGCGTGTCTCTGATTCTATTCCTCCTTACTGGGCAAGACCTCTCTACCATGGTTGCCAGCATCCCCTGCCAGTGCTTTCTGGCCAACAGAAATTTGAAACCTTCCTGGGATGGAGCTCCCAGAGAAAAGGGTGGACTGCTATCTTTGCTGCTTGGGTGACTTAACTATTCTGGCCTTCAGGCTTTGGAGTGTCTGAGGTGACCAGGGGCTGAAGGGTACCCCTAGCACAGCATAGCTGCTCTACAAAAATGTGGCCAGACTGCTTTTTAAAGCAGGTTCTTGATCCCATTCCTATTCTGTGGGTGGGACCACACAACTGGAGTCTCCATCCACCTCCTACTGGTGTGCTCAGGCTGACAACAGGTCTGTACCTGGGATAGAGCTGCCAGAAGGAGAGGCACACTGCCATTTTGCTGTTTCACAGCCTTCAATGGTGATAACTCCAGGTACTGGAAAATCCGAGGTGACTAGGGACTGGAGAGAGCCCCCATTGTGCTGCAGCAGCCCTGTGGAAAAGTGGTCAGGCTGTTAGATGGGTCCCTGTTCCCATATCTCTTCACCAGGCAGGTCTTCCAGGCCTGAACCTCCAGCCACCCCTCACCAGAGCTACTGAGCCAGTATCAACTCAGTAACTCCCTGAACAGAGCCTCTGGGGAAACTGAAAGCCTCTTTGCCACTGCCTCTGCAATGAAACGGCCCTTGATACCCTGGGACTCGTGAAGAAGCAAAGACCCTAAGTGCCATATCCATACCTCCAACAAGATGCAGTTGACTCAAGGAGAGGAGGTCAGTTCATCTCCCATGGGTTCCACACCCCCCACTGCTTGTCACCAGAAAGGGAACGCCTGGCTTAGGCCTACAGTACAGACCTTTCATCCTGGGTTGGTTGCACTGAGTGATTATTGACCTGCATCTCTGTAGTATGGAGCCCCCAGGAGACAAGAAAAAGATGCTTGGCCACAACCACTACTAAGGTCCCTTCCTCTGCTGCCTCCAAGTTGGGGAAGGAATATAAACACTGAGATTGCTCCAGAGCTGTAGTGGGTAGCCAGGAGTGCCAAACCATGATCTACAGCTAGCGCTCAAGGGAGAGAGGAACTCACACTTTCAGAGCATCGAGAGGGAACACAGCTGCAGCTGTGAGGAAACATAGGGGAACCACACAACAGAGCTAGAGTCTACCAATTGACCAATAATCCTATATGCCACCTACTGGATCACACCCCAAAGCTTCAACACTAAAAATACCTTGCTAACATATCCGCCTCTGAAACCAGAGACAAGAAGTCAGTTTCATATAAAGACCCTGTACAAAGCCTTAGCCTGGTGAAAACATCTAGGAAATAAGTCTATTGACTGTACTCAATTTACACTGCAGTTAAAGGAACTCCCATATGCAGAGATGAGAAAGAACAAATGCAAGAACTCTGGTAACTCAAATGACTAGAGTGTCTTGTGTCCTCCAAATGACTGCACCAGTTCTCCAACAAGAGTTCTTAACCAGGCTGAACTGGTTGGAAAGACAGAAGTAGAATTTGAAATACAGATAGGAACAGATTCAGTAGGACGGCAAAACCCAATCCAAGGAAAACAAGCATCACAATAAAGCAATACAGGAACTGAAGGACAAAATAGCTGGTATAAAAAATAACCTAACAGGTCTGACAGAGCTGAATAACACAATACAAGAATTTCACAGTGCAATCACAAGTATTAACAGCAGAATAAACCAAGCTGAGAGAAGAATCCCAGAACTTGAAGACTGGTTTCCTGAAATAAGATAGTCATAAAATGGAATGAAGGAAAACTTTGAGAAGTATGGGATTATGCAAGGAGGACAAATCTATGAACCATTGGCATCCATGAAAGGGAAGGGGGAAAGAAAACAAATTGGAATACATATTTTGGGATATCATCCATCATGAAAACTTCCCCAACTTTGCTAGAGACACCAACAGTCAAATTCAGGAAGTACAGGATTCTACACAAGAAGAACATTCCCAAGACACATAATCATCAGATTTTTCAAGGTTGACATGAAAGAATGTTAAAGACGGGTAGAGAGAAAGGGCGGGTCACCTACAAAGGGAACACTATCAGGCTAACAGTGGACATCTCAGCTGAAATCCTACAATCCAGAAGAGATTGGGGGCCTATAATCAACATTCTTAAACAAAAAAATCTTCAACCTAGAATTTCATATCCAGCCAAACTAAGCTTCCTAAGCAAAGCAGAAATAAGATCCTTTACAGATAAGCAAATGTTGGGGGAGTTTGTTACCATCAGAACTGCCTTACAAGAGATCTTGAAAGGAGCACTAAATATAGAAAGGAAAGACTGCTACCAGCAAATACAAAAACACACTTAGTCACACAGACCATTGTCACTAGAGAGCAACCAGACAAATAAGCCAACATAATAACCACCTTACAACACAACGACAGGATCAAATCCACACATATCAATACTAACCTTGAATGTAAATGGGCTAAATGCCCCACTTAAAAGGCACAAAGTGGCAAGCTGAATAAAAAAGCAAGACCCAAAGGTATGCTGTCTTCAGGAGATCCATTTCACATGAAATGACACCCGTAGTCTCATAATAAAGGGATTCAGGAAAGTCTACAAAACAAATGGAAAACACAAAAAAGCAGGGAATGCAATCTTAATTTCAGACAAAAAAGATGTCAAACCAACAAAGATAAAAAAAGACAAAGAAGGGCATTACATAACAGTAAAGGGGTTAATTCAACAAGAAGACCTAACTATCCTAAATATATATGCACCCAACACAGGAGCACCCAGATTTATAAAGCAAGTTCTTAGAGACCTACAAAGACACTTAGATTCCCACACAGTAATAGTGGGAGACTTCAACATTCCACCGACAGTGTTAGACAGTTCATCGAGGCAGAAAATTTAACAAAGATACACAGGACCTGAACTCAACCTTGGACCAAATTGATTTGATAGACCTTTACAGAAGTTTCCACCCAAAAACAACATAATATACATTTTTCTCATTGTTAAATGGCACATACTCTAAAATTGACCACATAATTGGGTACAAAACAATCCTCAGCAAATGTAAAAGAACTGAAAGCATACCAAATCCACTCTCAGACCACAGTGCAATAAAAATAGATGTCAAGACCAAGAAAATTGCTCAAAATCATGCAATTACATGGAAATTAAACAACATGCTCCTGAATGGCTTCTGGGTAATTAATAAAATTATGGCAGAAATAAAGAAGTTCTTTGAAACTAATGAGAACAAAGATACAATGCAGCAGAATCTCTGGGGGCACAACTAAGGCAGTGTTAAGAGGGAACTTCATAGCACTAAATGGCCACATCCCAAAGTTAGAAATATCTCAAATTAACAACCTAACATCACAATGGAAAGAATTGGAGAAGCAAGAGCAAACCCACCACAAAGCTGGCAGAAGACAAGAACTAACCAAAATCAGAGTTGAAATGAAGGAAATCAAGACACAAAAAAACATTCAAAATATAAACAAATCTGGCCGGGCTCAGTGGCTCACGCCTGTAATTCTAGCACTTTGGGAGGCCGAGGTGGGTGGATCATGAGGTCAGGAGATTGAGACCATCCTAGCTAACATGGTGAAATCTCGTCTCTACTAAAAATACAAAAAAAATTAGCCAGGCATGGTGGCGGGTGCCTATAGTCCCAGCTACTTGGGAGGCTGAGGTAGAAGAATGGTGTGAACCTGGGAGGCGGAGCTTGCAGTGAGCCGATATCGCACCACTGCACTCACTCCAGCCTGGGTGACTGAGCAAGACTCTGTCTCAAAAAAAAAAAAAATTATATACACACACACACACACACACACACACACACACACAAATCCAGGAGTTGGTTTTGTTAAAAAATTAACAAGATACATAGGCTGCTAACTAGACTAGTGAAAAAGAAAAGAGGGAACATCCAAATAAAGGCAATTATAAATTACAAAGGGAATGTTACCACTGACCCCACAGAAATAAAAATAGCCATCAGAAACTACTACAAACACCTCTATGCACACAAACTAGGAAACATAGAAGAGATGGATAAATTCTGGGACACATACACACTCCCAAGACTGAACCGGGAAGAAACTGATTACCTGACCAATAACGAGCTCCAAAATTGAATCAGTAATAAATAATCTACCAGCCAAAAAAAAAAAAAAAAAGAGAAAAGCCCAGGACCTGGTAGATTCACAGCTAAATTCTACCAGATGTACAAAGAAGAGCTGGCACCATTCCCATAGAAACTCTTCCAAAAAGTTGAGGAGGGGGACTCCTCCCCAACTCATTCTATGAGGCCAGCATCATCCTGATACCAACACTTGGCAGAGACACAGCAAGAAAAGAAAACTGTGGGCCAATATTCTTGATGAACATTGATGCAAAAATCTTCAACAAAATACTTTCAAACTGAATCTGGTTGCATATCAAAAAGTGAATCCACCACAATCAAGTAGGTTTCATCCTGGGGATGCAAGGTTGGTTCAACATATGCAAATCAATAAATGTAATTCATCCCATAAACAGAGCTAAAGACAAAAAGCAAATGATTATCTCAATAGGTGCAAAAAACGCTTTCAATAAAATTCAACACCCCTTCATGTTAAACACTATTAATAAACTAGGTATTGAAGGACATACCTCAAAACAATAAGAGCCATCTATGACAAATCACAGCCAACACTATACTGAATGGGCAAAAGCTGGAAGCATTCCCCTTGACAACCAGTACAAGATGCCCTCTCTCACCACTTCTATTCAATATAGTATTGGAATTCCTGGCCAAAGCAGTGAGGCAAGAGAAAGAAATAAAGGGCATTGAAATAAGAAGAGAGGAAGTCAAACTATCTCTGTTTGTAGATGACATGATCCTATATCTAGAAAACCCCATAGTCTTGGCCCATAAGCTCCTTCAGCTGATAACTTCAGCAAACTTTCAGAATACAGAATCAATGTACAAAAATCAATAGCATTCTTATATATCAGCAATAGCCAAGCTGAGAGCCAAATCAGAAAGGGAATTCCATTCACAATTGCCACAAAAAGAATAAAATGCCTATGAATACAGTTAACAAGGAAGGTGAAAGATCTCTGCAATGAGAATTGCAAAACACTGCTCAAAGAAATCAGAGAAGACACAAACAAATGGAAAAACATCCCATGCTCATGGATAGAAAGAATCAATATCATTGAAATGGCTACTCTGCCCAAAGCAATTTACAGATTTAATGCTATTTCTATCAAACTATCATTGACATTCTTCACAGAACTAGAAAAAACTATTTCAAAATTCATACGGAACCAAAAAGAAGCCCAAATAGCCAAGGCAATCCTAAGTAAAAAGAACGAAGCTGGAGGCATCATGCTACCTGACTTCAAGTTACAGGCTACAGTAACCAAAACAGCATGGTACTTGTACAGAAACAGACACATAGACCAATGGAACAGAATAGAGAGCCTAGAAATAAGGCTGCACACTTATGACTACCTGATCCTTGAAAAGGCTAACAAGAAGCAATGGGAAAAAGACTCCCTATTCAATAAATGGTGCTGTGATAACTGGCTAGCAATATGCAGAAGACTGAAGCTGGACCCTTTCTTTTCCCCAATACAAAAATTAACTCAAGGTAGATTAAAGACTTAAATGTAAACTCCAAAACTGTAAAAACCCTGGAAGACAACCTAGGCAATACCATCCTGGACACATGAATAAGCAAGAATTTCATGATGAAGATACTAAAAGCAATTGCAACAATAGCAAAAATTGACAAGTGGGATCTGGTTAAACTTAAGAGCTTCTGCACAGCACAAGAAACTATCAACAGAGTAAACAGACAACCAATAAAATGAGAGAACATATTTGCAAATTATGCATCTGACAAAGGTCTAATATCCAGTATATATAAGGAACTTAAACAAATTTACAAGAGAAAAACAAACCCCATAAAAAAGTGGGCAAAGGACATGAACAGACACTTATCAAGAGAAGACATATATATGGCCAACAAGCATATGAAGAAACCCTCAATATCACTGATCATTAGAGAAATACACAATGAGATACTATGTCACACCAGTCAGAATGGCTATTACTAAAAAGTCAAAAAATAACAGATGCTGGTGAGATTGTGGAGAAAAGGGAACACTTATAAAAGGTTGGTGGGAGGGTACATTAATTCAACCACTGTGGAAAGCGTATGGTGATTCCTCAAAGAACTAAAAGGAGAACTATCATTTGACCCAAGAATCTCATTACTGGGTATATATCCAGAGGAATATAAATCATTCTACCATAAAGACACATACATGCAAATGTCCCTTGCAGCACTGTTCATGATAGAAAAGACAAGGAATCAACCTAAATGCCCATCAATGACAGATGTATAAAGAAAATGTGGTATATACACCATAGAATACTATGCAGCCATAAAAAAGAATGAGATCATGTTTTTTGCAGGAACATGGAAGGAGCCGGAGGCTATCCTCAGCAAACTAATGCAGAAACAGAAAATACTGCAAACACTGCACATTCTTACTTATAAGTAGGAGCTAAATGATGAGAACTTATGAACACAAAGAAGGAAACAACAGACACTGGGGTCTACTTGACGGTGGGGGATGTGAGGAGGGAGAGGAGCAAAAAAGATAACTGTTGGGTACTGGGCTTAATTCCTGGATGATAAAATAATCTGTACAACAAATCCCCATGACATGAGTTTACCTATGGAAAAAAACTTCAAAACTTCAAAACTTCACATGTACCCCTCAACCTAAAATAAAAATAAATTTTTTTTTGAGATTTGTGATATTTTGAAAAAGTTTACAGATGAATCATGTAGCCTAGACATATTAAAAAATTAAGAAAAGTTAGGTGTGTCATGAATGCACAAAATATATGTAGATACTACTCTATTTATGTGTTACTTGATTAATTATGTTATTGATAAGGCTTCCAGTCAACAGTAGGCTATTAGTAGTTAAGTTTTTGGGCATTTAAAAATTACACATGAAGTTTTGACTATTCAGGGTTGGCACCCTGCATTGTATAAGGATCAATTGTACTAAGAAGTTATTTGCTCTTTTTATTCTTATTCTATCACGATTGCATAGCGGTTTTCCAGAGGCTACATGATGTGTGACACAGCAAGAGAATGAGTGCAGAAGCAGATATGAGAATCTACCTATCTTCTAGGTAGTCAGACAGTAAAGAGAGTTACAAATACGTAAAAACAGTGCTACAATTCTTACTAAAATTTTTGTGTTTTTTTGTAAAGTAATTTTGTTTTGTTTTGAAAATATGTAATTTTTCATGTAAATAGTTTATTTATGTTAACATGTATTTGGTTTATTGTTATTTTTAAGAAGTTAATTAAAATGTTAAAAAATTTGGCCAGGTGCCATGGTTCATGACTGTAATCCCAGCACTTTGGGAGGCCAAGGCAGGCGGATTACCTGAGGTCAGGAGTTTAAGACCAGCCTGGCCAATGTGGTGAAACCCTATCTCTACTAAAAATACAAAAACTAGCCAGGCATAGTGGTGCGTGCCTGTAGTCCCAGCTACTCGGGTGGCTGAGGCAGGAGAATTGCTTGAACCCAACAGGCGGCGGAGGTTGCAGTGAGCAGAGATACTCCAGCCTGGGCAACAGGGTGAGACTGTCTCAAAAAAAAAAAAAAAAAATTAAATAAATAAATAAAATAAAAAATAAAATTTTAAAAAAATTGCTTTAATCCAAGCCTGAGGTATTGCTCTTCACACGAGGGCATTAGCTGCGGGGATCTACCCACAGACTTTGACCTAAACGACGAATTGAAAAAACGTACACTGACACACAGATATTCTGCTTTTCCAGTCCTGCTGAGCATCCAACTGCCTGCACACCAAAAGAGGTTTGTCACTGCAGCTGACCTTGAGCATCTCGCACTTCAGGCATTTATTTAGTATACAATTAACAACAGAAACTTTGAGTAAAAACACTTGTGGATAATTAACATCGTTAAGAGAGTAGTTCTAGGAATGATTAAAGCTCAGGTACTGCGGTCTAAAGTAAATACTCTTAGGGGGCAATATCTTTGGTCAATCTCTGACCTACCTGCTACCCAGGGCCATCTGGCTCAAAGGCTAGTTAATGGAGGTAGGGTAAACAGATTTAACTGGGGGAGCCTCTATTGTCTTTAATATTTACCTTATGATAATGCTCTAAGGTAAGAACTGGCTGCCTGCAGCCTGTTCAATTATTACGAGCTATGTAACCTTTTGGCCTTCTAAAAGGTTTGTGAGTATTCTTTATAACTTCCCTTAATATTTCCTTTTAATATTTCTGCCACCATCCTGAGTGAATCACAACAAAAGCCCTTTGGGCTCCTTGGTCATTTTTAAGAGTGTAAAAGCGTCCTGAGACAAGAACATTTGAGAACCTATGTAATAGAATTTTGTTTTAACCAGTGATATAATGCAACATTGGAGAAAACACCTGGTTATGTTATGTGATTCTAATTCTGTAAAATCATAGATATACAGATGCATAGAGAAGAGACTGAAAAGAAATATATAAAAACAGTAATCATCTTTGTGAGAATTATGGATGATAAATTTTGACTACATTTCTTTTTAGCATTTCTACAATGGATGTGAATTCTTTTATTATTAAGATGAAATAGGCTGCTCTGCCTATGGAGCAGCTATTCTTTCATTCCCTTACTTTCTTAATAAATTTGCTTTCACTTAAAAAAAGATGAAATAATATATTAGATGTCATTTAAAATATAGCACATGCTGATTCTGTGGTAATGCGTATGTGGTAAAATAGATTAGAATGAATTATTTTAGATATTTGAGATTATTTTCAACTCTATGCAATTTAGTCCTTGAAAATAATTTCTCCCATTTCAAAGAAGGATAAAAATCTGTCTAACCTCAGGATGAGCTTACCTCTATTTTCTCAGAACTCTTTCAAATGATTCCCTTGTAGAGAAAATTTCTGCAGAGAAGAGGACTGAAAATTAGACATGAGGTCAGAACAAAATGATAATGCAAATCTGAAGATACAATTCTGGGAACCTCGGTTTTGGGATTTCTCATGTTGCAACTCATGTAATTGCATTCATTCCTGTTAGGTTGTTGCCATGTCATTGATAGTTACATTGGAATGCACAAATTTAATTAATAAATCCTTTTAGTCATTTCTAAACACATACTGGATGATTTTTGTTAGTATGCTGAGATTACAAAGGTGAATAATCATGGCCTCTTTCCTCAAGGAACTTACAGTTTGTGAGAGAATCAGACATATAAAGAACCAGTTAAGGTTTGGTCTGACAAGTGTTATAGTAGAGAGATGTGTCAAGAACTATACTATTATATAAAGTTTATAAGTTAGTTTATTTACACAACCAGAATTTATTAAGTTCTAACTTTGTGCAGAGTATAGTGGTAGAGGGTATAAGATCATGGCAAATAATTTTGCCTCCTAGAAGTTTACACTCCAGTTCAGGAGACATTTATGCACACACACACACACCACCCCCTCAAATCCACAGTGGTAGTTCAAGGCTAAGGGCTAATTACTTATAGTAAATAGAGCCATAGGATTTTATGGAAGAGAACTTTAGGGGCAGGAACAGTTGCAAAGCCTAATTGCAAATGACCTTGAATGAACCTTGAAGAGGAGATAGAACTGCAGGTCAGAGAAGAGGGAGACAATGTCCGAGGCTGGGCGGGGCGGAGTGGGGGGTGGTGGGGCGGGGCAGTAAAATAATATACACCTTTTGTTCTCTTCAGACTTGAAGCCCCTTTCTAAATAACAAATATTTCCTTTTCTGAAGTTAAATTTATGGCAAAACCCATCTGCACATATAATTTAAATAATACATTACATTAAATAAAAATATGTTCTTATTATAACTTAAAGGAGAAAGAAAAATGTAATAGAATGTACATTTTAATATATAATGCTTGAGCATGACTACAGAAGTAGCCAAAATGAAATAGATGTTTGCACCTACTTGTAATGACCAAGGCAGAACTTAGAAGCAGCTAAATTAAAAGCCATGCTGAATACAAAGTAGAAGAAAATGAAAGAGCAGAGGTACAGAGGATACCAGAATAAAAACTATTGCTAGGATAAGTAATGACAGTCTAGACCTGTCTATATATATGAGAAAGAGATAAATAACCTTACCTGCAGGAGGATAACATGTCAAGACAAACTACAGATTGTTGAAGTGAGAAAATGAGGAAGTATAATATTCTTGCAAATGACCTGGACCTTATTTATGAGTGTGTGTTAAAATGATTCCCTGGGTTGCATGGGATGGAGACAAGACAGAATATTTCAGAAAACAAATGCTATCTTGAAGCCACATGAGGAGGTATACATTCCGTCTTGAGTATCTCAAAAGACCACAGAGCTCATGTGCTTTGATAGTCAACAGGAACTTAGCTATTGAAAAAAGGAATAGCAGTACAGGGGACAATAGAGAAGTTTCGTGGCAGATCTCTGAGACTGGACGATTGAAAAGATAGGAAAAGACTGAAGAACAACAGGCAATTTCAAATAATAATTTTTATGACATAGATTTCTTATCATTATGCCACAAAATTAAAATAACAGATGTTAATAAAACGCGATGAGATCATTACATTTCATGTCTATCAATTACTATTTTTTTTTTTTGAGCTGGAGTTTCAGTCTTGTCGCCCAGGCTTGAGTGCAATGGTGCGATCTCGGCTCACTGCAACCTCCACTTTCCAGGTTCAAGCAGGCCTCCTGCTTCAGCCTCAAGACTAGCTGGGATTACGGGCATGTGTCACCATGCCCAGCTAATTTTGTATTTTTAGTAGAGACAGGGTTTCACCATGTTCGCCAGGCTGTTCTCAAACTGCTGACTGCCTATCAATTATTATTAATGGTGTCAATTTTTTACTGAGAAGTATTTGCATCAGCTACAAATGCCAGTGATGTAAGTGTGTGCTATTGGCTCAAATGCCATGAGTGGTGCTGCCTGTAGGGACATTTCCACAATGTGAAGAACTCTTGGAAAAGTTTGAACAAAAACAAAGTACGACATATGCAAATCGATAAATGTTATTCATCTTCCCATGATTAAGATGAGGAGATGAACTTAAAATATTTTGCTTGTGTTAACACTGAGCAAGGAATATATATTGTGTTATAGATAAAAAAGAATTAGATTCTAGGCTCAGATAAACACATTGTTTTATTTACCTGCATGAAAATCTGGTGGGGCATTTGAAAGTCATGCCGAGTATGAACCAAATATTCCTAGTCTGGCTCTTCTCTATGCATTATGAGACATCTAGCAGCACACATCAATAGCACCTCAAATCATTGGCACAGACAAACATGCTCATAAAAGCTGCCAAAATTCCTCCCAGGAGTCTCCAATCTTTATTATGAGGTCCTACACGGCAGTGAAAAAGACTTGGGTTAAGTGAAGTTACACTGTTAAACTAATTCATTATAGTTGATTTGAAAGAAGTGATGTGTTCTTTTTTTGGGTAGAGTCAACTGGTGGAGACAAATGCCAATGTAGATTTTGTTCAAAAAGCATTGAGAAGCAGTTGGAAGGTTCTAATGTCTTATTGTAAAATTCACACCTTCGTAGTTTCTCATGTTTCTGTAATTTTTATACTATCACAACTCAAAAGGATGAAACTTCTTGGATACAAAAACAGTGAGTCCTGCTGCATTCACTGCAAAGCAAAAGAAAAAAAGTTACAAAACAAAAAACAATGAGCTTGCAAGTTGTACTGACCCACTAGTAGATGTTTAAGCAGCTCTCAAATCCCAGCTGTCTGCCATACATTTCTGGTTAAAGTATCAATTGTAGGCAATGTTTATTTTAGGGATGTTATTCCTGGAATATCATGTTTGCTCACCACATCAAGTAGATAACTACTAGTTGTGTAATAATGGGGGTAGAAATGAAGTGTCTGCTAGAATTTTGTTTTCTGAAATTTTGTAGTTTGCAATGATGTGAATATTTAAATCATGTCTAAGTTAGGAAAGAATCAAGAATGTACCTGACTTTTCTGAAGACAACTGACCACATTTGTACTTAAGTTTTTGGGTCTTTTTTCTCCTTTAGTGTCAGCTCTCTTACTGTATATTGTATACTGACTGTAGCGTATTACAGAAATTTGAAGTTTAAATGTTCAGTATCTTCCAAAGGACATTGTATCCTTTCATTAAGGATAGATGTTATTTTCCTGTTTTTTAATGGAGAAAGAAGTTATTTTCATAGTCCAACATGAATACATACCAATCATCCTTTCTTGCAAGAGTTGGTGCTTTTTCTTGAGTTCAGGCCCAAGAAATGTTCTGAGACTTGGTAATTTCCTGGAAAAAAGTATAGAGTGATTTCAAGGACACAGATTACATCTTATATCTTTTGTATTTCCAGCTATAGTGTCTAGCACATAATAGGCACACAGTGAGTGTCTTTTGAGTGAAAGAATCAGGGAAAAATACATGTGTAGAGACAGTGGTCACTGCACTGTGATTTTTCTTGGTTTATTTTCACTAAGTCTTTTTCTGCTGATGTTGTCTGGCCAGCAGAGGGCATTCAAGGTCCACCTTACAATCAGGGAACGCCTTGGGGAAAGGAGAACATGTCTAGCTACAGAAATTCAACTGTCAGAAAAGGAAACTGATGAATTTGAAATGTCAAGAGGGCTTAATTTAAGTCTTCCAGTATAAGATTACTTTTATAGTGCTAACTAATCTTGACACCATGTGAATAATACATTAGAGGAAAGTGTTTATTTTTATTTGTTTTTGAAATGTGGAAATACCAGAAAGTTTAAAGGAGAAAATAAAAATTGCCCAGAACTAACTTTGGCTCACATTTGGCTGTATATCTATTTTTCTTTTTAGATACATAATATATAGAATGTAAGTTCCACAAGGAATGGGATTTTTGTATTTACTGCATTATTCCAAGTGCGGTTTGAAGTGTATGGAAACTCACCGTGCTATCTTTCCAATGCTTTTATAAGTCTAAAATTATTCCCACATAAAAGGTTAAAACATAAAAAACTGTTTATGTTGCAAAACACAAAGTTTAACTATGCCTTTCATCTTGATTCAGTTCTTAGCATATGACTGCAACCCTAACCATCTTCATGAAAAAGAAGAAATAAAAAATATAAATGGAAATCAGATTTTCTTTTGTTAAGAATAATTTTATTACAGAATGCAGAAGCAGCCTTGGCGATCTACTGTGAAACCTTAACTGTCACAAGTTCTGTAAAGCATTGTTCCTGTGAGGTGAAAACTATATTTTCTGCCTTTTTTTTTTTTTTTTTTGCGATGGAGTCTTGCTCTGTCACCCAGGCTGGAGTGCAATGGCGTGATCTCGTCTCACTGCAACCTCCACCTCCCGAGTTCAAGTGAGTCTCCTGCCTCAGCCTCCCGAGTAGCTGGGACTACAGGCACCCACCACCACGCCTGGCTAATTTTTTTGTATTTTTAGTAGAGACAGGGTTTCATCATGTTGGTCAGGCTGGTCTCAAACTCCTGACCTCAGGTGATCCACCCACCTCGGCCTCCCAAAGTGCTGGGATTACAGGTGTGAGTCACTGCACCTGGCCTGAAACTTTTTTGACATACGCATTTCTGAAACTTTTTCTTGGATTCAGTGGAGGTTTTTGTTTGTTTATTTTTTATTTATGTATTTTTTTGAGATGGAGTTTGGCTCTGACGCCCAGACTGGAGTGCAGTGGTGCCATCTTGGCTCACTGCAAGCTCCGCCTCCCGGGTTCACGCCATTCTCCTGCCTCAGCTTCCCGAGTAGCCGGGACTACAGGCACCCACCACCACGCCCGGCTAATTTTTTTGTATTTTTAGTAGAGACAGGGTTTCTCCATGTTAGCCAGGATGGTCTGGATCTCCTGACCTCGTGATCCACCCACCTCGGCCTCCGGGAGTGCTGGGATTACAGGTGTGAGCCACCGGGCCCGGCCTGCATTTTCAAGTATGTCATGTGTGTAGCGTCAAGTCTGCAGTATGCCCACTATTTGACTTCTTTAAAGCATCTAGAATAATTTCAAAATTTTAATGTGCTTACCATTGTAATGGTTTAAAGACAGATTTGATCAGATCTGAGAACGTAAGCTCATAACTTTCAGCAGTCATGTAGTAGTCACTTGTTTGGCATGGTGTAAAAGCTTCCCTAAGCATGTTTCTGAAGACTGCATTGGTGTAACCAGCTTCAGTTAGTCTGGTGAGACATTTCTTTGAAAAGCAAATCAGATTACAATTACACTGTGTAGGGCAGACAGAACGTGGAGGTGAGTGAATGATTGGTAATTAACTAGAAGAAACTTGCTGACACAACGTCTGATTTTTAGCAGTGATATAGATGCATGTTGGTGCTTATAGACGTGAATTTTCCTTTTCTGTTACCCCACAACTACATCTTTCCGAGTGGTAGAGTTTGGGAAGAAATAGGACATAATTAAGCAATCTTACACTAGCTGATCAATCACACAAATAGTGCCCACAAAAACATACAACACAGTCCTGGTCAGAGTCATATCTTGCAACTCATATAGATCCCTCAGGGGCATGGGTGCAATTGGTCATCCTCACTGGCTACTCACAGATAAGAGTTCTTCCATCTCTCATAGAAATTACAGTTTAAGTTTATATATTACTCTATACAGCAGAGGGGAACAAAGAAACCTTCCCTTTGGATTCACGCATTTTCCATGGCTGCTAGATTATTTTAGTTTAGGCCCCACACTTTATTTGTCCCAGGCTTCCAAAGCAAGTAGTCATTTCTATCCGATTACCCATTGGATAGGGCTGATGGAGGGGTCTCATTCCATGGATGGAGTGCATATGAGGTGGTCAGATCTTTCATACTGCTAAGACGGAGCACCTCTTAGCTTGTCTTCCATTTGATATTATTCTAACAACTCTCTCTTCCCTTCTTTTTCTTCTCTTACCAAATGCCCCCTCTGTTATCCTTGGGAAATATGTTGCTGCAACAGAGAGTGACAAAGAGAAAAAAACAAATTATCTGAATGATTCCAGTTTACAGGAAGGGATAAAGAGTAAACAATTCACAATGATAGGAAATTCCAACTTAATTTTTTGTATGGTTAGATCAACAGAGACAAAACTTTTTTTGCTACAAAAATGTCTTTTTTCTTCAGACACATTATGGTTTATTACTATCATGTAATATTTGGCAACTATCTTTCTTTTTAAAATTTTTTAAATTATACTTTAAGTTCTGGGATACAAGTGCAGAAGGTTCAGGTTTGTTACATAGGTATTCATGTGCCATGGTGGTTTGCTGCACCCATCAACCTGTTATCTACATCAGGTATTTCTCCTAATTCTATCCCTGCCCTAGTTCCCCACCCCCCGATAAGCCCTGATGTGTGATGTTCCCCTCCCTGTGTCCATATGTTCTTATTGTTCAACTCCCACTTATGAGTGAGAACATGCGGTGTTTGGTTTTCTGTTCCTGTGTTAGTTTGCTGAGAATGATGGTTTCCAGCTGCAACCATATCCCTGCAAAGAATATGAACTAATCTTTTTTTATGGCTGCATAGTATTCCATGGTATATATGTGCCACATTTTCTTTATCCTGTCTATCATTGATGGGCATTTGGGTTGGTTCCAAATCTTTGCTATTGTGAACAGTGCTGCAATAAACATACGTGTGCACGTGTCTTTATAATAGAATGATTTATAATCTTTTGGGTATGTACCCAGTAATGTGATTGCTGGGTCAAATGGTATTTCTGGTTCTAGATCCTTGAGGAATCACCACACAGTCTTCCACAATGGTTCAACTAATTTATACTTCCACCAATAGTGTAAAAGTGTTCCTATTTCTCCACATCCTGTCCAGCATCTGTTGTTTCCTGACTTTTTGATGATCGCCATTCTAACTGGCATGAGATGGTATCTCATTGTGGTTTGATTTGCGTTTCTCTAATGACCAGTGATGATGAGCTTTTTTTCATACGTATGTTGGCCGCATAAAAGTCTTCTTTTGAGAAGTGTCTGTTCATATCCTTTGCCCACTTTTTGATGGGGTTGTTTCTTTCTCGTAAATTTGTTCAAATTCTTTGTAGATTCTGGATATTAACACTGTCAGATGGATAGGTTGCAAAAATTTTCTCCCATTCTGTAGGTTACCTGTTCACTCTGATGGTAGTTTATTTTGCTATGCAGAAGCTCTTTAGTTTAATTAGATCCCATTTGCCAATTTTGGCTTTTGTTGCCATTGCTTTTGGTATTTTAGTCATGAAGTCCTTGCCCATGCCTATGTCCTGAATGGTATTGCCTAGGTTTTCTTCTAGGGATTTATGGTTTTAGGTCTAACATTTAAGTCTTTAATCCATCTTGAATTAATTTTTATATAAGGTGTTAAGGAAGGGATCCAGTTTCGGCTTTCTACATATAGCTAGCCAGTTTTCCCAGCACCATTTATTAAATAGGGAATCCTTTCCCCATTGCTTGTTTTTGTCAGGTTTGTCAAAGATCAGATGGTTGTGGATGTGCGGTGTTATTTCCGTGGGCTCTATTCTGTTCCATTGGTCTGTATCTCTGTTTTGGTACCAGTACCATGCTGTTTTGGTTACTGTAGCCTTGTAGTATAGTTTGAAGTCAGGTAGCATGATGCTCTAGTTTTGTTCTTTTTGCTTAGGATTGTCTTGGCTATGCAGGCTCTTTTTTGGTTCTATATGACATGTCAGTAGCTTTTTTTCTAATTCTGTGAAGAAAGTCAATGGTAGCTTGGTGGGGATAGCATTGAATCTATAAATTACTTTGGGCAGTATGGCCATTTTAATGATATTGATCTTTCCTATCCATGAACATGGAATGTTTTATCATTTGTTTGTGTCCTCTCTTATTTCCTTGAACAGTGGTTTGTAGTTCTCCTTGAAGAGAACTACACATCCCTTTTAGATTGTATTATTAGGTATTTTATTCTCTTTGTAGCAATTGTGAATGGGAGTTCACTCATGATTTGTGTATCTGTTTGTCTATTATTAGTGAATAGGAATGTTTGTGATTTTTGCACATTGATTTTGTATTCTGAGACTTTGCTGAAGTTGCTTATCAGCTTAAGGAGATTTGGGGCTGAGACAATGGGGGCTTTCTAAATATACAATCATGTCATCTGCAAACAGAGACAGTTTGACTTCCTCTCTTCCTATTTGAATAACCTTTATATCTTTCTCTTGCCTGATTGCCCTGGCCAGAACTTCCAATACTATGTTGAATACGAGTGGTGAGAGAGAGCATCCTTGTCTTGTGCCAGTTTTCAAAGGGAATGCTTCCAGCTTTTGCCCATTCAGTATGATATGGACTGTGGGTTTGTCATTAGTAGCTCTTATTATTTGGAGATACATTCCACCAATACATAGTTTATTGAGAGTTTTTTTTTTTAGTATGAAGGGGTGTTGAATTTTATGGAAGACCTTTTCTGCATCTATTGAGATAATCATGTGGTTTTTGTCATTGGTTCTGTTTATGTGATGGATTATGTTTATTGATTTGCGTATGTTGAACCAGCCTTGCATCCCAGGGTGAAGCTGGCTTGATCTTGATGGATAAGCTTTTTGATGTGCTGTTGGATTTGGTTTGCCAGTATTCTATTGAGGATTTTTGCATCAATGTTCATCAGGGGTATTGGCCTGAAATGTTCTTTTCTTGTTGTGTCTCTACCAGGTTTTGGTATCAGGATGATGCTGGCCTCATAAAATGAGTTAGGGAGGATTCCCTCTTTTTCTATTGTTTGGAATAGTTTCAGAAGGAATGGTACCAGCTCCTCTTTGTACTTCTGGTAGAATTCAGCTGTGCATCTGCCTAGTCATGGCCTTTTTTTGGTTGGTAGGCTATTAATTACTGCCTCAATTTCAGAACTTGTTATTGGTCTATTCAGGGATTTTATTTCTTCCTGGTTTAGCCTTGGGAGGGTGCATGTGTCCAGTAATTTATCCATTTCTTCCAGATTTTCTAGTTTATGTGTGTAGAGGTGTTTATAGTATTCTCTGATGGTAGTTTGTATTTCTGTGGGATCAGTGGTGATATCCCCTTTATCATTTTTTATTGTGTCTATTTGATTATTCTCTCTTTTCTTCATTATTAATCTGGCTAGCGGTCTATTTTGTTAACCTTTTCACAAAACCAGCTCCTGGATTCTTTGATTTTTTGAAGGGCTTTTCATGTCTCTATCTCCTTCAGTTCTGCTCTGATCTTAGTTCTTTCTTGTCTTTTGCTAGCTTTTGAATTTGTTTGCTCTTATTTCTCTAGTTTTGTTGATGTCTATTAGGTCCACTTGGTCCAGAGCTTAATTCAAGTCCTGGATATTCTGGTTAATTTTCTGTGTCATTGATCTAATATTGACAGTGTGGTGTTAAAGTCTCCCACTATTATTGTGTGGGAGTCTAAGTCTCTTTGTAGGTCTCTAAGAACTTGCTTTATTAATCTGGATGGTCCTCCGTCTCTTTATTTTGAGCCTAAGTGTGTCTTTGCACTTGAGATGGATTGTAAACGTGCACTGGCACCTGTGAGATGTGCAGAGGACTTGAGAGGTTTTCTCAGAGCTTGTCAAGATGTGGGATCTGAGCTTCATTGCTCTGCAGTACTGACTTAGGCAATGGCTAATTTGGTAGCTGACAGATCTAAAAGAAGCCAAGGGTCAAGCCCTAAAGTGGAAAAGTTTTATAAGTGTAGAAAAATTGGGCATTTCAAAAGAGACCACCACCAGATCTCTGGGAAAAAGAGGTCTTGTAACACAGTTCCCATCTTAACAACAACAACAAAACACCAGGACTTTGCCCTTGTTACAATAAAGGAAATCACTGGGCTAATCAATGCCACTCAAAATTTCATCAAAACAGCAGCCCCTGTCAGGAAGTGAGAAGGCAGCCTGGACCCGGGCACCTCAAACTATGAGGGCATACCCTGTCCAGGCCACATCTCCGTTTCCAGGGTGGGTTTCCCGAGGCACATTGATTCTCTCTCCCCAGGAACTCCTGGAAGTGCAGGATTAGATCTCCCAGTTAGAGAACAGGTTACGTTAATTGGAAGAAACAAACTCACTAAGATTCACACTTGTATTTGGAGATCTTTGCCAACAGGATATGTGGGATTAATTTTGGGTAAAAGTCATCTTAACTTACAGGACATTGTAGTACCAGGAGTTGTTGATTCGGATTGTGAAGGAGAAATTCAGGTGGTGGTAATATCACAAGATCTTTGGGTTTTTGAACCGGGAGAATATATTGCTCAACTGTTGCTTATTCCCTGTAAATTGCAGCCTTCTCTATGTGAGAAGTGAAGAGGTCAGGGATTTAGAAGGGCAACTAGGAGAGAGATTTATCTATCACAACCCATAGCATCTCATAGACCCACTTGTGCAGTGTAGATTGAAGAAAAGAAGTTTTGTGGGCTTATGGGTACGGGACAAGAGACTGGTCTCTCATGGTAATAGATCTTGAGGATTGTTTATGAGAGGGATGAGCCTTGATTTGCTTTCTCTGTCTTCTGTTAATCAGAAAGAGCCTGTCTCTCATTATCAGTGAAAAGTTTTACCCGGGGGGCAATTAACCAAAGAGGGAGAGGCTGAGTTACAGCTTGTAGAACAAATGCTCAGCAATGGCATGCCTCCCGGCTATAGCCACAAGAGCCTTTGCTTTTATTTCAGTAGATTTATTAATGTGGGGACGAGGATATGCTTGTGTCTTTACAGAAGATGAACAAACCTTGGGGGTGCCCTCAAGATGTGTGCGACCATGGAGACTGGAGGGACCCATGGATTCCAACTACAGTCCTGGTTCCCCCAGTACGAGCCATGAGCCAGTTGAATCTGAATGCGAAGACGGAATGAGGACTGAGCGGAGTCACGCTGACATCAACCTTCATAGCATGGGGACAGATCACGAAGACTAAACAGGAAGCTGAGAAACTGTGGAGCGCCAGTGTTTCACCTTTTGCTGGAACTCAGAGGTACAATAGATGTTTAATGGATCAATACTTTCTGACTGAGCTCCTCTCTGAATACAAGACACCCTAATAGTTAGGCAGGAATATTATCGCCCCTATTCTGCATGAAGAAGTTGCAGAAGACGGACCTTCATCCTTCTGCAACCCTTAGGATTAAAGGTCCTCTTGTAAAAGGGAAGGGGGGGTTATGTAAGAAGCAATTCAAACCAGAGCGGCTCCATTTTGAATAAGGGCTAAAAAAATGAAGCTGGATTACCAATCGGCAATTAAGGGCTGCACAGCCTGCAATTGTCTTGCTCAATTAATTTAAAAACAAAAAGGAGGAGATGTTGGAGGCCACACAAGTGTTTCCTATGATCGGGCATGATTGAAGCCTGTTAGTAACAATATGAACCTGTGATCAATTGAGCAGCTGATCAATCGTTACCTCCTCCTCCCTGCTTTTGTTACCCAATAAATACAGGGGGTGGCCTTTGCTCACTAGAAGCAGGGAGTTCTCTTCTTTTTCCCCATGCTAACTTTTCCTTAAAACAGTTTCTTTTTTCCTTGGTTTTCATTTCTACGTTCGTGCCTTCATTCGACTGTAATGATGGTCTCAAGCAGTAACAGTAGTAACTGCTATAGTGATGGTCTCAAGTAGTAACCATAGCAGTCAGCCACAAAGAGGTCCTTTACATCCCTTGTAAGTTGTATTCCTAGGTATTTTATTCTCCTTGCAGCAATTGTGAATGGGAGTTCACTCATGATTTGGCTCTCTGTTTGTCTGTTGTTGGTGTATAGGAATGCTAGTGATTTTTGCACATTGATTTTATATACTGAGACTTTGCTGAAGTTGCTTATCAGCTTAAGGAAACTTTGGGCTGAGATGATGGGATTTCTAAGTATACAATCATGTCATCTGCAAACAGAGACAATTTGACTTTCTCTCTTCCTATTTGAATGCACTTTATTTCTTTTTCTTGCCTGATTGCCTTGGCCAAAACTTCCAATACTATGTTGAATAGGAGTGGTGAGAGGGCATCCTTGTCTTGTGCCGGTTTTCAAAGGGAATGCTTCCAGTTTTTTCCCATTCAGTATAATATTGGCTGTGGGTCATTTGTCATTTTAGTAGTTCCATCTCTTAGTTTATTAGTTTTTTTTTGAGATACGCCTTTTCCATCAATACTTAGTTAATGTGATATTTGAGAGCATATTTTTTTTAGCATGAAGTGGTGTTGAAGGCCTTTTCCTCCTTTTTTTATGGAAGGCCTTTTCTGCATCTATTGAGATCATTTGAGGGAGTTTCTCAATCCTGAAGTGTAATTTGATTGCACTGTGATCTGAGAGATTGTTTTTCAGTTTCTTCATAGTGTCGATGGTCTTTACAATTTGGTATGTTTTTACAGTGGCTGGTACTGGTTTTTTCTTTCCATATTTAGTGCTTCTTTCAGGAGCTCTTGTTTGGCAGGCCTGTTGGTGACAAAATCTCAGCATTTGCTTGTCTATAAAGAATTTTATTTCTCTTTCCCTTATGAAGCTTAGTTTGGCTGGATATGAAATTCTGGGTTGAAAATTCTTTTAAGAATGTTGAATAATGGTCCCCACTCTCTTTGGCTTGTGGGGTTTCTGCAGAGACATCCGCTGTTAGTCTGATGGACTTCTCTTCGTGGGTAACCAGACCTTTCTCTCTGGCTTCCCTTAACATATTTTCCTTCATTTTAACCTTGGTGAATCTGACATTTATGTGTCTTAGGGTTGTTCGTCTCGAGTAGTATCTTTGTGGTGTTCTCTGTATTTCCTGAATTTGAATACTGGCCTGTCTTGCTAGGTTGGGGAAGTTCTCCTGGGTAATATCTTGAAGAGTGTTTTCCAACTTGGTTCCATTCTCCCCATCACTTTCAGGTATGCCAATCAAATGTAGATTTGATCTTTTCATATAGTCCCATATTTCTTGGAGGATTTGTTTATTCTTTTTCTTTCTTTTTTCTATAATTTTGTCTTTATGCTTTATTTCATTAAGTTGATCTTCAATCTCTGATATCCTTTCTTTCTGCCTGATTGATTCAGCTATTGATACTTGAATATGCTTCATGAAGTTCTCGTGCTGTGTTTTTCAGCTCCATCAGGTCATTTATGTTCTTCTCCAAATTGTATTCTAGTTAGCAATTCCTCTAGCCTTTTTTCAAGGTTCTTAGCTTCCTTGCACTGGGTTAGAACATGCTACTTTAGCTCAGAGGAGTTTGTTATTACCCACTTTCTGATGCTTACTTTTGTCAATTTGTCAAACTCATTCTCTGTCTAGTTCTGTTCCCTAGCTGGCCAGGAGTTGTGATCCTTTGAAGGAGAAGAGGCATTCTGGTTTTTGGAATTTTCAACCTTTTTGCGCTGGTTTTTCCTCATCTTTGTGGATTTATCTACCTTTGGTCTTTGATGTTGGTGACTTTAAGGTAGGGTTTCTGTGTGGATATTCTTCTTGTTGATGTTGATGCTATTCCTTTCTGTTTGTTAGTTTTCCTTCTGATAGGCCTCTCTGCCCCAGGTCTGCTGGAGTTTGCTGGAGGTCTACTCCAGACCCTGTTTGCCTCAGTATTACCAGTGGAGGCTGCAAAAAAGCAAGGATTGTTGCCTGTTCTTTCCTCTGGAAGCTTTATCCCAGAGGGGCACCTGCCAGATGCCAACCAGAGCTCTTCTGTATGAGGTGTCTGAGGGTCACCTCACACAAGAGGGGCACCCTTGCTGTGAGGTGTTTCCCAGTCAGGGGGTATGGGGGTCAGGGACCCACTTGAGGAGGCAGTCTGTCCCTTAGCAGAGCTTGATTGCTTTGCTGGGAGAGCCACTGCTCCTTCAGAGCCAGGAGGCAGGGGAACATTTTAGTCTGCTAAAGCTATTCCCACAGCTGCCTCTTCCCCCAGGTGCTGTGTCCCAGGGAGATGGGAGTTTTATCTATAAGCCCCTGACTGGGGCTGCTGCCTTTCTTTCAGATGCCCTGCCCTGTTGGGGGAAGTCAGGGACCCCAAATGGAAGGACTGGCTGGAGCCATGGCAGAGGAAAATTGTGAAGATTTCATGGCCATTTATCAGTTCCCAAATCATACTTTTATAATTTCTTATGCCTGTCTTTACTTTAATGTCTTAATCCTGTTATCTTTGTAAGCTGAGGATGTATGTCACCTCAGGACCACTGTGATAATTATGTTAACTGTACAGATTGATTGTAAAACGTGTGTTTGAACAATATGAAATCAGTGCACCTTAAAGAAGAACAGAATAACAGCGATTTTTAGGGAACAAGGGAAGACTACCATAAGGTCTGACTGCCTGCAAGGTCAGGCAAAAAGAGCCATATTTTTCTTCTTGCAGAGAGCCTATAAATGGCTGTGCAAGTAGGAGAGATATCGCTAAATTCTTTTCCTAGCAAGAAATATTAATATTAATACCCTAGGAAAGGAATGCATTCCTGGGTGGTGGTCTATAAACAGCTGCTCTGGGAATGTCTGTCTTGTGCAGTTGAGATAAGACTGAGATATGCCCTGGTCTCCTGGAGTACCGTCAGGCTTACTAGGGTTGGGAAAACTCAGTCCTGGTAAATTTGTGGTCAGACTGGTTCTCTGTTCTCGAACCCTGTTTTCTGTTGTTTAAGATGTTTATCAAGACAATACGTGCACCACTGAGCATAGACCCTTATCAGTAGTTCTGGTTTTTCCCTTTGACCTGTTCCCTCAGAAGCATGTGATCTTTTTAAGACCCTTATTAGTAGTTCTGCTTTTTGCCCTTTGAAGCATGTGATCTTTGTACCTACTCCCTGTTCTTACACCCCCTCCCCTTTTGAAACCCTTAATAAAAACTTGCTGGTCTGAGACTCAGATGGGCATCATGGTCCTACCAATATGTGATGTCACCCCTGGTGGTCCAGCTGTAAAATTCCTCTTTGTACTGTCTCTATTTCTCAGCTGGCCGACACTTATGGAAAATAGAAAGAACCTAAGTCGAGATATTGGGGGTGGGTTCCCCCAATACTGCCCAGAGAGGAGGAATCTAGAGAGGCAGTCTGGCTACAGTAGCTTTGCTGAGCTGCAGTGGGCTCTGTGCAGTTTGAACTTCCCAGCAGCTTTGTTTATACTATGAGGGGAAAACTGCCTGCTTAAGCCTCAGCAATGACAGACGCCCCTCCCCCCACCAAGCTCGAGTATCCCAGGTCAACTTCAGACTGCGCTGCTGGCAGTGAGAATTTCAAGCCAGTGGATCTTAGCTTGCTGGGCTCCATGGGAGTGGGATCCACTTAGCTAGACCACTTAGCTCCCTAGCTCCAACCCCCTTTCCAGGGGAGTGAACGGTTCTGGTCTTGCTGGTGTTCCAGGTGTCACTGGGATATGGAAAAAAAATCTCCTGCAGCTAGCTGGGTGTCTGCCCAAACGGCCTCCCAGTTTTGTGCTTGAAACCCAGGGCCCTGGTGATGTAGGCATTTGAGGGAGTCTCCTGGTCTGCGGGTTGTGAAAACCATGGGAAAAGCGCAGTATCTGGGACAGGTTGCACCATCCCTCACAGCACAGTTCCTCATGGCTTCACTTGGCTAGGGGAGGGAGTTCCCCAACCCCTTGTGCTTCCCGGGTGAGGCGATGCCCCACCCTGTTTTGTCTTGCCCTCCGTGGGCTGTATCCGCTGTCTAATGAGTCCCAATGAGATGAGCAGGGTACCTCAGTTGGAAATGCAGAAATCACTCGCCTTCTGCATTGATCTGGCTGGGAGCTGCAGCCTGGAGCTGTTCCTATTCGGCCATCTTGCCAGCTACCTCCAAAATTTCTTTAAGAATGTTAGGGAATTGGTGCATAATTATGGTTTATCAATAAAGAAGATGCAATTTAGTCATTAAAATCATTTTTAAGCAGAATAATGACATAAGAAAATATGTGAATAGTAGCGTGATGGCCTCTGTGACATCCCTTCTGTTGTCTCCAGCATCAGCCGCTATCCTTTCCTTTACCCCCAGGGTGCCTCTCCAGTCTGCGGTCATGACCAGTGCAGTTTCCCCTGCAGAGCTCACCCCCAAACAGGTCACAATCAAGCCTGTGGCTACTGCTTTCCTCCCAGTGTCTGTTGTGAAGATGGCAGGATCCCAAGTCATTGATTTGAAGCTCGCTAACAGCACCAGGGTGAAAACCATGGTCATATCTGCTGCCTCTGTTCAGAGTGCCAGCAGCACCATCATTAAAGCTGCCAACGCCATCCAGCAGCAAATTGTCATGCCAGCATCCAGCCTGGATGATGCCAAACTCGTGCCAAAGACAGTGCACCTTGCCAACCTTAACCTTCTGCCTTAGGGTGCCCAGGCCACTCTGAACTCTGCCAAGTGCTAACCAAACCTCAGCAACAAATAAAGCAGGCAATAATCAATGCAGCAGCCTCACAACCCCCCAAAAAGGTGTCTCGAGTCCAGGTGGTATTATCCTTGCAGAGTTCTGTGGTGGAAGCTTTCAACAAGGTGCTGAGCAGTGTCAATCCAGTCCCTGTTTACATCCCAAACCTCAGTCCTTCTGCCAATGCAGGGATCATGTTACCAATGCATGGGTACAAGTACTTGGAGTATGGGGACTCCTTCGCACTTGAAAAGAGTCTGACCCCAGCACTGCGACAGATGGAGTGTGTGCATCAAAGTAACATGCAACCTTTGTACAAAGAACCTCTTTTTTTTTTTTTTTTTACAACAAATGTAGCCTCCTTTCCCATGCCCATGGGCATAAGGAGAAAGGGGTGGTAATGCAACGCTCTCACTTAATTTTAAAGCTAGTCCCAGCAGATCAAACGAGTTTCTCTGTCAAGTAATACTTCCACTTCAACTTCCACTCTTCAGAGCCTTGTGGGAGCTGGCACACACACTGTCACAAAAATTCAGTCTGGCATAACTAGAACAGTCTTATCGGTTCCTTCAAGTACTCCCATCACCCCAGCCATGCCCCAAGATGAAGACCCCTCCAAACTGTGTAGACATAGTCTAAAAGGTTTGGAGTGTAATGAAGTCTTCCAGGATGAGATGTCACTGGCTACATATTTCCAGCAGGCTGCAGATACGAGTGGACAAAAGACTCACTAGCTGCCAGATGCTGCTTCCTAACCGGTGCAGTTATGCATCACACCAGAGAATCCATGAGCACAAATCTCCCTACACCTGCCCTGAGTGCGGGGCCATCTGCAGGTCGGTGCACTTTCAGACCCACGTCATCAAGAACTGTCTGAACTACAAGAGGAGAGTTGGTTTTTGATGTGTGCATTGCAATGTTGTGTACTCTGATGTGGCTGTTCTGAAGTCTCACATTCAAGGTTCTCATTGTGAAATCTTCTACAAGTGTCCTATTTGTCCAATGGCATTTAAGTCTGCCCCAAACACGCATTCCCACGCCTATACACAGCATCCCGGCATCAAGATAGGAGAACCAAAAATAATAAGTAAGTGTTCCACGTGCGACACTACATTCACCCTGCAAACCTTGCTGTATCGCCACTTTGACCAACACATTGAAAAACAGAAAGTATCTGTTTTCAAGTGTCAAGACTGTTGTCTTTTATATGCACAGAAGCAACTTATGATGGACCATATCAAGTCTATGCATGGAACATTGAAAAGTGTTGAAGGGCCTCCAAACTTGGGTATAAACTTGCCTTTGAGCATTAAGCCTGTAACTCAAAATTCAGCAAATCAAAACAAAGAGGACACCAAATCCATGAATAGGAAAGAGAAATTGGAAAAAAACCCTCCATCTCCTGTGAAAAAATGGAAACCAAGAAAGTGGCCAGTCCTGGGTGGATGTGTTGGGAGTGTGACCACCTGTTCATGCAGAGAGATGTGTACATATCCCACGTGAGGAAGGAGCACGGGAAGCAAATGAAGAAACACCCCCGCCGCCAGTGTGACAAGTCTTTCAGCTCCTCTCACGGTCTGTGCCAGCACCACCGGATCAAGCACAAAGGCATCAGGAAAGTGTATGCCTGCTCGCACTGCCCATACTCCAGATGTACCTTTACCAAACGGTTGATGCTGGAGAAGCACGTCCAGCTGATGCACGGCATCAAGGACCCTGACCTGAAAGAAACGACGGATGCCACCAAAGAGGAGGAAACAGAAATAAAAGAAGACACCAAGGTCCCCAGTCCCAAGTGGAAGTTAGAAGAACCAGTTCTGGAGTTCAGGCCTCCCTGAGGAGCAATCACTCAACCACTGAAAAAGCTGAAAATGAATGTTTTTAAGGTTCACAAGTGTACCCTGTGTGGCATCACCACCGAAAACCTGCTGCCGTTCCACGAACACGTCTGTCAGCACAAATAGGATGGTTCTTCCTACCAGTGCCAGGAGTGTGGCCTCTGCTACACGTCTCACGTCTCTCTGTCCAGGCACCTCTTCATTGTAAACAAGTTAAA
Organism: Macaca thibetana thibetana; assembly: GCF_024542745.1. NCBI lineage: Eukaryota > Metazoa > Chordata > Mammalia > Primates > Cercopithecidae > Macaca > Macaca thibetana. The sequence goes on along the minus strand of NC_065582.1, from coordinate 122,695,408 downwards.
GGAACCTCAGCCAGCGCCCAAACAAAATGGGGCTGGGTAAGATAAGGAATAAGAGAACAAACCCAGCCATGAGAATGAATCCCCTGATGGTGCCATGTCAGACAGAAAGTGCAAAGTATGAGCAAAAACTTTCGCAACTGAAGCTGCCTTAAATACTCACATGTGGACACACGGCATGGCCTTCATCAAATCCAAAAGGATGAGCTCAGCCGAGAAATAGCCACAGATGGTCCATGAGGAAAATCCCTGTCCACATTAGAATAAAAAAGACATTTTTGTTACAAAATGTGAATAGTAGGATATATAGATAGTAGTATATATGGCAGTATATACTACTGCAGTATAAACCCAACTTTGTGAAAACATACATATAATATACATAGAAAAAAGTTAATGGAAAATATTCATCAAAATGTTAATGGTAGGATGATAGGAATACATGAGTGGTAGGAGTTGAGTGACCACTTTTTTTTTTTTTTTTTTTTTTTTTTTTAAGACAGAATCTTGCTCTGTCGCCCAGGCTGGAGTGTGATCTCAGTTCACTGCAACCTCTGCCTCCCAGGTTCAAGTGATTCTCACTTGATTCTCCAGCCTCAGCCTCCCAAGTAGCTGGGATTACAGGTATGAGCCACCACACCTGGCTAATTTTTTATATTTTTGGTAGAGATGGCATTTCACCTTGTTGGCCAGGCTGGTCTTGAACTCCTGACTTCAAGTGATCCACCCGACTTGGCCTCCCAAAGTGCTAGGAATACAGGCATGAGCCACCATGCCTGGCCTGAGGGACTAATTTTTTAAATAATTTTCTGTATATAGAAAAATTTGTATCTGCTTCTGTTTTAAAAAACGAAGTCAAAGTAATCAGTTGGTGACCATAAGTCTCATTATTTGATATGCTATACCAGCTTGACAAAATACCACGGCCAAGGGGGAAGGTTGGGTAAATGTTGGTCAAAGGGTACAAAATTTCAGAGAGAAGGAATACATTCAAGAGATCCATTGTACAACATGGTGATTATAGTCATTAACAATATATTATTTTCTCAAATTGCTAAAAAGAGTAGATTTTAGGTGTACTCATCACAAAAAAGTATTGAGGTAATGTATGTGTTAATGACCTCAATTTACCCATTTCACAATGTACACATATTTCAAAACATTATGTTGTAAATGATAAATATATATAATTTTTATCAACTAAAATAAGTAAATTAATTTTAAAAAATAGTACATATTTTACAGTACTGGTATAATTGTTTTACTTTTTAAATGAAAATATTTATATATATTCAAAGTAAACACAAAGATGACTAGAGTAATATTCTGGAGTCCACTATGCATATACACAAACACACTCATATGCCTTCCTTATAGAGTTCTTGTTAATGTTTTCTTCATTCAGGAAGGAGAGAACTGTTAATGTTAATTTTTGAGAATCGTAGATGTACTGTATTTTAAAATAATCACTTATTTGATATAGGGTGGTGTGAGACACCATGTGAAGTTGTTCCTACTTCATCAGAAGTAGTGACTAAACCTCAAATGGGAACAACAGGGACTGAGTCTCCACATTCTTTGTTTCAGGAAATCATCAGGTATTAGGACCAGTAACCTTCTTATGGACTCTGCACCTATTGATTGGTAATAGATCTTCTTGCCAAAATACTGTGGAAAGGGGTTAGGATCAATGATCAGGAATGGACTTCTAGTTTTAATAATGCTAGATTGAGTCATTTGGATGAATTAGGTGTGTTCAATACAATTAAAAAGCTGAATGGTGTGTTAAAAAAACTGAAAACTATCGTAGAGTTAATAAGATAGTGAGAAATTACTAGGTCAAGATCGGGGAGAGTATGGAAGTCTAGAAAGGAGAGCCCAGCATAGGAAGAATCAATATTGTGAAAATGGCCATACTGCCCGAGGTAATTTATAGATTCAATGCCATCACCATCAAGCTACCAATGACTTTCTTCACAGAATTGGAAAAAACTACTTTAAAGTTCATATGGAACCAAAAAAGAGCCCGCATTGCCAAGACAATCCTAAGCCAAAAGAACAAAGCTGGAGGCATCATGCTGCCTGACTTCAAACTATACTACAAGGCTACAGTAACCAAAACAGCATGGTACTGGTACCAAAACAGAGATATAGACCAACAGAACAGAATAGAGCCCTCAGAAATAACACCACACATCTACAACCATCTGATCTTTGACAAACCTGACAAAAACAAGCAATGGGGAAAGGATTCCCTATTTAATAAATGGTGCTGGGAAAACTGGCTAGCCATATGTAGAAAGCTGAAACTGGATCCCTTCCTTAATACCTTATATAAAAATTAATTCAAGATAGATTAGAGACTTAAATGTTAGACCTAAAACCATAAATCCCTAGAAGAAAACCTAGGCAATACCATTCAGGGCATAGGCATGGGCAGGGACTTCATGATTAAAACACCAAAAGCAATAGAAACAAAAGCCAAAATTGGCAAATGGGATCTAATTAAACTGAAGAGCTTCTGCACAGCAAAAGAAACTACCATCAGAGTGAACAGGTAACCTACAGAATGCGAGAAAATTTTTGCAATCTACCCATCTGACAAAGGGCTAATATCCAGAACCTACAAAGAACTCAAACAAATTTACAAGAAAAAACCCCATCAAAAAGTGGGCAAGGGATATGAACAGATACTTCTCAAAAGAAAACATTTATACAACCAACAGACACATGAAAAAATGCTCATCATCACTGGCCATCAGAGAAATGCAAATCAAAACCACAATGAGATACCATCTCACACCAGTTAGAATGGTGATCATTAAAAAGTCAGGAAACAACAGGTGCTGGAGAGGATGTGGAGAAATAGGAATGCTTTTACACTGTTGGTGGGACTGTAAACTAGTTAAACCATTGTAGAAGACTGTGTGTTGATTCCTCAAGGATCTAGAACTAGAAATACCATTTGACCCAGTTATCTCATTACTGGGTATATAACTAAAGGATTATAAATCATGCTGCTATAAAGACACATGCACATGTATGTTTATTGTGGCACTATTCACAATAGCAAAGACTTGGAACCAACCCAAATGTCCATCAATGATAGACTAGATTAAGAAAATGTGGCACATATACACCATGGGATACTATGCAGCCATAAAAAGGATGAATTAATGTCCTTTGTAGGGACATGGATGAAGCTGGAAACCATCATTCTGAGCAAACTATCGCAAGGACAGAAAACCAAACACCGAATGTTCTCACTCATAGATGGGAATTGAACAATGAGAACACTTGGACACAGGGTGGGGAACATCATACACCGGGGTCTGTTGTGGGGTGGGGGGAGGGGGGAGGGGTAGCATTAGGAGATATACCTAATGTAAATGTCGAGTTAATGGGTGCATGACACCAACATGGCACGTGTATACACATGTAGCAAACCCGCACATTGTGCACATGTACCCTAGAACTTAAAGTATAATAAAAAAACATAAAAAATAAAAGAGAGGAGAGCCCAGCATTTGGGACCATTTTTGTCCTAGAGCTGGTTGCTGATCTGAAAGTGGTTAAACTGTATACTTGATAGGCTAGTTGGGCTAGAAGGTCTAACGTCAGAGTTCAGAGCTCACCAAGGTGAGAGCCCTGAAAAACTATGACTTGCAATAGACTAGGGAACTCTAGGGGTGAACCAGAAGTCAGTAAGCCTTCACAAGGACTGCAACCTAACTTTCTGTTGTTTGTGTGGCCCAGAAAAATCTCAAACTGCAAAACTGGATTAAGATGATTCAGATTGTTGTTCACTGTGGCTTCTAGCAGAAACAAAAATATTATCTGGTACTCATTGTTTCTATAAAAATGTTTTAGAAACTACTTTGAATATGCTATCAAAGACAACCTGAATCAGTAGGAAGCAAGATCCTGTGAGGAAGAATGAAAAGAAAGACAGACAATAGGAAAAGACCCATGTGGAATCAAGATAATTAGAATTATGTTTTTTTCTTTTTCTTTTTTTTTAAACTGAGACTATATTCAAGGAGAGAAAAGCAAAGTTTGATTTTTTTTTTTCTTTTTTTCTGAGATGGAATGTCTCTGTTGTCCAGGCTGGAGTACAGTGGCGCCATCTCAGCTCTCTGCGGCCTCCGCCTCCCAGGTTCAAGTGATTCTCCTGCCTCAACTTCCCCAGTAGCTGGGATTACAGGCACACGATACCACACCTGGCTAATTTTTGTCTTTTTAGTAGAGACAGAGTTTCACAATACTGGCCAGGCTGGTCTCAAACTCCTGACCTCAGGTGATCCGCTGACCTCAGTCTCCCAAAGTGCTGGGATTACAGGAGTGAGCCACTGTGCCTGGCTGAAAAATTTGACAAGGAACTGGAAACTATAAAATATGGTATAGCAGATTTCAAAAAGAGCCAAATAAAAATTCTAGAAGTGAAAATGCCAGTAAACAAAATTAATAGAAAAATAGATGGGTTAGATGGGTTTAACAACAGATCACACACTGCTGAGGAAAGAACTACTGAATGAAATATAGATCAGAAGTTTAGAATGCAGGATGATAATAAAAGTCCTTGGCTCTCTCTCTCTCTATATATAGATAGATGTAGATGTAGATATAGATATATATATATAGATATACTCTCTCTATATGTGTATATATTTATACATGTACACGCACACATACACACACACATATATATAAGGTTGCACTCACAGTATTAAGGATGCAATTTGCAGCATGAATGAGTCTACTAAAACCAGTGGGGGTATCTACCTAGAAAGGCAGTGAGGCGATGTTGTAAATATTTGTAAAGAAAGTGATTTTATATGTGTTAACTTTCTTTGACTTCTCAAATGATTCTATTCTCAGTTACACAGGAACACTTAAATAGTAGATGATTTAATATACAGATACTTTAATAAGATATGAATAGTGGACTCTTAAAAAAATGTTTAGTAGATTCCAGAAGGGATATAAGTACATGACTTTTTGAGATGTTCTTATATGTAACTTCCTCTTGTGATTGTAAGTGTAAAGTAAGTTGAATTCAAATTGTTATTTTTAATTTGACTCTGAAGTGAATAATTGTTGCAATTATTTGTTCTATTTGTTGATCTAAAATCTATTATATACTGACTTCATACTGGGTATATAGTAACCAATTTTAGTTTTACAAATTTAAAGTTTTAATTATATTAACAATTAAAGTTCAACTTATTTTTAATTAGCACTATTGAGTTTTCTGAACATGGCTTCTTAAATCTTAGATTAGATTTCTACTGGTCAAATCTGCAAACATTTAATTTGGAGGATTAGACTGCATTTTATGACCCTTTTTGTGTGACTTCTTTCTCTGGTCTGTGGGAGATCTATCTAAGGGATGCTTAGTTACAGAATTGGTTTCCTTTTTTCTGAGTCACTCCTATGGTGTTACAGGGATCACCTATTCATTTACTTTGCTCAGACACTGTCTGGTTTTCCCAAAGTGTCATTCTTAACCACCCTCCTGCCTGACTACTTGAGTCCTTACTTGGGTTTACAGACTGCAATCTGACTTGAGACAATTTGTTTCTAGTAGTACCTTGCTGTCTTTTTCCCTGGCTACACAGCCAGTTCACTACTCTTTTAGTTTTTCTGTCTCAGCACCACTAGGGGGAGATCATTTTAAGCAAACCACACCAATTTGCAAACACTGTGGGCTAATATTTTAAAAAACTAACCAGTGGGGTTTTTTTTTTTTTTGTATATTTTAGCAAAATTAATAGACTTATAAAAGTAGTTTTATGTTTACAGAAAAATTGAGGAAGAAGTACAGGGAGTTCCCACTTACATTCCCTCTTCCTTTCCCCTACAGTTAATTCTATTAACATCTTGCGTTAATGTGGCACATTTGTTACAATTGGTGCTACAATTGTACATTAAGATACATTAAATATATGATCCAATAAAATACATTCTTAACTAAAGTCTATAGTTTACATTAGCGTTCACTCTTTGCATTGTGTATTTTATGGATTTTGATAAATGCATAATGGCATGTATCCACTATTATGGTGTCATATGGAATAGTTTCATTACCCTAAAAAAATCTTCTGTCTTCCACCTATTCATCCTCCCTTCCCCCTTAACCTCTGGCAACTACTGATCATTTTGTTATCCCCATATTTTTGTCTTTTCCAAAAAGATAATGTAACTGGAACCATACAGTGTAGAGACAGGGTTTCACCATACTGGGCAGGTTGGTCTTTTTTGAGACAGGGCCTCACCCTGTCACTCAGGCTGGAGTGGTGCAGTGGTGTGATCATGGCTCAACCTCCTAGGCTCAAGTGATTCTCCCACCTCACCCTCCTGAGTAGCTAAGACTACAGACACCACCATGCCGGCTAATTTTTATTTTTATTTTTGTAGTAATGAGGTCTCCCTATTTTGCCCAGGGTAGTCTCGAACTCCTGTGCTCAAGCAATCCTCCTGCCTTGGCCTCTCAAAGTGTTGATATTATGGTAATGAGCCACCACACCCAGCCAGTATGTAGCTTTTTAAGATTGGCTTCTTTCAGTTATCAATAATGCTTTTAAGGGTCCTTCATAGCTTGTTGTGGTTTGACAGTTTATTTTTATCACTGAATAATATTTCATTCTCTGGATATATCACAGTTTTTTCGTTCATTAAGCTGTTGAAGGACTTCTTGATTGCTTCTAAGTTTTGGCAATTATGAATTATAGATTTTGAATTATGTAGATTCTTGTGTGAACATAAATTTTGAACTATTGGGGCAAATTCCAAGGATTGTATGGTTAAGAGTTTGTTAGGTTTTGTAAGAAACTGCCAAATTGTCTTCCGAGGCAGCTGTATCATTTTGCATTCCCATTAGCAATGAATGAGAATTCATGTTGTTTCACATCTTTGACAGCTTTGGTATTATAAAGTATTACGGGGTTTAGCTGTTTTAATAGATGTATAATGATATCTCAGTGTTTTTGAATTTGTAATTTCATGCTGATATTTGATATTGAGCATTTTTCATATGTTTATTTAAGAGTTGTGTATTTTCTTTGGTGAGATGTCTTCAGATCTTTGCCAATTGGGCTGTTTTAGCCTGCATCTCCAAGACAATCCTAAGCCAAAAGAACAAAGCTGGAGGCATCACGCTACCTGACTTCAAACTATACTACAAGGCTACAGTAACCAAAACAGCATGGTACTGGTACCAAAACAGAGATATAGACCAATGGAACAGAACAGAGTCCTCAGAAATAATACCACACATCTATAGCCATCTGATCTTTGACAAACCTGAGAGAAACAAGAAATGGGGAAAGGATTCCCTATTTAATAAATGGTGCTGGGAAAATTGGCTAGCCATAAGTAGAAAGCTGAAACTGGATCCTTTCCTTACTCCTTATACGAAAATTAATTCAAGATGGATTAGAGACTTAAATGTTAGACCTAATACCATAAAAACCCTAGAGGAAAACCTAGGTAGTACCATTCAGGACATAGGTATGGGCAAAGACTTCATGTCTAAAACACCAAAAGCAACAGCAGCAAAAGCCAAAATTGACAAATGGGATCTCATTAAACTAAAGAGCTTCTGCACAGCAAAGGAAACTACCATCAGAGTGAACAGGCAACCTACAGAATGGGAGGAAATTTTTGCAATCTACTCATCTGACAAAGGGCTAATATCCAGAACCTACAAAGAACTCAAACAAATTTACAAGAAAAAAACAAACAACCCCATCAAAAAGTGGGCAAAGGATATGAACAGACATTTCTCAAAAGAAGACAATCATACAGCCAACAGACACATGAAAAAATGCTCATCATCACTGGCCATCAGAGAAATGCAAATCAAAACCACAATGAGATACCATCTCACACCAGTTAGAATGGCGATCATTAAAAAGTCAGGAAACAACAGGTGCTGGAGAGGATGTGGAGAAATGGGAACACTTTTACACTGTTGGTGGGACTGTAAACTAGTTCAACAATTGGGGAAGTCAGTGTGGCGATTCCTCAAAGATCTAGAACTAGAAATACCATTTGACCCAGTCATCCCATTACTGGGTATATACTCAAAGGATTATAAATCATGCTGCTATAAAGACACAAGCACACGTATGTTTATTGTGGCACTATTCACAATAGCAAAGACTTGGAACCAACCCAAATGTCCATCAATGATAGACTGGATTAAGAAAATGTGGCACATATACACCATGGAATACTGTGCAACCATAAAAAAGGATGAGTTCATGGGGACACGGATGAAGCTGGAAACCATCATTCTGAGCAAACTGTCACAAGGACAAAAAACCCAAACACTACATGTTCTCACTCACAGGTGGGAATTGAACAATGAGAACACTTGGACACAGGGTGGGGAACATCACACATCAGGGCCTGTTGTGGGGTGGGGGGAGAGGGGAGGGATAGCATTAGGAGATATACCTGATGTAAATGACGAGTTAATGGGTGTAGCACACCAACGTGGCACATGTATACATATGTAACAAAACTGCACGTTGTGTACATGTACCCTAGAACTTAAAGTATATATATATATAAAAGAAATATGGCTAGCTCAAAGTGAGATGTAAATGATAATATATATTGGATTTCAAAGATTTAGTAACAAAAATGAAGTAAAATAGATCATTAATTTAAAAATATTGAGTACATGTTAGAATGAATATTTTGGATTTATTATATTAATATATTATTAAAGTTAATTTTGTCTACTTCTGCCCAGGCATGGTGACTCACACCTGTAATCCCTGCACTTTGGGAGGCTGAGGTGGGTGGATCATCTGAAGTCAGGAGTTTGAGACCAGCCCGACCAACATGGTGAGACCCCAACTCTACTAAAAATACAAAAATTAGCTGGGTGTGGTGGCACACGCCTGTAATCCCAGCAACTTGGGAGGCTGAGGCATGAGAGAGTCACTTGAACTTGGGAGGCGGAGGTCACAGTGAGCCAGATTGCGCCATTGTACTCCAGCCCGAGTGACAGAGTGAGACTCTGTCTCAAAAAAAATAAATAAATAAAAATATTTTTTCTACTTCTTTTTATCTATTTCACGTGGCAACTAGAAAATTTACAGACACATATGTGGTTCACATTATATTTCTTTTGGATAGCACTTCTCTAGACTTTGGTATCCATTACCTTGTCAAAGTTTTTCTGGCCAAAAGAGAGTAAATTAGAATTTAATTTTCCTAAAATATATTGTATGTCCCTTGTAAAATGCCCTCAGTATATACTACATGAGGTAGATACTTTATGGTCTAAGCAGAATTTGTCACCCAGAACAAGGCAGGTATTATTACAAACTTGGTGTCTTCTCATAAAGACATAAATAGGATTATTGAAAAAAAAAAAAAAAAACAAAACAAGCCCCAAAATGCAGAGGAAAGAAGGGCAAGTAGAATGTTTAAAATTGGGTAAAGGTGGGGGAGGCAGAGATGTGTTTATTATGAAGCTAGTGAAGTTTAAGTTTAAACTTTAGGGACCTTCACTTATACTGGTCTCTTCCAAGATCCTAAGATGATACTAGCATGGGTTCCCAGGATCCTATGTTTTGTAGCTTTTGAAAAAGTAACATATTTTAACCACAACAAGTTATGACTTCTCCTTCTACTCTGACTTTCCTTTTATCATACTTCATCTTGTGTCAAATGGCATTGGTGTAGTTACAGGTGTTTTTGTGATCCACCTATGAAAGGTTAAATTGAGAACACATTTAGTTTGGGTTTAGTGGGGTATATTTATGTAGCTTGTAAATAGTTGTTTCTGGTCATTTTATTTTAAAAATAGCTTCCAGAAATACTCCTATTTCACTCATCCCCCAAAGTTCCAATGTGCCGAGTACAGGTATGGGGACACAGAGTGGAAGGCCAGAGTTGGTATCATAATGTGTCTTGTGATGTTTGGTGGCAGAAGTATGTGGTTATGTGGTGAATGGAAGAGAAAAAGTCTATAATGTTTGAAGCCCAGAAACTAGTCTGTGGGAAATTCTCCTAGTTACCAGACAGTAAAATTGGAAGCAGAATTTTCATCTTTCATTGATGCCTTATGTAACAGGAAGTTCTCTTCTGTCAGGAATATATTTGATGTTAAAGCACATAGAATTATACATTTACTATAAATTTTTTTGTTAAGAATGGAATGAAACTGGTTTTATGAGAATTACTGTGTTTGTGAGGGTATATACCTGTAGATGTACAACAAGCAATGAGAGTATGTGTGAGTTACATACACACATGAAACCATGTGGTTTTCAGTATATGTAACTACAAAGAGGATAAAAATAAATGTGTGTAATATTGTTCAAAGGTTTTTTCAAAGTTTGATCTGAAGATCCTTGAAAGTCTCTGAGATCCTTTTGATGGTCATCAAGGTAAAGTACTTTTATAATATCAAGATTTTATTTTCCTGTTTCATTCTTATTCTCTCGAATTACAGTATAAATTTTCAGCACAACATATATGATATTGTGACAGATACAGTGAATGGAGAAGCAGGCACAAAAATCTTTATCTTTTATTAAATCAGACATGAAAGACATTTTAAGAATAAACCCACTATTCTCACAAAATCTTGTTCATTAAACTAAGTATCTCACCTTCTCATCAAAGTAAAAAAGGAGTTATTTTTCATCAAAAGTATGTTATTTGTATTAATACATAATTTATGTATTTTGATATTTTAAAATGATTCATAACTAAATATTTTAAATTTCTACCACCAAAATGATTTTTAGTGATTAGTCACCTGATGATTCCGTTAGGTCCTTATTTAATCCTATTAATATTTGAAACTACCTGAACTACCTGAGTTGTAAAAGGCCATTTTCATTTTTAACAACAGTATCAATATTTCAGATTCTTAATTTGTTTTGTGTTCTGGAGGTTTTTAAGACAGAAAAGTTTTCCACAGTGAGATCAGTGATAGATAAGAAATGTGAGGGGGCTTCAAAAATGAATGGAAAATGTGTATTATGAAAAATTATGCATGGATTAAAAAATATTTTAATATCAAAAGAAACTTGTACTAACTTCTCTGAACAGGATCTAGTTTGATGCACTAAGAAGCATAAAACATCAGTTTGAAAAGAACCCCTATCAGAGCAACATGAATTTTGCTAAAATTGAAGTAAGAACAAACTTCAAATTGATGGTGAAGTTTGGGTGGGAGACTTGGGAAGTCATCAGTGCTTTACCAAAGTTTATGGAGACAACACCTCAAAAATCAGCAATTTATAAATGGATAACTCATTTTAAGAAGGGACAAGATGATGCTGAAGATGCAGTAGACTGTCCACATCAATTTGTGAGGAAAAAAATTCATCATGTTTGTGCCCTAATTGAGGAGCACTGATGATTATAGCAGAAACAATAGCCAACACCACAGACATTTCAGTTGGTTCAGCTTACACAATTCTGACTGAAAAAGTAAAGTTGAGCCAACTTTCCAGTCGATGGGTGTCAAAACTGTGGGGCCCAGATCAGTGCAGTCAAGAGCAGAGCTTTTGATGGAAATTATAAACAAGTGGGAGTAGGATCCTGAAGCATTTCTTTGAAGCATTGGAACAGTAGATGGACATGGCTTTACCAGCATGATCCTAAAGACAAAGCACAATCAATGCAATAACTACCAGGAGGTGGAAGTGGTCCAGTCAAAGCAAAAGTGGGCCAGTCAAGAGCAAAGGTAATGGCAACAGTTTTTTTGAGATGCTCAAAGCATTTTGCTTGTTGGCTTTCTGGAAGGCAGAGAATGAGAACATCTGCTTATTATGAGAATGTGTTGAGAAAGTTAAGTTGGCTACAGCTTTAGCAGAAAAATGCTTCTCACTGGAGAGGAGAGTCCTTCTCCACCACGGCAATGCTCCTGCTCATTCCTCTCATCAAACATGGGCCATTTTGTGAGTTTTGATAGGAAATCATTAGGCATCCACCTTATAGTCTTGATTTGGCTCCTTCTGCCTTATTTTTGTTTCCTAATCTTAAAACATCTTTAAGATCACCTATTTTTCTTCAGTTACTAATGTAAAAAATACTTCATTGACATGATTAAATTTCCAGGACCCTCAGTTCTTTGAGGATGGACTAAATGGCTGGTATCATTGCTTACCAAAGTGTCTTTTTTTTTTTTTTTTTTTTTTTTTTGAGACTGAGTCTCATTCTGTCACCCAGGCTGCCTGGAGGGCACAGGCACGATCTTGGCTCACTGCAACCTTCACCTCCTGGGCTCAAATGATCCTGTCACCTCAGCCTCCTGAAGAGCTGGGATTACAGGCTTGTGCTACCACGCCTGGCCAATTTTTGTATTTTTAGTAGAGACAGGGTTTCACCATGTTGGCCAGACTGATCTCGAACTCCTGACTTCAAGTAATCCACCCAACTTGGCCCCCCAAAGTGCTGGGATTACAGGCATGAGACACTGTGCCTGCCAGAAGTGTCCTGTTTTTTTTTTTTTTTTTTAAAGTTAATTTTAATTTTATTTTTAAAAGTTGACAGACAGTAATAGTGCATGTTCATGGGTTACATAGTGGTGTTTTGATACACATAATGTATAAAGATCAGATCGGGATAACTAGCATATCCATCATCTCAAATGTTTATCATTTCTTTATGTTGGGAATGTTCAATACTTTAGTTACTTGAAACTATATATTATTGTTAACTACACTCATTCTACAGTGGTATAGAACACTAGTACTTATTCCCCCTAGCTAGTTGTAATTTTCAGTGTCTTGAACTTGATGGAGCTTATGGTGAGCAATGAAGCTTATATTTTTAATAATATATTTCTTTTTACTTTATAAATTTTATTCTATAAACCATTTATTTATTTTTGAAACAGAGTCTCACTCTGGAGTGCAGTGGTGCCATCTCAGCTCACTGCAACCTCTGCCTCCTGGTTTCAAGTGATTCTCATGCCTCAGCCTCTGGAGTAGCTGGGATTACAGGCATGCACCACCATGTCTGGCTAATTTTTGTGTTTTTAGTAGAGACGGGGTTTCACCATGTTGGCCAGGCTGGTTTTGAACTCCTGGCCTTGGCCTTCCAATGTGCTGGGATTACAGGTGTGAGTCACTGCAGCCAGCCGATAATCTACTTCTTTTAATTTCATTTTCCCATGAACTTTTTGAAGTTCCCTCATAGATCTGTCTTTTGAAGGTGGGAAAAGAGTGACTATGAAAGGGGAGGAGGAAAAGAACATGTTCTCAGGCAGATATGTCTCAAGAGAGTACATAGGTGAGAGTTGAGGATGGAAATTAAACCCTTAAGACAACCTATGTGCATGTAGCCCTTAGAAAGTCTTCAGGTTCCCCCAGCAGTAGCATATCCCAGTTGGAAGACACCCTGGCTTTGATGGTTTAGATGGTAATCTCACACCTCGTATATTAATGCAATCATGTCAGTATGTATGCAGGAGTTTAGGGAGGAAGGTATGGTGCTGGAATAACTGATAGCCTCGACTGGTTTGAAGAACACTGAAAGTAAACAAAATTGATTTCTATAGTGGAATTTGTAAAGCACCTTGTGTATTTGCTTTGATTACCATATTAACTTTGTGGGACATCTATGACAGGGATTTTTTTTTTTTTTTTTTTCTGAGAGAGGGTGTCACTCTGTCACCCATGATGGAGTGCGGTGGCATAATCTCAGCTCATTGAAGCCTTAACCTCCTGGGCTCAAGTGATCCACCCACCTCAGCCTCCTGAATAGTTGGGACTCTAGGTGCATGTCACCATGCCCAGTTAATTTTTGTATTTATTTATTTTTGTAGAGACAGGGTTTCACCATGCTTCCCAGGCTGGTCTCAAACTCCTGGGTTCAAGCGATCCACCTGCCTTGGCAACCCAAAGTGTTAGGATTACAGTGGTGAGTCACTGTGCCTGGACATGACCAGGATTTTTTTTTTTTTTTTTGGCGGAGTCTCGCTCTGTGGCCCAGGCTGGAGTGCAGTGGCCGGATCTCAGCTCACTACAAGCTCCGCCTCCCGGGTTCACGCCATTCTCCTGCCTCAGCCTCCCGAGTAGCTGGGACTAAGGCGCCCGCTACCTCGCCCGGCTAGATTTTTGTATTTTTTAGTAGAGACGGGGTTTCACTGTGTTAGCCAGGATGGTCTTGATCTCCTGACCTCGTGATCCGCCCATCTCGGCCTCCCAAAGTGCTGGGATTACAGGCTTGAGCCACCGCGCCCGGCCTATGACCAGGATTTTTGCCTCCATTTTACAGATTAAAAAAAAGAGGCTCAAAAAATTAAAAAATTAATCAATTAGTTATTTTAAAGACAGAGTCTTGCTCTGTTGCCCAGGCTGGAGTGTAGTGGTGTGATCATAGCTCTTTGCTGCCTTGAACTCATGGGCTCAAATGATCCTCTTGCCTCAGGCTCTCAAGTAGCTGGGACTACAGGTGCATACCAGAGAACTTCTCAAACTTTTTTAGACATATGGTCTTCCTATTGTGTCCAAGCTAGTTTTAAACTCCTGGCCTCAAGAGATCTTCCTGCTTTAGCCTCCTGAGTAACTGAAAGAATATTTTTTTGATAGATGGTTATCCAGGAAGTCCTTTAACAGCACTTTTAATTATTATCACAAGTGGCAAAATATTTTGGGAAGTTTGAATACTAATTTACTCTTATTTGGTCATGGACCTTGACAGTCTATAAGTAAGTTATTCAGCTTCTGCATATCTGAAACAAGGTGGCTAATAAATCATTAACCACTAGCAAATCTATAACCACCGGACACACTAAACATGGAATATCTTGCATGGTGCATATTTACATTTGTTGCGTACTGATGGAGTTGAGCCGTATATAGCAAGAAATGTTATTAACCCTATCCATACCTTTCTTTTTTGGGGGCTCTACTGCAGTTTGTATTAATCTCCCTCACTATAGATGAACTGCAATGGTCTGTTATAAGTTTAAATCAGGTTAATTTCTACCTTTTAGGTGAATGGAGCAAGAGTATCACCTTGGTTTGTTTTAGTGATTATGATTACTTTTTTCAGTCTTTTTTCGCACTCAGGCATACCGAAATTAAACATTAAGTGCCATTATCATGAGTTCTGAATATAAGCACTTGAGGATAGGCAGAATTCTATGATTTATAAGTCTTTTTTTGTACTGTATGTTTTAGATGTTGAAAAGTACTCTGCTTATTAAAAATTAAATTTGTGACTTTTATAAGAAAGCGAATGATGAGGTAGCTGTGAAGAGACCAGAATTTGTCTTCACATTGCTGGGTGTCCTCTTCTTGACTGCTGTGCTTCCTACTTCCAAAGAAAGTTCTAGACCTGGAGTATCATGTTAGTGTCCTGAGGAAATGTAGTTTCTGTAAGGGCCAACTTTCTTTCATCTCCAAAGAAGAAAAAGAGTCAGTTTTCCAAATATGTTTTAATATGCATATCATCCAGGCAGCATAATGTTATATTTCGAAGACAAATTTATCCATTTAATTATTGTTTTAAAAAGTTGGGATTCTCTACATAGAATATATTTTCTGAAATTTCAAGAATATTTTCAGGTAAATTAAGAATTAATTTCTTCTAAGACTACTCAGTGTGTCTCAATCTATTCCATAATATAATCAATGATAAAGATTCACATGTGTCACCAAATTCAAGGCAGCTTAGTTGAAAAAATTTGAAACAGCTTACTGAATTCCTGGAAGAAAATAAAACACCTTTTAAATGTAGGTAAAAAGTATACTGAACTTAAATATTTTTTACTTGAGATCAAAGTTTCTTTTCCAGAATTAGGAGCATCCATATCAAATCATTCTTTAGTTATCTCTAAGGATATTTGGTTCTAGACATTTTCACATGTTAAACAATTAACTTTGCTTGTTGGTGCAAGAAAAGCTTATTTTTGTTACATTTCTTAAGTTCCATCTAAGAACGGCAGATGGGTTTATGGGTTTATCTGCTCTGGTAGCTATCACTAGTGGCTGCTTGCAGTATTACAGTAGGAAGGTTCTGAGGCTCCGTCAGTGAGTGGAGACAGGGTCATGATGAACTGAAGTGTGTCTGCGATAGGCCTCTATGCGTGTGTGTGTGTATTGGGGTGAAGAACACAGTCTGCTTCCAAATATTTTCAGTTCTGACCCAAAATGGAACATGTGTTATGCCAACAATTAAAAATCTTTCAGGCCAGGCATGGTGGCTCATGCCTGCAATCCCAGCACTTTGGGAGGCCGAGGTGGGCAGATTGCTTGAGGCCAGGAGTTCTAGACCAGCCTGGGCAACATGGCAAAACCCCGTTTTTACAAATAATACAAAAATTAGCCAGTATGGTCAGGCACGGTGGCTCACGCCTATAATCCCAGCACTTTGGGTGGCCGAGGCGAGTGGGTCACTTGAGGTGAGGAGTTCGAGACCAGCCTGGCCAACATGGTGAAACCCTGTCTCTGCTAAAAATACAAAAATTAGCCAGGTGTGGTGGTGTGCACCTGTAATCCTAGCTGCTTGGAGGCTGAGGCATGAGAATCGCTTGAACCTGGGAGACGGGGGTTGCAGTGAGCCAAGATCACACCACTGCACTCCAGCCTGGGCAACAGAGCAGCACCCTGTCTCAAAACAACCGAAAACACTCACACACATTCTTCCTTCAGTGTTAATACCAGAGGATTGGTGGCTGAGTAAAAATACTCCCTCGTTGCTGGAGTCAATTGTGAGTGAGTAAAGGGGCTTCCTAATCTTACTAAGACCTGCATTTGTCAAGGCAAGACAAAGAACTCCTCTTTTCCATTCTGCAGATGACTTTTATAGCCAAGAAGTATGTTCCAAGCTAGGAGAATTTACCATTTGGTTATTCTGTGGTGGTTTCCTCGGTGGCATGTGTGCTCCTTTGGATGCCTGCAGGGGTGGTCACTGCAAAATCATCGTCTGTGCCACTGGGAGTTGGGAGGCGGCCGGCTGGGGTTCCCTGGATGGCAGGATTTACACCTGCTTGTCCTGCTGGAAGGCTTCCATCCTGGACATCTGGATTAGCCCCTGCCTGACTGGTGGGCAGGATGCCTCCCGGGAACAAGGAATGGATGATGAGGCTCGTGAAGATTTGTGGCTGGAATGAGGGAGGCAAACAGAAAACAAAGTTAAAAGCAACACATGTTAAAGCCTTTTCTTTTTTAAGGGGAGCAAGTTTGGGTAGCAATGGAAAGATGGAGAGAGTAAAGTCAGAGAAGACAGCAAAGACCTGGCATTCCTCAGGGTAAATACTCCCTCGCTCCAGTCTAGTCTGATTCAATACCGGGACTCTTTGCTATGCTCCATTTCCCTCAGAAACGGAAAGCCAGAATCAAGCCAGTCCTGGGAAAAGGAACAACAATTTTTTTATTATCAGCTGAATCTGGAGGTAGAATTAAGCCAGAAAAATCCATACAATTATGATGGGCTTTATCTCTGTAATTAAACCTAACATGTAATCTTTCTTTTGCTCGTAACATTTTTTTTCCAAAAAAATATGAGATTAAAAATTAATGGAAAAATCGATTCAAGTAGATTAATCCTGATGACTTTCATCCCTTCAAGTTTTTTTTGATGTATTTTTCAAAGGCATTGGAATATTCAGTCAGAAACATTTATTCTGGCAGTTCGGCTATTGTGTATTCCTTGAGGATAGATAGATAATTCCTGTCTATTGGAGTTTTTTATTTTTAGAGAGATCCTGATCGAGCAGGTCTGGAGCAGGACCTAGCAATCTGCCTTTTTAACCAGTTTTTGATGCCATCCTGATTCGCTGGGCAAGGAATGAAGTTTGGGAAACACTGTGTTACATTTAAGAGATATTGAAACCAGAATTAGACTTACGCTAGATGACAGATAGGAGCAGAGTATAGACGTTTTCAGACTGAGGGTTGTGATATCCACAGTTTTGAAGTGAAAAAGGTGAGTGGCAGTCATCATTAAATAATAAAACAGGCAGTAGACTAGTAGTGCATTCTATATAGTAAAGGTGAATGCTGTTTCATTAACGTGTGTGTGTGTGTGTGTGAAGCTGCATGAAAAATGTAGTTGCTATTGTGATTTGTATTAAAAATGTTTGAAAAACCATTAGTGTAGTAGATTAAAAAATGGCATTGGATCTGGATCCACTCTTTTCTTGTCATTGTTGCCTTTGAGGCGTAAATTACTTAAACTTTTAACCTCAGTTTCTTTATCTGTAAAGCTGGGTCAAAAATATCTGCTTTGTGCTTTGGGGAAGGTTGAAGGCAACATATGTAAAGGATCTGCTAAAGTCCTGGTTATAGAAGAACCTCAGTAGCTGGATATGGATGTTCAGGTATCAGTGTTGGCAAAACAGACACTAGCCCCATTACTTGATGATTATTTAGGGACAATATAGAAAATATCTACATTTTCCATAATAGAAAAGCTGTTGAATAACTGTTTCCAAATATTGCCTCAATTCTGTACCATTGTCATGTTTAGATATCATGTTAATTCAAGTTGTTTTCTCTAGAAAAGAACCTATGGAGGAATGCATTGAAGTGTCTAGCAGTGGTGATATTAACTTTATTTAGGTACAGCCCTCCAATTATTTATGTGTGTAGAAAGAGTTCATCACTATCTGATGCTGGAAAAAGATATATTGTTCCATAAAAATTAAAAATCCAAGTCAAGGAATTTAATCTTTCCTGTAAAAAGTTAATATTTATATTATTCTACATTTGTATACATTTCAATAGTTTATAATCCTAGATTGCAATCCTTATGAAGTTAAAAAATGTGCATTGCCTTTCTGGATAGAACTGAATCTGATAGCAATAAATTGAAATGAAAGCTAAGTCAAATTAATAGAAAAATAGCTGGAGAAGTATGATAAAATCCCCAAACAAAGAGAGGATAATCTAATGTAAGGAACTATAAAAATGTTCAATTCATTGTAGTACACACCATATTCAGGATTTATGGTCAAGAGAGACTATATGAGGACAGAAAACATTGTGATAGAAGTGAAAATAATTTGAAATAGTATTAAATTTTTTTTTTTTTTACCAACTCCTCTGAGCTTAGGATAGTGCCCTAAAAGCAAAAAGATAAACACAAACTGTTAGACACATTTTAATATATTTGTAGTAATATATGTACAACATGACTGGGAAACTTAAAATACTTTCAAAGGTTATAGAGATTTTGCATTTCCAATAAAATGTTAAACTGCCTTATGATCTATATTACAAAACTCAAGTCAGTATATGATGGGAGACTGCTAACATTCACTCTTTGAGTAATACGACATCATCTCCATTCAAAAATTATATATTTTTCTATCATTAAGTGGATGTTCATTGAAGAAAACTTATGCAGAAAGCAAGCTCTTGTGATTATCAGTGTCCATACAGTGCAAAGTACATTGAAAACCTCACAACTATCTAGTGAATTGAGGTAAGAATAAACATTTCACACCAAGGTGATTTAAAATCAAGACAATATTAAGCATAATTTTACCTGGGCTCCAAGTTGTGTGACAAAAATTGGTAACATCTGAAAAAATTAGAGAAAAATTCATTCAAAAGTTCGGGAACATGGTATAAATATTGATACTTTTTTTTTTTATTTTTTTTTTTAGATAGAGTCTCACTCTATTGCCCAGGCTGGAGTGCAGTGGTATGGTCTCGGCTCACTGCAACCTCCGCATCCTGGGTTCAAGCGATACCTCAGCCTCCTGAGTAGCTGGGATTACAGGTGCCTGCCACCATGCCTGGCTAATTTTTTGTATTTTTACTAGAGACCGCATTTCACCATGTTGGCCAGGCTGGTCTTGAACTCCTGACCTCATGATCCGCCTGCCTCAGCCTCCCAAAGCTCTGGGATTACAGGTGTGAGCCACTGGGCCCAGCCATTGATAACTTCTTAAAAGGATACAGTATCTGTTAAACAGATATTTGTTACTAATGTATTATCTATTATCATAGATATAAATTCATAGATCTGGATGGGAGTTTGGAACTTTTCCAATTTGTAAAAAGAAGATCAGTCCCAGAGAGATTTAGAAACCAGTTCAAGGTAGCACATTGAGAAGATAGAAGTTAGTAAACTGGATGAACGAAAAAAACAATTGGTCTCAAGATATCTCCAAACTGAAAATTATTTCAAGTAACAATAATATTAAAATTTACAGATTTCATTCATATGGCATCTCGGAAGACACATTAAAACATGTGATGGGTATTTTCAAATGTGAGATTTCTTGAGGCATAGATATTTAGTCTTGCAATAGTTGCTTGGACATTTTGCTGTTAAAATAAGGCAATTATAGGGAATATTGCTCAGTAACCCCTGACATTGGCATAGCTCTTAGAACTAGGCAAGAAATAATTCAAGGGTCACTGATAACTAAATATTATAAATTTAGTTATAAAAAGATGAAAAAGATTTGAGTGAGGTGTTGGCATGCTCCAGTACTCTCTGCTACTCTGAGAACTGGCCTGAAGTTTGTCAAAGAAAGCTAAGGTTTTAAAAATTTATTCTTATTTCTATAGAAAATTCAAAGTGTCAGGAAAGTCATCAAAATGGGACTCTTAATTTCATAATTACCAAACCAGAAGATTTGAAAGTCTTATGAAATAGACTCTTAACTATTGTTTCCCAAGACAGTTGGTGCAGGAATTATGGAACTATGGAATGTCAATAAAGAAAAATTACATACATTTATGAAAAAGGCTTACTCACAATCAGGTGCTTGTCTACTGACAAAAAAGGGGCAACAGAACAGGAACAAAAAACCCAGCTAGCCTTCACGTTGGCAATGGGAAAGTGGTTGGTACATTTTGGATTTAAGAGAAGATGAAATGGAATTTCTTCTTTAATGGGAAGTTGGAATGGAAAGAACAAAAAGATAAAAAGAGGAAAGCATAGATGTCTACGTAAAAACTGTAATGAAAGGTAATCTAATTGTTTACCAATATTATAATAAAGGAGACTTTTTTCTTAGTTGTCGGTAGAGAAATTATTTGAAATTGTAATAGCTAACACATCGCATATTTACTATGCGGTAGGCATTGTTTTGAGTGTTTTCCATATATTTACTACTTGATCTTTGCAATAGCTGTAGAGGAAGGTTCTATTGTAATGCCCATTTTAAATTTTGAGCAAATTGAGCCACAGAGTGGTTAAGTAACTTGGCCAACATCATGTAAGTAGTAAGTGTAGAGCTGACATTTCACCAGAAATCGTGTGGTTCTAGAGTTCACCAACATGGTTCAACTTTCTTTGATAAATGCGAGCCACCAGTAGGTGTCCGGGTTGTGGCAGAGATAATAAGCCACTCTGCACAGGGAAAGGCAGGGTAGGAGGGACTAGAGCTGCCCAGGGGAAGGTCAGGTATGGGAACCCTTGGTGGTAGCATGGCCTAGAGACATTGAAGAATTCCCACAGCAAATGGGGATTGATTTATAATATTGCATAGAGAGTGTACAACGTGAAACTCTCTGTACTGAAACTTTTGTAGCATCTCCAGGCTCCACTAATGCCTTGATTTAGGAGGATACTCTCTGGGGAACGTGAAGATGTATTAAGTCTACCTTCAAGGTAGGCAATCGGTATGTAGATTATACTATGATCATCTGTTACAGAGAGTCTCTTTTTGTTTGCATCTTAAATCTTTTTCAGAGGGTCACTTTTATGATCCAAATTTTTATTATCAAGATACTTTTTGTGTCTTTGGCCCCAGAAATTCTATTCCTAAGAGTTGGTCCAAGGAAATAGTCACTGGAATACTCATAGACTTAGTCACAAGGATGCTTACTGTAGCGTTGTTTATAGAAGCAAAGACTTTGGAAAAATCCCCAAATTTTCATAATAAGTAATTTAGTATACCATGGAATACTAAGAGGTCATTAAAAACAACATTGTAAGTGAATATTTTAAAACATGAAAGCTGTTCAAAATATATTTGTGGAAAAAAGCATGTTACAAAACATTAAATATAGCAAAAACATTGTCTTTAAAAATATACGTATAGAAAAAAGACTGGAAGGACATACTCTAGAATGTTGACGGTGTTTGATTATGGCTAATGAGATTCCAAGTGTATTTTATTTTAGTTTTTGCTTATATGTAAATTTTAGAAAATTTGCATTTTCTAAATTCTTTATAATTAACATATATTGCTTACACAATAATAAATGCTTCTTCAAAAAATTAGACCATTATGTTGAATAGTGGGGACTGAGGTCACATGTTGGGGAGAATAAGTTATCTACAAACAACTTAGTCTTGCTGTGAAAGGATTAATGTATTTTCCTCCAGAGGCATTCTTTTCTTTTTCTTTTTTTTTTGAGACAGAATTCCCCTCCATCACCCAGGATGGAGTGCAGTGACACAGTCGTTGCTCACTGCAACCTTGACCGCCTTTGCTCAAGCAATCCTCCCACCTCAGCCTCCCGAGTAACTGGGACTATAGATGTGCCCCACCACGCCCAGCTATTTATTTTATTTTATTTTTTGTAGAGATAAGTCTCACTATGTTGTCCTGGCTGGTCTCAAATGCCTGGGTTCAAGTGATCCTACTGCCTTGGCCTTCCAAAGTGCTGGGATTACAGCATGGGCCACTGCACCCAGCCCCTCTGGAGCCTATTACGCTATTTAGAAAAGTTTCAAGAAGGTAAAAATTTGGAATTTGTTCAATGTTAAAATGCAAGCACTTCAAAAACAGGTGATGCCTTAAGTTTATATCTTAGTGTAAGAGGATTTTCAGGGGTTTTTTTTTTTTTTGAAAGCAAGTGATAGTGGGAGGTGGTAAATGGTAAATACTGAAAAGTCCTTGGGGACTTTCAAGGGGGAATAAAAAAAAGGACACAAAAGTGGGACAATTAGATTTGCTGAAGATAAACTTTATCCACCTCTTAATTTTTCTTTGAGATGATCTTGGTCACCCAGAAAGTCTTCAAGAGAAAACAATATGCTAGAAAAAATCCTAGGATCTCTCAACTTCCCCCCATATATTTTTCACTTTTCAATCTTCCCCAACTTTTCAAGGTTTCCTGTTTTCCATTAAAATTATATTCTAGAGAGGTTGTGGTGTAGCATGGTCAGTTCTCTGGGTAAGTTTTCATGAATTTTCATTAAGAACCAGATTGTCAAATACTGATCTATATTCAGTAGAACATTCGTCAGCTAATAATCTGGGCAAAATTTTCAAGAAGCTTTAAAAAATTCTGTTTCTACTGTAGGCTTTCACCTGAGAGAAAATGCTCTTTAATGTTGAAACTAAAGTCCAGCTGTTCAACTTACATTTGGTTGCAGTTGCTGTGGTAAATTCAACACTCCCAGGGTCAATGGGTGGGCCTGGGTACCAGGTGTCATTCCTGCAGCAGGATTTAACTGTAGGGCAAGGAAGAAGACTTTCATTGTATTTTTTTTTTCCAGTTTGGATATTTAGGAAACTAAAATGTTTTTACTAAACGTAAAATATATTTAAAGGAAGGATTTGCTATATAAATACATAGTATTCTATTGCATGTATACTTAGACACAAAGATGAAATTTAAAGACTTATTTAGTCTGCTAGTACAACCACAGGGGCTATTGCTAATTTTTCCCCTGTTAAGTTTTCCTTTGGCATTTAACCTCTTCTGTTTGAGAATTACTTAGTTGATTTATTTGTATCCTTGCTTTCCCTTTTTGGCTACAAGAGTAATTGTTCCTGAAAATTTTCTGATAGCTGTTTTACAATTAAGAAATTAACTCCTCTAGGTTATGCGTGAAAATTATGAGGTTCAGAATACATATTTTGTCTGGAACATGAACTATATTTAAATTTGACCACTAAAAAGTCCACTTTAAGTCAGGAAAGAAACTTATTTTTCTTCCCAAACAGATTATACAGATATTCTGTGAGAAGACTGAAGATCTGTACAGATACTCTATAAGAAGACACTGAAGATTTTTCTATCTCTTTCAGTTTGCTCCTGTCATTGGGGGTGATAATAGCAGTGATAGTGTTTATGTGGATGTGGGGATGCTGTAGGGGCATTAAGGAAGGTATGGTGGAGGAATTGAGAGAGGAGGAGAAGAGGATAGAGAAACTGGGGAAGGAAAGAATTAGATCCATTTGTTTAGAGACTCTCTTGCTAAGAAAAACTTAATGATGTCCAACTCTCTTGGACTCTTCTCTCCTCTCTTTCAACTTATCTAGGTGGATACGTATGTGTGTGTTTTCATTTGTGGATATACACATCCATATCCATGCTCCCCCCACCATAACATTAGGCATTATATTTATTTCACAATGGGTATTAAAATGATATAAAAGATCACTTACCAGATGCAGATCTGGCCCCAGTGTGAGCATCTGTGTTAATGGTATCAGACTTAAAGAAGGAAAGACCTGCAGGGGATTAAAAGTGATGTGTGAGACAAGAGGTTGCCTGCTTCCCTTACTCTGTCAGTGATGGATAACCTCATGTAATTGACACTCCTGTCAGAAGTGGATTTATCATGAAAGTAAATAAAGATGAAGCCTCGGGGCCTTTTAGTAGCATTGCCCTGTTTGTGGCCCTGGGAGGTCCCCTAGCTATGTTTCAAGCTTACGGTACTTATCAGCTTCAGAAAATTTGTGATTTACTCTTATTTCTTATCCAATTATAAATATTTATTTCAGTACTTAATTTTACATATCTAATTTTGTATTCTTTTTCTGAAAGAGGGTTCCCAAATTGTATAAGATTCAGTCTCCTTAAGAGGGGGGAATGGTTCTTGACTTGAGTGTTCTGTTGACTAAGGAGAAGACTTTAGACTCTAGTGTTATCTGATTGTACTACTTCACAAAATGTAGAAGTAGGTAAGCCACGGTCCTTCATGGTAGAGGAAGAGTTGAAGTGGGAGGGAGCGTAGTTGCCGAAAGATATTGCAGTTTTCAAAAGTATTTACGCTTTGAAGAAACAGATTAAATAGCAACACATCAACACATCAACAACAATGAAACTTTACAAAACCAGGAGGGAGTCTGCAGTTATTTTTTATAGATCACCTCTGATTCCCTGCTATTGCTAGCAAATACTGCATATGATAATGCCATGGTACCTCAAGGCCATAGATGACCAACTTTGCAAATAGACATAGTTATTCCTTTTCAAAGTTGACTAGATTTCACTGCTAAACCAAATTATTATTTAGATAAAAGGAAAAAGAATTACAGTGCTTTACTTTTCCTGTGCAAATTTTTCAGAAAATTATATCAGTTCTTTTCCCCACTCCCAAATGAAAAGCCTCTCTCTCTTGTTCAGTCTTGTACAGTCTTCATGTAAATTTTGATTTGAAACCTACCAGTCTTAATGTGTTTTCTTTACTGGTTTGTACACGTTCCCTATTGTAGGGCTCTTACCTGATTTGACTGCTGTTGGTTTGGTAGTGTTCCCTGATCCGGAGCCAGTTTTGTGGGAGGGAGTCCCAAAGCAGGTTTGAGCTGCTTTTGTGAAAACAAATACATATTTGATGAGGCAGGAATGTGTTTAAGATTTTGTATCCATTTATATCCAGGTTGCCCCCAATGCAAAAATGTCTATATTAAGGCTTTGAGTATTTTAGAGGAGTTTAATTCCCTGAAACATTATGTGCATGGTAATTGTAGAGTGGAAAAATGTAATTGTAGAGTGGAAAAATGCCAGCCCAGGAGGGGTGGGATGGTGTGGGGGCACAGGGGCTGGGATGCACCTGAGCACCTGGGATATCTTGTGGTGGTTCCTGGCTCCCATTTCTTTTTTTGTACCTGCCTTTATCTTTTGCCAGGACATGAATATATAATCTGTACATTAGCTCTGTGCACATTTGCTTTTTCTCAGGGCTTGAGGTAAGCTGCTGTCATTCTTACTACCTTTTCATGAAGCTTCCCACTTTTGCCATGCCTGCCACATCACTCTTGTAACAGAAGTTCAGTTTTCTTTCTGGCCTGGATATTTTATTAGTGTATTAAAAATCACTGAATTTTAGATATGAAAATATTCCTCCTACACATTTGGTCTAGTTACATTATTTTGTCTAATAGATGAGGCAACTGATGCTTACGGTAAACTGCCCAAGGTGACATAGTGAGCAGCAGAGCCAGTGGTAGATCCCTGTAAGTGCTCTTAGTCTCCAAATAAAAATGCTTCCCTTTTGGCAGGTTGACCAAATCTGCTTTTGCTCCTGGAGGCATCCTGGAAGGCACAGGGGTGGGGTCCTCTGGCTCTGCAGCAGACCTTGAGTCATCTAAGGTTACTCTGGAGCAGTTCTGGTTTCACATTGGAGTTTCCCCTTAGTGATGAGGCGAGGTTGGGGCTGGGCACCGTGGCTTACACCTGTAATCCCAGCACTTTGGAAGGCCAAGGCAGGAGGATCACTTGAGATTAGGAGTTTAGGACCAGCCTGGCTAACATGGTGAAACCCTGTCTTTACTAAAAATACAAAAAGCTGCTTGGGAGGTTGAGGCAGGAGAATCGCTTGAACCCAGGAGCAGGAGGTTACAGAGCAAGACTATGTCTCAAAAAAAAAAAAAAAAAAAAAAAAAGAAAAAAAAGGAGAGGTTGGTATTACCTGTTCTAGGAGGTCCCTTTCAGCTTTAAGATTATGTATATATTTCATAAGTAAGTCTTTTCATCTCCCACAATCTATTGTTAGCATAGCAGCCAGAGTGACCCTGTGAAAATGATAGTCTAATCTTGTTACTCCTCTGCTCAGTCCCTGCAATGACTACCATTTTTTTTTCTTTTCTTTCTTTGCTTTTTTTTTTTTTGAGATGGAGTCTTGTTCTGTCATCCAGGCTGGAGTGCAGTGGCGTGATCTCAGCTCACTGTAACCTCCACCTCCTGGGTTCAAATGATTCCCCTGTCCTGAGTAGCTGGGATTACCAGTGCACACCACCACATCCAGCTCATTTTTGTATTTTTCGTAGAGATGGGGTTTCACCATATTGGTCAGGCTGGTCTTGAACTTCTGACCTCAAGTTATTTGCCCACCTTGGCCTCCCAAAGTGTTGAGATTACAGGCGTGAGCCACTGTGCCTGGCCAACGACTGTCAATTTCACTCAGAGTAAAAGCCAGAGACCCCACAGTGGTCTACAGGGTCTTCATGATCCGGGCCCCCAGTAGCTCTCTGATCTTTCCCACCTCATTTCCTTTCCCTCACTCTGCTCTGGCCATCCAGCCTTTTTGCTGTTTCTGGGACAGGTAAAGTCCATTCCTGCTTCAGAATTTCGCCTCCACCTGTTCCCTCTGTCTGGAATGTTCTTTCCCTAGACATTAGCTTCACTCTCTCACCTGCTTCTTTATTGAGGCCAAACCTGACTGCTGTCCTGAATATGCAGCCTGCCCCTTCTCCACTGTGCACCACCAGCCTGCTCCATCTCACCCTGCTCTGGGGTCTTTTTTATGTAGTGCCCACCACCTCCTATCCTGTCATGTGACCTACTGATTTAGACTGCTCACCATTTATCATTTGTTTCCTTGCTAAAATATAGACTTCACAAGGGTGGCAACACTGTGGTTTATTCAGTGATCTATCTCAAGAAGATAAATCCATGTCTGGTATATAGTAAGCACTCAACAAGTATTTGTTGGAGGAATAAAATCTTGTTTTCTTCTAGGGCCTTCACTTTCTGTGTCTTTGATTTGTCTTATATTTGTTTTTTCTAACATTATATTTTCCATCTGATACTTTTCCTCAAACTTTTGATCTACTGAAAATAATTGCTAGGCTGTTGTATGTGTCCACCTTTGCAAATGGATTCACTCTTTATAACTTTATGCTAACTCAGTAAATTCATTTACAAATAGTAAAAAATACCTTGTCTATGTGTCCTGATGTTTCATTTGGTATTGTTTCTATACCAAAGAGATGTTTCAGTGTCGCCTCCCTGCTGCCCTGCCCCACTGACTCTCTAGCTGCTCTCATTGTCTATTAGCAATTTGCCGTAGCCTACACAGCAGGCCTGCTCCACCCCAGCCCACTTCACATGAGAGTTGCGCTCCTGGAAAGTTTTGCTTATTTTGAGTTTTCACCAATTATATGGTAATTTAAATATACTAAAGAAACTGTATTTTGAAGAATCTTTTGGTAACTGTATTTGACGAAGTGAAAGAACCATTTGTTCTATAAAAAATTAACTTCATACTTTACCTTGTTTAGGAAATTAAACTTTTACAGACAACTTCTTTCAACGGGGACACACACACACACACACACGCACACACACACGTATATATTTGGGATAAAGTAAGAAGGAGGTTGGCTACTGTATCTTGTTTCATCCTTCCCCCGTGTAATCCTACCCTGTTCATTTCCTTCACATAACTCATCACAGTTATTATTTATAATTTAACATTTCTTTAAAAATCATTTGAGTAAAAAATAAAAAATTGGCAAGAGATACTGGTAAAAATCAAAAAGTTAAAAAAATAAAAAAATTGATTAATGTCTACAATCCTTGTGAACACCATGAAGGATCATGCCTTTTTTTTCCTTCTCACTATTGTTTCTTCAGCGCCTAGCACAATGTCTGGCATATATAAAGTTTTTAATAAATATTTCTTGATTGTATGAATGGATGCCGAAGTTTTGAGTAAGCTTGAGGCCCAACTAAGTATGCTTTCTTTTATTCTGTTATTTTATAGCAAGTATATTGTAATTTTTTTCTTAATGGTCTTGAACCATCTTGAACAGTCAAAGAGAAGTCCACCTAGAGATCCAAACCATTCTTCTCTATGTGTACAAAATAATGGAGCAAATGTTGGAGTTCTAGTGCTTTTTTTATTTTTTCCTGTTATATGTGAATACTATTTATGATGTAATGTTCTAAGTCAAAAATTTTGATCATTTTAATCATATGCCTTTGGTATCATATGTTTTCGTGGTCTTTTTTTAGAATTTATACTCATGAGCAAATAACTAGTTGCCAAGAAAAAATTTCTTTTTGGAAAATAAAATAATCATCCACTTAAGGCATTCATTTGTCTCCTAATTTCTAGCCTATTGCTCTGCCAAAATAATTGACCTTTTACCACGATGGAGTGGATGCATTTAAAAAATACAAGTACATTGAAATATGTACCAACAACTTATTAGCTTGTCATTTTCTGCCTTGCAAAATAAACACTGGACACTGTCAGGGAATGAGTCACAAAACAGAGCAGTTTTGATGGAGGGCAGGAGAGAGGTAGGTCTGCAACTAGAGATGCTGTTGAAGCTGGTTGGCATATAAAACAAACATAACATACTTACTGGTAATGACTGAGTTGATCCTAGAAGGCAAAACAGTAGAATCATAGTCTTCATGTTTCAAATTGCTGCCTACAATAATAAAACAGTGTTACTCTTCCACTGTATTTTTTTCCTTTTAAGAGAAAATGATACTTTAAAAACGAATGTTCTACTTGAAACATGGTCAATTAATGTTACCTTTGTGTCCAGGAAGCAAAATGTATAATACTTAAGGTCCAGTTGATTTCTCAAGTTTACTCTGGTGAAAAATTTTACCCTTCAATGATGTATGTGTTTGTAGAAGAAATTTAAACTCAGTTCCAGGAGACTGGAAACTGAGAGACCAATCAGGATTTAGCTGTCTGTTAAATCATTTGGTTTTCTTCATTTCCCAACACTTCATTAGGTGGGTTATTAGCTGCAGACATGATATTACCCAATGTCTACCATTTGAATAGAAGGTGTTTCAGGGAGACATACCTTATGTAATTAAAAAAAGATGCAGACAATAAAATAATTTAAATGCTTCTTCACCTCCCTCTTCTTCCCAAATGATTTCTCAGATGTACGTGTTTTATCATGTAAGTATGAACACATAAATCAAACATCAAAATATAGGGTTCTGTGCATAGTTAAAAAATGAAGTCTATTATGTAGATTGCTCTGGAACTTATGTTTCCTTAACAAATAATGGACAACTTTGTGTGTTAGTACATACAGGCTTATTTTATTTAATGGGTACACAACATTATATCATATCACATTTCTTTTTGATGGACATTTAATCCATTTCCATTTTATTTTGTAATTACAAAGGTGTCACAAGCACCATTCTTATAGAACCTTTTTTTCCACACATGTGGGAGTGTTTTTGTAGGTGTTATTCTTAGAAGTAATGTATCAAAGGATATGTACATTTTACGTTTCAATAAATACGGCCAAATGGTGAATGGCTTGCTTTATATTAAACAGGGAAAATGATGCTATTACCTAAACAAAACACAGGGAAACAACTGAGATTTCTTTTACAAGAAGAACAGTTAAGTGCTACTTAACATTTTACCATGAAGCCTTGGGCTTCACCTGGAATTTTTGAGATATGCCACAGAGGGAGGCGGGGGTCTGTTTATCAATTTCTGAGACCATATCAATGATGAGCCTGTGTTGCACCAGGATTTGGGATTTGATCTTTAAAAAACAAAAAAGTAAACCTATAGAGTGTCTATTAATGGAAAATTAACTGAGATGATACATTTTTTTCGAAGCTTCTCTCTAACTGTTTGATTTATCTATATAATCAATGTTTGTTACTCTGATACTCTGCTAGGAATGGGGAACACTACGTAGGAGGAGAAACACAAGATCAACAAGTACGTGCAAATATAGGAGTATTCACAGGTGTGAGAAAGAGTGTGGTGAATTTTGTTGGGGACAAAGGACAGGAAAAGCTTAAAAGAGGAGATCATCCTTGAGTTGGGATTTGAAGAAAAAAAAATTATTAAGAACACAAGGAGAGCACCCAGGTCGATCAAAGGTCTAGATTTGAAGTAGTGACATTGTTTTCTGTCACTGGAACAAGATGGGGTGAGGATAGCAGTGGAAGACAGGGTTGGAGATGACATCTAATTTTAACTATCTATAGCTTTTTTTGTTTGTTTCTATCACTGATTTTGGCACTTGGTCAGATATTACTTTATATGGCTCTTTTATTATTTCCTGACTTTTTGTTTCTCTTGAACTAGATGGAGAGTTCTTAGGGCCCCATCTTATATTTCTTCAGTCTTTTGTGTTTATAATATTTTAAAGCATCACATGGTCATTCAGTGTTGATGAATAAGTGGTAAAGGCATATAATATGGGGAAACAGAGTAAGATTGAGTTAAGGGAAAATTTTAGAGAAGAGATTGGGCTTTAGGTGGATTTGGAGAATAAGTACAATCCATGAGACAGACTAGCATGTGAAAGCGATTGATAATGAGAGGAGCAATGAAACACGGTGCTGAAGGATGTGGAAGGAAAGCAAATTAATGTTCTCATGGGCTTTCACAGGCAAATTCATTGTTTCTTTTATTCAATCAATTCGTTTTTCCAGCCCTCATTTAACATAGATTCACTCTTTGTTCACCAACATTGTGTCAGTCTCTGGGATAAAATAATTAATGGAAGGGACAAAAACTCTGCCCTCAAAGAGCTTAGGTTTTGTTGGGGGAAACATTAAATATTCAAGCAGGTCATTGCAAGAGAGGGACTCCGTGACACTGGGCATCTGCTTTCTTTGGGCATTATTTTCAGTGAATGTAGAGGGTTGGGAGCGTCCTATATCTATATGTTTTTTGGGTGGAGGTAGAGTTGAATTTTATGTCACTGTTGTTCTTGGCTTAGGTGAGGAGACCTGTGGTATAGTGCTAGTCTAGAGTATGGCTCTACTCAATAGCTCATTTGAACTGAATAATTCTTTGTGACTGGGCATCAGGTGATTTAGGAACCTCACAATGAGTCAACTGCTTGTTGCAGACATGACTCCAACCCTCAGCTGGAATCAGACATGCCCTAGCCAGGAAACTGAGCAGTCAGTGGGATTAGATCAAAATAAACAAGCAAAATTAAGAAGACTGAGTAATTTCTTAGACAAGAAATTTTAAGTCTGAAAGCAGATAACTTGCAATAATGTAATTACGGAGTTGAGAGTCCAGAAATACATATTGTAAAAGGAAAAAAATTCTTAAATCATTCCAAGACAAGGAGACATCAGCAAAAAGAGTGAGATAATTTATGTTTCCAAAATGACATAGAACATCAGAATTCATTCAAGTGTTTTATGAACTATAGGACACATCTCTTAGCCCTTTAGGTCTAGGCATTCCTTAATCTTATTAGCTTTAGTCGTAAGTTTCTTTGGGTTATGGACCCTTTTGAGAAGCTGAATGCACATATCATCTCCTCAGAAAAATGCATATGTGCTCATGAATGTAATGATTATGAAATAACCTCAGGGATTTCATGGATCTCCTGAGAGCCCAACTATAAAGAAACAGGTTAAAAATCTCTGGGTTAGGGGAGTCTTGGTGGAATTCCTCAGTGATTTGTATCATCCCTGAGCTTTCTAGGATTTCTCAAGGCAAGAAACATACCCCTTTCCAACTCCATCACACTCAATGGATGTAGGAAGATCTAGGATTACCCAGACCTGAGACACTCTTTATGAATCTCAGTCTAAGAGCATCTTTTTGGCAGTGAAAGGATAAAACAGACTGAACATTTTCTATATTTCCTTACACCACTTGGTAACTCACCACAACGTCAAAAGGATTCAGCACACAAGATTATTATTAATTATAGTAATAGCTTGATTGAACAGAAGCCTCCACTGTACTGGACAAGGTATTGTACAAGGTGCTAGGGTACAAAAGTGAATAAGATGAAGCCCTTATTTATGTTCTTGTGGAAAATGCAGCAAGTATTGTATCACTGTATAATGTGGTAGAGGCAAAGCGGATGTATGCACAAAAAGAGCCACGTTGCATTTTGATCTTATTTTTCTGCATTCGTTCATGTTATTTCCTCTGCCTGGACTCCTTTTTTTCATCCCTGACTGTCAATGTTTTACTCACCCTTAAAGATCCTTCTTAATGCTACCAC
Organism: Macaca thibetana thibetana; assembly: GCF_024542745.1. Taxonomy (NCBI): domain Eukaryota; kingdom Metazoa; phylum Chordata; class Mammalia; order Primates; family Cercopithecidae; genus Macaca; species Macaca thibetana. The sequence goes on along the minus strand of NC_065582.1, from coordinate 122,662,569 downwards.
CTTCATGAAGTCTTTCTTTTTTTCCCCTCATTTGGAGTTAGCCTTTTCTTTCTCTGAGATGCTTTTGGAATTCATGACTTTCTTATTTTTTTTTATTCTACCTCACCTGATGCCATTGTTATTTGATTACTGTTTTGGGATATTAAATTTCAAGGAAGATTATATGTTTTGATATTTTCTTTAGTTCTCAGCTTGTGTGTGATAGAACAATAAATATACATTTACAAAAGTATTTAAGATGTCAACCAGTTCTTATGACCCCAGAGGAAACTAGGACTTATGCTTGGAGGCCAGAAGTAGAGCCACTTCTCTCTGGAGTAGTTTAGTAGGTGCCCGAAAAACAGCCACTGAATTAAACGTATCTAAAATTCTACTAAATAGATCAAACCATATACGTTTTTACTAATCTTTTAAAGTTTTGCTCAGAAGGAGTATCAGGAAACTATGTTCAGACTTCTTGGCAGATTGAATTGACCTTTGTCATAAGTGATAAAGTTCAGTGTACAGTGTCATTACAAATGTGGATATATTATACCGAATTTACTCATGAAACAGGGTTAAGCTTGAAAGAGTGTGGCAACTTTGTATTCTTTCTATGTAGGCATATTTCTTTCTTCTTTCTTTCTTTTTTTTTTTTTTTGAGACAGTATCTCCCTCTGTCTCCCAGGGTGGGGTGCAGTGGCGCCATCCTGGTTCACTGCAGCCTTGACTTCCCCAGCTCAGGTGATTCTCCCACCTCAGCCTCCCAAGTAGCTGGACTACAGGTGTGCACCACCACATCTGGCTAATTTTCTGTAGAGACGGATTTCATGATGTTGAACTTCTGGGTTTAAGCAATCCTCCTGCCTCAGCCTCCCAAAGTGTTGGGATTATAGGCATGAGCCACTGCACCTGGCCTATGTAGAAATATTGCAACTCAACACTAGAATTACACACTTATGGAATTAAAAAAATAAGCTTGGATGTAATATTTAAAATAGGAAAGAACACCCTGCAAATGGGCAACAGATGAGGATGCTGAAGGGAAGGTAAGAGAGGCAGTACTAGTGTGAGGAATTAATTCATGATTTCAGTGTTTAATGCTTTAGGTAAGGGTAAGGAAAGTTTTGGGAATTTATATTCTTTGAGTTGATACTGTCAATTGGGCAGTTACTTTCGGTTTTGTAGACACAATTGAGAAAATTTGTAGCTTCAAAGTCAAATGGAAGGTCAGTATGTATTTTGTGGTGTCATAAGTTTCTGTGATTTCAAAGTTGGATGCCGAGTCAATGTATAGTTTGGTGCCATTACAGGGAGGAACCTTTGTTTCAAAGTTGCTGTTGTATATGACAGCTTCTGGGATGTTATAGGATAATGTGGTTTGATTTATGATTGTAGCAGATGATAGCATGGGAGTTATAGTTAAAACTGGAGTTGCAGATGTGGTAGAAGTTGCTTTAGAAGTAGTGATAGCTGGGGTAGTTATCATACTGGTTTGGGTTTGAGAGTGAGAGCTTGAAAATAAAAATATTGAATCTAGATGTGGCTTTGTATAGAGGGATATAAAAGGAAAAAATTCACTTTTATTAGATTGAATCTGTCCAGGTCTTTTGTTGATTTGTGGATTTGGATAAAATTTGATATGAGCAGACTGTTTAAAAGGTGGCTTTGGGTAAGATTGGGATTTAGTTTTTTAAAAATGAATAGCAGATTTTGGGAAATATTTTGATAGAGGAGATTTTGATTGGCTGCAGGTTTCTTTTTTTTTTTTTTTTTTTTTTTTTTTTTTTTGAGACGGAGTCTCACGCTGTTGCCCAGGCTGGAGTGCAGTGGCGCGATCTCGGCTCACTGCAAGCTCCGCCTCCCGGGTTCCCGCCATTCTCCTGCCTCAGCCTCCTGAGTAGCTGGGACTACAGGCGCCCGCCACCGCGCCCGGCTAATTTTTTGTATTTTTAGTAGAGACGGGGTTTCACTGTGGTCTCGATCTCCTGACCTTGTGATCCGCCCGCCTCGGCCTCCCAAAGTGCTGGGATTACAGGCTTGAGCCACCGCGCCCGGCATTGGCTGCAGGTTTCATATGAGTTCTTGGAGAGTAGGCTTCTGACTGAACTGCTGTTTTAAGAGGAGTTTTGGACAGGATACTTCCTTGCTTTCTAACTGTGCTTAGATGATGCCACAGAAAGGTAATCCCTGATGAAATAACTGCTTTGGATGCATTTTAGATGGGCTTGTTACAGGTAGTTAGACAGGCATAAGCGGGGCAGGAAAGGGCTCTCCCTCACCCACAAGGAATGTTAGGTGATGGTTTGGCAATGATCACATTGCATCTCCAAAGGTTATAAATTGGCAGCCAGTGCCAGGGAGAGGCCATTTCCTGATGGTCCACACCTGTTGCACTAAAGTGTTAACTGAATATAGATGCTAGGGAGAAGCAACTTCCTGGGCATGTACATTAGGAGACAAAATGGCAGAGTATGACCTTCTGGGGGCATACTACCAGAAAAGGGAAGAAAACCTCAGATGGGCATGCGTATAACTTCCTAAACACACCACACATGCTCACCTCCCAAGGGTAAGGAGGGCACTGCGCATGCAGGCAGCTCACCCTAAGGAAAGAATCGTGGGAAAGGGTCCAGCCTAAAACGTCCTAGGATCAAGGTTAAACACTGGACTTGACCTTCAGGTGTTCGCTTGGGTCTCTTTCAAGTGAACTTTCCTTTCTTTCCTGTTATAAAACCTTTTCAAATAAACTTCCACTCCTGCTCTGAAACTTTCATCAGTCTCTTTTTCTGTCTTATGCCTCTCAGTCGAATTATTTCTTCTGAGGAGGCAAGAGTTGAGTTGCGGCAGACCCGTATGGATTCACTGCCAGTAACCTGGATAACTTCCACTAGTAACAAGCTGGCTCTTGGCTTTGTAAAATTTTTTTTTGTCTCCCGGGCTGGTGTGCAGCGTCATGATCATAGCTCACTGCAGCCTCAAACTCCTGAGCTCAAGCATTCCTCCCACCTGAGCCTCCCAAGAAGCTGAGACTACAAACATGAACCACTGTGCCTGGCTAATTAAATTTTTTTTTTTTTGTAGTGATGAAGGTCTCACTATGTCACCCAGGCTGGTCTTGAACTCCTGGCCTCAAGTGATCTTCCTTCATTGGCCTCCTAAAGCATTAGAATTATAGGCATGAGTCACTGCATTGGGCTGGCTCTTTGCTTATTTGTTATTCTTGAGTGGTTCTGTGTAGATCCAGAATGTAACTAAACAGCTGTTTTTGGACCAGCTTTTGATGGGGAAGTGTCCTGCTAAGTTAGTTTAAGATGGGTTTGTTTAGAGGCAGCTATTTCTGGTTGTGGTTTGGATGGTGCAGCACTTTGTATATTGGCTTGTTTCAGTGAGTTTCTTTGCAGGGGCTGGTTGCCGAATAGCTTTTAGGACAAAAGAATTATTTGCAGATGACCTTGTCTGAATTTGTGTGGAGCAGTTCCTCCTTATCCTTGGTTTTGCTTTCCATGGTTCACTTATCCATGGTCAACCATGGTCTGAAAATATTAAATAAAGAAATCCAGAAACAGGCAAATCATAAGCTTTGAATTGAATGCTATTCTGAGTAGCCTGATGAAATCTTGTACTGTCCAGCTTTGTCCGGCAAGAGATGTGAATCATCCCTTTGTCTGGCATATCCACTCTGTATACACTACTTGCCCTATACTATGTAATTGTATAGTATAGAAAAAAAAGATAGTGCATATAGGGTTCGATAGTATCTGTGGTTTCAGGCATGCACTGGTGATATTGGAATGTACCCTCTGAAGGTAAACAGGGATGACTGTAGAGCCCTATCCTGCCCAAACAGTTGCTTATGGATGAGCTTTAGGCAAGGGAACTTTTTCCTGAGAAGTTGATTTCACACTTTGTGTAGAGTAAAATCTTGAATAATAGCTGTTTTTGGATGAGTTTTTGATGGGGTAGTTCTTTGTTGATTGGCTCGTCTGCAGTGACTTCGTATAGAGGCATATCTTGGATGAACAACTGTTTCTGAATGAATTTCGTATGAAGCTATTCTTTGCTGATCAGCTGATTTTGGAAGAAGTTGAATTTGATCAGGGTTATGTTGAGATGACATTGTTCCGCAAAGAGGCAAATCAGACTGTGCTCTTTGTCTGTCCTGGCCTTTCTTTGTTGAATATTACTGAATAGATAACAGAGATGATGGATAAGCATCAAAACCCATCACTGAATCTTAGGAGAGTCAAGCAGATAAGCTGATGGTAGTGTTTTTATTTGACTCTCATTTTACCGGGAGGGATAAACTAACTCTCACTGGTCTCTATAATTTAATTATATGGTTTTCTTGATTGTAGACCCTTGGCTTAAGGGCTAAAATACTCTAAACAGCTCGGTAATTTTGTTTAAAAATCACCAGATGTCAAGGAAGTGCCTAAGCGTCAATTGTTGCCTTGTTAATTGGTTGTCCAGTCTAGGCAGATTATGTTAATTAGCTTGAGAACTTGTTGATGTAAGGTGGGGAGAAATTGCTTGTCTTGGAGCTTGCCTTGGTGGTTAGTTTCACAATGTGTCCTTGTCCCCTTTTCCTAAAGCCCAATTGCATTCTATACCTCTAATTAATTACTCAAATAAATATTTATTCAATATTTACTATTTTTCCAGACAATGTGCTAGACATTGGGGATTGAACTAGCAGGTTGTCAATTTGCTGTCTCTTATATAAAATGAGAAGAGACAAGGCCTAGGAATCAGTCCTGAGGAAGTCCACTGTTTCGAAGTGTGACAAGTGGTGGAGTATAAAAGATGGAGAAGAAGCAAATGAGGAGAAAAACTTGGAGAGGGTGGTTTTTATCCAATGCGTAGAAAATCCTTTTTCTTTCTTTTTTTTTCAGAACAGCTAAATGATCAAAGTGTGGAAAGTTCCTGAGAGATCAAATACAATAACAAAACTGAAATGTGTTCATTGAAATTAGCAACAATAGGACTGGTAAATTTAGGAACTGGAGTCATGAGGGCGAAAGCTGGATTATAGTATGCTGAGTAGTAAATGGAAGGTGAAGAATACAGAATTGAGCAATATCTGTAGGCAACTCAGCCTTTGAAGACTTCAGCTGTGAATTGGTGTGATGAGATATGGTATTAAATAAAGGGGAATGTGGTGGTTCTTTCTCTTCTTTATTTCTCCTACTTTCCATGCTCTTCCTTTTCTCCCCGTCTTCTCTTCTTCCCTTCATTCTTCTTTTTCAAAAATAAGACACTTAAATAATTATGGGAAATCTCTCCAAAAGAAGAAGTGGCTGAAGATAAAAAACAGGGAAATATTTACAGGAATAAAGGCTATGGAGAGAGGATGTTTTTGGATTTAGAGCACAAATGGAGATTGGCCTGTGACTAGGCCATTGTAACAGGAATAAAGAAGATGATGGAACAGATGCAGGCAGATTTGTAGATATGGTGACAGTAAATCAGAGGAATCAATTTGACAACTTCTGTTTATTCTGTGAAATGTTAGGCAAGTTCATTTGCTAAGAGTTGGAGGAGAAGGGAAAGAGACCAAGATTTTAGATTGAAGAATAGATAATATAATCCTTTGGCATGTGAGTGAACATTCTAACACAAGACTACTGGTCTGGGGCAAGCATTTCTAGTAATTCCAATCGTTCTGCCTTGCGGTTGTCTCCAGTAATCCTCAGCATCTTGGTTACAGTGATGGGGTTCAGATGGTTGTGTTTCTAGTGGGATGTCTGTACACTAGTCATAGTGTTATGACAAATGAACAACTGATTAAGGATCCTCATTTGGGATTGTCTTTCCTCAGATCTCTTCTCCTTCCCTGCTTCTTCCAGTCAATTTCCTCACCTGCCTTAATCGAGACAGCATCAAGAAAATAAAAGCTATTATAAGAGAACTCTTTTATGTTTTCAACCTACCTGCTCTTGGACTCAGTTTCTTATTACAATGAAATAAATATCTTTACTCTTGCTAAAGAACAATTCCTCTACTTTTGTTCCCATTCTTTTTTACTTTCTTAAATACTTTACTTTTTCTGCTATCTTTCCATCTCCTTGTCTTGGACCATTTCCATCAGCATATCAACATAATCCACATTAAGGAGCAAAACAAAACTCTCCTGACGCTACCTCTCCATCCAACAACTGCCTTATTTCTTTGATTCCTTTTTATAGAAATTGTCTGCATTTTCTCTCTCTGACTCTTCATCTCTCATCTACTCATTTCACAATAGCTTTCAATCCCACTCCATGGAGAGTTCTCTTGCTTAATGTCACCAGTGACCTCCAAGTTGTCAGAGCTAATGGACATTACTGGTTCTTCATTGTACTCAACCTTTTAGTGGCATTTGTATCATTAACCACTGCCTCTTTCTCAAAATACTTCCCTTTTCTCTATTGGCTTCCATGACACCACTCTCCTGACTGTTCTTTCTGGTTTTATTTTTGCATCGTCTTTAGAAAAATTAAGAGTGCCTTAGGGGTTAGTCTTGACTTTCTTCCTTTGCTTTCTCTTTCATTCTTGTCCCTTCAGTTTCCTTCCCTTCTCATTTCTTGTCATCTCTTCCCTAATCTGTCTCCCTACATGATTTCACTTGATTCCAAGTCTTTTTTTTTTTTGAGACGGAGTCTCGCTCTGTCACCCAGGCTGGAGTGCAATGGCACGATCTCGGTTCACTGCAACCTCTGCCTCCAAGGTTCAAGCGATTCTCCTTGCCTCAGCTTCCCAAGTAGCTGGGATTACAGGCATCTGCCACCACACCTGGTTAATTTTTGTATTTTCAGTAGAGACAGGGTTTCACCATGTTGGCCAGGCTGATCTCGAACTCCTGACCTCAGGTGATCCGCCTGCCTCGGTCTCCCAAAGTGCTGGGATTACAGGCGTGAGCCACCACGCCGAGCTGATTCCAAGTTTTTAAATACAATTCAAATGTTGATAACTCACAATTTTATTTTTGCCCATATTTTTCCTATGAGTTCAAAGCTTCTATACCTAATTGCCTACCTGACGTCTCTACCTGGATATCCAACAGTCATCTTGAATGTAATACCCAAAATGAATATTTAACTGCACTCCATTTTCCCCTCAAACTTACTTTTCCCGAAATTTTTGCTATCTTGCTGAGTGGCACCCCATCCACCAAGTTGCCCAAGGCAAACATCTAGGAATTATACTTTATTTAACCCTCCCCACAGGTATTGGCATGTCCTGTCAGTATTACTTTTGAAATATACCCCAAATGTCCCAATTGCTCTGCAATTCTGTTCTGGTTTTTTTTTCTTCAAGTCTTGTTTAGTTCTTGGTTTTTCCACCTTAGTTCTATTGACATGATAGACCTAGTAATTCTTTTTTGTGGAGGACAATCTTGTGCATCGTAGGCTGTTTAGCAGCATCCCTGGCTTCTATCCAACTCGATGGCCAGTAACATGCCCCTAGCTATGACAATCAAAAATGTCTCCAGACATTGCCAAATATCCTGTGTGGGAAGGTGCACAACATCATCACTGATTAAGAATCCCTGATCCAGTCTAACACACCATTAGCTCTAACACCATTGCTGAAGTAGCCTTCAAATTAGTCTCTTGGCTTTTAGCACTGCCTCCTAGTTCCAGGTAGCATTATCTGTGCACAGACTGCTGCAATAGCTTTTTAACTAGTCCCCTGCTTCCACTCACATTTTCCTGTAACTAGCCCCTATATAAAATGGCAATCAGATAAATGTCTTCCCTACATAAAATCTCCAGTGACTTTTTATTGAATTTTGAGTAAAATACAAACTTGTTACTATGGTCTACAAAATCTTAAATATTTAGTTTCTGTCAACCCTCTCTGGTACTAGTCTTCCTGTAGCTCACTATGTTCATGCCACATTGGACTCCTTTCTCTCTCCTCAAATGCATCAGGGCCTTTGCTCTTGCTTTTCCCTCTGTCTGAAATCTTTGGCCCTGAGATGTTTGCCTGGCTGGTTCCTTTTCAACCTGTAGGACTTGTCTTAAATGTCTTCTTTTCAGAGAGCCTTCCCCAGCATGCTTTAGTGCCCAAGGAAGTGTTCTCTGTCACTTTCCATCACATCACGCTGCTTATTTCCTTCAAAGTACTAATCACCACCTCTAATAACCTTGCTTATATATTATTTACCTGCATATTGTGTGCCCTTCTTGGCTAGAATGCAAGTTTCATGAAAATAAGGACATAGTCTTTTCCACTACTATCTTGGTGCCTGGCACATAATGGTTGAAAATGCTTGAAAAATATTTATTGAATGAATGAAAGAGGCATTTGGTGTGGTGGAAACAGCACTGTAATTAGAATCAGACCTATTTACGTTTCACTTCTGACTTTGTTACTTACTGACTGGATAGTCACAGGCAAATTAAAGCGTATTGCTAACCTTTAAGTTTTTCATCTATAAATTGGCATTTTCATCTTCACCTTACAGAGTTGAGAGTTTGTATGTCTATGAACGCTTAGTACCATGCTTGGCTCCTGGTGGATACTTAATATTAATTTTCTGTTTAAGAACTGAGACCTAAAGCTAAGCTGACAGTAGAGTAGTGTCTGTGGGAAGGATATATTCATTGGGTCACTTTGTTGGTGGCTTTAAGCAAAAAAAGGTTACTTCTTCACAAAAGATGAAGGACTTTTCTCCTTCCTTCCTTTATAGCTTCTTGGTTCTCCAGTTCTTGATTACAGTTGTGTTTTCTTAGCACGTGTGGGTTAAGAACAGTTAGCACCACCAGTCAATTGTTCTTGCGACTCCTGTATTTCTGGGGCTCAACAATTCACTAGAGAAAGTACACAGTTTAGATGGGGCTGGGAGCAGTTTATATAGCCTGACTTGAGATACCCACTGTCTCTCTATCATTCATGCTACTAGCTGGAAATTATTATGTTTCTGACATAATATGTACAGCTATTTTGCCCTTTGTTTTCTCATATCGCAATATTCAGATAGCCCATCAATTCTATCTTTGTGTAATCAAAAGCAGTTAAATAAAGAAGCAGTTCTTTCCCTGAGTGGAATGTTACTCCTTCCAAGGCTCAAACTATAGCCAGCAAATATATATATGTATATATATACACACACACACATATATATACATGTATATATGTATAATTCAGTATACATGTATAATTCTACATGTATACTTCTACATGTATAATTCAGTGGAGAAATAAAATCGATCTAGCAATGATGAGTACTGTTGATAATATATGCTCATCACTGATATAAAGTGGAGAAGATAGGTAAAATATCCAAGTGTTCTTTAAGTACTATTTTGGAAGTTATCTGACAAAGCTGTGGTATTTGTCCACAGAAATTATGTAAGGATGCTCCTTACGGTTCCTTGTTTTCCATAGTCCCTGGCCAAGGTAAAGAACTATTTACTCCCAGGTAGTTACTGGGGTTGACACGTTTGCCTTGGAAAATTAAGGATATGTGACCTGCTGCTTATAGCCTAAAAGAGTGAGCTTCACTTCTAAGGTAGTTGATCATCAGAAATTATGTCTGCATAATGTATTATTGTTTTGTTTAAGTCTCTTGCTGATGGCAATGTTGTTCTGTTTTTAGCATGTCTGTATTATTCTGTTTTCTCTGTATGTGCTATTATAGATTAGTAATACACTTAGAAAGTAAAAAAATGAGATTGCAGTAATTCTGAGTCACAGCAATTTAAGATGTGATGTAGTGTGGTGTTTGCTATTGCTTTTAAACTCCACATGCTTAGATTTTTAAAGATTGTGCCTTTTAAAGAGACTCGGTGCTTCTCAAAAAAATAAACAAATAAAATAATAAAGCAGGCAAGCCAGGAAACAAACTCAAGCAAACCAAACACCAATCAAGAACAGTGTCTGCACTTCAGGGAGGCCGCCACCAGAGGGTGCCTCTGTCAAGGCCATGCCGTGGGACTGGCGAGGTGATTTTTCGGAAGTCATACCTATCTTTGCCAAAAATGGGAATTTTCTATAAAGAGTGAAAAAAATCCAACAGTGGTAGGCATATTTGTAAATTAAAAAGATGCTGAAGATGCAAGCTGATCATCTTTTTATCAATGTGCTGTAACAGTTTCTGACTTCAAATCAAATTTTCTGGATCTCCTTGATTATAAATTTATGCTATTTATTTTTAACTGAATGGAAGTGTAAACAAGAACAAATCGATAGGAGACATATTTAGAAGGTAGACTTTATGGGAAATGTGATGTTTGGACCCATTAATTCAACTGTATATTTACTGAGTCTTGCTATGTCCAGGCACTGTTTAGCCGCTCACTCCACATGACCTAGTGAAGGAGAGAGGGGAGTTTGGCATGGCTCATTTTCTTTCTGAGCACGGCACTGCCATCTCCTTTAACTTTTCTCCGGGACCTCCGTTCCTATGAATCTGGGTAGTGAACAGACTTGACTCCAGAAAGTTCAAACCAGAAAATTTACCAAACAAAAACAAAAACAAAACAACAACAACAACAACAACAAAACACCAGGGGAGATTACTCAAGCATATTTTAGGATTCCTGATTTGTTTAGGAAATTTCAATCATAAATTGCTCTTTGCTTTGAAAGCCCACAAGCCACAAGAACAGCCTGCTTAATTTGACTTTTCAAAGTCTCCATATAGAGCCAAGCCTCCTTGTGGGTGAGGAATGTAGCTCAGGCGCCCAGTCAGAGCACTAGTTTATGGCAAGTGTGCAATGAATTGATTGTAGTATCTTTTTTTAGTCATTAATGGTCCCTACAAAAAGGTGTTCATAGTCAAATAAGTTTGGGAGAGGCTGCATATGGCAAAGCTTCTCAGAGATTCACGTTCCTTCTTAGCATGTTCAAGGCTCTCACAGGTGAGAACCCATACAATCAATGAATGGGTTTTGTCTAAGATACTTCAAACTTATTTGAATGGAGAATTTATTTTCATGTGACTACTGTTCTGTGGAATACCTTTTAGGAAACACAAAGCCTGTTATCCCTTGAAATTTACTTTTTTTTTGGTGAGTGTAGATATGCTGCATTTGAGGCTTAAGTGAATTCTTTTAGAAGGTTTTATTTTATTTTTATTTTAAATTGATCAATATTTTATTTATTTTTCTATTTTGAGATGGAGTCTCGCTCTGTCACCCAGGCTGGAGTGCAGTGGTACAATCTTGGCTCACTGCAACCTTTGCTTCCCAGGTTCAAATGATTCTTCTGCCTCGGCCTCCCGAGTAGTTGAGATTACAGGTGTGCACCACCACACCCAGCTAATTTTTGTGTTTTTAGTAGAGACGGGTTTCCACTATGTTGGCCAGGCTGGTCTCGAACTCCTGACCTCATGTGATCCACCGGCTTCCACTTCCCGAAGTGTTAGGATTACAGGCGTGAGCCACCATGCCTGGCTAATATGAGATTACAGGAGTGAGCCACCATGCCAGGCCTGTTTGCAATTTTTCGAGGGATCTCCATATTTTTTTTATAATGGCTTTATTAATTTACGTTCCCATCAATAGTGCACAAAGATTCCCTTTTCTCCACATCCTCACCAACACTTACCTGTTGTCTTTTTAAGAATAGCCATACTAGGCTGGGTGTGGTGGCTCATGCCTGTAATCACAGAATTTTGATTGTAGTATCTTTCCTTTTTTAGCCATTAATGGTCCCTACAAAAAGGTGTTGCAATCACAGTATTTGTAAAATGCTCTAGGGCAAGAGAGATCAAGAGCCTATGGTCAGAAAGAAACCTATTTAAAGTTTAGTCAAGCTGAGGGGACACGTAAATTTTGGGAGGCTGAGGAGGGCTAGGTGCTTGAGCCCAGGAGTTCAAGACCAGCATGGGCAACATAACATGACAAAACTCTATTGCTATTAAAAAAAAAATACAAAACTTAGCTGGGTGGGGTGGTGCATGTCTGTAGTCAAGCTACTTGGGAGGCTGAGGCAGGATGCTTGCTTGAGCCCAGGAGGTCACAGAAACTCGAGGCTGCAGTGGGGGCCATGATGGTGCTATTGCACTCCAGTCTGGGCAACAGAGTAAGACTCTGTCTAGAAAAAAAAAAAAAAAAAAAAAAAAAAAAGAATAGCTATACTAACAGGTGTGAGAATACTTAGCAGAGAAAGCAGCAACTTTCTCTAAAAGAGATATAAACTTCCTGACAACTGTGAAAGAAAAATTGCAGTTGACGTAATTAAACAGGCTAAGAAACCTGTTCTCATAGGGGAGAAAGAATAAATTCAGTTTCACTATAACAAAAGGCAGGAGAGTTTTTAAACCTTCCTGTGAACTAGTAGCAAAGTACTACTAGTTTAGAGGGGGAGTTGGTCAATGTGATTAGACAATGTGAGTAGACTCAGTTAAGACTATCAGTTAAGCTAATTAGAGAGTTAAACTCCTATGCTCCCAGAGACTGGGAGATGGGGGAGCTATTTTTCTTGATGATGACATTTCAAAAGGATGGTTCTTTGGTCCTTGAGAAAGACATTTTGGGGACTGTAAGACAGGCAAGAGGCTGGGAGATTTATCTACATTTCAAAGGGGCAGAGAAAGGATATGCAATCACAATATTTGTAAAATGCTCTAGGACAAGAGCGATCAAGAGCCTATGGTCAGGAAGAAACCTATATAAAGTTTAGTCAAGCTGAGGGGACACGTTAAGAACATCTTGGTCACCACCCAGAGTTTCATGGCAGAAGCAAAATATGCAGATGATAATATATTGGTGAGTGAGGGTTATATCAATCTTCTGGAAGCTTAATCATTTCTCTCTAGGCCCAGACTTACACACAAATGCATATGTTAGAATAGTACTATGTATAACTAGTATGAATAACTGTTGGGGACCACATTACTGGAACCAAGTGCAGACCATCATACTCTAAAATATATATTACTCAGTGTGATTGCTAAAACATAATACATAGATCTTTAGGATCCAAGTACATTTTTGAACTTAATTGCTATTAAATCTAAACAGGGGTTTATATCTGCCCACCTCGGCCTCCCAACATGCTGGAATTATAGGTGTGAGCCAATGTACCCATAGTTAATATTTTAAAAATAATCTAGATATTAGAGAAGTATATAATATTATAGAAAGTTAAAGTCCCCTATGAATACTTCCACTTTTTCTCAGATAATCTTAAACAGTTTGGTATATATTCCTATATATTTAAAAATATATACTTGTATGCTTTATAATTCTCTATACATTTTAAATCCTATATATTTTTAAATACCTATATATTATTTAAAATTATCATTTAGCATTAATATCAATATTTTAACAAAATATAAGATAGTGGTACACATATTATTTTTGAACTTTTTTTTTTCTCTCCACTTAACAATATCTTGGACAGCTCCTTATGTGAGTACGTCACTATATACTTGATGCTTGCTTTCTTTTTTTTTTTTTTTGAGATGGAGTCTTGCTCTGTCACCAGGCTGGAGTGCAGTAGCACGATCTCAGCTTACTGCAGCCTCCGCCTCCCAGGTTCAAACGATTCTCCTGCCTCAGCCTCCCAAGTAGTTGGGACTTCAGGCATGTGCCACCATGTCCAGCTTAATTTTGTATTTTTAGTAGAGACAGGGTTTCACCATGTTGGCCAGGATGATCTTGATCTCTTGACGTCGTGATCCACCTGCCTGGGCCTCCCAAAGTGCTGAGATTACAGGCATGAGCCACCATGCCCTGCCTATACTTGATTCTTTTTGAGGGTTATTTTCAGTTTGTTTTAAGTGTATGTTTTGTTCTTGACTTTATATTCAAGTGTATTAATAATAATACCATTCTCACTTAACTTTTACACAGACGAAGGGAGCTGAAACAGAATGAACATCTACTACGTGCCATCATGGTTCTAGACTATTTAGGTATTGTTATCTCTTTATTCTGCTAGAAAAATTCTAGTTCAGAGAAAGGAAGTAATTTGTCAAAGTAAGTAAATAATTAGTGGGTAATTCAAACCAAGATCTATATGACCACAAAGACATTTATTTTTCTGTTACATGGTTCAGAGTGCTTTGAAATATGTTTGCTGGCCAATATGCAGGCACAAACATTATTATTTTTAAATTTTTATTTCAATAATTTTGGGGGAACAGATGGTGTTTGATTGCATGCTAAAGTTATTTAGTGGTGATTTCTGAGATTTTGGTGCACCCACCACCTAAGCAGTGTACACTGTACCCAGTGTGTAGTCTTTTATCCCTCACTCCCCAACCACCCTTCTCCTTAAGCCCCTGTGATGGTTAATATTGAGTGTTAACTTGATTGGATTGAAGGATGCAAAGTATTGTTCCTAGGTGTGTCTGTGAGGGTATTGCCAAAGGAGATTAATATTTAAGTCAGTGAACTGGGAGAGGCAGACCCACCCTCAATCTGGGTGGGCACCATCTAATCAGCTGCCAATGCGGCTAGAATAAAGCAGGTGGAAGAAAGTGAAATGAGCTGACTCACTGAGTCTTCCAGCCTTCATCTTTCTTCCATGCTGGATGTTTTCTGCCCTGGAACATCAGACTCCAAGTTCTTCAGCTTTTGGACTCTCAGACTAACACCAGTGATTTGCCAGGGGCTCTTGGCCTTTGGCCACAGACTGAAGGCTGCACTGTCAATGTCCCTACTTTGGAGGTTTTGGGACTCAGACTGGCTTCCTTGCACCTCAGCTTGCAGATGGCCTATTGTGGGACTTCACCTTGTGATTGTGTGAGTCAATGCTCCTTAACAAACTTCCCTTCATATATATGCCTGTCCTATTAGTTCTGTCCCTCTAGGGAACCCTGACTAATACAGTCCCCAAAGTCCATTATATTAGTCTTATGCCTTTGCATCCTCAGCTTAGCTCCTGCTTGTAAGTGAGAATATACGATGTTTTTTTTTTTTCCCCTGAGTCACTTCTCTTAGAATAATGGTCCCCAACTCCATCCCGGTTGCCGCAAATGCCATTATCTCATTGTTCCTTTTTATGGCTGAGAAGTATTCCATGGTGTATATACCTATATCTATAGCCATCTATATCTATATCACATTTTCTTTATCCACTCATTTGTTGATGGACATTTAGGCTGGTTCCATATGTTTGCAGTTTGTGCTGCTGTAAACACATGTATGCAAGTGTCTGTTTCATATAATGACTTCTTTTCCTCTGGGTAGATACACAGTAGTGGAATTGCTGGATCAAACTGCAGTTCTACTTTTAGTTCTTTAAGGAATATGCATATTGTTTTCCATAGTGGTTGTATGGTTTACATTCCCATCAGCAGTGTAAAAGTGTTCCCGTTTCACCACATTCATGCCAACATCTGTTATTTTTTTGATTTTACAATTATGGCCATTTTTGCAGGAGTAATGTTGTATCTCATTGTGATTTTGATTTGCATTTCCCTAATAATTAGTGATGTTGAGCCTGTTTGTTGGCCATTTGTATATTTTCTTTTGAGAATTGTCTATTCATATCCTTCGCCCACTTTTTGATGGGATTATTTGTTTTTTTCTTGCTAATTAGTTTGAGTTCCTTGTAGATTCTGGATATTAGTTTTTTATTGGATGCATAGTTTGGGAATATTTTCTCCTACTCTGTGGGTTGTCTGTTTACTCTGCTAATTATTTCTTTTGCTGTGCAGAAGTTTTTTAGTTTAATTACGTCTCATCTATCCATCTTTGTTTTTGTTGCATTTGCTTTTGGGTTCTTGGTCATGACCTCTTTGCCTAAGCCAATGTCTAGAAGGGTTTTTTGGATGTTATCTTCTATAAATTTTATGATTTCAGGTCTCAGATTTACATCTTTGATCCATCTTGAGTTGATTTTTTTAATAAGGTAAGAGATGAGGACCCAACCTCATTCTTCTATGTGTGGCTTGCCAATTATCCCTGCACCATTTGTTGAATAGAGTGTTCATTTCCTACTTTATGTTTTTGTTTGCTTTGTCAAAGATCAATTGGCTGTAAGTATTTGGCTTTATT
Source organism: Macaca thibetana thibetana (assembly GCF_024542745.1). Taxonomy (NCBI): domain Eukaryota; kingdom Metazoa; phylum Chordata; class Mammalia; order Primates; family Cercopithecidae; genus Macaca; species Macaca thibetana. The sequence continues at coordinate 122,646,646 of NC_065582.1, read as the reverse complement.
TCTGGGTTCTCTATTCTGTCCCATTGGTCTATGTGCCAATTTTAATATTAGTATTATGCTGTTTTAGGAACTATTGTCTTGTAGTATGGTATAGTTTGAAGTTGGGTAATCTGATACCTCCAGATTTGTTCTTTTGCTTAGTCTTACTTTGGCTATGTGGGCTCTTTTTTGTTCGTATGAATTTTAGGATTGTTTTTTTCTAGTTCTGTGAAGAATGATGATGGTATTTTGATGGGAATTGCATTGAATTTGTAGATTGCTTTTGGCAGTATGGTCATTTTCACAATATTGATTCTACCCATTCATGAGCATGGGATGGAAACACAAATATTAGAAGGAAATAAACATACAAAGTACACACAACTCATTTTAAGTACAGTTTCCTTAAATAAGTACTTTAAATGGTAGCTCATGATCCACTCAAAACTTTTAAAGTTCTGTTTGTTGGAGACCTTATCATTTTGCAAAATGCCATCATGTTGCTCTCCATGATTCTCGTGGACTGTCACTGGGAAGAACACAGCTGATGATAGGGTCCACTATGCACACTTCCTAAGGGACTTTACTGCTAATATTTTCTTCCGTGATGTTAGAACCTTGGGAGATTAAAAGGGAATGCTTCATCACTAACAATAGAAAATCCTTAATTTAATAACTCCCTGAAAAATTTTAGACCATTTCTGTTTACGGATTTAATATGAGTAACTTATTCAAGGGAGAGATTCAAGATGGTGTGCTGCTAATCCCTGTGTAGGAAAAATTGATAGTTACTAATTTGATATAACACAGTAATTTGATGTTCTTTAGAGTATCTTGACTACAGTCTAGAAAAATCTCCCAAATTATAAATTGAAAGCCACAAAGATATATACAAATACAGATTTGCATGTTGAGTAAATCAAGATCAAATCTTATGTTCAACAAAACAAGGCTAATGGATTGTCAATAAACAATGCTGGACTTTTCAATCCTCTTCTGTGAATATGTCAATAAAAAGATTAGACAAACACTCATTCTTTATTGATTCATTTATGATTCTCATTCTTTTCAGTCTGTTAAACTTGCAATTGACAAGAGTCTGCTTTTGTGTTAGGAAAGGAAATCTGAGATTTATTTGCCCGTGGTATGTTCTTGGGATAAGGTAGTGAAGACTAAAGACAGAGTGTTCTTGTTTAAACTTTTACATATGTCATTTTCTTTTTGCTTCAAGTCTTAATTGTAAAATAGATTCAAATATTACATACGCAACTGAACTAAACTACATATGAGTCTTTATTTTTTTAAGAGGAGTCTCGCTCTGTCACTTGGGCTGGAGTGCAGTGGTGCAATCTCTGCTCACTGCAACCTCCGCCTCCTGGGTTCAAGTGATTCTTCTGCCTCAGTCTCCCAAGAAGCTGGGACTACAGATGTGCACCACTAGGCTTGGCTAATTTTGTATTTTCAGTAGAGGTGGGGTTTTACCATGTTGGCCAGGCTGGTCTTGAACTCCTGACCTCAAGGGATCTTCCCACCTCAGCCTCCCAAAGTGCTAGGACTACAGGTGTGAGCCACTGCACCTGGCCTGAGTCATCTTAAGACTCCGTCTCAAAAAAAAAAAAAAAAAAAAAAAAAAGAATGTATTTTAATGTTTTTTCATCCTGGGATGCTGTGTTTCTATGAGATCTATTGATCCAAGATTACCCAAGGAGTCCATCATTAACAGGAGTCTTTGGCTTTTCCCCTTGCTTATTTGAGGCAGGCCTGTTGTGGTTGGCACTGTGTTCAAACCACAGAAGGTACCAGGTAGTTGGGTTGAAGACACAGAGATGGGAAGAATGGAACAGCTGTAGGAGAGAGAACCTTGGCTTCATGCAGCAAAATGTAATATTTGTGGGAATAATTAAAGATGAGACCATAAGAAAATAGTAGGAGTAACTGTGTATACCATCTTTTCCTACACTGGGGTCCAGGACATACTGTCTCAGTGTTTTCTCATGGAACATTTATAAATCATTCTACACTGGAAAGATTGAGAAGGCAGAATGTTTAGGTTAGGCATATATTTATTCAAAAACTGATTTTTTATTGCAAAGTTCAAACTCTAAGTCCTTTTCTTGGAGGGAAGACTAACCATAAAGTTTATTTTATTCATTAATTCATCCATCCATTTATGCATCCATTCATCCATCTATCTATTCATTCATCCATCCATCCACCTATCCTGTTATCTAACCACAAAAAATTGTTGGGATTCTGCTCTGCTCTGGGCTCTTTATGTAGCCATTGAGGATATAAGAGAGAACAAAACAATCATATTCCCTATCCTCTTGGAGATATAGGCAAATGGAGGAGACAGATATCAGCAAATAAACATTCAAAATATCTATAAATACATTTGTATTATATTAAGAAGTTATATAATTGTGACAAGTGCTAGTGAGGAAATAACAGGTGCAATGAGAGGAACGATTCCTCTTTTGCTCTCTAAATAACATTCAAGTGGCTAATCTTTCTCATGGTTTCATGTATTTTACACAGTTGAGGGAGTCAAGTGTTAATTAAATAAACATACAAATGAATACCCAGTGAAAAACTGTGATAAGAGGGAGTAATTGTAATGGGACAATTCAGATTGAGAGAGGTGGGGCAAGGATAGGAAAGACCACTTTGATGAAGTAATATGCCTGTTGAGACCTGCAGGGCAAGTAAAATTAGCAAGGCAATGAATGAGTTATGGGGAAAGGGTTCCAGGTAAACCCTGTTTAGAAAGATAGCCAAACTTAGCAGGGCGAGATGGCTCACGCCTGTTATCTCAGCACTTTGGGAGACCGAGGCGGGCAGATCATGAGGTCAGGAGATCGAGACCATCCTGGCTAAGATGGTGAAACCCTGCCTCTACTAAAAATACAACAGATTAACCAGGTATAGTGGCACATGCCGGTAGTCCCAGCTACTCAGGAGGCTGAGGTAGGAGAATCCCTTGAACCCGGGAGGCGGAGGTTGCAGTGAGCCAAGATCACACCACTGCTTGGGTGACAGAGCAAGGCTCCATCTAAAAAAAAAAAAAAAAAAAAAAGAAAGCCAATCTTAAAAGACTCCATTGTGGCCAGAGGACAGTGGTCAACAGGGAAGTGGTTGAGATAAAGCTGGAGAAGAGCCAGCGGCATGTTAATGCAGAGCTTTTAAAACTACGGCCTGAGTTTGGATTTTGTATTTTTTTTTTTTTTTTTTAGAGCACATTTTCTTTTTTTTTTTTTTTTTTTTCTTAGTTGCAAGGGTACATTCCCATAACGTGCAGGTTTGTTAATATGTAACTTGTCATGTTGCTGTGCTGCACACCCATCAATGTCATTTACATCAGGTATAACAAAATCCCTCCCCCCTCCCCCCTCCCCATTAGGCCCCGGTGTGTGATGTTCCCCTTCCTGTCGAGTGATCTCATTGTTCAGTTCCCACCTATGAGTGAAACATGCGGTGTTTGGTTTTCTGTTCTTGTGATAGTTTGCTAAGAATGATGGATTCCAGCTGCATCCAAGTCCCTACAAAGGACTCAAACTCATCCTTTTTTATGGCTGCATAGTATTCCATGGTGTATATGTGCCACATTTTCTTAATCCAATCTGTCACTGATGGACATTTGGGTTGATTCCAAGTCTTTGCTATTGTGAATAGTGCTGCAATAAACATACGTGTGCATGTGTCTTTATAGCAGCATTTATAATCCTTTGGGTATATACCCAGTAATGGGATGGCTGGGTCATACGGTACATCTAGTTCTAGATCCTTGAGGAATCGCCATACTGTTTTCCATAATGGTTTAGTTTACAATCCCACCAACAGTGTAAAAGTGTTCCTATTTCTCCACATCCTCTCCAGCACCTGTTGTTTCCTGACTTTTTAATGATTTCTAACTGGTGTGAGATGGTATCTCATTGTGGTTTTGATTTGCATTTCTCTGATGGCCAGTGATGATGAGCATTTTTTCATGTGTCTGTTGGCTGTATGAATGTCTTCTTTTGAGAAATGTCTGTTCATGTCCTTTGCCCACTTTTTGATGGGGTTGTTTGTTTTTTTCTTGTAAATTTGTTTGAGTTCTTTGTAGGTTCTGGATATTAGCCCTTTGTCAGATGAGTAGATTGCAAAAATTTTCTCCCATTCTGTAGGTTGCCTGTTCACTCTGATGGTAGTGTCTTTTGCTGTGCAGAAGCTCTTTAGTTTAATGAGATCCCATTTGTCAATTTTGGCTTTTGCTGCCGTTGCTTTTTATCTTAGTTGCAAGGGTTGTTCCCAAAATAACCGTCACCAAATGCAAAATACGACAAAACTCTTTTCTTTGTCACATTCAGTCACTGAAAACTTCAAATCTTTTAAAAATTTTCATGTTTCTTTTTCCACTGTGCAAAACTTTAAATCTTAATTTAAAATATTATATTTCACCTTTTTCACTTAGGGCACATTTGAGTTTTTTGATTGACTGCAATTCATGTTTCCTAGCACTTTTCATAAGTATTCTTATTTAAAAGCTCTGTTGTAAGTTGAAGAATTTTAGGTAAAGTTCTTATTTTCACATATCCACATACTTATCCTGGTAGAAGCCTTTGTCAGATTGGGCTTTTATTAGTTATTGTGTATAAGCTTCCTCTTGATAGTGACTTGAAATTTAAAAAATTAACAAGGAGAAGTTGTAGAAAATTATTGGTGATTATATATGTCTCTCATACTGGATTTCTATGGATGATGTAAAAAGGTTTGATGAGTTCATTTCTATGCTGATGGTCTTCTCTTAAACAAAGGGTAGTTGTGAGTAGAAATTGGCAGGAATCCTTTATATATATGTGTGTGTGTATATATGTATATGTATATATATGTGTGTATATATATGTATATATGTGTGTGTGTGTGTGTATATATACACACACACTTTTTTTTTCTTAAGCAAATACAGACTCATATTCTTCTGGTGCACAACTTGTACTTTCAGAGTCAGTTTTGAAAACTAAACTCTTTTGCATTACTGGGAGTGCATCCACAGGAAGACCTTTAGCTGATATAAACTTATTGGTTTTGGTGTCTTTTAATGTGATTTTATGCGGTGTCTAACATGCTTTTAGGAGGAACTAAAACATTAGGAGAATTTAACATATTGAACTTTTCCTGGAAATGACATCAGGTTGATGATGCTCACTTGAGTCTTGGAATAAAACCTTTTACCATTTCAGCTTGTTTTGTAAAAAACAAAACAAAACAAAACTCACAAACCTCATTAACCTTGATTCGCAGCCTCATATGCTCAAGAGGAGGTGCTCACAAAATCGGTGACAAAATTAATTGATCAGAGTTGAGCTAAATCTTCTCAGAATTTATTTCAGAAAAGACCTCTAAAGATCTGTGAAAGGAAACCTTGAATCTTCTTAGCTGATGATGACTCTGACATTTACAAGGTTAAACCTGATCTCTTTCTAACTTCTGGCACTGCCTACTAAGCATTCAGGTTCAAAGTCCTGAGGCTGCCTCAAATTTAACATATCTAGAGTCAAATTTATTGCCTCTGAGCAGTTGGTTTCCCAACCTGACTCCATTATTTTTTCCAGCACTTGCATTTGGAGCACGGAATCCTTTTGTTACCACCTACATCTAATTAGTCAACATGTTTTGTTCTTTCCCTCAGGTCTCTTGCATATATAGATTTTTCTTACTAGTCTCCTGTAAGAGGAAGTCCAGGCTGCCCCCGTGACCTTACATTTGGGTTATTTTAATAGCTTCCACACTGTCTAAATTCTAAGTTTTCTCTCTCTCTCTCGTGCAAGATTTGTCACCCTTATCTCTCCATTATAACATCCTCCCAAACACTTTCCATCATGTCACATATCTCCTTATGATGTTTAAAAAATTTCCCTGTTGCTTAGCAGGTAAGATATTGCTATGCAAGATGATCCCACATCTTTACCATCTCTCATTTTATTATTGTTATGGGTTGAGTTGTAACCCTCTCAAAAAGATATGTCAAAGCCCTAAACTTCAGTACCTCAAAATATGATCTTATTTGGAAATAGGGTCTTTGTAGAGGTAATTAATTTAAAATGAGATCATTAGAGTGAGCCTTAATCCAATATGACTGATGTTCTTATAAAAAGGGGACATTCAGACACATGGATAGATGCCCACACAGGAGAATACCATGTGCACATGAAGGCAAGGATTGGGGTAATGAATGAACAACCCAAGGAATGCCAAAGAAGGCCAGCAAACCACCAAAAGCTAAGTGAGGAGCATAGAAGATTCTCCCTTACAGCCCCCAGAAGGAATCAACCCTGCTGACACACTGATTTTCGACACGTTTCTAGCAACAGTTCAATAGTATACATCTGTGGTTTAAGCCACCCAGTTTGTGGTACTTTGTTTTGATAGTCCTGACAAACTAATGCAATCATCTACTATGAACTCTCCTTTCAAATGAGGTTATTTTGCTCTGTTTACCCTGATACATCAAGCACATTTTTTTTATTGCTTCTCCTGGACCTCCTTTTTCTCTGTCTAAAATTGTATACAAATTTCTTTTAGGTTCTAATTTAAGCAAATGTTGACAAAATAATCAAATATTCCTTGTTTTTCCTGAGCATTTATTATCACCAGTCATTGACCCTATTAAGTTGCTTAGAATTGTCAGTAATTTTTACTTACTTGCATTCATTTGAAACTAATGACTTTGGAGGGCTAGGGATCACCCTCCCTTGTATTCTGCATATCACCCAGTTCAGGGTTTTGATTTTCATAGTCGCTCTTCAAATATCTTGGTGTACTTAGTTTCTTCGATTGAAATGTAAGTGTATATAAGTACTTCAACTGTGGATTTAATTGAGTAAGTGGGTTTGAAGAAGTTTTGAAAAATGAAAAGGAGAGATTGGTAAATACGGTTAGAGGAGGTTTGGAGCTGGCTTAAGAGAATTAACAAAGGCCTGGGAAGGTCACCCAGGGGATTCTGTGCAAGTGGTCTAGGAATCAAATATCACATTTGACTAAGAGTTGTTTGGGAAGACATGGCTTATCTTATGTTTTGGATATCTGGAAAAATGAATGGCATTTAAGTAAGTACTGTTTTCTGAATGAATAGGTGGAAGACAGTTTGCATAGCAGATCTCTCCTGGATGTGGGACGACCATTACTCGTACTACACATTTACTGTACTAGGCAACACATGTACTGTAGTAGGCATAGAGAATAATAGAATATCCTTTTTGTTTTAGTGGGTTAGAAATCTATTCTTGGTTAGGAGTTAGAGAGAACTGATGTTTAATATCAGCAAGACAATTTTACTGAAAAGGGACAGCAGATACAAATTGGAGCTATTTACCTGTCTAAGATCTTCAGCCATTACTTCATGCTAAATTCCAGGGATGATATACTGTCTTATACATGTGATACAGGGTTTTAATTCTCTGGTCAAATGTTTGCGTATTTTATTTTGTAATTTATTAATATTTTTTATTGAGATGGGATCTCACTCTGTCACCCAGGCCAGAGTGCAGTGGTATGATCTTGGCTCACTGCAGCCTCTGCCTCCTGGGCTCAAGTGATCTTCCCACCTCAGTGTCCTGAGTAGCTGGGACTATAGGTATACAGGTGTATGCTACCATGTGCAGCTATTTTTTTTTGTATTTTTGGTGGAGATAGGCTTTTGCTATGTTTCCCAGGCTAGTCTCGAATTTCTGAGCTCAAGTGATCTGCCCACCTTGGCCTTCCAAAGTGCTCGGATTGCAGGCATAAGCCATCACATCTGGCCATGTTTGTATATTTTAGTACTTCTAAAACTTAATATTAAATGAGCTTAAACAGGTGGACTGTTTTATGTTTATAATATTACATAACTAACTTTGTTAACTTTGTTGAGAGGGTTGTGTGGGAGAATTAAGTGCAAAGAGACTTTATCCTAACATAAAGTTTTTCTTCCCATTAAAAAATATTCCTAAGTATAACTTTTCTTATATTTTAAAGTTATTTTCTTTGTGTTTGTATACTTATCTCCAGCACCGTAATAAAATCTAAAGACACAATATGATCAGTTACCCATATATTTATTTGAGATAAATTATTTTGAGAAAAGAATAAAATTATTAAATGAAGCCAAACTGTTTTCTATCCTGGCACATTGACCTGTGTTCACAGAGAGATTTAACTAAAGATAAGTTGAAGGAACATCAAAATATTTTCTATTCTACTTTCCACAAAAGTGTGGATTTTAGAAAGGTTAGACAAACAATTTGCAATATTGATTGATGCTAGTATATTTTTGTGTTAGTGACAATTGAACTTTGAGAGGCTGTCAACAAAAACTCTACAGGCTTTACACTAAACCTACCCTTGGCACTGGCATTTCCTCCTTCTTTTTCCCACCACTTCAAACCTAGGAATCCTAAAGTTTGAACGGGGTGTCCTTTATCTTGGAAGTTGTTTCATTTCTTGATTGTATTGTCTGTACTCTTGTAGCAAAGACAGGCCTTTGACTGGGCACAGGGACTGCACAGAAGTCGTGGTGCTAACTGCATTTGCTTGAAAATCTACAGGGGTGGGTGCACGCACCCCAGGTGTGTAAAAGATGATCAATTAAGTACAGCAAGAAAATGCTAGGACTTATCCAGTATTTAGTTAAAAAAAAAAAGCCTTGTACTATTCAATCTATGTACTGATAGGCCCAAATGTCAGACATTCACATGTCATTTTCTGTCTAGCAACCTTGTCTTTTGTTAGTAGAGCTTTGAGCTAGGGATAAATAGGGGACAAATCATGACAATTTCCATTCAGTTTTGTGTGGTAGGATGGGTACTGAAGATATATGTCTGAGCGTCCCTATAAACTTTATAAAATTAATCAGGGAAGAAGGGAGAGGGAGAAAGGAAAATGAACCAAGCTTGCAGCACTTTCAGCATTCATCAGGAGTCAGTTCGCTCTCTGACCTGCTTCCTCTAATTCTTTCTTTCTTTTTTTTTTTTGAGATGGAGCCTCACTCTGTCCCCTAGGCTGGAGTGCAGTGGTGCGACCTTGGCTCACTGCAACCTCCACCTCCCAGGTTCAAGTGATTCTCCCACCTCAGCCTCCCGAAGAGCTGGGATTACAGGCACACACCACCATGCCCAGCTAATTTTTTTGTATTTTTAGTGGAGATGGGGTTTCACTATGTTGGCCAGGCTGGTCTTGAACTCCTGACCTCGTGATTCGCCTGCCTCAGCCTCCCAAAGTGCTGGGATTACAGGTGTGAGCCACCATGCCCGGCCATGCTTCCTCATATTTCTTTGCTCCTATTGCTCCGGAATAGCCCTTTGCATCTCAGAGAGAAGCAGCACTAGGAGGATGTGCTCCTCAGATTGTATTTCACAGCTGGGGTTTGGAGGGAAGCAACTCTCCAAAGTTACTGGAGCAAGGAGAGCCATTCAATGTGTCTAACATTGCGGCAAGGGGGCCAGAACTTTATTCCACTATCCTGACTCCATTAATTAATAATTGAATATAGGCCATCCTAGGGAGGGCTCATATGTTGGTTCTCTTCTAGGGCAATTCCTGGAGAGGGAGTTGGCTATCAGCTGCCAGCAACCAGCAATGCAGGGAGCTGTAGGCTTGAATGCCTTGGTCCTAAAGGAGAAATCTGGACTGTGCAAGACAGGGCTTCTGTGCTGCCCCAACTCACCCTTCAGGATTTCTGGGCCAGAGGTCCAAAGGCCAAAGAGGGGGAGAGCAGATCGCAGAACACCTATGGTTCCCTTTCTGTGTTGTCTTCTTCACATTGCCAGGCCTAGCTGCCTTCTGCCAAAGCCAAAACCTTCCATCTCAGACATCAGTTTAAACACTTCTCCCTGTCCCTTCACTCCATATTTTCCCAGTTTTCTTCTTTCGTTAGTGTTTCTTTTTTTTTTTTTGTCTGTAGTTAATTCGGGATTAATCTTGGGGAAGGGACTCAGAGTTGCTAACGCAGCATCTTCATCCAGTACATTTTTCCCACATAGTAGCCAAAGTCATCTATGAAGGATGACAAGTGAATAGCTCAATAAATGGGTACAATTCAATCTTGTTAAGTGTGCTGCCAAAATTTCTAACATTCGAGAAGTTCAGATAACACAAAAAAGGTTGAGAATGATCCCTGTGTATTTGCAAAGGTGATCTGAATAAAATAAGAAGGATGAAGCCAGTGCTGGGTGAGGCTTTCCAGGTAGCTGGAAGTCATTACTCGAAGTCCCAGAATCAGGGAGAGTGTTTTCACCGTTTCCTGTTATGTCATGAAAATGGTCAGATGGTTATTGCTCGGCCACATTGATGAATACATTGATTAAGTTCCAGTTAATTGAAAAAAATGCAGTTTATGTTTTTATATATAATCTTTAAGAGACATGTCCTTCTGAATAATAATGATGAGAAAATCTTCAGGAATTTTACATAAAGAAATAGTCCATTTAAAAATAACCAAGCCATCATATAAATAGATACCAGTATAGCTTCTTTAAGAAATTATGATAAGGGTTCTGGTAAATGTATAATTAGGACATTTTAAATTTTTCTAAACAGTGTATTAATACTTAAATTACGGCTCTTCTTTGGAACTTATGTATGAGTAAAAGAAAAAAATCGTTGCCCTGTTTTCAGGTGATGTAAGAACTTCTCTTTCTAACGATTGTCTCTTGAAAAAGCTTTGCTTATTTCACAAGTCTTACTAATTAAGAATTTAAAAAGTTTATATTGGTGGTAAAGCATTTTCATGTTCTCCATCCCCCTCTTCTTTGATATGAGATCGTATTCTGCCCTCTGTGCAACAGGCTAAACTCTTCACACACTCATCTATTTCTTTCATTGTTTCTAGGTGTTTTCTGTAAAATAATTAGATTGCCTATCAAGATTGATATGAAGAAACAGAAAAGGTGAAAAGGGACATAGCCTGATAAAAATCATTTTTGAATTATGATTTTTTAATGTTGTAAAGTATATATTGTATTCACAGGGGGATTTCTGCTAAGTATGATCACAGGTAACTATGTTTATATAAGTGAAAGAAAGTATATACCAATAAAATAATATACGAGGTGGACAATTCTAGGTCCCTTATGCAGAGTTTCAGAGAAGGAAGGTATGTTCTTAAGCTGGAGGGGACATTCTTGGAGGATCTGGGTACTTTAGTTGGTAGAGCATAGATTTACATGGCAGTAAAGGAGAGCAATCTCCTTCCACATTCTATTTTCTGGTGTGGGAGGCAGGTGAGAACAGAAACGTTTTTTGTTTTTAATATGTAAAAGAAAAAAAATCTTTCTCATGAGTCATTGTAAGAAGTAAATGATCTAATAATGTGACAGCGCTTTGAGAGATGTAAAGTGATTTCCAGCTGCCTAAGGCTCCGTCTCAAAAAAAAAAAAAAAGAAGTAAATGATCTAATAATGTGACAGCGCTTTGAGAGATGTAAAGTGATTTCCAGCTGTATGGCCCTTATGTAAATATAAGCATTGTAGATATCTCAGTTCCCAAATCCCCAGCATCTTCAATTATTTAAGAGATATTTGTTACATAACTTACCTATGCCAGCCTCTGCACCGGGCACAGTAGGGAATACAGAAATCTCTAAAGCAAGTTTCCTGTGGGAAGAAGGTCTATGTTTAAAATAAAAGTTACGTGTAAGATTATTTGTAATAAGAGCAGAAGAAAAAGTGATAATCACAGAGGTGTAACAGAGGTATATTTGTCACTGCCTTGACTCAGAGCAGCCTGAAAAATGTTCCATTTGCTAAGAGTTAACTTTTTATACAACCGTGTCAGGTGACTAGGTCATCTCTGAATCTCTGGAGTTTGTAACTCTCCATTCTTTGTATCTCTGAAAAAAAAGTCCTTTTCTCTCTTTTCTTTACAAATGTTGAAATCTAGGTTCCTGTTTCAAGTGTATTTCCTCAGGATAAAGCATCCACATTTTAAAAATAAAAAAAACGAAAAGATAAAATGATGCTCTGAGATTTTTATGCAAAAGAATCTGTGTAAAAGTTAGAAGGCTCAAATTAAGAATTTCCCAGTATCTACATTTATGAAGGGTTGCTTTTTAAAATTTATTTATTATTGTTATACTTTAAGTTCTGGGGTACATGTGCACAACATGCAGGCTTGTTACATAGGTATACCTGTGCCATGTTGGTTTGCTGCACCCATCAACTTGTCGTCTACATTAGGTATTTGTCCTAATGCTATCCCTCCTCTTGCCCTCCACTGCCCGACAGGCCCCAGTGTGTGATGTTCACCTCCCTGTGTCCATGTGTTCTCATTATTCTACTCCCACTTATGAGTGAGAACATGTGGTGTTTGGTTTTCTCTTCTTATGTAGAGGTCAAAATGTTGGCGAAGTTCGATGGTGGCCAGTTGCTGTATTATGTTAAGGGACATACTATTTGTTATAGTCTTCAGTGTTTGTTGGCAATAAGAGCAAGTTTTGTTGGAAGGGAAGGTCACTTATAGAGTTATAATCTTTATCCACACAAAGAAATAGCAGTTACGATGTTTCGCAGCAGATCTTCTTGTATCTTTTCATTGTTGAGGAACACTGATTTTTTTAAGTCGTGATTTCCCAGTGAATTTTATGTGCTGGGATTAAGCTATGTAAATTCTTTTGGGTCATTGGATTCCCACTGCCATTAGCACTAAGATGCCCAACTCTTTATTAAAACTTTGTACTCATAATATGTAATTTACCTGCCAGGCAGTTAGGGACTCATGCAAATATTTACTAAGTCTTTCAAAAGCATACCTAATTAGTTCCATGTGCTGTGAAAAGGAAAGATGTAAAAGACACTGGCTCAGTATTCAACCCCATTTTCAAATCCATTTTTAGTTCCTGGGAATACAGCTAATCTGAATTTCATAACATCCTTGTATCTAGGGGTCTCGTTTCTAGTTGTGGCCAATGGAACATGATCAGAAAAAATGTATGACACTCCTAAGCTTGGCCACTCTAAATTGTACCCCACTTTCTCTTTCCTATCTTTGAGGAAAACATAAAGGAGTAAAGAAGTCAACCATGAAGATATGTGACTGAAGGGAGATTCAGGCAAAGAGGACAATCATGCATAGACCCAGAGGTCAGTGAGTGCATAGCTTGAAGAACAACAAGGAGATCAGAAAGGCTGAGAAGATTTTCTCTTCCTATCTTTTCTTGAACATCATCTTCTCAGCCAGGCTTATCTTCACACTCTATTTAGAATCACAGCACGTTCTCCTTGCTCATATACACTCTCAGGTTTGTCAAAGATCAGATGGCTGTAGATGTGTGGTATTATTTCTGAGGACTCTGTTCTGTTCCATTGGTCTATATCTCTGTTTTGGTACCAGTACCATGCTGTTTTGGTTACTGTAGCCTTGCTCATATACACTCATTACCTCTGACATATGACTCAAAAGACGTCCACATTCTGATCTTCAGAACCCATGAGTATGTCAAATTACGTGATACAAAGGTAATTAAGGTTGCAGATGAAATTAAGGTTTTTTTTTTTTGTTTAAATAGTCTGACTTTAAAATTGAGCTATTATTCTGGATCACTTGGTGGGCACAATATAATCACACGTATACACAATATAATCACAAATATAATCTTTAAAGTAGCTGTAAAAAATAAAAAGTAGAAGAGAGAGGCAGAAGAGAGTCAGGGAGATGTGACAATGGAAGAAAAACACAGTATTGCTGACTTTAAGATGGAGAAAATAGCCTCTAGAAGTTGGAAAAGGTGAGGAATTAATCTTCCCTAGAAGCACCAGAAAGGACCTCAGCCCTGCCAAAACCTTAATTTTAGCCTAGTGAGACCTGTGTGGAAAGTCTAACTTACAAAACTATAAGGAATAAATTTGTGTTGTTTTCAGCCACTATGTTTGTGGTAATTTGTTGCAGCAATAATAGAAAACTAATACAATATACTACCTATGACTTACATTGTTATTGTGTTTATTGTTGTCAGCTTTTTCAATTAAAATTTATTTTTAGTAAGTAGTCTATTTACATGTTCAAAATACAAAACTATCCACAAGGGTAGAAACACAGAAGTCTAATTTCCGCAGTGCCCCTGTCTCATTTCTCTTTTAGGTAACTATGTAAATTAGGTATTTGTTTATCCATATTGTGACGCTTACTGTTAGGTATCAACTTGACTGGATTGAAGGATGCCTAGATGGTTGGTGAAGCATTGTGATACAGTCTTTCTACCTTAGCATAGCTAGGTCCGAGTTCTTGTCTTTCAACCAGGGTAATTAGGTGCACGGACACTGGAGAGTGAGTGGAGTAGAATTTATTAAGCAAAAGGAAAGCTTTCACTTCTGCCAAAACTACCATTGTGGACTTACTGAATACCTTAGCCTCAGTCATGGTATCCCACACCATATTGCTTCTGACCAAGGAACTCACTTTACAGCCAAAGAAGTGCAGCAATAGGCTCATGCTCATAGAAGAAGGTGTTTTCGGAGGAGGTTGATGTATGAGTCAGTGGACTGAAAGAGGAAGACCCATCCTCAATGTGGGTGGTCAATATCCAAACAGTTGGAAGCCCAACTGGGACAAAGCAGGTGGAAGAAGGATATTCAGCTTGCCTTTGCTTCATCTCTTTCTTCTTCCCTGGGAAGTCTTCTTCTCCCCCTGCAGACTCTAGGGTCTTTCGCTTTTGGACTCTGGGACTTGCACCAGTGGCATCCTGAGTGCTGTAAGACCTTCAGTCTCAGACTGGGAGTTGCAATGATGGCTTTCCTCAGCTGAAGCATTTGGACTTGGACTGAGCTACATTACTGCCTTCTCTGGTTCTCCAGCTTGCAGACAGCCTGTCGTAGGACTTCATCTTTGTGATTGTATGAGCCAATTTTTCTCTAATAAATTCCCTTTCATATACATATTCTATTGATTCTGGTCCTCTAGAGAACCCTAATATATATACATATGTATATATGTTTATTTATACAGCAATTATACTATATATAGTATTATATATAGTGTTTTTTAAAAATAAGCAAATATACATACACTTGTTTATTTTGTCCACACTCATATACAAAATGTAGTGTACTTTATATATTATTCTGCATCTTGCTTTTTTTTTTTTAAAAAAAAATTTATTATATATCTTGATCTCTCCATGTGAGAACACAGGCTTTCCTTATTCATTTTCATAGCTTGTATCACATTTTGCCATGTAGAATTACCATGTTTTATTCAACCAGATCCCTGTATCTGGACACATAGATTTTTCTCATTCTTTTGCCATTATTAAATGCCACAATGGATATATTTATATATATGTATCTTTTTGTACTTGTGCAGGTATATCTGTAGGATAGATTTCTAGAAATGGTATTGCTCAGTAATAAATATAACTGAGATCTTAAAAGATATTATCAGATTTTGCTCTCTAGGTTCCATTTTTTTTTTTTTTTTTTTTTTTGAGACAGAGTCTCGCTCTGTCGCCCAGGCTGGAGTGCAGTGGCCGGATCTCAGCTCACTGCAAGCTCCGCCTCCCAGGTTTACGCCATTCTCCTGCCTCAGCCTCCCGAGTAGCTGGGACTACAGGCGCCCGCCACCTCGCCCAGCTAGTTTTTTTGTACTTTTTAGTAGAGACGGGGTTTCACCGTGTTCGCCAGGATGGTCTCGATCTCCTGACCTCGTGCTCCGCCCGTCTCGGCCTCCCAAAGTGCTGGGATTACAGGCTTGAGCCACCGTGCCCGGCCTAGGTTCCATTTTTAATTTCCACAAGTGAAGTATAAGAGGGCCTGTTTCCCACAGCCTCACCCACAAAAGATGTCTTTTTTTGAATTTATGCCCATATATTACTTGAGAAATAGTATCTCAGTGTAGGTTTATTTATTCTATTATTGTAAATTAAGTTTAGCAGCTTTTCATGTAGTTGGGACTGTATTATTATTTGTTTCTGTGAGTAGTCTGCTCACATCATTGTCATTTTTTACACGGGCCTGTTTTTCTTCTCCATTCATAGGATCTTTTTGTGTTTTATTGAGAAATTAACATTTTGTCTGTAATATAAACAAAAAAGTGCTTTTTTCCTAGTTTGTTATTTGCTCTTTATTTCACTAACATTTTTATCCATATGAAAGATACAGAATTTGGTACATGGTAATCAATGTTTCCTTCTTTGACTTCAGGCTTTAGGGTTATATTTACAAAGGACTTCCTTATTCTAGGGATATAAAGGAATTCATTTGTGTTTCTTCCTAGTACTTAAGTTTGGAAAATTTATAATTTTAATCATTTTGGTGTTTATCTTTCCCCAAAAGGCTCTCAATTTTTGTCCAAGAAAATTTATTAAAATGCCCCATATTACCTCTCATCTTATTATTGTATTAGGGTTCTCTAGAGGGACAGAACTAATAGGATAGGTGTATATGTGAAGGGGAGTTTATTAAGGAGTATTGACTCATACGATCAAAAGGTGAAGTCCCACAATAGGCCGTATGCAAGCTGAGGAGCAAGGAAGCCACTTCAAGTCTCCAAACCTCAAAACTAGGGTAGCTCACAGTCTGTGGCTGAAGGCCTAAGAGCCCTGACAAACCACTGGTGTAAGTCCAAGAGCTCAAAAACTGAAGAACTTGGAGTCTGATGTTCTAGGGCAGGAAGAATTCAGCATGGCAGAAAGATGAAGGCTGGAAAACTCAGCAAGATACCACTCAGTAAATAACCACCACAAGTATGTACTGACATTCTGTATACATCTGGGTTTATTTATGCACTTTTATGGGGTCCATCCTGTTATTTTTTGGTAGTTGTTATAATACGTGGGAATATTTTACTTTAATAGTCACATATTATTAATATCTTTATGTGATACCCTGACTTTCCTCTTCCTTAAGGCAGTTTTATTGGTTTCCTACCATGAGAAATGAAATTAACCTGTAGCATCTTCTTCCTTTTACTATCTCTTTCTCCACCATCCAGTGTTAGTCCACGATGTCATATTTCTTAACGTTTATTTTGTTTGCTTACATATACTTAAGTTTTTACTACTTGATTTGCCAGCTTTAAGTGGTGTCTTGTCTCTCAGCTTTTATCAATAAGGCAGTCAGTGAATTTATTCTTCTTTCTATTATTTTTCTCGTTCTCCTTGGAAACTAAGCAGTTTACTGGGGAGTAATGCATATGAAAATAGGGGGATGAAAGAGAAGTGGCAGGGAAAGTTTTCATATTATGATGCAGATCAGGTTACTCGTGAGAGGAAAGAGGAAGAAAGCAAGATTAGGAGGGAAAGCCTCAGTCCATGATGTACATGTGATAAAGCCTTGATGCAAAGGGAAGATCTAAAGCAAAGACTGCCTGTTGCAAAAGTTCTATTTTGGACAGAAATGGCCAGATTCCAGTACTCCTGCAGTGATCAGTCATGGGCTGGTCTATACAGAGCTACCAAAATGAGCCTAGATGGACAGAGTAAAGTGAGGGAGATGGGGTCTTTAATTGTCGGACCAAGAATCTTAGGGCAAACACATAATTTGGATTGGAAACACATATTAAGAAGTAAGATTAAGTTAATTTAAGTAAATTAATCACTTTGTTTGAAAAAGAAAATTAATGTTTAGAGATAGAGTGTCCTCCCCAAGTCACTTGGCTGATTAGTGGCAGAGTTAACAAAAATGTAAATCTTCATTTACGTCTCTTTTCACCAGTCTCAGAGTCTAAGAAAGGCAAGAAACTTCCAGATACACACAATGAATATAAATTGCCATTTGAAATCTTTATTAGTTAGCAAAAAAATCTAACATAATCATCAGAGTTTTAAGTAGCAGTGACAGAAGATAAAAATGCCTCCACATCCCAAATGAACATCTCCGTATACCAAGTAGCTAATTTTTATTCTTTTACAACTGAAGTCAGGGTTTTTATTTTCAGAGACAATTCTGCAAACTTGACATTAAACTAATAGTTTGGCGTGGTTTAAAATACATTCAAATGTATACTAAATGTTTTAGAAAATATTCCATTGTTGAATACATTTCACATGGAATTTATGTGAATTAATTGAATTGATAGTGAAATATTATGAACACCAAGTGAACATACAAAAACGTATTCTTGTTGTTCACAGAGGCTAGAATCAAGTACATTGGATCGAAATTAACTTAGACACAATGCAATACATGTCAACTTTGCAGTTTAAACAATTACATACACTAAGAAAAACAGTGCCAGTATTGGTTCATGCTTGGCTGCCAGACTTTATTGTCATTCACTTCTAACCTTCACTTCAAATCAAATTTCCCCTTTCTTGGCTCACACTTTGTGAAATAAAATTTTATTTAAAATTAAAGATAATTATCTAAAAGGTTTTTCATTAATCAACAATACAACGACAGGTCTATCGATAGATTTAGATTAAAGTTTCCATCTACAGATATTTAGATGTTTTTGTTCATCTGGAGAGATCCAGTTTTACCCCCTTATGTTTATAGGATTAGATGGTTCAGGTGGGATTTTGATGGGGGTACAAGGTAGTGATTTTGTAGTTTCCAACATTTAGGGAAAAGTAAATGGTTGATGGCCCATATAATATTCTCTCTTTATCTAAAGACTTTCTCTGCCCTCAGCGGGCTATCTCTGTAGGTTCCAAAAAGTGATTTTTGAACCTCAGACCTGCACCTGGCTTGTGGGATAGAGGCATTTTGTCTTGTTAATAGGTCTTGTGGTGGTGAATAATTAGATTGAAAGATTAGTCATAGTGCTTTAAATCTGAATAATATAATTTCATGTTGGGATTGGTGCTAAAAGTAAAGATGGTAGTTCTGCACTCATAAATCACATCTTAAAATGACAGAACACTTTACAACATATACTATTGCTCCAACATATCTTCAATAACTCTGTTTAGTAGATTCTTTATATATAAAAGAAATCGAGAAATTTTATTTTGGGTGGGAGCTGAAGTTGGTTGTTTAGTAGTAGTAGTAGTTTGAGTAGTGACTGAAATAGTGGTTTGGTGTGTGGGTGCAGCTGGAGTTTCAGAAGTGTCAGGTGCAAGAGTAGCTGGGGAAGAATTAGGTGTGGTGATTGGGGCAGCTGTGGTCTCCACTGGAGCTGAGGAAGGTGGTGGAGCTGGTGTAGTTGCAGGTGTGGGTAGGGCAGCTGTGGTCTCCAGTGGAGCTGAGGAAGGTGGTGGAGCTGGTGTAGTTGCAGAAGGTGTGGGTGGGGCAGCTGTGGTCTCCAGTGGAGCTGAGGAAGGTGGTGGAGCTGGTGTAGTTGCAGAAGGTGTGGGTGGGGCAGCTGCGGTCTCCGGTGGAGCTGAGGAAGGTGGTGGAGCTGGTGTAGTTGCAGAAGGTGTGGTGATTGGGGCAGCTGTGGTCTCCGGTGGAGCTGAGGAAGGTGGTAGAACTGCTGTAGTTGCAGAAGGTGTGGGTGGGGCAGCTGTGGTCTCCGGTGGAGCTGAGGAAGGTGGTAGAGCTGGTGTAGTTGCAGAAGGTGTGGGTGGGGCAGCTGTGGTCTCCGGTGGAGCTGAGGAAGGTGGTGGAGCTGGTGTAGTTGCAGAAGGTGTAGGTGGGGCAGTTGTGGTCTCCGGTGGAGCTGAGGAAGGTGGTGGAGCTGCTGTAGTTGCAGAAGGTGTGGGTGGGGGAGCTGTGGTGTCTTGTGGAGCTGGGGAATTCGATGGTGTTAATGTAGCTACAGAAGAGCTTGTGTTAACATTTTCTCTTGAAGATGTGGTGGTGGCTTTCTGAGGAAGAGAAGTCACATTTGGAAGGGTAGTAATTTTGGTGGAAGCAGATGGGGAAGTCACAGATGGAATTTGGGTTGTAGTCACTAAGGTAGGGTTGACCACACTGCTAGTATCTGGATGTTTAGATGGCTGGGGAGGATTTGGGAATTTGTGGGGGTTATGAACTGAAGGTGGAGGCCTAGGCCTACAGCGTTTGTATGGACATTTATGGGGCTTTATAATGAACGGCTTCTGGTGAGTTGGTAGTCCAGGATGATGTGGTAATTCAAAGTGAGGTTTGGGTAAATGGTGATGATGCCTTCTGTGACGTAGTTCGTGAGCCCTTTCTCGACCTTCACTGAACTGCAGAAGAGAAAGAAAATGTAAGAAATGAAAAAAGTATACATTTATTTATCAATCAGGTGATCACGGCTGACCATGAGATGAGCAGTATTTGTGGAGTGCTGGGATTAGAAACCAGAGTACATTATTGAGTCAAGTGATTATCTTCCTAATTTCACCTGATTTTCACTAAGTTTCAAGAAAGAATTGCTACTATTTTTGTCAAATGTCCACTCTCTAGATAGCTGGGATGAATATATTCCTGTGGGCTCTAGCCTGAATGCTTAGCTGGATATGAACTTTTGTGCTTCCAGTTTCTCTCTTCTTTCTCTGGTGGAAAATGGTCAAGTTACTGCCTGAGGTCCCAGCACAAAGGCTTCCTGCTTACTCAGCATGTTCACAAAACTTTAGTCAAAGACATTCAACTGAGATCCAAGAGCCCTTTCTGGATTACACCCCTTATATCTACCATCATCAAAACACGAAACAGTCAAACAACAACAAAGCCCCAACAAACAAAATATCCCACCCCAGCTTCATGTTCTCCATATTTCAGGAAACAGTTTTTAGCCTTTATAAATTGGAGAAACAACTTTGGTCATTACCTTTTAACTTTATTGTTTAAAATATTAGAATTACAGAATTCATGATTCAGGGGGTTCATGAATCATCTGATTTTTAGAGAAAATTTGCATGTTTATGCATTTTGTCTGGATACAGCACCAATGATTTTCATGATTTCTGAAAGGTGTTTACATCTGAAAAGAACACTGATCTAGTCCAACTGTACATCTGATACTTGATCTTTTATCAATATACCTGCTGAAAGGCTTTCCAGTCTATGCATCTAAACTTTTCTGATTAAGAACTCACTACAGTAATTCCTAAGGCAGCCTGATAGAGAGTTCTTGATAGTGAATGTAGGTTTGTTTTTTGGGATTTTTATTGTTAACTGAGTAGAATTTTCTTCATGAAGATTTCCATTCTTTGGTCCTAATTTTATGTTTTGGCAGGTTTACCGAAAATCCAGGAGTCCTTCAAAATTTGGAAAATAACTTCCGTGCCATGTGGGTCATCATCTTGCAAGATGAATATCTTTATTTCCTTTAGGCATTGCTGACATTATTTGAGTTAGAGTACCATCACTGTTTCAGTTTATTATCTGTAAACATACTTCATGCCTTTTATATCCCTCTTCCCTGTATTCAATCTCATACTACATTTTTTAGTGATCGGTTATATTAAATTGGAGAAAAGAAATATTAATAGGTTGAATGAGACCATCCCAAACCAGGATAGGTTATATTTTCTTCCTAATGATTTTCACAGAAGCCCGTTTTAGATCACCAAATGGGTACATCATTCCAGTCCCAAGTTATAAAGCTTTCTTTGGACACAAAGTTTAGTGCAGATGACGTGATAACTTCTGAGAGACTAGCCGAGTTGTGTAAGATAAGATAACTTCCTCAGACTAATATATCCAGCCTCAAAAGTAGCTTCTAGGTATTGGGTTTTCAGAGATGAATGAAACAGGGACCCTTGTGACCTCGTGAGGCTCATGTGATTAAGGGAAGGAACCACATAACTATTTTAAAGCAAAAAGGTCATAGAATTAGATTTTGGATCTGGAATTTAATCTAAATCATTTCATAAATGAATAAACTGAGATCCAGGCATATTAAGTAACTTGCCCAAAGTCACTCGGTTATTCAATAGCAGATACAGGACAGATTCAAACCTCCACTGCTGGTCTGTTGCAGTGTGTTTCAAACATGTTCCTCTAAGATCTGGACATTCTCCGCAACATCCATCAATACAAGAAAGGATTATTTGTTTAGAAAATTAAATTATCCAGGAAATTTTAATTCATAACTGGGAATAGCCATTAGTTACCATAATGGCTTCTGATACTCATAACTTTGATATTTTTCCATAGGTCTCTCTTAAAAGGGCTTAGGTTTTCAGAATCGGTAACACTGACTCCAGGAATCTCTGAGGAGATCCTTTCCATTACAGGGGTACTTGTTTTCTCATATAAAATAAACAGGTCGTATTGTTCAAACAGATCTTTCCCTGGAGATTGAATATGCAATCCACATAATTAGGGACCTGCTCTGATTGAAGCAGGATTGAGGGCCTCACATTCCACGATCTCAGTCTTTCCCTTTCCAGATGGTCTCTGAAGATGTTGCAAAGAATGTCCAGATCTTATAGGAACATGTATGAAACACGCTGCAACAGACCAGCAGTGGAGGTTTGGCTCTGTCCTGTGTCTGCCACTGAATAGCTGAGTGACTTTGGGCAGGTCACTCAGGTCACTGTCTGTTCACATTCACTATTTATTTTTATTAAAAATGTCTTTATATAACACTTACTTTATGTTAGGCCCTATTCTGAGTGGTTTACAAATACAAATTTATTTAATTTCTTAGCAATATTAATAAGGTGGGTATGGTGATTATCTTCATTATATGGATGGGAAAACTGAGTGCTTATTCATTTATAAAATGATTTGGATTAAATTAAATTCCAGATCCAAAGTCTAATTCTATTTGCTTTGAAATAGTTATGTGGTTCATTCCCTTAATCACCTGAGCCTCACGAAGGCCCCTCTTTCATTCACCTCTGTAAGTCCAGTACCTAAAACTATGCCTGGTCTATGGCAGGTACTCATTAGCTATTAATTGAATGAGTAAATGCATAAAAATGAAAACAGTAGCTAATTTCTTATTGAATAAAATATTAACATTTAAAAGTGTTTATTCATATGTAAAATAGTTTCAGCTATTTTACTTTAGGTGACCAAAATAGTACCTACCACATTTTTATATGAAGGCAAATAATTAAAATCCTATTAATTTTAATGTTAGCATGGCCTGGAACATGTATCAAATGACCAGTTTGTTTGATTTACTTAATATGTTGATTAGTTATTATGATTGGCAGTTACAGGTGGTTATAACAGAACTCGTCAACTAGAGTTGGATTTAGAGAAGTCTGAGAGAGGAAGGAGTTGAAAATGTATGCCTCTAAAGTTTTGAGTTTAGATGATTGAAGTATGGAGGTCCTTATAATAAATATAGATATTCCAGGGAGAGTGTATTAAAGAGAGCAACCCTGCCTGCCTGTTCACATTCGCCATTTATTTTTGTTAAAAAAGTCTTTATATAACACTTACTTTATGTGAGGCCCTATTCTGAATGGTTTACAAATACAAATTAATTTCTTAGCAATATCATAAGGTGGGTATGGTTATTATCTTCATTATATGGATGGGAAAACTGAGTCTTAGACTAAGTAACTTTTAGGAGAATGTTTCTCCATTTGCAAACTCCACTTTTGAGAGGAGAGAAGAGGAAGAAGGCATGAGGAACAAGGAGAGAGTAGGCTGGAATCAAAGGAAGGAGAAGGAGAGACACATGACACTTGAAGCAAGAAAGGAGGGTGTAAGAAAGCAGAAGACTCCTAAAATAACTAGAGGAATGCCAAATTTTCTGAGGAAGGAAGAGGAGGAGAAAATTAGTTAGAAAGGAAGAGAGCTAGACGACAGCAAGGTCAAGATTACATTTTTAATTTTTTTTATTTTGAGATGGAGTCTTGCTCCATCACCCAGTTGGAGTGCAGTGGCGTGATCTCAGCTCACTGCAACCTCAGTCTCCTGAGTTCAAGGAATTCTCCTGCCTCAGCCTCCCTAGAAGTTGTAATTACAGGTGTGCACTCCACACCTGGCTAATTTTTGTATTTTCAGTAGAGATGGGGGTTTCGCCATGTTGGCCAGGCTGGTCTTGAACTCCTGACCTCAGGTGATCTTCCTGCCTCGGCCTCTGAAACTGCTGGATTACACGTGTGAGCCACAGCACCTGGCCCAAGATTACGTTTAATTGAAATTAGAAAGCACATTACATTTCTTCATTTGCTACCGGCTTATTTTTATGACCATTTGAAAACCTGTGATCCTTTTTTAAAGAGAATGAAAGCATTATGTTAAATAATGCTATAGTTGACAGAGCTCTTCATCTGACTCCAGAATACATCCCTTCAAATCCTCCTTTGGGATATCTGGAAGAGAGAAACCAGACTATCCACTCCCTGAAATCACTCCACAAAAGCAGGTTGTTGCTAGAGCTCCAGGGCTGAACTTTTCTGGCTCTGGGTTGATGCTACTCTCTGGTACATTCCTGTATTTTCTTTTCTTTTTTTTTTTGAAATAGAGTCTTGCTCTGTTGCGCAGGCTGAAGTGCAGTGGCACAATCTTGGCTCACTGCAACCTCCGCCTCCCAAGTTCAAGGGATTCTCCTGTCTCAGCCTCCTGAGTAGCTGGGATTACAGGTGTGTGCCACCACGCCCAGCTAATTTTTGTAGTTTTAGTAGAGACAAGGTTTCATCATGTTGGCCAGGCTGGTCTTGAGCTCCTGACCTCACATTCCTGTATTTTCTAAGGATCAGGTCAAGGTATTTCTGTGCTACCTTCTCATATTCAAGTTCTTTGGAAACTGTTTCTCTCACCAGGCACTTTTTTGAGATTTGGGTAGTTTGAAGAGTTTTCTTTATTCTAAGCACTTGGAAGAAAGGATTCTTTAGGTGTCTGGATTTGTGGGAGTTATGATGAAAGACCACCTCAAAAGAACAACCCAAATTCATCATTTCACAATAATATAATTATTTGTGTTGAATGGAAAGTTATTTCTTTCAATATAGAGTTGTTGGTAGCCAGGGATTCCTTATTAAAATTTTACTTATTAAAAAGTTAACATCACCGTGCATATTCAGAACTTAAAGCCTTATCAACTAGTATGTAAATTGAGATTACAATAATCTTGTTATAATTTTTACATCTACACTATATTTTATAATTTATAAATTTTCATTTACCCTTCAGCAGCCCTGTGAAGCATATAGTGTTATTTTATACATATGGAAATTGGGGTCCTATAAATAGATTCTAAATTGCTCAAGATTCATCTGGATAGTAAACATCAGAGATGAGTTTAAGTCCACATCTTCTGAGCCCAACTTAAGCACCCTTCTACAGTCACACAACTCAGCATCAGGGTCCAGGGAAAAAGCCTGATTGCTTTCTGAGGGATTTTATATGGTAAGTGAGAAATATGAGAATATCCAAGAGTAAGTTCCATCCACTTCATCAGTTCTTCTGCACTCTCTCTCTACTCTACTGGCATAATATTCTGAGGCTATCCATCCTCATTCAATAAAAGTACATTCTACTTCTTGATTCTTATTTGAAATTTTGTCAAAATAAAATTGAATAAATACAGGTACATAACATTAGAGAAAAATATGGTTATTATTACAGCATGTATCACCTAGTAATCACATTATATCATTATTAATTTTAATCTTCCTTTGCCAGTACACCCTAAATTTCTTAAAGATAGAAGGTCCACTTTGTAATCTTCTCTTGGTTTTGGAAGCCATCCTTTCCTATCCCCTCTTGTGGGTCCTCCATTTTCTTTATCCATATCTAAACTAACTACATTTTCTCCCTAGGTGATCTTGTAAGGTCTCATGGCTTCAGGTATGTTTTAAATATAGACTTTACCCCTAGATTTCTTAACTCCAGACAACATATATCCACTGTTTTCTTGATATCTTGATGAAGAAGTCTAATAGCCATTTCAAATAGAACATGCCCCAAACTCGAACATTTTTTGTCCATTTCTTTCCTTCTTTTTTTTTTCTTTTGAGACAGAGTCTTGCTCTGTCACCCAGGCTGGAGTGTAGTGATGCAATCTCGGCTCACTGCAAACTCCACCTCCCAGGTTCGAGCAATTCTCCTGCCTCAGCCTCCCAAGTAGCTGGGATTACAGGTGCCCACCACCATGCCCAGCTAATTTTTGTATTTTTAATAGAGACGGGGTCTTGCCATGTTGGCCAGGGTGGTCTTGAACTCCTGACTTTAGGTGATCCACCTGCCTTGGCCTCCCAAAGTGCTGGGACTACAGGCGTGAGCCACCGCCCCTGGCCTGTTCATTTCTTTCTTTTACCACATATACAATCCAGTAGAAGGTATAGTAGACTCAATCACTAAAACATATCCTAAACCCACTCTCACCTTTTAATTGCTGACATTTGGTGCAAGTCACCATCATCTTTTATCTGGACCACTGCCATAGCTTCCTGACTAGTCTCCTTATCTCAGTTTTTATTACCTGCTACCTGTCTTCTCCTGAGAATCCTGTCATGTAACTCCCCTGGGAGTGCTTTGATCATGCTCAGACTTCCTGACAGATTCGAATCCATATTCCACACCAAGACCTAAAGGCCTTACCAATCTGGGTTTTCATCTCTGTCAGTTCTCATCACACTCACTATAAAGTTTGTGCTTTGTAAATATTGGATAAATGAAACAAATTATTTCCTTATGCTCTGTCTGTCTACCTACCTACCTGCCTACCTATCTAGTCTATCTACCTATCTATCTAGTCTATCTACCTATCTGTATATATTTTTAAGACAGGGTCTCATTTTGTCGCCCAGGCTGTGACATAGTGGTGTGATTACGGCTTGCTGCAGCCTTGACCTCCCAGGCTTAAGATCCCACCTCAGCCTCCGAGTAGCTGGGATTACAAGTACACACCACCACACCTGGCTAATTAATTTTTTTTCTTTTTTTGTTATTGTGGAAACACTGTCTCATTATGTTACCCAGCCTAGTCTTCTGAGCTCAAGTGATCCTCTCTCCTAGGCTTCCCATAGTGCTGAGATTAGAGGTGTGAGCCACTGCACCGGCCAATTATCCATATTTCTATGTTTCCCAGAAATAAAAGATGTCAAGCTTCTTGGAAATAGGGATTGCCTGTTATGCTTTAAAAGTCTCAGGTAGGTACACTAAATGTTTGTTATTGATAGTTAAGGAAAAATCTTGTGTGGGTGAATACTTACTGAGAAGCAAGCACTCAGTGCACAGATGCACACAAACAGCGGCAGAGTTTTCATTCTTTCTGATGTCTCCTGGGAAAAGCAGAAACGTGGCTTACTATTAGTTGTGATATTATGGGAGAGGAATGCATTTTGGTAAATGACTTATTTTTATTGGAAAGCACAGGCTAAAAGAGACCAGTGGTTTCTGAAAATTATGTATACATTTTCATTCCATAGGGGTGACACAAAATTACTTCAGGCCTAACATACATTCTTTTAGAGAGGAAGCAATGGAGGAGACTCAATAATTATTCTAACTAGTTTGCAACATGAGCATTTTCTATTGATATTAAAGATTGGCTAGGAAAGGCAGGATCTTAGGAAGTTTAGCAATAAGAGAAGGAAATAATTTTATTCTTATTTCTTTTCTAATTCAAGAAGCTTCCCTCTCTGGGGAACCATCATATAAATGACCTGATACTGCACAGTTTTATAAAGATTCCTGATGTTAGAATGAAGACGCTCTTTGTCTATGTGCTATGAGGCTGTCACTTGGAACAAAGAACCAGGTCAAATGGACTCTTCCTCCAATTTCATTCTACTGAAGATTTTGCCATTTGATAATCCTTTTTCTTGCCATTTGAAAACCTTTTTTGTTTTTTTGAGACAGGGTCTCACTCTGTTGTCCAGGCTGGAGTGAAGTGACATGCTCATGGCTCACTGCAGCCTGCACCCCCCAGGCTCAAGTGATCCTCTCACTTTGGCCACCCTAGTAGCTGGAACTACAGTCATGCACCACCACTCCTGGCTATTGTCATTATTATTATTTTTATTTTTCATAGAGACAGGGTTTCACTGTGTTGCCCAGGCTGGTCTTGAACTCCTGGGCTCAAACAATCCATCCTCATTGGCCTCCCAAAATTCTGCGATTACAAGTGTGAGCCACCGTGTCTGGCCGATACCCTTTTTCTAAGTCCTGAAATGACAGGAATTATGCTTTATTCATTGTTATGTCATCATGCCTAGTACATAGTGCAGACTTAATACATATTTTTTTTGAATAACTACTTGCAAAAGAGAACTGTATTTTGGCTATAGGTTGTAGAAGGGAAGAATGAGAGAAGAGAAGAATGAGAGAGGAGAAGAATGTGGTCTTTTATTTTTCTCATTTTGGTTACATATGTAATGTGTACATGTCAGCTTATCAGCTTTAGAAAACAAAATAAAGGTTAAATCATATAGACAGATTACATATTAGGGCAGGTAATTAGTGTGCATGTCAATGTGGCGGGCTGCAAGATTAGACACATTTTACAATACAATCCTGTGGTTTATAAAATGGGTGTTAGAGTCAGTCAGAGACTTGATTTAGGCTCTGCCCACTTATTGTGTAACTCTGCCACTCACCGCATGACTTTGAGTGAGTTTCAATCTTACATCATAAGAATTTCCTGAGGATTGACTGAAATTTTATACACACACACACACACACACACACACACACACACATATAAAAAACAAATCGTACTAAGAATAATGTCTTATCCTTAATAAAGTCTCAGCGGTATTATTATAGTACTAGCATAGTAAGAAGAAAACAATCTGATCCGGCTGAAAAAATGAATGGTTACTTATTACTCTTCAGGTTCCTAATATATTGTCTGATTTTTTTTTTTTTAATTTTCAAGACCAAAAAACATTCCTACCAGTCATTTTGTGTTCTAATAACTTACGAATTGAGTGTTATCACACAGTTTGGCAGTTCACGAGAGGAGAATAACTGTATTAGAACAACTATTGCTGTTACTTAATATATGTATATTACTTGAAAACTGTTTAGTTTATATTATAATCTATCTAAAGTATCCACATACCTGGTGCAGTGTGAATATTTCTTCTTAGGGTGTTCGATTCAGTTGCTTGCTTTTAGCCAATCCTTTGAGGATGGTAACTAGAAGCAAAAGAAGAGAAAGCACAAGAGAATTTTCAGGTTTTATAACTCTCCAGTTGAGCTTTTTGGAAATAGGAAATCTATTAGATTTAAGATAAGGTCACTTGTGTCAAGGAATTTGCTTTTAAAGAAAAGAATAGTTGTGGTTTGCTGAGGTTGACAGTAGTTCTTTGTGCATCCATTTCTTCCTGATGAGCACAGTGACGATCAGAGGTTCTCAATGAGTAACTCACGTGCTTGATGAGTAGTGGAACAGTGATTGATGGCACTTATGGAGAAACGAACAACCATGGCCCGGGTCCTCCCAACAGGAACAGATCATCTACTCTTTCCTGTTGGGCTCTCAAAGTAAGCAGAGTAATTGCCTTCTGACAGTTAATGTGATGGGACACCATATTTCCTTGTCAATAAGACAAGTTAATAAAGGACAGAGGATTTTAAAAAAAATAATGTGGTGCCAAGTACTGGTGCAAGACAGTATTTAAAGCCAAAAAAAAAAAAAAAAACACACTGAATTTTTTAATACAAGCAATTAAAAACAATTTTTGACATTTTGCCTTGAAAAGTATTCAAACGTAGAAAAGTGAGGAAGGTAGTAAAACTATATACTCGTTCCCTGGTTTTCATAATTCTTAACATTTTGCTATATATCTTAGTTGTTTTGCTGAAGTATTTTAAGGTAAACTACAGAAATTGTAACAGCTACTATTTCAGCATTTCTCTCTAAAAAGCCTTTCTTTTATAACACAACACCATCAACCTATAACAATATTAATAATTCAAACACATAATCTAAAATTGAATTTATGCTCAAATGTTCCCAGTTTTGGCAAAAATATTTTTAGTCATTTTGTTCCTACCAGGACTCAACTAAGGGCCGTGTGTTGCAGTCACTTCTTATGTCTCTAGTTTCTTTTATCCCAGAAAATGTTCTCCCTTTTCCCCCATGGTAGTGATATTTTGATATCCATACTAGTCATTTTATAAATATTTATTTTTAAAAAGAAACTTAAGAACTTAAGAAGGAACTTAAGAATCATTTTAATAGAGATTTTCAAAATTAGATATTTCTACTATGTAAAATCATTAATCCGGAATACAGTTTTGAAGGTGTGATTCCTCTTCTAGCTAGTCAGTTTGTTCTTTTGCACATATAGTCTCTGAGGGCTTACATTCTTTAGGTTTGATTCCTTGCTTCTCCATTTAGTATCCATGTAATTTTTGACAAGTTAGCTAACTTCCTTGAGTCTCAGTTTTTCTATCTGCTAATTAGGTGTGACATCTACCTTACAAAGTTGTCAGACTGAAATTAGATAAGTTAAAGATTCTGACATGGAACTTTTGAATGGAAAGCCCTCAGCTATTATACTGCCATTAGTGGAAAGTTAGGGACAGTTTTTGAGATAGCAACGAGTTAGTAAATATGGGCTATAATATTAATTTCTTTTTGTCTTTCTTTGCTAGCAACTGGTGATATGCATTTACAATATACTTGTTACAGTTAAAATTGACTGTAGAGTAGAATTTTTATTGATCTGAAACAAGATTTTCTGAGTATATGGCTTCAGTAGAAAAATTTCATATCACCTTGTTATTGCCCAATTTGTGGTAAGTTATATTGACCTCAAAAATTGATAGAATTTCAAAAAATGAATTTAATTTCTTTAAATATTAGAAAAATATAAGAATATCTGGACATATTATGACTGAATTCAGTGCACTTCTGGTTCTATTTTTCAATAAATGAGTAACATTTATGCATTTATTATTTTAATTGTTTAAAAAATTATACTATAAGTTCTGGGATACCTGTGCAGAATGTGCAGGTTTGTTACATAGGTATACATGTGCCATGGTGGTTTGCTGCACCCATCAACCTGTCACCTACATTAGGTATTTCTCCTAATGCTATCCCTCTCCTAGCTTCTCAACCCCCAACAGGCTCGTGTGTGATGTTTCCCTCCCTGTGTCCATGTGTTCTGAGTGTTTAACTCCCACTTGTGAGTGACAACATGCAGTGTTTGGTTTTCCATTCCTGTGTTAGTTTGCTGAGAATGATGGTTTCCAGCTTCATCCATGACCTTGCAAAGGACATGAACTCATCCTTTTTTTTTAATGGTTTCATAGTATTCCATGGTGTATATGTGCCACATTTTCTTTATCCAGTCTATCATTGATGGGGATTTGGGTTGGTTCCAAGTCTTTGCTATTGTGAATAGTACTGCAAGAAATATACATGTGCATTTTTCTTTATAGTAGAATGATTTATAATCCTTTGTGTATATACCAAGTAATGGGATTGCTGGGTCATATGATATTTCTGGTTCTAGATCCTTGAGGAATCGCTACACTGTCTTCCACAATGGTTGAACTAATTTACGCTCTCAGCAACAGTGTAAAAGTGTTTATATTTCTCCACATCCTCTCCAGCATCTGTTGTTTCCTGACTGTTTAATGATTGCCATTCTAACTGGTGTGAGATGGTATCTCATTGTGGTTTTGATTTCCATTTCTCTAATGACCAATGATGATGAGCTTTTTTTCATATGCTTGTTGGCTGCATGCAAGTCTTCTTTTGAGAAGTGTCTGTTCATATCCGTTGCCCACTTTTTGATGGGGTTGTTTGCTTTTTTCTTGTAAATATGTTTAAGTTCCTTGTAGATTCTGGGTATTAGCCCTTTGTCAGATGGATAGATTGCAAAATTTTCTCCCATTCTGTAGGTTGCCTGTTCACTCTGATGGTAGTTTCTTTTGCTGTGCAGAAGCTCTTTAGTTTAATTAGATCCCATTTGTCAATTTTGACTTTTGTTGCCATTGCCTTTGGTATTTTAGTCATGAAATCTTTGCCCATGCCCATTTCCTGAATGGTGTTGCCTAAGTTTTCTTCTAGGGTTTTTATGGTTTTAGGTCTTACATTTAAGTCTTTAATCCATCTTGAGTTAATTTTTGTATAAGGTAATAAGGAAGAAGTCCAGTTTCAGTTTTCTGCATATGGCTAGCCAGTTTTCCCAGGACCATTGATTAAATAGGGAATCCTTTCTTCATTTCTTGTTTTTTCACGTTTGTCAAAGATCAGATGGTTGTAGATGTGTGGTGTTATTTCTGAGGCCTCTGTTCTGTCCCATTGGTCTATATCTCTGTTTTGGTACCAGTACCATGCTGTTTTGGTTACTGTAGCCTTGTAGTATAGTTTGAAGTCAGGTAGCATGATGCTCCAGTTTTGTTCTTTTTGCTTAGGATTTTCTTGGCTATGCAGGCTTTTTTTGGGCTCCATATGACATGTGAGTAGTTTTTTCTAATTCTGTGAAGAAAGTCAGTGGTAGCTTGGTGGGGATAGCATTGAATCTATCAATTACTTTTGGCAGTATGGCCATTTTCATGATATTGATTCTTCCTATCCATTAGTATGGAGTGTTTTTCCATTTGTTTGTGTCCTCTCTTATTTCCTTGAGTAGTGGTTTGTAGTTCTCCTTGAAGAGGTCCTTCACGTCCCTTTTACATTGTATTCTTAGGTATTTTATTCTCTTTGTAGCTATTGTGAATGGGAGTTCACTCATGATTTGTCTATTATTAGTGGATAGGAATGCTTGTGATTTTTGCACATTGATTTTGTATCCTGAGACTTTGCTGAAGTTGCTTATCAGCTTAAGGAGATTTCAGGTTGAGATGATGGGGCTTTCTAAATATACAGTCATGTCATCTGCAAACAGAGACAGTTTGACTTCCTCTCTTCCTGTTTGAATACCTTTATTTCTTTCTCTTTCCTGATTGCCCTGGCCAGACCTTCCAATACTCTGTTGAATAGGAGTGGTGAGAGAGGGCATCCTTGTCTTGTGCCGGTTTTCACAGAGAATGCTTCCAGCTTTTGCCCATTCAGTATGATATTGGCCGTGGGTTTGTCATTAGTAGCTCTTATTATTTGGAGATACATTCCATCAATACCTAGTTTATTGAGAGTTTTTAGCATGAAGCAGTATTGAATTTTATGGAAGGCCTTTTCTGCATCTATCGAGATAATCATGTGGTTTTTGTCATTGGTTCTGTTTATGTGATGGATTACGTTATTGATTTGTGCATGTTGAACCAGCCTTGCATCCCAGGGGTGAAGCTGGCTTGATCTTGATGGATAAGCTTTTTGATGTGCTGTTGGATTCAGTACATCAAATCCAATACATAAAATTGAGGATTTTTGCATCAATGTTCATCAGGGATATTGGCCTGAAATGTTCTTTTCTTCTTGTGTCTCTACGAGGTTTTGGTATCAGGATGATGCTGGCCTCATAAAATGAGTTAGGGAGGATTCCCTCTTTTTCTATTGTTTGGAATAGTTTCAGAAGGAATGCTACCAGCTCCTCTTTGTACCTCTGGTAGAATTCAGCTGTGAATCTGTCTGGTCCTGGCTGTTTTTGGTTGGTAGGCTATTAATTACTGCCTCAATTTCAGAACTTGTATTGGTCTATTCAGGGATTCTATTTCTTTCTGGGTTAGTCTTGGGAGGGTGTATCTGTCTAATAATTTATTAATTTCTTCTAGATTTTCTAGTTTATTTGTGTAGAGGTGTTTATAGTATTCTCTGATGGTAGTTTGTATTTCTGTGGGATCAGTGGTGATATCCACTTTACCATTTTTTATTGTGTCTATTTGATTCTTCTCTCTTTTCTTCATTATTAGTCTGGCTAGTGGTCTATCGATTTTGTTAATCTTTTCACAAAACTGGCTCCTGGATTCATTTATTTTTTGAAGGGTTTTTCATGTCTCTATCTCCTTCAGTTCTGCTCTGATCTTAGTTATTTCTTGTCTTCTACTAGCTTTTGAATTTGTTTGCTCTTGTTTCTCTAGTTCTTTTAATTGTGATGTTAGGTGTCGAGTTTAGATCTTTCCTGCTTTCTCTTGAGGGCATTTAATGCTATAAATTTTCCTTTACACACTGCTTTAAATGTGTCCCAGAGATTCTGGTACATTGTATCTTTGTTCTTACTGGTTTCAAAGACCATCTTTATTTCTGCCTTAATTTCATCATTTACCCAGTAGTCATTCAGGAGCAGGTTGTTCAGTTTCCATATAGTTGTGAAGTTTTGAGTGAGTTTCTTAATTCTTAGTTGTAATTTGATTGCACTGTGGTCTGAGAGACTGTTTGTTATGATTTCTGTTCTTTTGCATTTGCTGTGGAGTGTTTTACTTCCAATTATGTGGTCAGTTTTAGAATAAGTGTGATATGGTGCTGAGAAGAATGTAAATTCTGTTGATTTGTGGTGGAGAGTTCTATAGATGTCTATTAGGTCCAGTTGGTCTAGAGCTTAATTCAAGACCGGGATATCTTTGTTAATTTTGTGTGTTGTTGATCTAATATTGACAGTGTGGTGTTAAAGTCTCCCACTATTATTGTGTGGGAGTCTAAGTCTCTTTTTAGGTCTCTAAGAACTTGCTTTATGAATCTGGATGCTCCTGTATTGGGTGCATATATATTTAGGATAGTTAACTCATCTTGTTGCATTGGTCCCCTTACCATTATGCAATGCCTTTCTTTGTCTTTTTTGATGTTTGTTCACTTAAAGACTGTTTTATCAGAGACTAGGATTGCAACCCCTGGTTTTTTTTTTTATTTTCCACTCTCCGTTTGCTTGGTAAATATTCCTCCATCTCTTTATTTTGAGCCTATGTGTGTCTTTGCACGTGAGATGGGTCTCCTGAATACAGCACACTGATGGGTCTTGACTCTTTATCCAGTTTGCCAGTCTGTGTCTTTTAATCGCAGTGTTTAGCCCATTTACATTTAAGGTTAATATTGTTATGTGTGAATTTGATCTTGTCATTATGATGCTAGCTGGTTATTTTGCCCATTAGTTGATACAGTTTCTTCATAGTGTCGATGGTCTTTACAATTGGGTATGTTTTTGTGGTGGCTGGTACCGATTTTTCCTTTCCATATTTAGTGCTTCCTTCAGGAGCTCTTGTAAGGCAGGCCTGATGGTGACAAAATCTCTCAGCATTTGCTTGTCTGTAAAGAATTTTATTTCTTCTTCACTTATGAAGCTTAGTTTGGCTGGATATGAAATTCTTTTCTTTATGAATGTTGAATATTGACCCCCCACTATCTTCTGGCTTGCAGGGTTTCTGCAGAGAGGTCCTCTGTTAGTCTGATGTTAGTTTGGTAGGCTTCCCTTCGTGGGTAACCTGACCATTCTCTCTGGCTGCCCTTAACACTTTTTCCTTCACTTCAACCTTAGTGAAGCTGATGATTATTTGTCTCGGGGTTGCTCTTCTCAAGGAGTATCTTTGTGGTGTTTTCTGTGTTTCCTGAATTTGAATGTTGATCTGTCTTGCTAGATTGGGGACGTTCTCCTGGATAATATCTTGCAGAGTCTTTTTCAACTTGGTTCCATTCTCCCCATCACTTTCATGTACACCAGTTAAACATAGGTTTGGTCTTTTCACATAGTCCCATATTTCTTGAAGGCTTTGTTTGTTCCTTTTTATTCTTTTTTCTCTAATCATGTCTTCTTGCTTTATTTCATTGAGTTGATCTTCAATCTCTGATATCCTTTCTTTTGCTTGATCATTTCGGCTGCTGATACCTGTGTATGCTTCACAAAATTCTTGTGCTGTGTTTTTCAGCTCCATCAGGTAATTTATGGTCTTCTCTAACTGGTTATTCTAGTTAGCAATTCTGCTAACCTTTTTTCAAGGCTCTTAGCTTCCATGCATTGGGTTAGAACATGCTCCTTTAGCTCAGAGTTTATTGCCCACCTTCTGAAGCCTACTTCTGTCAATTTGCCAAACTCATTCTCTGTCCAGTTTTGTTCCGTTGCTGGCAAGGAATTGTGATCCTTTGGAGTGGAAGAACTGTTCTGGGTTTTGGAATTTTCAGCCTTTTTTGCATCGGTTTTTCCTCATCTTTGCGGATTTATCTACCTTTAGTCTTTGATGTTGGTGCCCTTCAGATGGGGTTTTTGTGTGGACATCCTTTTTGTTGATGTCGATGTCTTTCCTTTCGGTTTGTTAGTTTTCCTTCTAACAGGTCCCTCTGCTGCAGGTCTGCTGGTGTTGGCTGGAGGTCCACTCCAGACCCTGTTTGCCTCAGTATTATCAGTGGAGGCTGCAGAACAGCAAAGATTTCTGCCTGTTGCTTCGTCTGGAAGCTTCGTCCCAGTGGGCCAACTGCCAGATGCCAGCCAGAGCTCTCCTGTATGAGGTGTCTGCTGACCCCTGCTGGAAGCTTTCTCCTAGTCAGGAGGCATGGGGGTCAGGGACCCACTTGAAGAGGCAGTCTGCCCCTTAGCAGAGCTTGAGCACTGTGCTGGGAGATCCATTGCTCTCTTCAGAGCCATCAGACAGGAACGTTTAAGTCGGCTGAAACTGTGCCCACTGCCGCCCCTTTCCCCAGGTGCTTTGTCCCAGGGAAATGGGAGCTAAATCTATAAGCCCCTGATTGGGGCTTCTGCCTTTCTTTCAGAGACGCCATGCCTAGAGAGGAGGAATCTAGAGAGGCAGTCTGGCTACAGTGGCTTTGCTGAACTGTGGTGGGCTCAGTGCAGTTTGAACTTCTCAGCGGCTTTGTTTATACTGTAAAGGAAAAACCACCCACTCAAGCCTCAGTAATGGCATATGCCTTCCCCCCCACCCCACCCCCCGGTAGCTTGAGAGTACCAGGTTAACTTCAGACTGCTGTGCTGACAGCGAGAATTTCAAGCCAGTGTATCTTAGCTTGCTGGGCTCTGTAGGGGTGGGGTCCACTGAGCTAGACCATTTGGCTCCCTGGCTTCAGCCCCCTTTTCAGGGACGTGAATGGTTTTGTCTCAGTGACTTTCCAGGCACCACTGAGGTATGAAAAAAACTTCTGTAGCTAGCTTGGTGTCTGCCCAAATAGCCTCCAGTTTTGTGCTTGAAACCTGGGCCCCTGGTGGTGTAGGCACTTGAGGGAATCTTCTTTGCAGGTTGTGAAGATGGTGGGTAAATATCTGGGCCAGAATGCACCATTCCTCGCAGCACAGTCCCTCATGGCTTCCCTTGAATAGGTGAGGGAGTTCCTGAGCTCTTGCACTTCCCGGTGAGGTGACACCCCACCCTGCTTCGGCTTGCCCACCATGGTCTGCACCCACTATCTAACCAGTCCCAATGAGATGAGCCAGGTATCTCAGTTGGAAATGCAGAAATCACCCACCTTCTGCACTGATCTCACTGGGAGGTATAGAGTGGAGCTGTTCCTATTTGGCCGTTTTCGGATGACTATCTCATTCCATTATTTTTAACTTTATGAATGTAAAATGCTGCCATTACTTGCATAGAACAGTCATCTCAGTTATTGAGTTTGAGAAGTCCAAGATCAAGATCTGGCCGACTTGGTGTCTGGTGAGGACACAGTCTAATTCACATAATGGTACCTTCTTGTGGTGTCCTTGCATAGTGGGAAGGCTATTTTAATGTTCTTATAGTGTTAAAGCCACTTGGAGTTTTAGAAACTGATGATGTTATATGTCAATTACACAAAAATTTAAAATTAACATGTTGAAATGACTGACATATGGACTACAAATCACCATTATGACATATTTTAAATTAACACTGAATATTGTGATATGGGATACAGCACCATAAACTCATGACATACTGTCGATTGAGTTCTGCTCCTCTGGAGCTGAAAAGCTACAGCTGTTTTTCTGTTCTTCACTATACTTTCACTTCTACACCAAAATGCATTATATTTGCAAAAAAAAGTGAAAAAATAATAGAAGCTTTTTATTTGCTATAGCCATAACTAGAGCATGGTTAATTAATTGAAAAGTAGATTTAAAAAGAATTCATAGTAGAAGACTTTTGCCTAACTGCTTTTTATCCTGACCCCCAGCCCCACTGGATTTTCCAGATTGTCTTATGCTTTCTAATTTCTCTGTAAGACATAATTAGAATATGGAAAACATCAGTTATTTTAACCAGTTAATCAAGATAGCTTCTGTTGTGTCAGTATTATTTTAGGATTTTTTTTTTTCTGCTTTGAAGTGTATCTTCTGGTATTCCTCAAGTTGTGAGTTGGCTTTCATTAGAGTTTTTAGAAGGTCTTTGCAGAGAGAGGGTCTATGGAATCTACTTCCTAATCTGGAGTTAAGAGCAAAAGAATTTGACCATAGGACCAACAGAATATTGACCTGCAAAAGTAATAGACAGCAGTGCTTCAGTTTTATTCATTCATTCATTCATTCATTCATTCATTCATTCATTCATTCATTTTTAGAGACAAAGTCTTGCTCTGTTGCCCGGGCTGGAGTGCAGTGGTGCGCTCATAGCTCAGTGCAGTCTCAAACTCTTGGTCTGAAGCCATCCTCCTGCCTCAGTTCCTGCTGGGACTACAGGCGTGTGTCACCATGCCTAGCTAATTTATTTATTTTTTTAGAGATAGGGTCTTGCTATATTGCCCAGGCTGGTCTTGAACTACTAGCCTCAAGCAATTCTCCTGCCTCAGCCTCCCAACTATCTGGGATTACAGGCATGAGCCATTGCACCAGCCAGAGTGCTTCAGCTTTAACTAGTCTTGGCAGGGACTATATAATCTGATTTATGTCTATATATGCAAAAAAGATAATTATATGCATCTTCTTCTTCATTTGCTACTATGAACTGTTTTATCTACATGATCAGTTCTAATATCTTAAATGTACCTAAGTCCTTTTCCCTTTTAAAGTACTTTCATACACTTCATAATTATAAATGATCTGGAACAATTACTAGAAGAAAATATAGTGTTTTGGCAATTTGTGGGAGGACTCATTTTGTTTAACATAACAGAATCATTGAACTAATAATGGATAAGGTGACACTGGAATTTTCTTAATAATGCTTTTAAAAAGTATGTTGATTAGGGGAAATTAGATAAATGGTTTGTGCTTTACAGTAAAATAATTCATTTATTATTTTTGAGTTTTGCTACTTAAGTTAGCTTGTTAATCTTTCTCTCTCTCTTTTTTTCTTTTTGTGACAGGGTTTCATTGTGTCATCCAGGCTAGAGTGCACTGGCACAATCATGGTTCACTGCAGTGTTGATCTTTGGGCTCAAGTGGTCCTCCCACCTCAGCTTCCTGAGTAGCTGGGACTACAGGTGTTTGCCACCATGACTGGCTAATTTTTAAAAATTTTTTGTACAAACGGGGTTCCCTTATGTTGCCCAGGCTGGTCTTGAGCTCCTGGGTCCAAGTGATCATCCTGCCGTGGCCTCTCAAAGTGCTGGTGTTACAGGCATGGGCCATCATGGTTGGCCCAGCTTGTCAACCTTTCTTTTTCATGCCTATATCTTTTGTATTAGCTGTGTCCCTCTTGTTTTGGTTTTCTAAAACTGGCCCTTTTTAGCTAGGAAATTTTTTCTTTCTCCTTTTGTTTTTTTTTTTTTTTGATTTTAAGATTTCACCTTTATTATATCCTTTTGGCTTGTGTTGAACAAAACCTAATCTAATCTATAAATCTTAAAAGATAAGCAGAGAGCTCTGTGTCTTTCCCTTGAGTAAGGCTCTTCCTCATTGAGAGAAGTGATAGTTATTTTTGTAATTACCATGTCTGCCTCTGAAGTTTTAGGTCTACTTTAAAGATAGCATTTTGTATTGGAATAGGAGACAAAGACACAGAATAAGAAGGCGTTAGACTTAAAGGGCAGGGAAATAAATATGTTCTGCAAGAGATAGAAGGATCAGTGGATACTCATACCAAGAATAGGGAGGCAGAGTATATCCAAAAGATATTATTCCTTGATTCTACTGGAAAATCAATAAAACACACAGGCTTTTGTAACAGTGAATCCATGATATCATCTGTATACAGAAAGTGTGGCCTTTGTCATCAAACAGCTCAGTCCCATCTTCACTGGGACCATTGCTTATTTGTCCAGGATAAACTGATGAATTAAATTTGATTGTGATCTGACACAGGTTCAAGATGGCTGACGAGAGACACTGCACATTTGCACTCTCCAGAAAGAACAAAAATTACCTATAGAGTGTCACACCTCAAATAGAACATCTAGGAGAGGCCACCAGAGTACAACAGAGAAGCCAAGAATAACATGTAAGGTGCAAACGGAGAAAGAAGCAAGTGGCCAGCTTGGCCAAGATAAGCTGGGAGCCCCAACGGGTTCAGTGTTGAGGGCAAAGGTTAAGTTAGAGACCATCAGTAGTCCACATCCTCACTACACAGAAACAATGTGACCATGGGAGAGATCCTCTATCCACATGATCACCGAAACTAGCATGCGCAGTGATGTGGAGACCCCAGGAGGGCATTGCACCAGATAGGGTATTTGCACTGGGTCCCTCACACGCTTAACACCTATGTGGCTGCGGCAGAGTGCCATTGTGAGAGAACACAATCACAGGACTACATCCAGCCTTGGGAACCACAGCCCCCATATCTCAACATTCGGGAAGCCTCCATTGACATCCCCCAGTGTCCACCCTGAGGGCCATAGCAGCACAGTGCTGGCTGGACTGAAAAGTGCCGCAGGGTGCTCAGTACTCTATCCTACAGGGAGTACTACTCCCTGGTAACAAGATGGTGCAGCACATCAAAAAGGTAGCCCCTGGGACAAAGGAAACCAAAGTGTGTGCTTTTCAGAGCCTGAAAGCTCCCTTTCTGGGGCTGTGAGAAGTGACCCGACCTGTAAAAGTGGCACAAACTGCACTCGAGCTTACAAATGGAGAGTGAGATTCCATTCACCACTCCATCTCAAAAAAAAAAAAAAAAAAAAGATGTTTTCATAACTTTCACGTATATTATTCACCTCACTCCTGAGGCCCCATCACCTTTCTTTTTGCTTTTGCTTCTAACTTAATGTTTGGCTACTTATCTATCAAAACAAGGCTTCTCAAATTCTATTAGTTTATGGAACCATCCTTGATGATATTACCAGCATGGTAGATTTTTCTCTTTCACCATTCTGAGCTTTGATAATTGGTTGGTACCTCACAATTTAGTCTTCTATCCTACTTTGTTATGTATCTGTCTTCCCCTTCTCTTTTCCTTTTTTTTCCGCTTACATCTAGACATCTACAGTGTAATGTAAGTGTTGTAATATTGTCTTCTAAAGCGGTGAAGGATCTAGTGTGATATTTTCTGTTTTCATGACAGAGTCATAGTTACCAAAAATGGGCCCATAACTTAAATTTAGGAAGTCTTTGTGTTCTCTAGTCTATAAACTTTGGTGTCATGATTATGGAAACTTATTAGTTTATATTACAGATTTGTCTTGTTTTAGTAATGTTGACATTTATTAATCTAAGATTATTAGTCAATTATCTAAAATACAAATAAAGAAAATACAAGTCCTTCAATCTATTTGCTTGTTATAGGAAGTGATAAATTCTTTTATGTCAAGGTAACTCTGGGGCATTCATCTTTGATAACATCCAGGCTCCCTGGAGATTAGAGATGAACAAAGATGGAATTTTTGAATTCATTATACCTGTTAGTATGTACATTATAAGAAGGTTAAACAATTCCTACTTTGTGGTGAATGTCTCATTTGGAGTTTTCAGTCTTTCCAATTGGTTCTGTTTCTGTTATACTGTCTGCATATAAAGCATCCATAAATATTTGTAAAAAATGTGAACTTTTTTATTTGAGGTAACTATTAGTATTAAATGTAAA
The DNA here is from genome assembly GCF_024542745.1 of Macaca thibetana thibetana. Taxonomy (NCBI): domain Eukaryota; kingdom Metazoa; phylum Chordata; class Mammalia; order Primates; family Cercopithecidae; genus Macaca; species Macaca thibetana. Next base: position 122,605,193 of record NC_065582.1, on the reverse strand, counting down.
TATGATGCTACTCAGATTCTCTATATCCTTATTTTTTGTCATCCGATTTGCTGAGAAAATGCATGTTAAATTTTCTCACCTGGATTTGGAATTATCAATTTTTTTTGTGTTTATAATACTTCTGTTTTATATTATAAGGTTTATAAAGTTAAGTATGTACAGTTTTATGACTTTCATATTTTCTAGATAGACTATGACTTTTATCAGTCTAACTATCCGTGCTTATTCTATTTAAATATTTTCCTTTGAATTCTGTTCTTTAATATCATCACACTACTTTTCTTTATGTGATATTTTTCTGAACAATTTTTCTCTTTTCTGTTAATAACTTTGTCTGTTTTTGTTATAACCATGTTGCTAGCAAATAGTATGCAGTTGTATTTTTAAAATAATCTGAGAATTTTTGTTTTAAAATATGGAATCCAACCTATTTGCATTTTCTCTGTTTGCTCTTATGTTCCAATTTATTCTCTTTAACTTGTTTTCCATTTTGTTTTCCAAGCTGTTTTGTTTCTCTTTTTTCTCATTGTCTTAGTTTAGGATGCTTACATTTTTTGTTACTTTTTTTCCTTGTGGGCTTGGAAATTTTATAACTTATTGGTATTCTTTTGTTATGAGTAGAAATTATCATTGCTATTAATTCTAATGTTAGAGATCAGAAATTATTCAATGCACACATAATTAAAATTATGTAACATTTGATATGTAGAAAAGAATATACAAAGCATAATAAGTGAACACCCATGAACCTATCATACAATTTAAGAACTCCTAGAACATTACCAGTATCCTACCAACACCCTTGTATCATCTGTGCACTACTCCTAGTCCATCATTTATCAGGCTAATGAGGTCTCCTGTTCCTAGTTGCTAAGAGGGTTTTTGTTTTTAATTATGAATGAGTAGAGATTTTATCAATTGGTTTTTTGTTTTTAGATCAATTGAGATGATCATGTATATTTTTTTCCAGTCAATTAGTGTGGCCATGCATTTAAGGTTTTTAAATGTAAAACCATCTTTGCATTCCCGGAATAAACTTTAGTGTGTGAATTTTAATATATTGTTGGATTTGTTTTATAAATATTTAGCTTAGAATTGTTTCATCTATATTCATCAGAGAGATTAATCACTACTTTTTTTTCCCTCATGCTAACTTTGGTTTTAGTATCAAAGCATAACAGCATTATAGATTGAATTGGAGACTATTTCATTAAAAATTTTAATTTTTGAAAGAGTTTTCAGAAGATTAGAATGATTTAACTTGGAAAAGATGATACAATTTTCATATAAACCATGTAGGGAAGATTTTTCCTTTGTGAGAGGATTTTAATGATTCATTTAATATTCACCATTCTTAATGGTTATGGAGTTATTAAAGCTTTCTATTTTTTTGAGTCAGACTTGGTATCTCTCTCTTACACACATGTTTTCCTTCTTTCTCTTTAAATTTGTCTATTTCATTTGTCTTAAAAATTATTGTCAGAAACATAGTCATCACATTATTTTATTTTTACCTTCTGCTATATATAATTATGTAATAGTTTCTATTGCTAATGTTTTTTTATTTGTGTTCTTCTTCTCTTTTCACAGGTTTGTAAGGAAACAATTTTTGAGTTCTTTTTTTCTCTACTTTATTTTGGTTTATATTTTATTAATTTTCTACTTTTGGTTCCTCTCTCCCTTTTCTTAGTTTTAATCTTTGTCATAATCATAAGTGTGCATGATTGATTGAGACAAGGTCTTGCTCTGTCACCCAGGCTGGAGTGCAGTGGCATAATCAACTCACTGCAACCTTAACTTCCTGGCCTCAAGTGATTCTCCCACCTGTCTTTTGAGTAGCTGGAACTACAGTCATGCACCACCACACCTAGCTAATTTAAAAAAATTGTATGTAGCGATGGGTGTCTCACTATGTTGTACAGGCTTGTCTCAAACTTCTGGCCTCAAGCAGTCCTCCCTCCTTGGCTTCCCAAAGCATCGGGATGACAGGTATGAGTCACCACACCTGGCCAAGTGTCCATAATTTAAAGTCAAATGGCTACATTGTTCTGTTATGAAGAACATGTGTCCCCTTCCCCACCCCCATTCCCTTATATACCACTTCCCAGGGCAACCACGTTTACAGTCCCCTGTCTTCCATCTTTTTATTTGGTGTTTACATTTATTTCTCCAAGTAGCATAATTGTGTATTATTTCTTGATTCTTTTTCAATTTTGGGTATGGTCTATTGATTTTTTAATATGGAGGAGAAGGCTTTGAAGATCTTTTTCTCCTTCATCTTCCATTGTTCACTTTTACCTTTTGTAACCCCAACTGCATAATATGGTAAAATTTAAGTGTTAGTTAATGCCAATAATCAATTCATGTTTACACTGCTTTGAATGTGCAAACATTATTTACATATTTCACAACTTTTTGTCTTCCCTTGCTATGGTTTGGCTCTGTGTCCCCACCCAAATCTCATCTTGAATTGTAATCTCCATGTGTCAAAGGAGGTAGCTGGTAGAAGGTGTTTGGATCATGGGAGTGGTTTCTCCCATGCTGTTCTCATGATAGAGAGTGAGTTGTCACGACAGTGAGTGAGTTCTCACAAGATCTGATGGTTTAAAAGTGTGTGACAGTCCCCGCTTTGCTCTGTCTTCTGCCATCATATAAGATGTGCCTTGCTTCCCCTTTGCCTTCTGCCATGATTGGGTCCTGCTTCCCAGTCATGCAGAACTGTGAGTCAATTAAGTCTATTTATAAATTACCCAGTCTCAGGTAGTTCTTTATAGCAGTGTAAAAATGGACTAATAAATCCCTGGAATTAATTCTTGTGTCCATTTTCTATTTCCTTCATTTTTGACATACTTATTATCAGTTCAATTACTCATTGACTATTTAAATATCCGAAGACACTTAGACACTTATATTATATTTAATATAAATATTAAATTAATCTTTCTGAATAAATGTTTTCAGAGTCTTCTGACTGGCTCCAGAAAATTGATACCAAGGAGCGGGGCATTGCTATAAAGATATTTGAAAATGTGGAAGTGACTTTGGAACTGGGTAACAGGCAGAGATTGGAAGAGCCTGGAGGACTGAGAAAAAAGACAGGAAGATGAGGAAACACTTTGGAACTTCCTAAAGACTTGTTAGAATAGTTGTGACCAAAATGTTGATAGTGATATGGACTGCGAAGTCCAGCCTGAGGAGATCTTATACGGAAATTAGAAACTTATTGAGAGCTCTGCCTACTTGAATACTAATCATAAATTACTTGGGGTAAGAGTACTATAGGGATGTACAAGAAGAGGGTGGTGAAGCATGACCAGGGGACTTCCGATTTCCCATGAGTATGTAAAAAACATGGGCTTAGACTGGAAATATAAGGCACTGCTCCTTTGTTGTTAAAAGTATAAGGAGTTGGGAGGGGCATGGTGTGTGACATCTTTTTGTAAAGGTCGAGTTCCACATACACCTTTTGATTCCATATTCAAGATATTCATCCTGATTTTTCTCAGTAATATTTCAGAGAGTCTGAGAATAAATAGTAGACACAAATTTTATTGTAAGTACTATCTTTCTCCCAGTTTAATCTTGTTATACCTTTCAATACCAGGCACTGTAAAATGATGAGATTAATGTCCATAAGGCACTCAAACGCATATAAACTCACAAACCAGAAAGAATTGCAAACAGAGTGATAATATTGAAACATTTAAAGGATAGAGTGATTAGGAAATTAAACATAAATATTAAGTCAAAGAAATCAAGTATTGAATTTGAATACATTGTAGCTTGATATTTGGCATGTAAGAACAGTGTTATATGAGATCAGAAAAATTTATGACTTAAAATATGATATAAACACATAGAAAGTTTGAGTCTAATGAAGCTTTTTAAGAAATGGGTCACCAGCTCTGACAGACCCAGGGGCTGGCATGCTGCCTTTGTACTTTCTGCTATTCTTTAAAAGCAGACGCAGAGGGAGGGGGCTCACTCTTAATTGTTGTGGAAGACACTATATGCTTCACCAAGAATTAGTGTTTTCATAGAATAATTTAGAAAAGAAATTAGCATAAAGTGTGACCACTGGAATTCTGGTAGAAGAAAAATATCTCCAAAAGCATAAAAAACCTTGGAATGCTAAAAATATATACATATAAAAATGGATATAAATACCACTGAAATTATCTGTCTCATTTTCCTTTTCTATACAAAGGTTTAATATTAGTACATAACCAAGAGTGGACCTAGTTGTGTGGCTAAGCATTACACATTTTAGGGGCCTCATAAGAAAAGAATAGAAATTATTTTTGCAAAATTTCAAATATATACAACCACATGAATGCATTGTTAGAGTCTCTAATGAAACGTCATTAGTTGTCCTGAAACCTGCTTCTGTATTCACCCCATTGGGTTTCTGGGAAGAATAAATCAGAAATTGAAGGATGGACCAAGATGGTCGAATGAAAGCCTCCACTGATTGCCCCGCACAACATGAACACCAAATTCGACCACTATCTACACAGAAAAGCACCTTCCTAAGAACCAAAAATTAGGTAAGCAATCACAGTACCTGGTTTTAACTTCATATCACTGAAAGAGGCACTGAAGAGGGTAGGAAAGACAGTCTTGAACCTCTGATACAACCCCTCCCTCATCCATCACGGTGGTCATATGGCAGGAAGAGACAGTCTCAGTGCTGCAGGAGGGAGGAGGGAGTGTGCAGTGCCTGTGGGACTGTTCACTGGACTCAGTGCTGCCCTGGGTCACAGCAGAAAACAAAACTGAGCTTAAGTCAGCTGATACCTGCCCACAGAGGGAGCATGAGACCAGCTCTAGTTAGTGGGGAATTGCCCATTCCAGCAGTTGAAAATTGAGTTTTGGCAAGCCTTGCCATGGCAAGCTAAAGTACTCTGTGGTTCTAAATAAACTTGAAAGGCAACCCAGGCCACAGGGGTTGCTATCCCGGCCCGCGGGATAGTCAGTGTAGGCCCTGGAGGAGGGGGTGGGAATTTGGGGAACAAGAGACACGAGAAATGGAGACAAGACAGTGCTCTGATCAAGTCTCGTTTAATGGTGGTAATGCAATGCCTTATATACATTTGGAGGGGAAGGGGTTGGGCTAAGGCGGAAATGACCTCATTGCGGAAGGCGTGGCCAGATAGGCTTCGGTTTCTCCGGTCGGACGTCATGTTGCGCCTGCGCTGTCAGGTAGTCTTTTCGCGGGCGCGGGAAAAATGAATGAAGAAGAAGCGGGAAGAGCGCCATCTTTTAATGGCGGTATTAATACAGGGAAGAAGGTAAATCTAGGGAGAAGGTGTGGGGTGGAAATGAATATAGCTCAGGCGTTTAATCTTTAATTATTATTCGCTATGGCCGGGGCGTGCAGCTCCGGACAGGTCCCCCTTTTTATATTTTTATAATAAGAAAACCCCTCGGGAACTGCGCCTGTCTTAGGTTGGGTCAACTCACCCCCACCTTCTAGGCCCGTCATGGGATAAGGCAGCAGCAAGGGTGGCCCTCCTGTCTTAGGCTCCGATGGAGATAGTGTCCTCTTACCCGTCATTGACTGTCCAGTTCAGCACACAGGGGAGGTGGTCTTATTAAGGTAAATAAGACTCACCATTTTCAGTCATCTCAAGGCGATGATAATGAACCTGTATAGGTTTGGCCTGGAAGGCCTCGATTTGTTGTCTGACAAATGCCATAAGCTTATTAAGGATTATAGGCCCGAGAGTGAGGAAGAGTAGAAGAGTGAGTAAAGGACCAAGAAATGGCAGGAGATAGGGGAGAAGTCCATTGAGTCCAGTCCATAGTGGATTGGCGCCCAGGCCTTTTCTGCGCTTTTCTAGTTCTTCTTGCAAAGTTTTTATCTTATCTCTGCCGATTCCGGATTTGTTGGCATAAAAACAGCACTTTTCCTGTAAAGCCAAACATATCCCTCCCTGTTCTGCCGTTAACAAATCTAGACCTCTTCTATTTTGGAGAACTACTTCAGCTAACGAGTCTACTTGGTCTTGTAAATCTTGTATAGTACTGGATAAGGTCCGTACATCTGAGATTAGTTGATTGGATAATTTAGTATATTGGGTTAGTGAGACTCCTAGGCCTGTGGCTCCTGTAGTAAAAGCAGTGGTGATTCCTAGTCCAGCCAACAAGGGAATAAATTGTATGGCTTGTTTCGGTCTATAAATAAAATGTTCAATAGCGGGGATGGGGATAGGTTCATCTCCAGGGATGATATCAATGTCGGGGAGAAGAGTGGCCAGAACACAAAGCCCTGTCCAATTTGTAGGTAGATACGTATATGCCATGTTGTTTCCACAAACGAAAACCGAGCCATTTATAGCACACAAAGGTTGGTGGCATTGATTATGGAAGTACAGTTGCCAAACACAACATAGCCTAAATCAATTTCTTTAGTGTTATTATATGATGGTGAAAAGAGGCAAGAGGAATTAGAAAACGTCATCGGTTGAACTAAGGGGGGGGTAATAGGACAGGAATTATTTACTAAGGATTCATTTGAGTAATTGACATAGGGCAATGAAAGGTTAGGTATGGCTAGAGGAATAGGGGGTCCCATTTTAAGACAAAGCCAACAATCGTGGGCCAGGCTTGTATTGGACATTTGAAGTAAATTGTAAGTAGCATTGAGGATATCAAAGGTTTGGGCATGGAGCCTAAAATTATCTCTAAGCTCAGGCAGGGCTAAAGGGTGATATTGAAGTTCAGGATATGGAGCTTTATGAATTTCTTCTAATTTTTTCTGGACGGTTTTAATTCTTGCAATATCTAATGGGCCTCCTCCATCAGAAATGTGAATGGGGGCGGTAGTGCTCCAACAAACAGGCTTTCCTTTTTGGCCGTTACAAGGAGATTGTACAAGTTTATTAGTGGATCCTAATACTTGTAAGTCTTTGATGCCTCCAGTTTGTGTTTTTAGTAACGTGGCCGTATAATATGTTCTATTGCCTGATTTGCATTGTTGATAGGAGGTATAACAGGAACTATGTACAGAAGATTGGAAAGAGCTACAAGGGCATTCTAGGAGCGGTCCACTAGGTGAGGTATCTCTTGGGGTAGACTTACATTTCCATAACTGGTTTGGCATTAGGTAAGCTGTCTTGCCCGTGCAGGTCACCTGGGTGATTCTATCTGATGGAGGTTCAGATATTTGTCCCCCTCTGCAGTCACAAGGCTGGCCGTATTGTTTTTGTAATAATTCTTTTGCCTTACGAGGGTCACCAAAACCTGCATAGACTGTCACTATGTTATATAGAGCAATTATTCTCCAAAGGAATTTCATGTTAGGCTTCATTTTCTGAAAAACAAGAAGGAAAGAACTTCTCAGGGAGATTTATCTTCCCTGGACTGACAATGGTTATGATTTATTTGTCTTACCAATCTTTCAGGCAGCCATCTGGCTGCATCATTTTTTTGTGAGAAGATGCATACTGAGCCTCTTCCCCAAATTAAAACTGGATCGGGGCCATGCCATGAACTATCAAGTGGATCTTTCCATTTTACCATTGCAAACTGTTTTTGAGATTCAGGATGCCAGAAACGGTCGGCAGCCGATTTTCCATGACTGTCCAAATTTAAAAAATTAAGGATAAACAGGGCATGATTGAGTATGTTTCTGGGGGTACCCTTCACGGGGTACCAGCTCCCCCCTTTTAATTTTGTGATAATAGTTTTTAATGACAGATGAGCTCTTTCTACTATACCTTGTCCTTGGGGATTATAGGGAATGCCTGTGGTATGTTTAATTTGTAGGGTATTACAAAATTGTAAGAAGGTTTTGGCTATATAACCGGGGCCATTATCTGTTTTGATTTGTTTGGGTATTCCTAAAATAGAAAAGCAGTGTAATAAATGAGCTATGACATGTTTGGTGGCCTCTCCTGTTTGGAGAGTTGCACTGATGAATCCACTATAGGTGTCTATGCATACATGGATATATTTTAGTTGACCGAGTTCTAAGTGGTGAGTAACGTCCATTTGCCAAATTTCGTTGGGGATGAGTCCTCGGGGGTTAACTCCTAGATGGGGAACAGGTAAATATGTTATGCAGTTGGCGCATTGTTTAACTATTTGTCGAGCTTGTTCTCTGGTAAGTTTAAACATAAGTCTTAAGGTTTGGGCGTTTAAATGATGTAAGGCATGTGCTTTTTGCGCTTGTTGCAAATTGTCTGTAGTGACTGTGGCTATGGATTTTGTTGCCGTGTCAGCTGTTGCGTTATCTTGTGTTAGAGGTCCCGGTAATCCTGAATGTGCTCTAATATGCCCAAGAAAAAAGGGAGTAGTCCTTTTTCAGATAAGTTGTTGACATTGTAAAAATAGGTTAGCTGTGTCTGAAATATGTTTAATTTGAGACACGGTCTCTAAGAGGGGTATTGAATGAGCCAGGTAGGCGCTGTCTGTATAAATGTTAAGTGGCTGACAAGGAAAAGTTGATAGTGCTGCAATTATAGCTTGCAATTCGACCAGCTGAGCTGATGTATAAGTGGTCTGGAATTTAACGACTACATTATTGTAAGTGTAAGCGGCAAGTCCTGTGGAAGACCCATCAGTGAAAATTAGTAATGCGTCATTGAGAGGTTCTTTACTGGTAACATGGGGAAATACAAACACATGAAGTTTACAAAATTGAATAAGTTTGTTAGGTGGGTAATGGTTGTCAATCGCGCCAGTATAAGAAGCGCAAGCAATTGGCCAGGCTTCCGTATTTTGTAACAGCCAATGGATGCGTGATTGAGTGTAGGGCTGTATAATGGTAGAGGGTTCTATTCCAAAGTATTTTCTACTGTTTTCTCTTCCCAAGATAATTAGATCAGCTATGGCATCATAATAAGGCAACAAAACCTTTTTAGGGGAGGAGGGCAGGTATACCCACATAATGGGATTGTTCTGCCAAAATAGGCCAGTAGGGGTTATTGTTGTGTTAAAAATAAGGAATATTAATGGCTGAGAATAATCAATACCGGTAACAAATTGTGTTGCAATGGCATGTTCTACCTGTTAGAGTGTTATTAATGCTTCTTTAGTAATGGACCTGGGGGATTTTGGATTAGAGTCTCCTTTTAATATATCGAAAAGAGGTTTTAACTCTCCTGTGGTGAGCTTTAAGTACGGTCGAAGCCAATTTATGTCTCCCAGTAATTTTTGGAAATCATTTAAAGTTTTTAAATGATCACGACGTATAACGGCCTTTTGATTAATGATTTTGGGTCCATTAATCTGGAAACCAAGATAAGTGTATGGATCTTGTAATTGTACTTTTTCTGGGGCTATTTGTAGTCCGGCTGCTGTTAACTCTTGTTTGAGTTGGGCGAAGCACTGTAAGACTTGTTCGCCAATTTCTCCTGCTATTAAAATATCATCCATATAATGTATAATATACATTTGTGCCCATGTTTTTCTGACTGGCTCTATAGCGGCAGCTACATATTTTTGACACAAGGTAGGACTATTGGCCATACCCTGAGGTAAGACTTTCCATTGATAGCGCTTCATTGGTTGTTTAAAATTTGTAGATGGAAGACTAAAGGCAAATCTTTTCTGGTCAGCAGGGTGAAGGGGAATTGTAAAAAAGCAATCTTTAAGGTCAATAATGATTTTAAAATATTTTTGAGGAATCACAACCGGTGAAGGCAATCCTGGTTGTAAGGCACCCATAAGGATCATAGTGATATTTACTGCTCTTAAATCTTGTAAGAGTCTCCATTTACCAGACTTCTTTTTAATAACAAAAATAGGTGTATTCCAAGGGGAATTACTTTCCTCAATATGTCCTGCTGCTAGTTGTTCCTGCACTAACTGTTGGGCAGCACTTAGTTTATCATTGAGTAAAGGCCACTGATCAACCCAAACGGGCTCATCTGACTTCCAAGTAATGGGGTCAGCGCACCTTTGGGGTGCAGGTATGTCAGTGGCCTGAGCTAAAAATTTCCAAACCCCTTTTTATCAAGTTGTCCTGAAACCAGTATAGGCTGTGGGATACCGTTCTCTCCTTTTCCAAGACCTTTACCAGGGGTGTATCCTTGAGTTAACATTTGTGCAGTAACTATATCATTTGGACTACACATTATAATTTTCATTTGAGAGAGTAGATCTCACCCCCAAAGGTTAACAGGTAGGTAAGGGATGACAAATGGCTTAATGAGGCCTGAATTGTTTTCTTTATCTGTCCATGTTAGGTATTTAGAACTTTGTTTAGGATTACTGCTTTGTCCAATTCCTCTCAAGTGAGTTAAAGTTTCTGTGGTAGACCAATGAGAGGGCCAATCTTCCTGTTTAATGATAGTTACATCAGCCCCTGTGTCTATTAGTCCAGTGAATGCCTTTCCGTCTAACCATAAGGTTAGAGAGGGTTTTTGATTTGTAATTGGTTGCACCCAATATATATCTGATGATCCGAAACCTTTTATATTTCTATTAGAGTATTGGATATTATTATCTGTTTTAACCAAAGGTAGCAGGAGTAACTGAGCTATTCTAACTCCTTGAGGGACAGTAATAATGCTATCAATAGCTCTGGCCATAATTTTAATTTCTCCTTCATAATCATTATCGATAACTCCAGGGAGGACTTGTAAGCCTCTCATGGTGACACTACTTCTTCCTAAAAGTAGCCCAAAAGTGTTAGGTGGTAAGGGTCCATATATTCCGGTATTTAAGGTTTGCGGTCCCATTTCAGGTGTTAGTATTGTGTGGGAGGTGGAACTGAGGTCCAATCCTGCACTTCCTGGGGTTGCTCTACTAAGTTTTGAAATGGATTGCTGTTGCTGGCTGGAACAAAGCTGACTGCCCCATATGCTTGTTTCGGGGCCTGAGGCTGGCCCCTCATCCCGTTTTCCCTGCCTGGGGGGTAAAGGATTTCCTTGACTGTCAGTTTTAGATTTACATTCGTTTGCCCAGTGCCTTCCTCTTTTACACCTTGGGCAAAGGCCTGGGATTTTTGCTTCTGAACTCTTATTTTGGTTTTCACAGCAATCTTTTGCAAAGTGTCCCCTTTTACCGCATCTAAAACATCCCCCTTTATCTTTACCTTTGTTAATGAGGAAATCTCTTACTGTTTGGCCGCTAAAAGCAGCGGCCATTGCTAGGCCTTGTTGATATGAGGGCCCAATATCTGAACAAAGGCGAATGTATCCTGTTAAATCTGTTTTCTTTCGATAAGGTCTGACTGCCGCTTGGCAGGCGGGGTTAGCATTTTCATAGGCTAACTGTTTAACATAATCTACACCCGTTTCTGCATTTCCAAAGATTCTACCTGCCGTGGCCATAAGTCTATGCACAAAGTCTGAAAATGGCTCATCGGGTCCTTGTTTAACCACTGTGAGCGAGGCCCCTGGACCTCCTTTAACGGGAAGTTTTCTCCAGGCCTTTGTAGCAGCAGCCTGGATTTGTGAGAACAGTCCAGGGTCATATTGCATTTGGGCCTGAGTGTCTGCATAATTACCTGAACCAGTTAACATATCAAAATCCCAACCGTTTCCTGCCTGTTGATTTCTTTTAGCTGTATCTCTACAATTTTCAAAGAACTCTGACTTCCAAATTAAGTGGTCTCGCCCAGAAAGAACTGCCCTGACTAAGGTATTCCAGTCTGTAGGAGTGAGCCAATTCTCAGCTACAGATTCCACTATAGCAAGAGTATATGGAGCAGTAGCCCCATACTGAGAGGCAGCAGTCTTTAACTCTTTTATAATAGTAAAATCAAATCCAGTATGATGCCTCCAAGCCTGTCCCTGTTCATCTATGGTTTCAGTGACCGGAAAAACGTCTTTGGGGGAGGAGTCTTCTCTATGTCGGCTAGCAACTAACCCCCCTCTTGGAACATGTTGTCCAGGCCGCTGAAGTGGGCGCAAGGAACCCTCCATAGTGTCTGAGTTAGGTATTTTTTCATTTCCTGTTTTTAGCTTTTGGAGCCTAATTATCAATGATTGATATAACTCTTCAAGTTTAATCTGTTCTTCTAGTTGAGCAATTTTTTGCTTTAATTCTTCTTTGGGATCTATTGCTGCCATAACAATGGGCGCAGAAGCCTCATTATGTGTCTTATTATATGGGGGTGGGTATGAAGAACAGGGAGGCAAATCAGGGTTGTGATATTTAGCCGCCTCTTCCTCTAAATCATCCCAATTTATATCCGATTGATTAGGCTTATTAATTTCCTCCTCCTTTTGAAGCATCTGTAAAATTGGGTATTTTTTTGGTTTGTTTTCATGTGGTATTTCTTTATCTGTTACAGAAGGAGACTTGATTTCCTCATGATCACTTTCGAGGGAAATGAGATCTTCCTCCGTATCTTGCGGAGGCTTTGTGAGGTTAGAGCGGGAGCTAACCTTTAAAATATGCTCTGTCTGAGCGACCACAGCCATGACTTGCGGATTGGCCTCCTTCTTATCTATTAAATCTCTAATGAGGTTCCAATAAGAGAAGGCGGTTACAGGAACTTTTTCTGGCCCAAAAGTATTATAATAGTCCTGAAAACAATCCCCTACTCTACACCATCTTTTAATATCAATAGTTCCTTCCTGTGGGAACCAAGGGCAAGTGTCTTTTACAAAATCAAAAAATTTAAACAAATCATTACCTTTAACCTTTACTCCTCGTATCTTTAAAGCCTCTTTTAATTGTCCTACATATATTTGATGTTGGCTTAATTCTTGTCCCATTTCGGACGCGTCACTTACCTTCGATTCTGACGCGGCATGTTCCCGTGGTGATCGGAAGAGTTTGACTCCTTTTGTCTTCGTTAGCGGTCGACCGTCCTTTGGCGTCCTCTTCCTCACGGAGTCCCTTGTTTCCAGGTCCCTGTTCAGGCGCCACGTATCCCGGCCCGCGGGATAGTCAGTGTAGGCCCTGGAGGAGGGGGTGGGAATTTGGGGAACAAGAGACACGAGAAATGGAGACAAGACAGTGCTCTGATCAAGTCTCGTTTAATGGTGGTAATGCAATGCCTTATATACATTTGGAGGGGAAGGGGTTGGGCTAAGGCGGAAATGACCTCATTGCGGAAGGCGTGGCCAGATAGGCTTCGGTTTCTCCGGTCGGACGTCATGTTGTGCCTGCGCTGTCAGGTAGTCTTTTCGCGGGCGCGGGAAAAATGAATGAAGAAGAAGCGGGAAGAGCGCCATCTTTTAATGGCGGTATTAATACAGGGAAGAAGGTAAATCTAGGGAGAAGGTGTGGGGTGGAAATGAATATAGCTCAGGCGTTTAATCTTTAATTATTATTCGCTATGGCCGGGGTGTGCAGCTCCGGACAGGCTGCAATTTCTAGGCAAGTCCTAATGCTGTGTTGGGCTGAGACCCAGTGGACATGGGGGGCATATAACCTATTGAGACACCAGCCAGGGTGGCGAAGGGAGAGCTTGTGCCACCCTTCCCCTAGCCACAGGCAGCACAGCTTGAAGTAATGAGAGAGTCCTTTATTCTGCTTGAGAAGAGGACAGGGAAGAGTAAAGAGGATTTTGTCTTGTATTTTGAATACCAGCTCAGCCACAGTAGGAAAGGGCATCACGCAGAGTAGTGAGGCCCCCATTCTAGGATCTACCTCCTGGACAACATTTCAAGACACAACCTGAGTCAGAAGAGAACCTGCTCTCTTGAATGAAAGGAAGAAGTCCTGGCAGGATTCATCACCTGCTAACTAAAGAGCCCTTGCGCCCTGAATCCAGCAGCAATACCAAGATAGTATGCCATATTGCTGCTGGTTAATTCTGCTGTGGGCTTTGGGTAAGACTCTGAGATGTACTGGCTTCAGGTGAGACCCAGCTCATTCCCAGCTGTGGTGGCTATGGTGAGAGACTCCTTCTACTTGAGAAAAGCAGAGGGAAAACTAAAGGGAACTTTGTCTTGCACCTTACATATCAGCTTGGTCATAGTGAGGTAGAGCACCAAGTGGGCTCTTGGGGTCCCCAGTTCCAGGCCTTAGAGTTTGGACAGGATTTCAAGATATCCCCTGGGCCAGAAGGGAGCCCACTGCCCTGAAGGGTGAGTCCCAGGCTTGGCAGCATTCAGCACAAGCTGACTGAAGAGCCCTTAAGGGAACATCAGCAGCAGTCGGGGAGTACTCTTCATGGGCCTGTGGTGGCCATAGGGTAAAACTCCTCTACCTTTGAAAAAAGGAGAAAAGACTGTAAAGGACTGCATTTTGTGGTTTGAGTGTCATCTTAGCTGTACTACAATAGAGCATCAGGTATACTTCTAAGGATTTTGACTCTAGTCCCTGGCTTCTGGACTACAGCTCTGGACCCACCTGGGACCTGAGGGAACTGGCTGCCCTGAAAGGAAGAATACAGACCTGACTGGCTTTGCTATCTGCTGATATAAAGGCCCCAGGTTATTGAGCGAACATAGGTCGTAGCAACAGAGAGGTAGAGCAGGCATAGAGTGAGACCCAGTACTGTGCATACAATGGAGCTCTAATACATATGGCAGCAGCATTTTCAGTGGAAACTTTACGGGCCAGGAGAGAGTGGTGTGACATATATAAAGTGCCGAAGGAAAAAACTTTTACCCTAGGATAGTGTATCTGGTGAAAATATCCTTCAGACAGGAAAGGGAAATAGAGACTTTCCCAGACAAACAAAAGCTGAGGGATTTCAACACCAGACCTATCTTACAAGAAATGCTAAAGAGAATTCTTTGATTTGAAAGAAAAGGACATTAATGAGGAATAAGAAATCATCTGAAAGCACAAACCTCACTGATAATAGAAAATACACAGGAGAACATAGAGTATTGTAATACTGTAATTGTGATGTGTATACTGCTCATGTCTTAAATGGAAAGATGAAAAGATGAACCAATCAAATATAATAACTACAACAACTTTTTAAGACACAGGAAGCACCATAAGACATTAATAGAGAGACAAAAAGTTAAAAGTGGGAATATGAAATTAAAGCATAGAGGGCTTTTTTTTGTTTTTGTTTTTTGTTCTTTTTTAGTTTTCTTTTTGCTTGTTTGTTTATGGAATCAGGGTTGTCATCAGTTTAAACTAATGGGTTATATGATATTATTTGTAAGCCTCATGGTAACCTGAAATCTAAAAGCATATAATGGATACACAAAAAATAAAGAGCAAGAAATTAAAACATACCACCAGTGAAAATCACCTTCACTAAAAGGAAGACAGGAAGGAAGTAAAGAAGAGAAAAACACAAAACAACCAGAAAACAACAAAATGGCAAGAGTAAGTCTTTACTTATCAGTAATAACATTGAGTGTAAATGGACTCAACTCTCCAATCAAAAGACATAGAATTGCTGAATGGATGAGAAAACAAGACCCAGTGATCTGATGCCTACAAGAAACACACTTCATCCATAAAGGTGCACATAGACTGAAAAGAAAAGACAGAAAAAAGATATTCCATGTCAATGGAAAGAGCAGGCATAGCAATAGTTGTATCAGAAAAAATAGATTTCCAGACAAAAACTTTGAGAAGAGACAAATAAGATCAGTATATAAGGATAAATGTCAATTCAGCAAGAGGATATGGCAATTGTAAATGTACATGTACCCAACAGTAGAGTGCCCAGATAAATAAAGCAAATATTACTAGAACCAAAGAGAGAGATGGACTCCAATACAATAATAGCTGGAGATTTCAATACCTCATTTTCAGCATTGGCTAGATCTTCCAGATAGAAAATCAACAAAGAAACATCAGACATAATCTGCACTATAGAACAAATAGATCTAATAGATATTTACAGAACACTTAATTCAGCAACTGAAGAAAACAGATTCTTCTCAGCACATGGATCGTTCTCAAAAATATATCACATGTTAGGTCACAAAACAAGTCTTAAAACATTCAAAAAATTGAAATAGTATTAGACATATTCTCTGACCAAAATGGAATAGAACTAGAAATCACTAATAAGAGTAATTTTGGAAACTACACAAACACATGGAAATGAAACCAAGAAGCAGAGCAAGATGGTGGAATAGAAAACTCCATTGATCATAACTCTCCAACAAGGACACCGAGTTAACAACTGTCTACACAGAAAAAAACACCTTCATAAGAACTGAAAATCAGGCAAGCACTCATAGTACCTTGTTTATCTTTATATCACCGAAAGAGGCACTGAAGAGTTAGAGAAAATAGTAATGAATTGTCTATGTCACCCCTGCCCCAGCCCCAGCAGCCACTATATGGTGTGGAGTGCATCTCTGGGTACCAATGGAGGGAGAACACAGCAACTGTGAGACATGGAACTCAGTACTATCCTGTTAGAGCAGAAAGAAAAACCAGACCAAACTCAGTTGATGCTCACCCATGAAGGGAGCATTTAAACCAGCCCTAGCCGGAGGAGAATTGCCAGTCCTAGTGGTCTGAACTTGAGTTCCTACAAATCTCACCACTGAGGGCTATAGCACTCTATGTCTCCAAGTAAACTAGAAAGGCAATCTAGGCCATAAGGCTGCAACTCTTAGGCAGTCCTATTGGTGAACCAGGCCCAGAGACAGTGTACTGGGGGGCATACAACATACTGAAACACCAGCTGGGTCAGCCAAGGGAGTGTTGGCATCACCCCTCCCCAACTCCAGGCTGCATATCTCATGGTTCAAAAAGAGACCCCTTCTTTCCATTTAAGGAGAGAAAGGGACGGGTGGGGAGGACTTTTTCTTGCATCTAGGCACCCAGCTCAGCCACAGCAGGATAGGGCATTGGTCAGAGTCATGAGTCCCTTGTTCCAGGCCCTAGTTCCCAGACAACATTTCTTGACACACTATGGGTCAGAAGGGAACCTGCTGCCTTGAAGGAAAGAACCCAGTCCTACCAGCATTTATCACCTGCTAACTGTAGAGTCCTTGGGCTCTGAATAACTGGTAGTGATACCCAGGTACTACATTGAGAGCCCTGGGTGAGCCTCTGAGACTTGCTGGCTTCAGGTGATACTCAGCACATTATCAGCTGTGGTGGCTATGAGGCAAAAACTCCTTCTGCTTGAGAAAAGCAGAGGGAAAAGCAAAGGAGACTTCATCTTGCACCTTAGGTGCCAGCACAGCCACAAAAGGTGGCTCTAGGCAAAGTGGGCCCTAGGCATCCCCAATTTCAGGACTTGACTGTTGGATGGCATTTCTTCTAGACCTGCCCTGGGCCAAAGGGGAGTTCACTGTCCTGAGGGGTGAGTCCCAGGCCAGACAGCATGCATGACAAGCGGAAGTAAGAGACCTTGGAAACATTGGTGGTGGTCTGGCAGTACCCCTTGTGGCCTTGGGTGGCAGTGGCTATGGGGTGAGGCTCCTCTGCCTTGGGAAAAGAGAGGGAAGAGGTGGAAGGACTGCATCTTGTGGTTTGAGTGCCAGCTCTGCTGCAGTACAATAGAACAGTAGGTAGACTTATAAGGTTATCTACTCTAGACCCTGACTCCCAAACAGCACTTCTGGACCCATCTGGGAAATAGCAGACCTCACCATCCTGAAAGGAAGGACATAGGTCTGGCTGGCTTTGCCACCTGCTGATTATAGAGCCCCAGGGCCTTGAGTGAACACACACAGTAGCCAGGGAGTGGTTAGAGCAGGCCTTGGGCAAGACCCAGAGCTGTGCTTGCTTCAGGTCTGACGCAGTACAGTCATAGTGGTCGTGGCCACAGGGGTGCTTGTGTCACTCCACCGCCAGCTTTATGTGGCTCAGAACAGAGAGAAAGAGAGACTCTATGTTTGGGAGAATGTAAGGGAAGAGAACAAGAGTCTCTGCCTGGTAATCCAGAGATACTATCAGATCTTGTCCAAGACCATCAAGGCAGCACCTCTACGAGTCCACAGGAACCAGAGCATTACTGACTTGGGGTGCCCCCTAAAGCATATGCAGCTTAGACCACAATACCCAAATCCTTTCCAATATCTGGAAAGTGTTCCCAAGAAGGACAGGTACAAATAAGCCCAGACAGTGAAGATGATATGGTTTGGCTGTGTCCCCACCCAAATAGCATCTTGAATTGGAGCTCCCAAATTTCCCACATGTTGTGGGAGGGACTCAGTGGGAGACAATTGAATCACGGGGGTGGTTTTCCCCATACTGTTCTTGTGAAAAAGTCTCATGAGATCTAATGTTTTTTTAAGGGGAAACTCCTTTCAGTTGGTTCTCATTCTCCCTTGTCTGCTGCCACGTAGGACATGCCTTTTGCTTTCTGTCACAATTGTGAGGCCTCCTCAGCCACATGGAACTGTGAGTTCATCAAACCTCTTTTTCTGTATCAATTAGCCAGTCTCAAGTATGTCTTTTTCAGTATCATGAAAACGGACTAATACAGAAGACTACAATAAATACCCAACTCCTACACAAACTATTCTAAACAGTGGAGGAGGCGAGTCAGTTGGGCGCGGTGGTTCATGCCTGTAACCCCAGCACTTTGGGAGGCCGAGGTGGGCGGATCATGAGGTCAGGAGATGAAGACCATCCTGGCTAACATGGTGAAACCCTGCCTCTACTAAAAAATACAAAAAAAATTAGCCAGGCATGGTGGAGGGCACCTGTAGTCTCCGCTACTTGGGAGGTTGAGGCAGGATAATGGCGTGAACCCAGGAGGCAGAGCTTGCAGTGAGCCAAGATCGCGCCACTGCATTCCAGCCTGGGCGACAGAGCAAGACTCCATCTAAAAAAAAAAAAAAAAAAAAAGTAGAGGAGGAGAGAACACTCCTAAGCTCATTCTATGAGGTCAGTATTACCCTGATACCAAAACCAGACAAAGACACGCAAGAAAATAAAACTACAGGCCAAGAACATCCATTGAGGAAATAACAGTCTCTTCAATAAATAGTGCTGGGAAAACTGTATATCCATATGCAGAAGAATGAAATTAGACCCCTGTTCCTGGACATATACAAAAATCAAATCAAAATGGATTAAAGACTTAAATCTAAGACCTCAAACCATGAAACTACTAAAAGAAAACACTGGGGAAACTCTCCAGGACATTGGAGTGGGCAAAATTTCTTGAGTAATACCTCACAAGCAAGGCATCTAGAGCAAAAATGAACAAATGGGATCACATAAAATTAAAAAGCTTCTGTACAGCAAGGAAAACAATCAACAAAGTGATGAGACAGCCCACAGAATGGGAGAAAATATTTGCAAGCTGCCCATCTGACAAGGCATTAATAACCTGAATATATAATGTGTTCAAACAACTCTGTAGGACAAAATTTAATCTGATTAAGAAATGGGCCAAAAATTTGAATACATATTTCTTAAAAGAAGACATACAAATGGCAGACAGGTATATAAAAGGGTGCTCAACGTCACTGATCTTCAGAGAAATGCAAATCAAAACTACAATGAGATATTACCTTACTCTAGTTAAAATGACTGTTATCCAAAAGCTAGGCAATAACAAATGATGGCAAAGACACTTATACACTGTTGGTGGGAATGAAATTAGTACAAACATTGTGGAGAACAGTTTGGAGGTCCCTCAAACGACTAAAAATTGAGCTAGCATACGATCTAGCAATTCCACTGCTAGGTGTGTACCCAAAAGAAAGGTAATCAGTATATCAAAGAGGTATCTGCATTCCCATATATATTGCAGCAGTATTCACAATAGCCAAAATTTGGAATCAACCTAAATGTCCACCAACAGATGAATGGATAAATAAACTGTGGTACATATACAAAATGGAGTACTACTCAGCTATAAAAAAGAATGAGAACCTGTCATTTGCAACAACATGGATGGAACTGGAGATCATGACATTAAGTGAAATAAGCCAGTTACAGAAAGAAAAAACTTGGCAAGAAGTTCCCACTTATTTGTGGGAGCTAAAAATGAAAACCATTGAACTCATGGACACAGAGAGTAGAAGCATTGTTATCAGAGGCTGGGAAGGTAATGGGGAATTGGGGGCATGTGTGGATGGTTAGTGGGTATAAAACAAATAGAAAGAATGAGTAAGACCTAGTGTTTGCTAGTGCTAGAGGGTGACTACAGTCAAAAATAATTTAATTGTACATTTAAAAATGACTGAAAGAGTATAATTGGATTGTTTGAAACACAAAGGATAAATGCTTGAGGGGATGGATACCCCATTCTCCATGATGTGCTTATTATACACTGCATGCCTGTATCAAAGTATCTGATGTAGCCTGCAAATATGTACACATTATGTAACCACAAAAATTTAACCAAAGAATAAATCAGTTAATGTAAAGAATTTTAAAATAGTGTCTGACATGTCTATGGTCTATAAACTTGTGCTGCTCTATTACTATGAGGTATTATCAAGAGATAGTGTAATTAAAAGATTTTGCTCTGAATTAAGATACTTGATTGTATAAAATCATAACTGATTTGGATTGGAAGGAATAAAGCCATTGTGACTTTTTTTTTCTGAGTATGTAATATGATGTAAAGATACCTCCATCCTGAAAATAATAGTTCTAAACACTTCGTAAAGATGAGCCAACATTTAATGAGCTCTCACCATAGGTCAAGTGCTGGGCCAGGCGCTTCTCAAAATATCTCACACAGTCTTCTCCATAGTCCTTTAAGACAGCATTGTTATCCCCATTTTATGTATGAAAAAGCTGAGATGGAAAGTTTAAGTAACTTTTTGAAAGCAATAAAGGTTGTTAATAGAACAACCAGGATATGAACTCAGGACATCAAAGCCCTGCTTTTTGTACATAATCTCAAATGGTTTGTTCGGACTTGGTGATACTTTTGGAAAGGTTTCCCCTCTTCCCTGCCCACCCACCCAATTCCTTCCACAATATCATACAGAAAACCTCATGTTGGGATGTCTTTCTCATTTGCACTTGTCTGCATTTTTTGTAAAATGTTATTTTTGGCAAAATATTTGCCTGAAGATGAAGATCTATGCAACAATATTAATATAAGAGATAATCAGTTCTTTTTTTCTCATTTGGCTTACTCTTAATTATAATACAGAAAAACTTGACACAATAGTTTTGATTTCTGAAAGAAGTGTTATCTAAACCAACATTCTGTTCTATCTGTACATTAGTGAGGTAGTCAGTACATGTGATCAGCAGTAACTGTTACTTGGCATCAGGAGTTCAGGAAGGGATAAGAAGAGAGGCATGCTAAATGGTGTTATATATTGAATTGTGTCCCCCAAAAGATGTGTTGAAGTCTTAACCTCCAGGACCTCAGAATGTGGTCTTGTTTGGAAGTAGAGTCATTGCAGATGTAATCAAGTTAAGATGAGGTCACATTTGACCAACACAACTTAGTGTCCTTATAAGAAGATGGTCACGTGAAGGAAGACACAGGAAAATGTCATTTGAAGACAGAGGCAGAGATTGGAAGTATACTGCCACAAGCCAAGAATGTCTGGGGCTACCAGAAACTGGAAAAGGCAAGGAAAGAACCTTCCCCTACAGGTTTCACAGGGAAGATGGCCCTGTAGACACCTTGATTTCAGACCCCTAGCCTATAAAACTGTGAGATAAATTTTTCTTGTTTTAAGCCACCCAAAATGTGCGTACATTATTACAAATGGAGACAAGGATTTCTTAGTAATATCCCCATGAGGTCTTGAATGCTTTTCTGCTTCATATTCATATGTATCTATAATATTTTTAAAAAGCCCATGGCATTACAGGCATAGTAACCCATGCACAAAATATATTTAAGGACTTGAGAGCCTGGATCTGTATTCAAAAGCTTTTGTATGTGGATCCTAAGCACCTACCGGAGTGGGACCTTCCTCTCAGATCTCTTAGAGTCCCATCAGCTCCTGTGCTTGGGCATGTTCAAGCCCAGGAGAAACAGAAAAACAAATGAGTGAGTGGCCATGCGATGATGCCTGTCTAACTGATTCATTTGAACATAGAGAGAGAAGGTCATGTCTGGGGTGAAGCATTTTGCTCAAAAAGATAGCTTCTCCTGATGAAACTTGGCAGTTGTTCCTTTGTACATTCATTCTCCTTGAAAAACTGTGTTGTGACTCAGTGAGTCAGATTGCTGGAATATGCAAGTTAGGTTTGCATCCAGCTTTCATTCTCTCAACCAATACCTTTCGGCAATTGGTGGTGTCTATTATACCAACCTCTTTTTTGTTTCGATGGAAGCATTGTTGTCTTAATGAGACAAAGCTCAGACTGGGTTGGGATTTATGTGGAAGGGTTTCTCAGAATGACCCTATCTTCAAGTGTTTTCCAGTTAGAGGTGGTTTTGGCCTAGTCTGGAGGACTAAGTGCTGTGCTGAGCACCTAGAGTGGTGCTGGAGAGGAGACATTATTAGATAGGGGAGAGATTTTGAAACATGATTTCTATTGAATAAGTGGTGGATAAAATAGTATCAAAGGAATTTATATTAATTATTTGTGCTGCTTACATAATCTTCTATGGCAGACTCATAATCAAATGTAGTGTCATAAAATGTCCTAGGGGCAATTGTTATAGCGTGATTAGTTTTGTTTAATGTACTGGCTGGAGTGCCATTTGGTGGAGCTGTGGTTTCAAGGAAGGTAATATGAAGTATGGAGAAGGCAGATGTGGCTGGGGGCAACAGATGAAGTTGTGCCATTGTGCCAGACACAGTGGTGATCATTGATACAATGGTAGCTGGTGTAATGGGAGGAGTATGGTGGAGGCTGCAGGTGTGGTATTGATGGCAGCAGGTATGGTAAAAGTAAAGAGAGCAGTTGAGGGAATAAAAGTTTGTTTGGTTTCAAGGGGAACAAAAGTGTGTGGTTTTTTTTTGTTTTTGTTTTTGTTTTTTTTTTTAAGAGCCTTTCTCTGTCACCCAGGCTGGAATGGAATGGTGCAAGTTCCGCCTCC
The DNA here is from genome assembly GCF_024542745.1 of Macaca thibetana thibetana. Taxonomy (NCBI): domain Eukaryota; kingdom Metazoa; phylum Chordata; class Mammalia; order Primates; family Cercopithecidae; genus Macaca; species Macaca thibetana. The sequence continues at coordinate 122,582,425 of NC_065582.1, read as the reverse complement.
CGGGTTCAAGTGATGCTCCTGCCTCAGCCTCCCAAGTAGCTGGAACTACATGTGCCTGCCACCAGACCCGGTTAATCTTTGTAGTTTTAGTAGAGACAGGGTTTCACCATGTTGGCCAGGCTGGTCTCGAACTCCTGACCTCAGGTGATCTGCCCGCGTTAGCCTCCCAAAGTGCTGGGATTACAGGTGTGAGCCACTGCACCCAGCCCAAAAGTGTTATTGATAGCATTTTTGATACTGATAGTAGTAGAATAAGTACCAGTGTATGATATGGTACTGACAACTGATGTAACTGCAACAGGGATTATATAAAGATACTTGAAATAGGTGTTGAAAATATGGTTGTTTTAGGTTGAAGATAATCAGTGGCTATAAAAAAAAGATGCATCATCAATTGCAGTGGTGGCAGAAGTGACCATTGCAGTATTAGATGGGGATGTTGAGTCAAATTGGGTGACTGCAAGTGCAGTGGTGGTAGTGGCAGATAGAGCTGAAGCAGAGGACTGGGTAGTAGGGGAAGGTGTTGTGATAGTTGTAAGGAGTGGGCTAGTGGTGGTCACTCTCAGTGTGGTAGAAGCTGAAGTAGTGACTTGTGTTGTCTTGACAGCAGCAGTGACCACAGGTGTTGTGGCCTTTTCCACAGATTTGGTTCCTAAGGAAGAGGGGATGGGAATGGATATAGAAGCAAAATACCCAGTGGAAGCAGGTGTGGAAGCTGATGGGTTTATAGCATCAAATGTCATATTTCCAAGTGTTTTCTTGGAGGCCATGGTGGTGTCAACAGGTGAGCTGGCAGGAATCTCATCTGTGGAAGGATCATCAGATAAGGTAGCTATAGCCTCAGATATGGACTTTGTGGAAGATTTAGTATTTGCAAATGTCACAATATTTGTGGCAGTGATTTCAGGCTTATGGATGGGAAATTTGGTGATAAATGAGGGTCAGTTTGGCTGCTGTGAAACTGGAAGATGTTGATGTCCAGTGGATTTGGGTTTACAAGAAAGAATTGGATTATGTTGTGGAAAGTGAGTTTTGTTTTTCTTAAATGGTTTTAAGTGAGGTTTGTATGATCCAGCTTTCTGTGGAAAACCTTTTGGTTTAACAGGATTCCTGTGTGAAAGACAGTTTAGGTGTGATTTTGGTTTGCCAAGTTTTTTTTTTTGGACCAGTCTCTGCTTCTGATATTGTTGTTTTGTGTGCTAATTATTTTCATCTATAAGTTTTTGCTTGAGTTTTTGAGTGGGTAGGTTGTTTTATTTTAGTCATAGTTGTACTATATCTTCTTGATTAGTTTGCTGTGGAAGATAGATTTTTGTTTGTCTGGATCTTTTTCCCAGATTTGCACTAATATTAAGTTTTGATGGTTTGATGTATTCTGTGGTTTTGACTTGCTTCAAAGCTGACCATTTTGTTTGCCAGTTGAAAATGAGAGAGGTTTAGGTTGATGTGGGTTTTGTTGCTTGTTGATACTGGATTGAGACTGAGATTTCCTTGGTAGTATTCTAACAGCTTTGTGTGGATAATATTTGATAGTGTGAGATCTTTTGTTGGGAGGTTGAGTTACTGTGATTTGGTTGTTGATGGTCACTTTGTTGTGTTGGAGATTTTAGCCCAGGATTTGATTGGCCGTTTTTTATTTATTTATTTATTTTTATTTTTATTTTTTTTTTTTTAAGGTAAATTCTTTTTGTGTTAGGTTGTTCTTTTACATATTTATTTCCCTGTTGCCTAGATCTTTTTATCTGAGATCCTGATTCTTTTGGTCAAATTAACGAGTTTGGCTTAATTTTGATTTGAGAATTCCTTCAATTAATGGAAAGAGATTTGAATTGATCTAATTTAAGGTGAATATAAACACCTAAGAGTGTTTTAGATTTTTTGGTGAACTTTAGTGAAGATTTTCCTGGGTGAGGTTTAGCAGATCTGGAATTTGTTTTAAGAAGTAAGTTCACATGCATTTGGGGATGAAAGAAGACTACCTTGTTGGACGGGAAAATTTGACTAGGTGTCATCTCAGATCTCCTGGAAGCAATAGAATAATGAGTTTGAGAGACCATGGATCTTTGTTGACTAGATGGATTTGATTGAAGTCTAATCCGACCAGTTTTAGCTGAAGAAGGTACTTGCTGATGTGAAACTGGTCCTTGAGAAGAAAGATTTTGTAATAGTCTAGTTTTTGGCTTATTTCTCTTGTGTCCCACTTAACTGCAAAAACAAAAATGAAAACATTAAGTACATATAAGATGGCAAGTACTGCCTTCTTTCATTAGCATTATCATCCCTATGTGATAAGATATTTATATAATAATAAAGTTCTTAAACAAGAATGTTGACCACATTTAAAGACAACATATGTAATATTAAAAAGATGACTGGACTGAAAGCTATTTGGAGGTAGGGGTATAATCTGTCTGCTTCCATACTCAATTTTCAGAACCTATAGATACATATAATACCATACAATAAAAATTTATTGAATGAAGTTTAATAGCCGATATACTTATACTTGGCTTTATTCCAATCTTTGTAGTTTACTCTTTGGAAGTCCTTAAAATGCTTTAAATTAGTTATATATATTAATAAAATTTTCCTACTTCCCAACCTCCATCAGCTCTCCTTATCCCACCTGCCCTGGGCACACTGTTTATGTTTCCAAATGTTTAGCATTCCTCATGTTTTTCAAAATATATTTTGAGGGAATATGTCTTTTTTCTACAACGGTTGTGCTGTTAATTTTCCTTCTTCTAATTCCTTCTCTTTCCCTTCCTTTTTTCTCTAATTTGTTTTTGTTCTTCCTATTTTTCTGTCTCCCTCCATTTAAAAATTATATTTCATTTACATCCATTACATTCATATACATCCATTTCAATTGATGTATAATAGATGTGCATATTTTCAGGGCACATGTGATAATCTAATACATTAATATAATTTGTAAAGATCAATTTAGTGTAATTGGGATATCCATTACCTTAAATGTGTCTTGTCTTTATGCTAAAAACATTCAAATTATTTTCTTCTGTCTATTTTGAAACATACAATAGATTATTATAAACTACAGTCACCTTACTGATCTGTCAAACATTAGGTCTTATTTCTTCTTCTCCTTTCATTTTTGTTTTCTTACTTTATCATTTATACTGGTGCTTTGTCCTGGGAAGGGTGTTAGATGCTGGGGAATTCAAAGATGTACAAAACAGATATGATGCATGTGCTCATGGGGTTTAAGTCTAGCATTAATAATGAAAAATATTACTCTATATTCCTCCATTGGAGCATGAAATTCATATGACATTTTAAAGATGCTGAGAAATTCTGCAGCTAAATCAAAACAAAAAAATTAATATTTCTAGTTCTATTTCTAAACCTATTTGACTCCAGGAACTTTTAAAAATTAAGTTTTGATGTAATATAATATATAAATATAATAGTATATGGAACATGCATCAGAAAAATGAGAGGAAACAACATAACCCTATGTTGAATATTATTTTAAATTATATTTACTTCTTTCCATATATGTGTGCATCTCTAGGTCTTTCATGTTCGAGAAGACGTATATGGTAACTTCTTTTTATATATGCTAAGACTAAGAAATTAATAATAATAACCAATGCTGATAGTATCTTGGAGTTAAAAAATGATTTTCTGATTTATCAAAACAGAATTTCTGGTCATAGTTTTGTTGTGAAAATAAACTCTATTAACTTAAATATCACGTTAAAACTTTTCAAATAAGTGAAATTTAACTGTTAAATATTTAAATATATTAAATATAATTTTTAAATTCTGAATTATCAATTAGTATGTTGAATTAACAAAAATGCATTTCATTCATATAGTGCTTTTAAATTTTCACTTCTAAACAGTGTTATTTGATTGAAATAATACATATAAAATTACTGAAATTAAGATAATAAACCATTGTGCAATAGAGCCATGGTGATTATTGATGAAAAGTGTCGACCGGGCGCGGTGGCTCACGCCTGTAATCCCAGCACTTTGGGAGGCTGAGGCGGGCGGATCACAAGGTCAGGAGATCGAGACCACGGTGAAACCCCGTCTCTACTAAAAATACAAAAAATTAGCCGGGCGCGGTTGTGGGCGCCTGTAGTCCCAGCTACTCGGGAGGCTGAGGCAGGAGAATGGCGTGAACCTGGGAGGCGGAGCTTGCAGTGAGCCGAGATCGCGCCACTGCACTCCAGCCTGGGCGACAGAGCGAGACTCTGTCTCAAAAAAAAAAAAAAAAAAAAAAAAAAAGAAAAGTGTGAACATAATCATAATATACTTTAAGATAAATATTATATTATTATAAATGTACAAACCTATTAATGTGCACTTTTATTTAGAAATATGATGTTCAGTCTTACTAGATATGATGAACTAAATGATGTGGCCTCCATTACTACATAACCTCTCTACTTTCATTTTAGTCCCCTATAGTCTATTTCCAAACAGGAGACAGAGTGCTTTTAAAAACAAAAGTCAGGCACCAAATCCCCTCCTTAAACTTCCCAGTGGGTTCCCATTGACTTCTGAATGAGATCCAAACTTCTTGCCACCACTTAGAAGGTGCTACAGGAACCGGCTCCTACCTTATTCTCCCTCGCAATCATTCACTTCCAGATTCTGACCTGCTAAGCTTCTTCCCTACTTGGTGGACCTTTGTCTAGAATTCTCTGATCCAATATCATCACTTGGCTGTTATTTTTTCTCTTTTTATTCAGCTTAAATGATGTCTCTTTGAAAAGGCTTTTCGAAACACCCAATCTAAACTAACATTTTTAATCTCTATCATTTCATCCTATGTTATTTCATAGTTTATTTTTATCACTAAAACAATTTTTTAATTTTGTTTCCTGTGATTTGCCTCCCTTCTTCATGAAAGTAGGCTCAGTGAGAGCAGTAACTCTCTTTCTTTTCTGTGCTGTATTTCCAGTTCTTTGAACAGTGCCTGCCACATAATATGACTTTGATAAATGTATGTTGAATGCATGAATCAATTGTTTACCTTGTATTAATGTCCCTTGAATATAACCTGGAATTGGTTTATTAATTCTTATTGGAAAAATATCATTTAGATTCTTATGTAGAGAGTGCAGACTTTTAGAGTACCATTTTGATCTTAGAAGCTTCATTTCTGATCAGGTGTGGTGGCTCATGCCTGTAATCATAGTGCTTTGGGAGGCAGAGGCAGGTGGATCACCTGATGTCAGGAGTTCAAGAACAGCCTGGCCAACATGGTGAAACCTTGTCTCTACTAAAAAATACAAAAATTAGTCAGGTGTGGTGGCACATGCCTGTAGTCCCAGCTACTCAGGGGGCTGAGGCTGGAGAATCGCCTGAACCTGGGAGGCAGAGATTGCAGTGAGCCCAGATCCGGCCACTGCACTCCAGTCTGGGAGACAGAGTGAGACTCTAAACCAAACCAAACCAAACTAAACCAAACCAAACCATACAAACAAACTTCGTTTCCTGAAGTGTTAACTTTTCTGTTTCAGGGCTGATATTTTCCGGGAGTTATCAAGCAAACATCAACAGTCTTTAAGAATTTGAGCTTTCTTTATGATAGTTATTATTTTTGTGTTGTAAAAAGGTGAAAGAGAAAAACAAATGCAATTTATTATATTGCAATATCTAGACTTTTGGTTGGGGATGATGCTGGTCAGTACCCTGTAGTTACGTATTCAGAAATGGTAACAAATGGCACCTGACCAGAAATGAGGTTTCTAAGATCAAGATAATACTCTTTCCAGTACATGAGCCATTACTTACAGCTTGAGTAGCTCACAGATAGAAGGGATAGTGCTCTTCTACATTCCACATGATTTTCAAAAATAACCAAGCCTGGATAGGCATTATTAGTTATGTTCTTTTAAAAATTATTTTTAGTATCCAAAGCTAGCTCTTTATATATGGACATCTATTCAAGATCTGCTCAAACTCTATTTTCTTCATGAATCTTTTCAGGACTTAGTGAGGGGAAAAAATAGATCTTAAAAAGCAGCTCCTGGAGTCGCTTTCAAGATGACCAAATAGGAACAGCTCTGGTCTACAGGTCCCAGTGAGATCAACGCAGAAGATGGGTAATTTCTGCGTTTCCAACTGACATACATGACTCATCTCATTGGGACTGGTTGGACAGTGGGTGCAGCCCACAGAGGGTGAGCCAAAACAGGGCAGGGCATCGCCTCACCCGGGAAGCACAAGTGGTTGGGGTATTTCCCTTTCCCAGCCAAGGGAAGCCATTAGTGACTGTACCTGGAAAACGGTACACTTCTGCCTAAATACTGCACTTTTCCCATGGTCTTCACAACTGGCAGACCAGATTCCCTCCTGTGACTGGCTTGGTGGGTCCCACTCCCATGGAGACTTGCTTGCTGATAGCGCAGTGGTCTGAGATTGACCTGGGATGCTGAGCTTGGTGGGTGGAGAGGAGTTTCCCATTGCTGAGGCTTGAGTAGGTGGTTCTATGTACAGTGTAAACAAAGTGGCAGGGAAGCTCGAACAGGGTGGAGCCCACCGCAGCTCAGCAAGGCCTACTTCCTCTCTAGATTCCACCTCTGGAGGCAGGGCATATCTGAACAAAAGGCAGCAGACAGCTTCTGCAGACTTAAACGTCCCTGCCTGACAGCTCTGAGGAAAGCAGTGGTTCTCCCAGCACTGTGTTTAAGCTCAGATAACAGACAGACTGCCTCCTCAAGTGGGTCCTGACTGGGAGACACCTCCCAGTAGGGGCTGACAGACACCTCATACAGGCAGGTGCCCTTCTGGGATGAAGCTTCCAGAGAAAGGATCAGGCAACAATATTTGCTGTTCTTCAGCCTCTGCTGTTGATACCCAGGCAAACTGAGTCTGGAGTGGACCCCCAGCAAACTCCAACAGATCTGCAGCTGAGGGGCCTGTCTGTTAGAAGGAAAACTAACAACAGAAAGGAACACCATCAACATCAACAAAAAGGACATCCACACCAAAACTGCATCACACATCTTTGATGTCACCAACATCAAAGACCAAAGGTAGATGAAACCACAAAGATGGGGAGAAACCAGAGCAGAAAGGCTGAAAATTCCAAAAACCAGAATGCCTCTTCTCCTCCAAAGGAACACAACTCCTCACAAGCAAGGGAACAAAACTGGATGGGGAGTGAGTTTGATGAGTTGACAGAAGTAGGCTTCAGAAAGTTGGTAATAACAAACTTCTCCGAGCTAAGAAGCATGTTCTAACCAATCGCAAGGAAGCTAAAAACCTTGAAAAAAGGTTAGACAAATGGCTAACTAGAATAATCAGTGTAGAGAAGAGCTTAAATGACCTGATGGAGTTGAAAACCACAGCACGAAAACTTTGTGAAGCATACACAAGCTTCAATAGCCGATTTGATCAAGTGGAAGAAAGGATATCAGTGATTGAAGGTCAAATTAATGAAATAAAGCAAGAAAACAAGATTAGAGAAAAAAGAGTGCAAAATGAACAAAGCCTCCAAGAAATAAGGGACTATATGAAAAGACCAAATCTATGTTTGATTGTTGTACCTGAAAGTGACGGGGAGAATGCAACCACATTGGAAAACACTCTGCAGGATATTATCCAGGAGAACTTCCCCAAACTAGCAAGGCAGGCCAACATTCAAATTCAGGAAATGCAGAGAACACCACAAAGATACTCCTTGAAAAGAGCAACCCCAAGACACGTAATTGTCAGATTCACCAAGGTTGAAATAAAGGAAAAAATGTTAAGAGCATCCAGACAGAAAGGTCATGTTACCCACAAAGGGAAGCCCATCAGACTAACAGTGATCTCTTGGCAGAAACCCTACAAGCCAGAAGAGAGTGGGGGCCAATATTCAACATTCTTAAAGAATTTTCAATCCAGAATTTCATATCCAGCCAAACTAAGCTTCATAAGTGAAGGAGAAATAAAATCCTTTACAGACAAGCAAATGCCGAGAGATTTTGTCATCACCAGGCCTGTCTTACAAGAACTCCTGAAGGAAGCACTAAACATGAAAAGGAACAACCAGGACCAGCCACTGCAAAAACATGCCAAAGAGCATTGCTATGAAGAAACTGCATCAATTAATGGGTGAAATAACCAGCTAGCATCATAATGACAGGATCAAATTAACACATAACAATATTAACCTTAAATGTAAATGAAATAAATGCCCCAATTAAAAGCACAGACTGACAAATTGGATAAAGAGTCAAGAACCATTGAATCATTAGTGTGCTGTATTCAGGAGACCCATCTCACATGCAAAGACACACATAGGCTCAAAATAAAGGGATGGACGAAGATCTACCAAGCAAATGGAAAACAAAAAACAAAAAACAAACAAACAAACAAAAAGCAGGGGCTGCAGTCCTAGTCTCTGATAAAACAGATGTTAAACCAACAAAGATCAAAAGAGACAAAGAAGGCCATTACATAATGGTAAAGGAATCAATTCAACAAGAAGAGCTAACTATCTTAAATATATATGCACCCAATACAGGAGCACCCAGATTAATAAAGCAAGTTCTTAGAGACCAACAAAGAGACTTAGTCTCCTGCACAATAATAATGGGAGACTTTAACACCACACTGTCAATATTAGACAGATCAATGAGACATAAAATTAACAAGAATATCTAGGGCTTGAACTCAGCTCTGGACCAAGCAGACCTAATAGACATCTACAGAACTCTTCACCCCAAATCAATAGAATATATATTCTTCTCAGCTCCACATCACGTTTATTCTAAAATTGACCACATAATTGAAATTAAAACACTCCACAGCAAATGCAAAAGGACAGAAATCATAATAAACAGTCTCTCAGACCACAGTGCAATCAAATTAGAACTCAGGATTAAGAAACTCACTCAAAACCACACAAGTACATGGAAACTGAACAAACTGCTCCTGAATGACTACTGGTTAAATAATGAAATTAAGGCAGAAATAAAGGTGTTCTTTAAAACCAATGAGAACAAAGACACAATGTACCAGAATCTCTGGGACACATTTACAGTAGTGTGTAGAGGGAAATTTATAACACTAAATACCCACAAGAGAAAGCAGGAAAGATCTAAAATCAACACCCTAACATCACAATGAAAAGAACTAGAGAAACAAGAGCAAACAAATTCAAAAGCTAGCAGAAGACAAGAAATAACTAAAATCAGAGCAGAACTGAAGGAGATAGACACACAAAAAAACCCTTCAAAAAATCTATGAATCCAAGAGCTGGTTTTTTGAAAAGATCAACAAAATAGATAGACTGCTAGCAAGACTAATAAAGAAGAAAAGATTGAAGAATCAAATAGACACAATAAAAAATGATAAAGGGGATATCACCACCGATCCCACAGAAATACAAACTACTGTCAGAGAATACTATAAACACCTCTATGCAAATAAACTAGAAAATCTAGGAGAAATGGATAAATTCCTGGATGCATACACCCTCCCAAGATTAAACCAGGAAGAAGTTGAGTCTCTGAATACACCAATATCAAGTTCTGAAATTAAGGCAGTAATTAATAGCCTACCAACAAAAGAAAGTCCAGGACAAGACGGATTCACAGCCAACTTCTACCAGAAGTGCAAAGAGGAGCTGGTACCATTCCTTCTGAAACTTACAGTCAACAGAAAAAGAGGGAATCCTCCCTAACTCATTTTATGAGGCCAGCATCATCCTGATACCAAAGCCTGGCAGAGACACAACAAAAAAAGAGAATTTTAGACCAATATCCCTAATGAGCATCCATGCAAAAATCCTCAATAAAATACTGGCAAACCGAATCCAGCAGCACATCAAAAAGCTTATCCACCATGATCAAGTGGGCTTCATCCCTGGGATGCAAGGCTGGTTCAACATATGCGAATCAATAAACGTAATCCATCACATAAACAGAGGCAATGGCAGAAACCACATGATTATCTCAATAGAAGCAGAAAAGGCCTTTGACAAAATTCAACACCACTTCATGCTAAAAACTCTCAATAAACTAGGTCGTGATGGAACATGTCTCAAAATAATAAGAGCTATTTATGACAAACCCACAGCCAATATCATACTGAATGGGCAAAAACTGGAAGCATTCACTTGGAAAACCGGCACAAGAAAAGGATGCCCTCTGTCAGCACTCCTGTTCAACATAGTATTGGAAGTTCTGGCCAGGGCAATCAGGCAAGTGAAAGAAATAAAGAGTATTCAGTTAGGAAAAGAGTAAGTCAAATTGTCTCTTTGCAGATGACATGATTGTATTTTTAGAAAACCCCATCGTCTCAGTCTGAAATCTCCTTAAGCTGATGAGCAATTTCAGCAAAGTCTCAGGATACAAAATCAATCTGCAAAAATCACAAGCGTTCCTATGCACCAAGAACAGACAACCAGAGAGCCAAATCATGAGTGAACAACCAATCACAATTGCTACAAAGAGAAAAAAATACCTAGGAATCCAACTTAGGGATGTGAAGGACCTCTTCAAGGAGAACTACAAACCACTGCTGAACAAAATAAAGGAGGATACGCACAAATGGAAGAACATTTCATGCTCATGGATAGGAAGAGTCAATATTGTGAAAATGGCCATACTGCCCAAGGTAATTTATAGATTCAATGCTATCACCATCTAGCTACCAATGACTTTCTTCACAGAACTGGAAAAAACTACTTTAAAGTTCATATGGAACCAAAAAAGAGCCTGCATTGCCAAGACAATCCTAAGCAAAAAGAACAAAGCTGGAGGCATCATGATATCTGACTTCAAACTATACTACAAGGCTACAGTAACCAAAACATCATGGTACTGGTACCAAAACAGATATCCAAACCAATGGAACAGTACAGAGGCCTCAGAAATAATACCACAAATCTACAACCATCTGATCTTTGACAGATCTGACAGAAATAAGCAATGGGGAAAGGATTCCCTATTCAATAAATGGTGTTGGGATAACTGGCTAGCCATAGGTAGAAAGCTGAAACTGGATCCCTTCCTTATACTTTATACAAAAATTAACTCAAGATGGATTAAAGACTTAAATGTAAGACCTAACACTATAAAAACCCAAGAAGAAAACCTAGGCAATACCATTCAGGACATAGGCATGGGCAAAGACTTCAAGACTAAAACACCAAAAGCAATGGCAACAAAAGCCGAAATAGACAAATGGGATCTAATTAAACTAAAGAGTTTCTGTACAACAAAAGAAACTCATCAGAGTGATCAGGCAACCTACAGAATGGGAGAAAATTTTTGCAATCTATCCATCTGGCAAAGGGCTAATATCCAGAATCTACAAGGAGCTTAAACAAATTTCCAAGAAAAAACCAAACAACCCCATCAAAAAGTGGGCAAAGGATATGAACAGATACTTCTCTAAAGAAGATGTTTATGCAGCCAACAGACATATGAAAAAATGCTCATCATCACTGGTCATCAGAGAAATGCAAATCAAAACCACAATGAGATGCCATCTCATGACAGTTGGAACGGCAATCATTAAAAAGTCAGGAAACAACAGATGCTGGAGTGGATGTGGAGAAATAGGAATGCTTTTACACTTTTGGTGGGCGTGTAAATTAGTTCAACCATTGGGAAGACAGTGTGGTAATTCTTCAAGGATCTATAGCCAGAAATACCATTTGGCCCAGCAATCCCATTACTGGGTATATACTCAAAGGATTATAAATCATGCTACTATAAAGACACATGCACACGTATATTTATTGTGGCACTATTCACAATAGCAAAGACTTGGAACCGACCCAAATGTCCATCAATAATAGACTGGATAAAGAAAATGTGGCACATATACACCATGGAATACTATACTATGCAGCCATATAAAAGGATGTCCTTTGCAGGGACATGGATAAAGCTGGAAACCATCATTTTCAGCAAAATATCACAAGGACAGAAAACCAAACACTGGATATTCTCACTCATAAGTGGGAGTTGGACAATGAGAACACATGGACACAGGAAGGGGAACATCACACACTGGGGCCTGTTGGGGAGTGGGGGACAGGGGGAGGGATAGCGTTAGGAGAAATACCTAATGTAAATGATGAGTTGATGGGTGCAGCAAACCACCATGGTGCATATATACCTATGTAACAAACCTGCATGTTGTGCACAAGTACCCTAAACCTTAAAGTATAATATTAAAAAAAGCAGCTCCCATAAATTCTATCTTTATTTTCTATTCTGAGACACTCATACTAACAGACATTAGATTATATGTAAGAGAGAGACATTCAAAATAAGTTATATTTTTATGGCCTTTTATACTATTTTTAAATGCCATACACATAAACAGAGGGTGTCAACAGTAGAAAAAGGTAAAATGCAATGTTAAGAAAATTCAACACCCAAGTATTAAGACTGAGAATATGAAACGTGAAATCAGAAGTGCCATGGTATGTTCTCTTCTTCAGTTGTAAAAGGGTCTATCTATCCATCTCCAAACTAATAATTTGTTTACTTACAATTACATATAAAGGTGGATCAACTGACTCATGAGTACTTATTGAGAAAGAAGTCACAAAAGCTAATAGACTCAGGTTCAGGTAGGACATTCTCATTGCCTCTAGCTATTGTTTGAAAGTAAGCACAAGAAATGTCCATTTCAGTTGTCGTAAAAGATCCTCTTTATTTGTTCCAGAATAATGACAGTTTTGAAGAACAGTTTAACAAAGTAATCACTGAGAGACATGGTTGTTAGAATTGTAGACAAATGTGCTACGTATTGAACTATATAAAGTATAATAGAACATTTTAATTCTTTTTTAATGTTAGGAAATATAATTATGCTACTATATACATATTTTATAGTAGAATGAATACTACAGCATTTTTGGTAAACAGACTGTTAGTAATTAAAGATTTCCTTTGGGTATATACCCAGTAATGGGATTGCTGGGTCGAATGGTAGTTCTGCCTCTGGGTCTTTGAGGAATTGCCACGCTGTCTTTCACAATGGGTGAATGAATTTATACTCCCACCAATAGTGTATAAGCTTTCTTTTTTCTCCACAACCTTACCAGCATCTATTATTTTTTGACTTTTTAATAATACCCATTGTGACTGGTGTCTCATTGTGGTTTTTATTTGCATTTCTCTAATGATCAGTGAGGTTGAGCTTTTTTTTTTCATTTGTTGTTTGGCTGCATGTATGTCTTCTTTTGAAACATGTCTGTTCATTTCCTTTGCAGTGACATAGACGGAGGTGGAGGCCATTATCCTTAGAAAACTAACGCAGGAATGGAAAACCACATATTGCATGTTCTCACTTATAAGAGGGAGCTAAGTGATAACACATGGACACATAGAGGAGAACAACATTCATTGGGGCCTTTTGGAGGGTGGTGGATGGGAGAAGGGAGCAGATCAGAAAAAATAACTAAAGGGTACTAGGCTTAATACCTGGGTGATGAAATAATATGTACAAAAAACCCCTTATGACACAACTTCACCTATGTAATAAACCTGCACTTGTACCCCTGAACTTAAAATAAAAGTTAAAAAAGGCCGGGCATGGTGGCTCATGCCTGTAATCCCAGCATTTTGGGAGGCCAAGCCAGGGAGATTGCCTGGGTTATGATTTTGATACTAGCCTGCCCAACATGGTGAAACCTCATCTCTACTAAAAATATAAAAATTTAGCTGGTTGTGGTGGTGCTCACTTGTAATCCATGCTACTTGGGAGGCTGAGGTAGGAGAATTGCTTCACCCGGGAGTCGGAGGTTGCAGTGAGCCGAGATGGCACTGCTGCACTCCAGCCTAGGAGACAGAATGAGACTCCATCTCAAAAAAAAAAAAAAAAGAAAAAAAAAAAAGTAAAAACACCCTGCTTAAAAAATAAATAAATAAAAGTCTTGGTTTTGAATTTCAAAAAATATTTCCAAAATATGATATGAATAGTAAGGGAAAACATGTAGCTAAATCTCATTAGATTTAATAAATATCTATTATCATGTTCAAGTGTAACCATATAGGGTAGTTAAGAATCAAATATAAATGTTTTGTGTGGATTTTCTGAGGGCTGGCTGGTCTACATTTCTAATAGATAGTTGGTATAATTAAAAGATTGCCTATTGAATTCAGAATCTTAGAAACATAGATTGGTATCATTGGAAAGAATTTAGGAGATGATCTTATTTCTCTACCCAGGATAAGGGCAACTCTAGCTGCCCAAGCAGTTTTACGAAAAGAGTATCAGACTTTTATTCCCATATGCATGTACTTTCTATAAATCCTTTATTTAATCATTATGAATTACAGATGAGCTGGTATTATCTTCACAATTAATCAGGAAAAGGTTTAATTGCCTTGTCCAAAGCCACAAATCTACAAAGTGAATAAATTAGTCTTTGAATCAGGACTTTTCAACTCTAAGTTCTGTGGCTTAATACAGACATAGTGGTAAGTCAGGAAACGAAGCATTACAGTCTTATTTTTTTCGTATTTATAGGTAAATACAATACAAAGAAGAAAGTCTATTTTAAAAACATTTTTCTCATATGTTCTTGGTTTCACTGCATCTAAGACTTTATCTAGGGCAAGGCTGTTTTTCCTCTGGGAGATCAAAGATTTTCCCGATCTTTTCTTCCTTCTTATATTTGGAGTTTTTCTTAGCCAAAAATGTAAGTAAACTAGATATAACCATTACATACTGAAAAGTAGCAACACAGCTCCCCATCCAGTGAATTATATTAGGACTAATGTCAGGTAGACAGGAGATATCACTAATGTTAAAAAATTATTTGCCAGTAGGAGAGAAAATCAAGACACGGTAAATTAGGTAGAATGTGGATTTCACTAGTATTAGTCCTATGAAATCTCATGATTTTTTTTTTTGTCTTACAGTTAAATTACACTGAAGATTAGAAAAATAAAACGGCATCACTAATCATATTTTAATCTAAAAGAACATTTAGAAATGCTGTTCTACCAGTGAATTTTTACACTAATCACTAGAAATGCAATGTTTAAGAAAATAACCTTGATTCTCTATTCAAAAGTCTTAGTTTGTGAATTCTCAGGTACCTACCTTTGAAGGAATCCTTCCTCCAGGTCTGGTCAAACTACCTGTCAGTTGAATTCTTGTCAGTTACTCTGTCTAGGCATTTTGGTAGCCAAGAAGCAACTTAAAATCTAAGGTGGCAAATAAGAAAGATTAGTGAGAGAAAGTTTCTTATAGTCTTCCTACTAGATTCTTTTAGGAATGGGAATTGAGTAAAGGTCATGTGTGGATGGAGGCTTTTATACTAAGAATGGTTGGTTGTTTGTTCAGTTGACAGTTGTCTGTTCAGTTGACAGTTGTCCTTTGTACCTTGATTACTTCCTGAGAAACAATGAGTTGTGTCTTAATATGCATATTGTCCTCTTGTTAAGTATGTGCTCTGAATAGAAGTATCTGTGTCAATTATCTTTGGGGCCATAGTAGACTCTCTTGCTAATCAATAGAAGTCAGACTAGCTAAAAACATCTCTATGCATACAAATAAAATCACATATTACTGAAAACATTTGAGACTATAAAATAATTAATAAAGAAAATTACAAAATATTTACAGTGAAATACAAAAAACCAGTATATATGGGATACAAAGGGAAATGCAACCCCTAGCTCTCAAATATTTACAAAAGAATGAGAAAGACTGAAAACAAATGAGCTAAATTTTTAGCATCTCTAAGAACTTGGCAAAAGCAACAAAATACATCAAGAGAAAAAAGAAAGCAATATAAGGGCAGAAATAAATGAAATAGAGAAAAAACAACAACAACAAAAACAGATGCCTTGTGAACAGAGCCATAACCCCTTCAGACTTTTGTAGGCTCACTAAAATTTTTTGTTCCATCTGATGGGAGTTGTTCTTGATGATATTACCATCAGTTTTTAAAATATCTTACTTTTCTCATATCTAATATTAGTCGATCTGGGTAGTTTGCATTTCATCTCCAGATTTTTTTTTCCTTCTTTTTTTTAACTTTTACTTTAGTTCAGGGGTACATGTGAAGGTTTGTTTTATAGGTAAGCTCAAATCATGAGAGTTTGTTATACAGATTATTTCATCACCCAGGGACTAAGCATTGTACCTAGAAGTTATTTTTTTGGCTTCTCTCCTTCCTCCCACCCTTCACCCTTAAGTAGGCCCCAGTGTCTGTTATTACTTTCTTTGTGTCCGTGAATTCTCATCATTTAGCTCACGCTTATAAGTGAGAACATGTGGTATTTGGTTTTCTGTTTCTGCATTAGTTTGCCAAGGATAATAATGGCTTCCAGCTCCATTCATGTTCCTGCAAAATACATGATCTCATTCCTCTTTATGGCTGCATAGTATTCCATGGTGTATATGTACAGATTTTCTTTATCCAATCTGTTATTGATGGGCATTTAGGTTGTTTCCGTGTTTTCACTATTGTGAACAGTGCTTCAGTGAACATTCATGTGCATTTTTATGGTAGAATGATTTGTATTTCTCTGAGTATATACCAAGTAATGAGGTTGCTGGGTCAACTGGTAGTCTGTTTTTAGGTCTTTGATGAATCACTACATTGCTTTACACAATGGTTCAACTAATTTACACTCCCACCAACAGTGTATAAGTGTTCTCTTTTCTCTGCAACCTTGCCAGCATCTGTTATTTTTTGACTTTTTAGTAATAGCCATTCTGACTGGCATGAGATGGTATCTCATTGTGGTTTTGATTTGCATTTCTCTAATGATTAGTGATATTGAACTTTTTTTCATATGCTTGTTGGCTGCACATATGCCATCTTTTGAAAAGTGTCTGTTCATGTCCTTTGCCCACATTTTAATGGGCTTTTTTTTTTCCTTGTGAATTTGTTTAAGTTTCTTATAGATGCTGGTTATTTGACCTTCATCTGATGCATAGTTTGCAAATTTTTTCTCAGAGTCTGTAGGTTGTCTGTTTACTCTGTTGATGGTTTCTTTTGCTGTGCAGAAGCTTTCAAGTTTAGTTAGATTCCATTCATCAATTTTTGCTCTTGTTGCAATTGCTTTTGGTGTCTTCACCATGAAACCTTTACCTGTTTCTATGTCCAGAATTGTATTGCCTAGGTGTCTTCCAGGATTTTTATATTTTGGGGTTTTACATTTAAGTGTTTAATCCATCTTGTGTTGAATTTTGTCTATGGAAAGGGTCCCATTTCAGTCTTTTGCATGTGGCTAGCCAGTTATCCAAGCATCATTTATCAAATAGGGAGTCCTTTCCCTATTTCTTGTTTTTGTCAGCTTTGTCAAAGAACAGATGGTCATAGGTGTGTGTTCTTATTTCTGGGCTCTCTATTTTGTTCCATTGATCCATGTGTCTGTTTTTATAACAGTACCATGCTATTTTGGTTACTGTAGCCCTGTAGTATAGTTTTGATGCAGGACAGGCAAGCTCTGAAGTGGAGCTTAGGCTGGGAGGGTTCTTGGCTTTGCCCAAGAAAGAATTCAAGGGCAAGCCAGAGGTAGAAGAAAACAGCTTTATTGAACAGGGAGTGTTATAGCTCTGGTGGTGTTACAGCTCCTTGACTGCTCCTGCAGAGCAGGGCTACTCCAGTAGGCAGAGAGTAGGAGTTTAGGGCAATTTTACAGTCATTTTTATACCCATTTTTAGTTGCCTGCAGTTTAAGGGGTGGTTTATGCAGGGAAGGGGTAGTAACTTTTGGAACACTGAGTGCCATGGAAATGGACAGTAACTCCCAGGTATTTCCATGGCAACAGTAAATTGACTTGGCTCACTAGTGGATGGGTCTGACTGACAGCTTCTTTTGACCCTGTCCTGTTTTAGATAGTCTTCAAACTGGTCTGTGTCTGATCCCTGCCTCTAGGGTCAAGTCCCACCTCCTACTTCAGTTTGAAATCAGATAATGTGATGCCCCAGCTTTGTTGTTTTTGCTCAGGATTGCCTTGGCTATTCGAGCTCTTTTTTGGTTCCATATAAATTTTAAAATAGTTCTTTCTAGTTCTGTGAAGAATGTCGTTGGTAGTTTGATAGGAATTGCATTAAATCTGTAAGTTGCTTTGGGCAGTATGGCCATTTTAATGATACTGATTCTTCCTATACTTTACTTAAGTTTTTTCCCCCGAGTCCATAGCATCAGTATAGTGATGGCATTTCCTTGTAACACCAAATAAATATATATTTAATTTATATACAACATAACACATTTCTTAGAAGAAATAATCATTACAAAGCTTTTAGTGTCAGGTTAGGTCTTTTGGTGATTATCTGTATGTCTGCCTGTAAACACCATGATTGACATAAAGTGGTAAATGTTAGAATTACTGGCTCCATGGTACAATCACCTCCCACTAGGTTCCTCCTCCAACACTGAGGATTACAATTCGAAATGAGATTTGGGTGGGGACATAAATCCAAACCGTATCAGAGATGATCCAGATGTGGTAGAAGAAGCTCTTGTTCCAGAAACAGTAGTGGCAGCTGATGTTGCAGAGAGTAGCTGTGGCAGCATCTGGGAAAATGGAAGTAGAAGTGGTAGTAGGATTGGAGCTGGTAGGGGCAACTGTGCCTGTGCATGAAAGGGCAGTTTAGGCCTCAGTGATGGTAAAAGGTAGCAGTGGGAGTGGCTGGTGGTATCACCAGCTGGGGCAGAGGGAGCAACTGTGGTGGGGGCTGGTATTAGTAAGTGCAGGTGTGCAAGTATAGTTGTTGGGGGGAGTGGTAGCAGGAGAAATGTTGACAATTGACATGTCACTTGATGTTGGGGGAAAGTCCCTAGATGTGTTCAGATAGACAGATTACTAACAGCATCAGATACAGAAATAGGAGTAGAAAGAGAATATGTAAGAGTAGGTGTGGTAGATACTGAAGCTTCAGATATGGTAGTGGCAGCAGTGACTACAGGTGTTGTAAAGACAGTGATGAAGTAATATCATCCATATATAGTTAGTAGGTTCGTATGTAGATAAAGTGTTAAATGTTGAAACTTCAGCTGTCTCATCTTTCAAGGTAAATGTAGTAGACGTGCTAATTGCAATCATATCTGTGGCAAAAGTCTTAAGTAAGGTTGTGGCATTAGAAGTGGTGCTTCTAGATTTCAGATCAATAGTTATGGTGACATCTGTGGAAGCAAGTGTGCTGATAGTTTCAGCAGTTTGGAAGGTACTTCTAACTTGACTGGTAGTAGATGTGGAAATTCATGTGATACTGGCAGTGGGGGTAGAGGCAGTTGTCATGGATTGGAAAGTGCTTGTGGGAAGTGAATTTATGTTGGTGGCATCTGATGATAAGTTGGTAGCAGATGTAACCTTAGCAGTAATTGATTAGGTGGAGGTGATATATATATAGAGAGAGAAGGTTGAAGTATTATGAAGAGCATCCTGGTAGATACAGAAACTTTTGTGTTGGTGGCCAGACTTTTGGTGGTAAGGATACATTTTATGCTTATAAGTAAAGTGATGAATTTCATGATATCAGCTACTAGTTTGACAATGACAGTGAAACTGGTGGTGGCACTCTCATATTCTTGTTAATGGGAGCTAATAGAAGTTGAGTAGTGACCATTTCAGTGGTATTCTCCATAGGAATAGAGGTGGAGGAAATTTAGTAGTAAGTGCCACTGTCTTGGTAGTAGTAGCTTTGTTGCCAGCGGCCACAGGTTTGGTAATGGTGGAGGCTACAGGTTTAGAAGTTGTTGGGTTTGGTAGTAACTTTTCAGGTTGAAGTGTATGGGGCACTACTGGAGGATAATGATGATGTGAGTGAGGTCTAGTTTTAATTGATGGCTTATAGTGATATTTACATGAGTGAGGATGGAGTTTTTTTACTGACTTGACTTTGATGATATTTTTGTGTGCCCTGTCACTGAAACAGTTTACATGTACAAAAATAAGGTGAAACAGAATAGCATTTTTGTACATCAAGATGCCAAAGTGAAGGCACCGTAGGTTGAGGTTTTGGTTGACCAGGATAGGGAGGTCGACGGTATAGTGGGAGATGTCTCTGATGATGTTTTGCCTGTTTGCTTTTCTGTTCAGTGATGCTTTTGGCTTCAGTTTTGAGCATCTAGGTGATTTGTGTTTAATCAAACTGACCTCATATTACCCTTCACTAGTTTGATATTTTTTGACAATGTTTGTTTGACTGTATTTTTTCTTTATGATTGAATTTTTAAGAAGTTTTATTTGGCCAGAAGTTTTGTACGGACCTAGTACTCATGGCTTGACTTGGGTTGGTCCATTTCTTTTACCAATGGAAGTTGAATGTGGTTTAGATTATTTGCAGTTTTGTTGAATACTTTTTCTAGAAGTAGTTTTAGATTTCCTTGGCAAATTTTTACCAGTTTTGCTTGGATGGTATTTGCTTACACCAGATCTCTTGTATGTTACTAAGTTCTTAGAATTTTGGTATTGTCTACTCCTTGGCTGTGCTGGAGATTTTTTTTAACCAAGAATTTTTTGATGAGGTTGATGATGCCCCCTCTTACATAGGGTAGGTCTCTGCTCACTCAGTGGCTGTTTAGGCTGTTTAGATTTCTTCTGTACATTTGTCTTTGTCTCTGAATTTGAGAACCTAGCTTGTTTTGATTGAATTGTGTTATAGTAGTATTTTCTCTGGTTAGTTTTCTTTCCTAAGGGAATTTTTATTTCACTGATTCACTGCTTCTTGATCATATTTTTGTGAAATTTTGATTATACAGGTATTTTCTGAAGGTCTTGTGTCATAGTTTGGCATAGACCATTTCTCTTACTAAAGCTGAAGGCAGTAGGTGTTGTTTGGAGTTGTTAAACATTGGTTCTAGAGTGGGGCTTAGATTTTTTTTTGGTGTCATTTTGGCTATTTGGGCTGGATAAGGGGTAGATTTTTTCTTAGCCGTTGTGTTTCTATAAGTTTTGATTTGGTAGCTGCTTTATTGTGTAGGGGAATTTTTGTTAGAAAATTTGTCGTCCAGATCCGGGGTTGATAGATTGTCTATTTAATTCTCATTTGTCTATACATTTTAGACAGAGATTTTGGATGGATACATTTTCTTGACTCAGTATTATTAAAAAATTTTTTTCTTTGATTAGCTTGCTGTGAAATTTGTAATTTTATTTGGTTGGATTATTTACTTTCTGGTTGTAATTATATGAACTTTTGATTGGCCTGATGTTTTCTGTGGACCCAATGCTTATAATTTAATTTTGTTGACAATTTCTTTTACCAGAAGAAGGAATTTGGGATCAAATTGGGTTTTAAAGAATATTGTTTCTGGGGTAAGAGTTATATCTCATTCCTAAATTTTTAGCAAGTTTAGTTGGCCAAGATTTGGAAGTATTATAACTTGATTTACAAAGTCATGTGGTGTTGAGGTTTGTGAACACTTTCTTGCACAGGGTAAATTTGATCAGATTTTGTCTTTTTTGGTTCTTTTTAAAGCAAGAGGTTTTAAACAGGTAGAGAATACTCTAGAATTTTTTTTTTTTTTTTTGTGGGTGGACTTGGATTACATGTAATTCTATAATTGATGAAGGGGAGCTGCTACTCGGACAGAGAAAAGTACCTTTCCTCTGTGCTTGCTTTGTGACTTGCTAGCTTTTAGAAACAAACAGGAAATTCATTAGACATGTATAACCATTCTTTTTATCTTTTCTAATTTTTCTTTTTAGTTCTGGTGTAAATGTGCAGGATGTGCAGGTTTGTTACATAGGTAAACGTGTGCCATGGTGGTTTGCTGCACATATCAACTCATCACCTAGGTATTAAGCCCAGTATGCATTAGCTATTCTTCCTAATGTTCTCCCTCCCCATCCCACTCCCCTGACAGGCTCCAGTGTATGTTGTTCCCCTTTCTGTGTCCATGTGTTCTCACTAATGTATAACCATTCTTATCTAATATTTCATTATGTGAGAAATGTTAATGAGCACGTTGTAATTCCTGAACTCATGTATAGAGAAATCATATAGCTAGAGGACCCTAGTGTCCTATTCTCTTAGAGATTAGTCCTCAGAAACAAACTAGCTGTGTCTGAACTTCAACTCTGCCATTTACTGTCTTTGTGGCTTCTGATAAGTTACTTAATTTATCTGTTCCCCTTCGATGTCTCATTACCTCCAATTACAGAATTTTTTTAAGTGAGACTATCATTTTTTGGATGTCTGTAAATTTGCTGTTTAAGGCAGATTTTTGGGTAAGAGAGATTTCAGCTGATTTAGACCATTTTCTTATACAAATTATTTGAAACAAAGGCCAACGTAGGTGGATCACGAGGTCAGGAGTTTGAGACCAGCCTGGCCAACATGGTGAAACCCTGTCTCTACTAAAAATACAAAAATTTGCTGGGTGTGGTAGTGTGCACCTGTAATCCAAGCTACTTGGGAGGCTGAGGATGGAGAATTGCTTGAACCCAGGAGGCGGAGGTTGCAGTGAGCCAAGATCACACCACTGCACTCCAGCCTGGGCAACAGAGCAAGACTCCATCTTGGAAAAACATAAAAAAAGGATGCCTACATGCTTGTGACAGTGAAATGAAGAGTACAGGAGCACCTCATTTTATTGTGCCACATTTTTGTGTGCTTTGCAGATACTGCGTTTTTTACAGGTTAAAGGTTTGTGGCAACCCCGTGTTGAGCAAGCCCATAGGTAACATTTTTCCAACAGCACGTACTCATCTCATGTTTCTATGCCACGTTTTGGTAATTCTCACAATATTTCAAACTTTTTCACTATTATTATATCTGTTATGGTGATCTGTAATCAATGCTCACTGATGTTACTATTGTAATTGCTTTTGAATTAATTGCCACAAACTGCACTCATATTAGACAGCAACGTAATTGATAAGTGTTCTGTGTGTTCTGACTGTTCTACCAAGCAGCCTTTCACCCATCTTTCTCCCTACTCTTTGGCCACTCTATTCCTTAAGAAGCAATAATTTAAAATTATGCCAATTAACCCTACGATGGTCTCTAAGTGTTCACATAAAATAAAGAGTTACACATCTCTTCTTTAAATCAAGAGCTAGAGGCCGGGTGTGGTGGCTCACGCCTGTAATCCCAGCACTTTGGGAGGCCGAGATGGGTGGATCACAAGGTCAGGAGTTAGAGAACAGCCTGGCCAACAAGGAGAAACCCCATCTCTACTAAAAATACAAAAATTAGCTGGGTGTGGTGGTGGGCGCCTATAGTCCCAGCTACTCAGGAGGCTGAGGCAGGAGAATCGCTTGAACCTGGAAGGTGGAGGTTGCAGTGAGCCGAGATCACATCACTGCACTCCAGCCTGGGAGACAGAGCAAGATAAGTCTAAAAAAAAAAAAAAAAAAAAAAAAAAAAAAAAAATCAAGAACTAGCAATGATTAAACTTAGTAAAGGGATGTCAAAAGCTGAGATAGGGTGTAGGGTGAATGGTAGGCCTCTTGAGCCAAACATTCAAGTTGTAAATGAAAAGGAAGAGATTTTGAAGAAAATTAAAATTGCTACTCCAGTGAATACACAAATGATAAGAAAGTGAAACTACCTTATTACTGATATAGTGAAAGTTTGAGTGGTCTGGATAGAAGATAAAATCAGACACATTTTCTTAAGCCAAAGCCTAATCCAGAGCAAGGTCCTAACTGTCTTCAATTCTATGGAGATAGAGAGAGGTGAAGAAGCTATAGAAGAAAAGGTGAAAGCTAGCAGAGATTGGTTCATGAGGTTTAAGGAACGAAGCCATCTCTGTAACATAGAAGTGCAAGGTGAAACAGCAAGTGCTGATGTAGCAGCTGCAGCAAGTTATCCAGAATATTTAGTGAAGATAATTTCTTATCTAGCTAAGAAAATCTAGCTAAGGTAAAATCAACAGATTTTCCATGTAGACAAAACAGCAGTGTATTGAAAGAAGATGCTATCTAAAGAAGATGCTTTCGTAGCTGAGAAGTCAATGACTGGCTTCAAAGGACAGGTTGACTCCCTTGTTAGAGTCCAGTGTAGCTAGTGACTTTAAGTTAAAGCCAATGCTCATCTGCCATTCCTAAAATCCTAGGACCCTTAAGAATGACAGTAAATCTACCCTTCCTGTGCTCTATAAATGGAGCAAGAAAGCCTGGATTATAGCACATCTGTTTACAGCATGGTTTACTATTTTAAGTCCACTGTTGGTACATACTGCTCAGAAAAAAGGTTCCTTTCAGAATATTACTGCTTATTGACAATGTATGAAGTCACCCAGGAACTCTCATAGAGATGTACAGGGAGATGGATGTTGTTTGCATGCCCGCTAACACTACATCCGTTCTGCAGCCCATGGATCAAGGAGTAATTTTGACTTTCAAGTCTTATTATTATGGAAATGCATTTCAAAAGACTGTAACTGCCATAGATCATGATTTCCATGATGGAACAGAGGAATGGAAAAATATTTGTGATTCATAAGAGGAGTCCAAATATTAACATTTAATAGAAGTTTGAAAGAAATTGACTTCAGCCTTCATGGATGATATTGAGGGATTTGAGACTTCAGTGGAGGTATATATAGATATATATCTGCAGTCATATATATATATTTGGTTTCAAATTCAGTCTTTTAAAAGTGTTCCTCTATTAAATCCAATATTGAAAAAAATGTGTAGTTTTATGCAAGGTTCAGAATGTTTAATCAAACATTTAATGTCACATCAAATCGATGCTCATCATGGCTTTTAGAGCTATAGTTTCTTGTCACAATTAAGATAATTTCATATTAGATTAGTGTGTGACCATGTTTTGAAATATAGTAAACTTTAGCAAATATATCTTCATAAATAAAAATACCCAGGGAATGAAAATATGCTTGGACTCTGAGAGAAGATTGAATGTCAATCTTCTGCCTTTTGATCCACTTAGGAGAGCAATTAGTATCTTTTATTATTTTATTGAAACTTACTGTCAAGTTTTAGAATGATATAAAGATAATAATTTCCTTCAGAACGAAACTATTGACAGCACTTTAAGCAAATTGCTAGGGTCAAGATGCTAATATCAATATTCCTTTAAATCTTAGTTCTGAATATTCATGAATGGAGATAGCATATGTTTTACTTCCTATATGTAAAATATTTATTTTACTTCCTATATTGTTCTATCAAACAAGTTGGAAACAGGGATGATGCATTCTTACCTAAGTAACTCTATTTTATATGCATTATCATCCAGAACATATAGTCTTGAGCTTATTTACATATTTTTAAGCATAGTAACATTTTGCTTTCTCTAAAGAGTCTAGGAATCTTAAGCCTAGGTAAAGTAAATAAGGGAGAAGGCAGGTAGAAGAACAGAGAGTAGTATATAATGTTTGGAAAATGAATAATATAGGCCCAAATATCTTCAGATTCAGTTCTATAACATGCTATACAAGCCAAGAAAAACAGGTATGAGTCTGAGTGACCTCTTGAGCTTGTAGATTGCTATTGCTAGCAGTCTTTTTGTTGTTGTTATTGAGGGTTAGGATGGGGACAGAGTCTTGCTTTGTTACCTAGGCTGGAGTGCAGTGGTGCAATCATAGCTCGTACAGCCTGCAAATCCTGGCCTCAAGGGATCCTCCCACCTCAGCCACCTAACCAGGAGTTAGGACTACAGGTGTGTGTCACCAAACCAGCTATTTTTTTTTTTGGTAGAGATGGGGTCTAGTCAATAAAATCTAAGAGTCGTTTGTTATAGGGTAGTTTAGTGATTGTGTGCAGGATTCCAGTGAAAGGCAAGGGTCCAGTTTCATTCTTCTTCATGTGGCTAGCCGTTTATCCCAGCATAATTTATTGATTAGGGGCTCCTTTCCTCATTGCTTGCTTTTGTTGACTTTGTCGAAGATCTGATGGTTGCAGGTATGTGGCTTTATTTCTGGGTTCTCTATTCTTTTCCATTGGTCTATGTGTCTGTTTCCACTAGATCAATTTAAGTTGATATTTTAATTATTTTATTTCTTTTCTCTTACTTTACATTATTATTTGCTTATATTTTTGTTACCTGGTTGAATTTATATATATATATGTACATTTCCTGGGTAAAGGCAATAAAAAACTGATGTCATTTATTTTTCTGCTGACTCTGCCCTTTCTATGCAGGAAGTCAGGAACCCTCATATTTTTCCTTGACTACTTATTTGGCCTCAAGATGCTGAGTGAGGCTACTTGTGGTGTCAGCCTATGTGCTGATAAATCCTCATTAGCAGTCCACTCTTCTCTGCCTCATTCTCAATCCTGGGAGGATGATCATACAAACTCTTACATGTGGGTTTCCTTACCTGTGAGATTTTTGTTGGCTTCTGCTGATGAAATAGGTGGAGGAGAGAGGTAGGGGTACTATTTGGTATACAAGATATAAAATGGTACAACCGTATAGGTTCCTTGCCGTGAATGGAGCTTAGCTTCTAAGAAATCAGAGAACTAAGAACTAGGCAGAGAAGCGTTGACTGCTAATGAGGAGTAGTAGTCACACCTGGCAGTAGTCACATCTTTGAAAGTAGTTTCAAGTGGAGGTAAACACTCCAGTTGGACTATCTGGGAAAATTCTTTCTGAGTCAATTCTAAGAATTCAGTGAGATTCCAGGCTCTGAATCCTTAATCATGTAACTCTTAGGAGACTATTAATTGTGTAACTATTAGGAGCTTAGCTCCATTCATGGCAAGGGATCTACACAGTTGGACCATATTTTATCTTTTATACCAAATATAAAAGATTTATACCTCTCCCTTCCACCTGTTTCATCAGCAGAACCCAACCAAAACCCCCAGGTAAGAAAACCCACATGTAAGAGTTTGTATGGTTATCCTCCCAGGATTGAGAACTAGGCAGAGAAGAGTGGACTACAAATGAGGAGCAGTAGTCGCATCTTTGCACAGTGGGTCTTATTGGGTGGAATTTCCTTCATTGTCCCAACTCTTCTTCAGGCTCTGGGCTCCTTATTTGTTCCCTTTGCTTCATCAAACATAGGCCCATGACCAGCTGTACTGGGAGACCCTGAATGTCTCAATATCCCTGTATTTTTTTTTTAAATCCTGTCCACTCTCTTTAAATACACCCTTTATTAATTTTTTCCCATAAAGGGTCTCCGTTTCCTTCTGGGAACCTGTGTAATCAACTCTTGGTAGGTGATAAAATATAGGATAGAGTGATAGTCATAATGATAGCAATAGGTGCATATTACTGCTCGAATACTTTATTTATTTGGTGTGCCGGTTAGATCAGGGTTGGTTCCATCAAAGTCATTGCAGTTTATTTCTTCTAAGATATCAGAGCAGTTTGGAAAATATCATTTATTGCATCTTCAACCAAAAATGGCAAAGAGTTTTTGCCAAAAACTTTTAGAGGCTGTGCTGCTTAATGTAGTTTGGTTGGAAGTCGTAACTTGGACAGTGGCATTGAGCGATATGGTGTGAGGAGGGTTGGTGAGAATTTCAGTAGTATTTTCAGTAGGTGCTGTGGAGATTGCTGCTGATGTGGAGGTGGCAGGCTCTGGTGTTGAAGAGATAGGTACTGTTGAGGAGGTGACCGTCATTGTGAGTTTTGTGGAAGTGCTGGTGGTTGCTGTTTTGGTAGGGGGATTTGTGATGATTGTTGTATCTGTAGTGGTGATATTTATTTGGGGCTCAGGGTTAGAGATAGGAAGGTAAACAGCAAGGAAAAAAGGAATAGGAGGAAATGGGGATTTTAATACCCTAATAGGTCCTACATAGTAAGGTCTTAGTGGGAAATGTAGGTTTGGATAACCCTGAAAGAGTCGAGGTTGCCTAATAGGTTCCAATGGAAAGAGTTGAGATAGAATGACTGCTTGGCTAAATCGAGAAAAAGAAGATGGTGGAACTCGCCCTGGGACAAAGGGAAGAAAAAGTGGTGAATTAAGTCTTGAGCCATAGGGAGGTGGGGGACTTGGTAGAACCCATCTTGGCCTGTAGGGTAGAGGTGGTGGCACCTGGCCAGGCAGATATGGTCTTCTGGGGAATCTTTGACTCTCACTGGGCTGTGGAGATAAAAACAAAGGCAAAAACAGTTTCTAAATTTGATCATTTAAAGTTCAAACATTAGGATACACTATGTATTAGTATGTATACTATGTATACATTAGGATATACTAAGCCATAAGTCATATATTTCACTGAGAAAATAGTTAGAAAAAATAAGGAATAGAAAATTTCTTGTTTATTCTGGATGCCTGTGCAATCAAAG
This sequence comes from Macaca thibetana thibetana, assembly GCF_024542745.1. Lineage (NCBI taxonomy): Eukaryota > Metazoa > Chordata > Mammalia > Primates > Cercopithecidae > Macaca > Macaca thibetana. The sequence continues at coordinate 122,554,300 of NC_065582.1, read as the reverse complement.
AGAAGTAGAATAGTATTAAATCAGAAAAAACAAAAAAAAGTGGTAAGCTTGCTATCTGACCTGTAGGTTTTAGGGAGGAACCAAATCACCTTGATTGTGTATAAGAAAAGACCACCTTTGAACGTAGTTTCAAGTGGAGGTAAATACCCAGGTTGACTATCTGGGAAAATTCTTTCTTACTTCATTCTAAGAATTCAGTGAGATTCCAGACTCTGAACTGTTAATTGTATAACTATTATATGCAACACTTCTTTCTAGGGACAAAGAGAAACAGATTTAAGACACTGCTTATGTGAGTCTGAAATCCAGTGGAAGATATGACCCTCAAATAACAATACAAGGCAATATAACAAAAAGCCTATGGAGCCAGTATAGTATGTTGGTTAAAATGAAGACACTGGAGTCTGATTGCTGGAGCCTCCTAGAACCAGTCTTTCCATTGTTGCATGCTAGCTGGGGGACTTGCTTATGGTTATCTCTGCCTGTTTCCTCATTCCTCAACTGGTTCTAGAAATAGTTCTTAACCATTTATAGTGGTAGATAGGATTATATATAATCTATGAAAAGTGCTTAGACAGAGTAAGGTAGAGTAAGGGCTCAATATAATTTTGAGTGATTTTGTACTCTATTAATAACAAACACAGCTTGTAGATGGTAGCAATTCAAGAAATAATTGATTAATACTGTAAACAATTATAGTGATTTAGAGGAAAATTTTAATTTTTATCAAAGAGAGAGGACCAATTGCCATGTAGAGAAGATAGCATTTGAAATGAGGATAAAATAACAGAGTGGAAAGGAGGAGGAAGAAGCCAAATTAGAATAATATCATAAACAAATGAACAAGATCAAGAAAATATAGGTTCTATTCTAGCAACCATCAGAAGACCAGTTTGCCTGAAACAAAAGCTTTAGGAAGGTGCAAGACTCTAGTCATTCTCCTACAACATTCAACTCCTTCCTGTGTCTCTGCCATACTGCCTTTAGAAACATCAAACTTTTGGATCAACTCCATGCAAACTACCTTCCATAGTCGTACTTCCATGGTGATGAACATTGTTGGATGAATGTCACAATCTCTAATGGTAGCAACACTGGAGATCTATAGTGTCTGTGTTTGTCTGGTGCATCAGCACTGCTAAATCATTTCCTCCCATTTTTCCCAAAAGGCTATCTTCTCAGCATCTATACCTCACTTCTACTTTTCTTGCTCCCCACCTACACCCATCAGAAGATGATCTTGCCTTCTATTTTACATAATTTAGGCCATCACACATGAGAACTTCCTCCCTTTCCTGCCCTACACCTATAAAACTCACAAATATCTTGCTGTTCTCTCTTCCTAAGACCAGTCTCTTCACCTGTGTTTTATATCTACATCTTCTCCATCCCTAGGGTCTTTCTTCTCTTTTATTCTTGTAAAATAAACCTTTTTCTAGTCCCTGTCTGTATTCTTTCAGCCTATAATATTGATTGATATCTCATGTATTAAAAAAATCTCATTCTTAACCTAGGGTACCCCTGAAGATTTCTTTACTAGCTTATTTCTCTCCATTCCTAGCCAGATAGTGAGGAAAGCTGCTTTAGATTTTCTATTTCCACTTCTCAATTTCCCTTTCATCCTGGTTACTGTCCCCATCACACAACTGAATGTCTTACAAACATCACTGACGACTCAAAAATTCCAAGTCATTTCAGAGGGAGCCATACTGATGTCTTGGTCACACGATCAATTCCTCTTGTATCTACATTTGCCTCTTATATGTACATCTACAAGTCTTAGTTATCACCCTTTATTCTTGTGACGTAAAGATAAACACATTTATTTGGGTTCTTTCTGGGCTATTGATCCATGGACTTCCAAACCACAGGCTATCCAGTATCTTAGGCCTTATGGCCAGAAGAAGAAAAATAAGCCAGGTTTGTAAAATTCTCTTTCTCTTTGTAACTTGAACTAGGAAATATTGAGATATCCTAATTAGAAGTAGGAACTAAAATGTGAATATCGTGACATGAGAGGAGCCAGACAGAGGTTGGAGCATTAATAAGGGCCACGTGCAAACTAAGCTATAAGGACACATGACTGTGAGTAGAGAGAGCACATCTGAGGGAGGGAACAGTACAGAAAGAAGCAGGGATGCCATGAGAAGCAGAGATCAGTTTTTAGGACTGCTTGCTTTTGCTGTGCCAGTTCTACTTTATATTTATTCTTGCATTGACTTCCTTATTTAAGGAAGGAAGAAAACATTTACTGAGAACCTGGCCGGGCATGTTTCCTTCCTTTAAGGGAAAAGGAAGTCAGTGCAAGAATAAATATAAATTAGAACTGGCGCAGCAAACTAAGGCAGCCCTAAAAATGCAAGAATAAATATTGTGAGTGGAACCCTGTTCTTTGCAAGCAAACACGAAAGCCTGTTCCACCATCCAATCTCATCTTTTGCCACTTCTTTCTCCTCACTCTGGCCATGTAGAACTAGTACTAGTTCTTTTAACATAACGAGCTCTTTCTGGTAGTCCCTGTGCCTTCGTAAAAGCAATTCCTGTAGCTGAGAATGTTTCACTCCTGCCCTAATTTCCATTCACTTGGCAATCTCTTCCTTCAAAACGTTTAAGTGGCTTCACTCCCCTCCCCCAATACTTTGATATGAAAACTAAAAGAATTGTACAGAAAATATCTTTACACAATATAAAATCAGCCAAAATTTTACTTTTGTAAAGCTTCTATTGGAGACAAAAGCAAACTTCATCACTTTCTTTTCACAGTGATAGTAATTATTTGTTTTCATATTTTTCCCCACTTTTAGGCCATGTGCTGTTTTACTGCTGTTGAAGGAATAAGTTGTATCTTCTTTAGCTTTGTGTCTTTAGTATCTTAGTCAGTGCTTGGCATCTTTGTGAATAATAAAGGGTATGAGGAATTGGAGGGGAGCTAGGTGTCTTTATTCTTTTTGTTGCTTCAGCACTTCTATTATAATACTTACAGTGACTTATAATATTGTATAGTGTAGTAATTATTAACTTCTTCAAACAATGTCTCTGTATTATTTATCATTCTGTCTCCAGCTTCTGGCACCTTGGAGGTTCTCAGTACATTTTATTTTTTTTTAAACCGGGTCTTGCTCTGCTACCCAGGCTGGAGTGCAGTGGTGTGATCTCAGCTCACTTCAACTTCTTTCCCCCAGGCTCAGGCAATCCTCCCACCTCAGCCTCCAAATTGCTGTGACCATGGGAGTGTGCCACCATATCCAGCTATTTTGTTTTGTATTTTCTGTGGATATGGGGCCTCACTATGTTGCCCAGGCTGGTCTCAAGCTCCCGAGCTTAAGCAATCCACCTGCCTTGGCCTCTCAAAAGTGCTGGGGTTGAAAGTGTGAGCCACCATGCCCGGCCAGGTTCTTAGTAGATGTTTTTGAATAGATGAATGTGGACTCAAATAAAATTGAGATATTAAGTCATGACTGCTAACATTAATGAAGACATAAGTGCCAAGAGGAAATAAATTAATTAAGTTTTAATCCTTTTGAGTTTGAAAAGTCATGGAAGTTTGTAGATGCAGATTGAAATATCAGAACTGGAGAAATCGATTTGGAAAGCACTATTGGGTCAAAGCAATAAGTAAGAAAGTAATGAAGAAATGGCTGAAGACAGAAACTTGGACATCAATAAGAGAAAGCTGAGCAGGTAGTGAAGGAAAATCAGAGACAGGAGGAAACCCAGATGGTACAGTACCCTGGAAATTAAGTTCAAAGTGAGCTTTGATGAGCTGCTCTCTGGACCCTAAGCAGAGGTGGGGAGAAATCATGTGAAAAATTACACCTTACAGCAAATAGCTGACCCCTAACCTCCATTCTTATTATTTTTATCTTTTCCTATTCTCTTAACACAATTTTTTCACTAGCTAGTTTCCGTCGTCCACTGGCCAATGGTGGTGAACTTTATAACCCTAGGCAAATGATGAAAATACCTTCTTAAGGAGTCTACATTTGGGGCCGATTACCTCCACAAATGATAAGCTTATTTGAAACAGAATACCGAACTGGCTATTTTGAGTTTCATTTTTCTTATTGTTAAGGGGGGATAATAATAATAATTGTCACACTGGATTTCTGGAGAGATTAAACAGGGTACTTTTATAATATACTTCTTGGCATATGTTAAACACTCCATAAATGGAAGTGGTAACTTTAATATTATTATTATGCAGCCCACCTATATTTAAATTTGATTGTATTCTCTCTGTAGTTTTAACATTTGATGGTTTTAAGTAATCAAAAATGATTTAATGATGTGTGAGTTCCATGAGGGCAGATATTTTTAAATTTATTATTTATTTGTCAAACATTTAAGGAGCTTAGATGCAATTTTGTTATATAGATACATTGGAGTTAAGGCACGGGGAGGTCGAAGCAGGGTCTTGTAGGTAGGGATAAGGACTTTGTGCCCCTGACTTCTAAGTGTTATGGAAAATCATTAGAAGGTTTTGAACAAAGGAATGATATGGCAATATTTACCTTGCAAAAGCATCTTTCTGGTTGTTGTGTGGAGAATAAACTACAGGGACAATAGTGAAAGCAGGGAGTTCAGTTATTATTGCAACAGGTAGGAAGTGATCGTTGCTTGGCCTAGAATGGTAGCAGGAGGGTGGTGAGAAAGGGTAAGATTCAGATGATGGTTTGAAGGCAGAGTGGGCAATATTTGCTGAAGGAGTGGATCTGGGAAGTGATAGAGTCAAGGATGATTTCAAGTTTTTTTGACTTGAGCAACTGGATTTGTGCCAATAGATGGAGAAAGGGTAAGAGGATGGTGTCCTGGGACACTGACATTTAGAGATCAGGAAGAGGAGATGTGTCTGGAGGAGACCAACAAGGAGTCGTCATTGAAGTAGGAGAAAAATCAGGAGAGTGGAGTTGAGGAAAAAGAAAAATTCCCTTTAAGTAGTAAACTGATCATGTCAAATACAATTTAGACATAATTATCATGGAGACTGAAAACTGACCCTTACACATGGTCATTTGGAGTACAATTTGACAAATGTGGTTTCATCGAAATGATGTGGGCAAAGTCTATTTGGAGTTGGCTTAAGACAGAACAGGAGAGAAAGTGAAGATGCGCAGAGGCAACTTTTTCAAATGGACCATGATGGGAGCCATAAAATCAGTGGAGAATGAAAACAAACATATAGATAATATTACCTCATATTTATGTGCTAGTAGGAACAATCAATAGAGAGAAGGAAAAACTGCTGATGTAGGATGTTTAGATTTAGAGTAGATAATTGCAGGATAATTGGAGGAATCTCCTTGCATAGGGGAGAGGATGGGACCTACTGTACAAGTTGAGGGGTTGGTCTTAGAATACACTGGGGTGATTTTAGTTCATCCCAGATAATAGAAGAAAAGGCAGAAGATAGGCAAATAGATCAAGGCAAGTTAAAATTTTGTTTCTCCATTCACAAGTTATGTGAATTTGGGTAAGTTATGTAACCTCTCGTTACTTTCCTCATCTTTAAAAGAGAGAAAGTAACAGTATCTTCCACATGATGTTCTTTAGAAAAAATAATTAAAATGACAAATAATTTAGCACAGTATTTTTGCATGCACACAGTTTCAATGAAACATAAATATTTTTTGAAAACTCGTGAATAATGTTGGGTTAGTTTTATGATTATTTTGTAAATGAAGTATCAGGTTTTTACATGCCATTTTGACTTGTTCACTGTCTCTGTAGACTGGGAGTTAGCAAACTAAGGCTGTGGGCCAAATGTAGTTTGCCTGTTTTGGTAAATAAAGTTTTACTGGAACATAGCCATGCCCATTCGTTTATTGTAGCTGCTTTCAAGCTACCTCAGCCAAGTTGACCACTTATCACAGGCCCTCAAAAGCCTAGAATATTTGTTATCTGGCCCTTTTCAGAAAAAGTTTGTCAGTTCCTGCTTTGGCTATTGTTATCAATCTGTCCTGTATCCTCTGACAGTCATATACCCCTTGAAGTTACAGGTCATGTTTATCGGTGTTTGTACCCTTCTTACACTATAGGTGACATTAAGTAAATATTTATGGATGCCATTCAGATATTTTAGAAGTTTCATTTTTTTCCTCCAAATCATTATGGATGATGGAAAGTAAGAGTGTGTGGGAAGAGATGGCATCTTTCTGAGGTCTTGTACTGACTTCATGTACTAAAGTTTTCCATGTCACTCAGAGTAAAACTAAGGCTCTGCAAAAGCCCATGAGACCTGATGCAGCCTCACCCTCCTCTAACTCTCTAGTCTCACTTCCTGCTCCTAATACTTCCCACCTCACTCTCTACCAGCCATGCTAGCCTCCTTATTCTTCACACTAGGCAAGTGTACCCTACTCCAGACTTTGGAACTTCCTGTTTCCTCTGCTTGCATGATTGGCTTTTTCACCTCTTTCAGGTCTTTAATCAAATGCCATTTTCCACTGGGCAACCCTATCTAAAATCACATCCTTGTTCTACCCCCTACTAAAATTCCTTCTTCCCAAATTTTCTGCATCACATAGTCAGTTATTTTGTTTATGGCTTGTCTTCCCCAAGTAGAATATAAGCTCCATGAGATTAGAAACTTTTTGTCTGTTTTGTTCACTGCTGTTTATCCAGCATCTGGAATAGTGCCTGGTAAATAATAAGTGCTCAATAAGTATTTTGGGTTGAACAAATTACCCATATTTGGTGATAAGCAGAAATTTCTCTCACTTGGTTTCAGAATGCCATTTCCTTCCTTGCACATGGCAAAGAGCATAAGGCTTTCCCATGACAACATTTGAGCATTTATACAAACCCATAAGAAGTCCTCAGCCTTTCTCTGTTTGATTTCTCAGTTGACCAGGGCCTCGCTACTCAAAATGTTATTTGCTGACCAGCAGGTCAGCATCAGTATCACCTGGGGGCTTGTTAGAAATGTAGACTTATGGGGCTCAGGCAGACCTACTGGATCAGAGTCTGCAGTTCTACAAAATCCCTAGATGATTTGTGTTCCTGATAGAGTTTCTAGAGTTTGTAGAGTTTTGAGAACTACTGGCTGTCTTCGGTTATTTGATATCTGCTTATCATTGGTTTAGTTCAGGCTAAAGGTTTTGCTTCACTTTTGGTAATTATTTTATCATAGCCCTTTCTGTAAAGTATTTTATTTATGTTCCCTTTTTAAGCTTATTTTACTTTTTTAAAACTTCCATCTCCTATCCTTACAGATTAGAAACTGCCAGACTGACAGCTTAACCAGAGCAGTTTAGTGGACAGATTGTGCAGCAAACAAAACTTCTCTATGTTAGGGATGGCAGGTATTGGCAAAAATGCTGTCCTTATTCATCTTGTGAACATGGCAGATGTCCTTGTAAATCAAGAGATACGTTACCTTTGAACTTACACTTGATCTATTATCCATCCCTGTGTCATGCTTCATATAGCCTATCCAATGGCGTGAATGAACGGGTATGACTCTGAAACCTAGTTGTTATTACTTGGCATCAACTACACAAAGGTCCATTCACTCGTTGTGTCATTCCCCTAATACTTACTGAGGGTTTATCTCATGTTCAGATAAACTGTGCTATGTAAAGGAGCATCCCAAATAGAACGTGGGTTTTTGTGAGGTTTGGGGGTAAAACTGTGCTCCAGAGTACATTGTAAATATATAAATATGAACTGTTATTTTTAATTTAAATTCTGGATAGTCCCTATCTCAAAAGAGATAATCTCTGATATATTGAAAGTTTTAGATGCTAAGTACAATAAAGTTTCTTTATTTAGACTAACACCTAAGACTGTTGTTAAGATTTACCAACTTTTCATGAGACAATGAATATAGCAAGACATTTTTGCTAGAGTGACATTAAAATTATGTCTTGTGGTCTTGTTTTCTTATATCCAATAGTATTTAATTCTAACATGAGAACATTTATGTATTAAACTCATTTTTTTTAGGACATGGAATCCTCTGCTTCTTATATAAATGGGATTCTATACTCTTTCAAGGTAGAAAAGAATTTAAGCTGCATTTGTCTTGCAATTCAGGCTTCTGGAATAAAAATATGCCATTAATTCATATGAATCCTCAAAATGGATGCTTTATGTAGGGTTCCTCAGAAGTTGTCTATCCTCAGTATGAAACAGAAGGCTCTAGATAGAGAAACAGAGACAGCATTTCCTCTATTATTGTCTCTGAAAAGTATTCTAGTCAACAACCTCTCTTTCATTTCCCCCAACTTTCTCAAGTTTACTTAATCATGGCTCTTTCTTTACCTTCTAATTTATTGTATAAAGTCTGAATTAGTATTTATTAATGTTAGCAGAGAAGTCATATTTGTCATATTTGGGGAATTCTACCAAAAAAGTGGTATTCCAGAGTAATAAATTTGATAATTAATTGTAATTTTACATTTTTTCATATGATGGATTAAGTTGAATTTACCTTGAAAGCTCTCTTTATATATTTCATGCAATTATAACATAAGAGCTTGAGAAGCAAATTTCAAGAAAATTCACTCAAGGGGTCTCAGACTTCAGCAGGAGTAAGAGTATCCTAGAATGCAGGTTTCCAGGCCCCAAGATCAGCTATTCTTTTTTTCTCAGGTCTGGGATAAGTTCTGGAAATGTTCATTCTTAATAAATGGATCAGGTGTTTCTGATATAGGTATCTCATGGAGTATAAAACTCTTCTATTTCAACCTCAGAAATATAATTTTTATATAAATGTTATTACATATCACTATATGCTTCAGAACAATACAAATGTCATTAAATGTCACTAAAGAGACTTATACAAATATCATTAAATATCAAAAAATGTTTCAGAACAATAATGCTACTTTATTTGTGTCATTGCTAGGGTCTATTGACATGTATTTATTCACTAGTTTCTCTTAGGTAGGTACTATACTATGAAAAGAAGACCTAATCTGTGAAGATCCCAATTTGGAATTCGACTTTGGTATTTCTGTGTTAACCACCACTAGGCCCAACACACAGTGGATTATCAGTAATTACTAAGAAATGAGACAAATAGGGCTCTTTCTCTCCTCTCAAGCCCACCCAACCCCAGCATATGCTAGGAAAATTTGTCTTACTCTGAAATTCATATTATGCTATGATGTTTTTGGCTATGTCACTTATCACTTGTTACTTCGCATTATGTATTTTTGGATCTCCTATAGAGCTTTAACAAATGCTTTTCAAATGTTTGAATTAGTGTAAGTGCTTCTTCAGTGAATGATTTCTTTTTCTATTTTTATTTTTTTCCCAAGTGAGTAACACTTTAATTTCCAGTCAGTTAAAGGAATATTTTAGTCATAACGAATATATTTTCAGGCATCAGAAAGGCTTTTTGATTTTAGTTTTTACAAATATTTTCAATAAAAAACTATTGTACAATCAGCAATCCTTGCATTGATATACCATGTTGTCTTTTAAGAAAATTTATCATGAAGCTCCAACTGTATACTTTATTTCCTACAGCTTTAAAACATTTAGTAAGCTTATATTATATTTTTCTGACAATTTGATGGTAGTCCTTTTGAAAAAGAAATAAAAAGGAACAGATGTTTTTAGATAAGAGCTAGCTCTCCTAGATATGACCTGCCCTGTGTCCTCTTTCTGCAGTCCACTGTCCCTTCACGCTTAGCAACCAATGACTAGATGGTTACTCATAAATGAGAAAGGAAAAGGAAAGTAAGAACAAGTCCATAATGATCCACAGCTTGACACTGCATTTTTATACACAGGACAAAATTGTTGGTATCAAAACTTTCTTTGAAGTCATGATTAACAAGAAATATGAAAAGTAAATTTAGAATTGAGGGAACTTACTGTGAAACATGAAATAAGAGCCAACAGGCCCAAGAGGAAATTTAATTTCATTCTTTAAAGTTGCTCCTAAAAACAGACCAAAGATTATCCACAGTTAGCCAAATCAATCAACAGTGTTTTTCAGAATAAAAAATTTTAAAGCATTTTAATGCTTGTTATGTAAAATGATGAAGAAAGACCAACATAACCTTTAAAGATGTGCTTGGTATTTTGGGGAAAGGAAGCAGCATAGATGCACAGCAATACTGTCATGTTTGTGATTTTTAAAAATAAAAACGGCACTACTTTATTTTATGAAAGGTAATTTTCAGATAATTATTGAAAGTACATTTTAAAATTAAAGCATTTTTGGAAATTCCTTGTTGCCTTTAGTGGTGACTAACTTGGAACATAACTAATTAGGGTATACTTTTAGTGCGTTTACTTAAAATTAATCAAAACTTACAGATTTCTATAGAATTGTGACCTAAATATTGTCAATGTGACAGGACTGTTGTGAAAAACAACTTCTTAATGGAATTATTGTGTTATTACTATTATATCTGTCTGAAGCAAAAGAAATTGTGTAATGTGTATTTTTCCTTTAACATCACTCTACTGAAGTATAATTACTTTCATATGATTTTTTCCAAGTTATTCCAAAAGTTAATTATTGTCTATCAGTGTGTGAATTAGAAAAAAGAGGTTTTTGTCCTAATTTATTTATAATTTTCAAAAATATTTAATAAGTACATGGCACCCTGGGTTCTGGGAAGGCAAAATTCAAGCACATTGGCTGACAGATTGTTCTGGGGTCCATGTGGTATCTGTCATTTGTATTAGTCTTGAAAGTGACATAAGACAGATTGATAGATCCTATAGTTGTATGTGCATGTGTCTACCCCCTTAAAATAGCTTTTTTTCTAATATATTTTCATATTAGAAAGCAGTTTAGCAGTACATAAGAAACATAACTCAAACAAGAACAGAAATGCAAATCTATCTTATACACCTTTTTAAGACTCTTCTACTCAGGATTGACTTTAGAGACCATAAAATATAGCAGTGGAAAAAGTCAATAGATTGTGAAATTGGATGTAAATTGTGCAACTAATCAATGTGAATGTTCTTGACACTTTTTCAGGAATTTTAAGGAATTTTACCACTGACAATGATATTTTTTGTTAAACACATCTGAGATTTTTAGGTAACATGGCTATTTCCATCAAAAGTCATGAGGATGATATTCTTGAGAATATGAACAAAAGCTAGAATTTCAAAGTGAAAATTCTTACATTCATATTTCCATATACCTACCTTGGTAGAAGATTCTTCTTTGGAACAAATTACTGCTTAATCTTACTCTTGCCAGATACTCAATTTAGGTAGCCACAATTTAAAAGTCCAAGAAGAGAAAGAACTTTGATGGAAAAGCCTTTCTTCTTAAATACCTCTGTCTTGATTTTTATTGGAGTTAAGAGAAAGGTTGAGAGAGGGCAAAGTTCTGTATTGATATTCTTTACTGAAACAAAGAAATGATAGTTGCAGTTGCCAGTTTGGCAGCTTCATCTACAGAACTGTGATCCAATCACTGCTCTAGCAGGCCCTGGGGCAGCACACAGAATGCTGGAGTACAGTGGTTTTCAAACTTGACTGCACATCACAACTATCTGGGGAGTTTTTAAAAAAAATTCCAGTTCTCAGACCTTACCCCGGAACAATTTATCAAAAGTTATGGGGCAGGAAGACAGGCAAAATAACTTAATTTTGTTTTAAAAATTTTATTAATTTTATTTATTTTTTTTCTTCCAACTTTTATTTTAGGTTCGGGGTATCTGTGTAGGCTTGTTACATGAGCAATTTGTGTGTTGCTGGGGTTAGTTGTACAAATTATTTCATCACCCAGGTAGTGAGCACAGTACTCAATAGGTAGTTTTTTGATCCTCATCCTCCTCCCGCTCTACACCATCAAGTAGGCCCTGGTGTCTATTGTTCCCTTCTGTGTGTTCCTGTGTACTCAATGTTTAGCTCTCATTTATAAATTAGAACTTGCAGTATTTGGTTTTTTGTCCTTGAATTCATTTGCTTAGGATAATGGCTTCCACTTGCATGCATGTTGCTGCAAAGGAACACAAGAATTAAAAAACTCCCCAAGTTATTGCAAAGTGAAGCTTTGTTTGGGAACCACTGCTGTTAGATACTGAAGTTTTAATGTGTCTATACATATGTATCAGAACTGACATATATATGTGCGTGTGTGTATATATATATAAATAAAGAGTTGGTTTATTTGAGAAGAAGCTTATCTGGGAAGAAGGAATTTAAAGAATGGAAAAAGTAGGCAGTTGAAATAAATTCTTTGTTTTAATTTTGAAAATAACAGGAGATATCTAGTGGTGGGAGATAATTAGGAAATAGAATCCTTCTAGTTTCTTATTTTCAATTTCATATTTCTTTCCCAGATGTATAGTTTTGTTTAAAGATACTGTACACATGCATTTGAGCTACTAAAAATGTTAAGTATATAGAAATTACTTAATGCATTTTTCTGAAGTTAATAATGAATATCTGGACTGCTTAACAGATAATAAATTCTCCAATATATGTTACATTCTGTAAGTATGTGGTGTTCTCCCATTATCTAAACCAGATGGATAAATACAATGTACACTAGTCTACCAAAGATGGGAGGTATGGGAACATTACACAATCTATTTTACATTTATGGCAAAAGGATGTAGTAAATTACACAATTTTATGTATAAGATGAAGGCAGGTACTGAGAAATTTACTCATATGAAATGAAATCTATTCAGTTGAGAGGAAATTACCATATGCTAGAAGAGGTTATGCTTTATTTTCTAATAGCCATAATTTGTTGAATCCTTACCATGTCCTAGACTGTGTGCTAATCACTTTATGTAGATTAGCTCTCATGCTCACAACCCCTTGCAATGTATGTTATTATTATATTACTGATTAGATAATAAATTAGAGAGGAGTCACATAACTTGCTCAAATTCACTAAAATAGCTGAGAGAGGAATTGACCTTAAATTTGCCATATTTGAGAGCTTGAGTTTTTCCCCTAATTATGCTACTTTGTCTTTCAAATCCAATTATTTGAACCACTGAAGTAATTAATATATTTTTAATAGTAGCACTCATTGACGCTTGAATGCAACTCATCAGTAGTACATGAAATCTATTTAGGGAGAAGTAAACCGAATTTAGATGATGGATAGAGCAGAACAGAAGTAAATATCAGATTCCATTATATGTAAGTACTTTTCAGGATATATTATATGGTTATACATGTGGATGTACTAGGTTATTATGTAAAATATACGTTTTCTGTCAGCTGCAGTCAATAAAATATAAGAGTCTTTCGTTTTAGGGTAGTTTAGCGATTATGTGTAGCATTCAAGTCAGGTAGCCTAAGATGAAATGTCAACTTTCCTCCTATTAACTGCGTTTTATATGACCAGCTATTTAATCCAATTATGTCTCAACACTGTCATTTACAAAATAAGATAGTAATCCTTCTACTTCTTGATATTGTTCTGGGGATTAAATAAATAGGACATAGAAAATTGTGACCCATGTTATTAGTAAGTGTTAGCTTTTCAGTGGGAATGTCTCTCTTCCATCATGCAATTTTTAAAATATTCTGGGTGTGATGAATCTCTAGTAAAGGGGTAAAGCATATTCAAATTTAAAAGGTGACTTAAAAGCTTTTGGTAGTGAATGGGGAATTAAGTTGGAATTGGTCTTAAACTACCTAGTTTTCTTTGCCTCTGTCTTTGTGGATGACAAGTTGACAATTAGAACTCTTGTCTCGTTTGTTAGTAAGCTGATTATAGACAGTTTTGTTTCTGTACCCTTCTATGACTCAGGAAATCCTTTAAGTTAATATCTAATGCTTCCTGAATTGTTACCTTCTCTAGTAACATGCTTATTTTGTGAAAAAGATGAACAACTTCTTTTTCTGCTTGGTGTTGTAAATTGTTTTGATGCCCAGTATATTTTCAGCCAAGTGTTTTAAGAACAAGGTGTGATTTGTTGTTGTAATGAATCACTGGATATGAAGGACTTAAGAATGAACATTATCAAAATTAAAATAATTTCTGCATGACTCATAGTCAACAAAGGATTAGTTTCCAAAGCAGGTGGAATCACATTTCTTTTCAAAATAAAAACTGTTATTCAGGAGAAATTTTAATTAACACCTGGCTTTAAAAGATCTTGACTAGATATTTTCTAGAACAATATTTAAAGCAACAATTGCCTTTTGTTAATAAAATTCAAGTTCCTGGTGTAGTCTCACTGCTGTTGGTGAATAAAATTACTTATCATGACATCTTTCTGATCAAGAAACTGTTTTCACAGCAAAAGAATGTGATTATGAGCTCATGCATATGAAGTTCACTCTTCTTACCATATAGCCCATCACAGAGAATCATCTGGTCTAATAAAACAGTACAATGGCCTACTGAAGACTTTATGATACCAGTTGAGAGTACATACCTTCCAAGAATAGGTTCTATTTTATAGGATGCAGTACATGCTTTCAATCAGTGACCGACAAATGCGTCCAGCTCTCCTAGGGCCAGAATTCACGGGAACAGAAATTAAGGCTCTTATTATTACAACTAATAGCCCACTCACAGAATCTTTGCTTTCTGTCTTTGTAACTTTGAGTTATGCTAGTTTGGAGGTATTGGCTCATAAGAGAGGAATTAGGACATTTTGATCTCCTCATGTCACTGAACAAAAATAAGCTAGAGTTACTCTACTGGTTAGCAGGATTGTTCCTGATTACCAAGGGGGAAATTGGGTTGCTACTAAAAAAGAGGAACACAGAGGACTGTCTGGATTTCACAAGATTCTCTGCAGCACTATTTAGTATATTCATGTCCAAAAGTGAAAATTAAGGGGAAACTACTACAACCAAGAAAATGTATGACCACTGAGGATTCAGATACTTCAGGAATGAAGGTTTGAGTCAAGCCTTTAGGAAAGAAACCTTGGTCAGTGTTGAACTCTGTTGTTTTTTCCTACACGTACAAAAGCAGCCTCATTAAATCCTCTCAGAGATTCCAGGACCAACCTTCCAGCATTCCTCCCTACTGGACTAGGTCTTAGACAAAAAGGACCGTTCCTGTACGCATAGAGAGACCAGCACAAGCCAAGAAGTTCTACTTTTTCATAGGTTTGCTTTTCATACTGTGAGACCTCTCCTGCAAGCTTCTAAATTTCAATAATTTCAAACATTACCCTTCTTTCCTCAACCCTAGGAGTCTTAGCTTCTTTCTGTAGTTGCTACCTCCATGAGGTACCTCCAGTGTTCTCATTTTGCCTTCTCAGTTACCCAGTTAACAATTCTTGCTGCCTAGTTAATGATACTTGATATTAAATTCTTTTAAAAATAACTGGCATTATTGCTGCCTTCTGACAGCACCATAACTGATGCAGTGACTGATGGCTGCAACACCCACTAGGCTCCACTAGTAGCAATAGCCTTGGGCTCAGGATGATGTCCAAACTCACTAGACTAAAGATTCATCATATACCAAGTTTATTAGCATTTACTTAGAAAGTATACAGAACAGGTAATAATACAGCACACTTGACAAATACCTTGCTGGAAAATTGGTAAACTTTAGGCACAGTTTCCTATGTCCCAGCCATTCTGAACCTGGGATGTATATGGTCATGAGTAACAAGTTTGAGTGTGGTTGGAAAACCTTGGTTCAGAGAAACTTTAATGATACATTGATTGCATGGAAATCTGATGTATTTGATGAGTCATTACTGGCTGTGCTAGAGGCTCAGAGTAGAGGGATATTTCTATGGGAATACTATGGCCAGTCTAAACTACAGCAATATGCCCCTTGTAAATGTGATCTCTTCTGTTACTCCCTCAAAGTCAGAGTGCTGAAAACAAAAGCTAAAATTTCATAGTTGGCAATATTTCTCCTTCACCTCCTTAGGTAACACATGTTCCTTTGAGGCCAATTCCATTCAGTTCTACACTCTGACGTATGCTTATGTGATCACCTATTCTCATTTAATTTGCTAGTTATATTGCTATTTGCTTGAAGTCAGGCTGGGTGACTTAAATTTTCTTTTCTTTCAACTTTCACTTTGGGTTCATGGGGGTACATATGCAAGTTTGTTACCTAGTTATATTGGATAATGCTGAGGGTGGAGTGTGAATGATCCCAGCATCCAGGTACTAAGCATAGTACCCAATAGGTAGACTTTCAGCCCTCATCTCCTCTCACTCCCTCTCCCCTCTAATAGTTCCCAGTGTCTGTTGTTCCCATTTTTATGTGCGCTGTACTCAAATTAACTCCCACTTAAAAGTGAGAACATGCAATATTTGGTTTTCTGTTCCTGTGTTAATTTGCTTAGGATGATGGCCTGCAGTTGCATCTATGTTACGCAAAGGACATATTTTTATTTTTTTATGGCTGTGTAGTATTCCATGGTTTATATGTAGCACATTTTCCTTATCCGATCCACTGTTGATGCACAGTTAAGTTGATTCTATGTCTTTGCTATTGTGAATTGTGCTACAATGAACATACCAGGTGCATGTGTTTCTGGTAGAATGATTTATTTTCCTGTGGGTATATACATAGTCATGATAGTTCTGTTGTTAGCTCTTTGAGGAATCACCACACTGCTTTCCACAATGGTTGAAATAATTTACTCTCCCACCAACAGTGTATAAGTGTTTCTGTTTCTCTGAAACCTCATCAGCATCTGTTATTTTTTGACTTTTTAATAAAAGTCATTCTTACTGGTGTGAAATAGTGTCTCATTGTGGTTTTGACTTGCATTTCTCTGATGATGAGTGATGTGGAACATTTTTTCATATGATTTTTGGTCACTTGCATGTCTTCTTTTGAGAAGTATCTGTTCATGTCTTTTGCCTATTTTTTTTTTTTGATGAGGTTATTTGTTTTTCTTGCTCAATTGTTTGAGTTCCTCATAGATTTTGGATATTAAATATTTGTCAGATGTGTAGTTTGAGAATATTTTCTCCTATTCTATAGGTTGTTCATTTACTTTGTTGTTAGTTTCTGTTGCTGTGCAGAGGCTCTTTAGATTAATTAGGTCCCACTTGTCAACTTTTGTTTTTGTTGCAATTGGTTTTAAGGACTTAGTCATAAATTCTTTGCCAAGGCAAATGTCCAGAATGATATTTCCTAGACTTTTAAAAATAGAATTCTTATAGTTTTAGTATTTATTCTTAAAATTTAAGTCTTTAATCTATCTCAAGTTGATATTTGTATATGGTGAAAGGTAGGGGTCCAGTTTCATTCTTCTTCACGTGGCTAGCCAGTTATAGCAGCATCATTTATTGATTAGGGACTCCCTTCCTTGTTGCTGGCTTTTGATGACTTTGTCAAAGATCAGATGGTTGTAGGTGTGTGGCTTTATTTCTGGGTTCTCCATTCTGTTCTATTGGTCTATGTGTCTGTTTCCACTGGATGTCCCATCCAACCCCTAGCTTCTCTCATCTTGCATCTTGTAACCTCAGTGACTTTTCTCTATTTCAGCTACTCACTGCCGCAGTCACACATTGGATTGCTATTACACTAATATATCCTGTTTCTAAATCGCTCATTTACACATCTCACTCCAGAATGACAACTGCCTCTCCTTCCAGTTTACAAGTTTAACTGTTCCCACTGGAAACAGCAGTTGATTGACCTAATGACTCTCTCTCCATCCATCAGCTCTCTTTAACCTTTCTCTCTTTATTCAGCATAGGGTCAATAGTAGATTACTAAAATGACATTCTTTCTCATCCCTAAATAGGTATTAAAATTTTTATTATTATGAATAACAGTTAAGAAATACATTGAACAACATGTCCCAGTGTGCATAAAGGTGAATGTATTTGTCAGAACAAGGGGTATGAAGTACAATGCACTCTGTTGTTCCATTGCAATCTATTAATCTCATTCCATCCAATTCCATCTAATCCTATATTATTTAATTTCATTCAATTATATTTCATCGAAACTATTTCTTATCTGGGGTGGAGAATAAATTCCCTGCTATGGCTTCATTTGGCCATATTGATTCCAAGCCATTTCAGCTAGCTCTTTGATCTCATAAGCAGAGGGAGTGTTTCAGCAACTTGTTTCTTTTCTTATCTGCCATCCTGCAAACTTAAGAATTTCTGTTAGTTATGGTTTCTTTAACTCTTCAGGACACTGTGTTAGTCAGGGTTCTCTAGAGGGACAGAACTAATGGAATATATATATATAAATAAAATATGTATATATATTAAGTATTAACTCACAGGATCACAAGGTCCCATAATAGGCCATCTGCAGGCTTGTGAACTGCTTGTGAATCCTTGTGAATTACTCATCAGGGCCCAGTGTACTTAGCTGACATGTAGTGATGAGATGAGAGGAATGGGTATACATGATGTCTTCTTTATATTGTTATTTCATCCTGATTCAAAGTATTACTTAATTTTATTTTTTGAGATGGAGTTTCATTCTTGTTGCCCAGGCTAGAGTGCAATGGTGGGGTCTCGGCTCACTGCAACCTCCACTTCCCAGATTCAAGTGATTCTCCTGCCTCAGCCTCCCAAGTAGCTGGGATTACAGGTGCTCGCCACCATGCCTGGCTAGTTTTTGTATTTTTAGTAGAGACGGGGTTTCACCATGTTGGTCAGGCTGGTCTTGAACTCCTGACCTCATGTGATCTGCCTGCCTCAGCCTCCCAAAGTGCCAGGATTACAGGCGTGAGCCACCACGGCCATCCCATAGTTTTATTTTTATTTGCAGAATATCTGAGTCTCTAATTTGCATATTTATAAAGATAAGGGATCTATGTTTTTGCTCTTGGACTGTTCACAATGTAGAGGAGATGGAGTGGATAAAATGTGATATTGCAGTAAGTGGCAGAAATGTGTAGACTCTCTGGACAGCATGCCAGACTAGGAAGAATTAATGATCAATTTGAGGGTAGGGATTCTATCTGATTAACTTTATACACAAAATTGACTATAAAGTTCTGATGTGTAGCAAATACTAATTGAATGAAGGATTAGAATGGACTTAAAAAAATTGTTTAGCAGTTTTTATAAAGGGACTTGGAAAAGAAGCAGAGAGATTTTGGTGCAGGAGCTGTGTTAGCCAAACACTGTAAGATGAATTGAATTTTGATTAAGGAGCTTTCTTGTGGGGGAAAAATTTGGGGCAATGTATGTGCTTACAAGGAGATGGGGGAAGTGCTACATCTGGTGGTTAAAATGGCTGCAAGTAATGAGATGGTGCTTGTAGATGTTTGTGTATGTGCATATTAAATTAAGAAAAAAATAAAGATCCAAACATAAGTATAGTACCTAGAGACAACATTTGGGAGAGAAACAAAGGTTCTGCATGACCTTCAAACTCACAGTTTCAAACATTCAACCCTCTGCCACCCTATTTGTATTTTTTTGGCCCACTTTAATAATTCACCCCTTCCAATAAACCTGCTATCTATTGACCTTTCCAGCTAATCTTTGTTTCCTGTCCTTCTCTCATGCTAGTCAGAGGCAGAGAGTGCTTCAGGCATATACTTGCCTTATTTTAAAAAGAGTCAGCTCTCATTGTGGTATTTACACACAACCTATGTGAAACTTGTGATGCATTCCAAGGGAAATGCAGACACTTAGAATTATGCATTATTTTTTAAATATTTTTTTCCCAGATGGATATAGATTGGTATTCCTTGTATCTGCTCTTGTTGGTGATATTATAGTTTTAATTAAATACATTTTTCATGAATTTCAAGAAACCTTTGAGAAATAGGTTTGTTTAAAGATGTAATGATAATCACATATTTCTTTCTCTGCAGTCACCAAAACTGTTAAAGCAAAAATGTGGGTAATTTCAGCATTTGCCAGTCAAATAACATCAAGGTGAAATTGAGTTGATAAGGGTTTTTCACAGGGTTGACAGAAAAAACATAACCCTCTCCCCACTGATATTCTCTAACCTCCAGGAGAGCAACATTTTAGTTTGATCACTTATTTATCCCAGGTAACTACCACAGTTCATAACACATGGAGGTCAGTAAATAATGTTAAACAAATTAAGAAAGCATTGAGGTGGAGGCTTTCTGAGCTCTGGATGCATTTGTTAAGACCCTCTCATCATGAGAGAACAATTCTGAGAAAGAGGATATAATTAAAATGTATTACTCACATTTCTTTAAGAGGCCATCAGGGCTAATCTTGTGTCTTACACTTCTTCATCTTTTTCCTCTAAGATTCCATGTCTCTAAGATCATCCACCTATATCCAGACCGTCATCCTTGGAGGGCTGTATAATCTCTTTTTTTCCCCCATACACAAACATCAACTCTGCTCTCTTGAACCCATGAAAATTCATCAGCAGGATCCTCTATTTTCTCAGTTTCTTCTCTGTGTGTTTGCAGTAATGTGTGGCAAAACTGAAAACTTGTCTGTGTCCCAAGTACACTGCATCTACTGCAGTACTTGGTAGAGGTAGTTGTATTTTCTCCATACTCTGTCCCACAGGGCTTGGAAGCAAATGTATAGATCACTTATCTTTATAAATATGCATATTAGAGGCTTAAGAATTTTGCAAATAAAAATAAAATTACACTTTGAATCAGGGTGAAATAACAATTATCGGGGGAACCCGCCCCCAATATTTCAACGTAGGTTCTTTCTATTTTCCATAAGTGTTGGCTGGCTGAGGAATAAAGAGAAAGAGTACAAAGGGAAGAATTTTACAGCTGGGCCTCCGGGGGTGACATCACATATTGGTAGGGCTGTGATGCCCACCTGAGCCGCAAAACCAGTAAGTTTTCATTAAGGATTTCAAAAGGGGAGGG
Organism: Macaca thibetana thibetana; assembly: GCF_024542745.1. Taxonomy (NCBI): domain Eukaryota; kingdom Metazoa; phylum Chordata; class Mammalia; order Primates; family Cercopithecidae; genus Macaca; species Macaca thibetana. Next base: position 122,533,616 of record NC_065582.1, on the reverse strand, counting down.
AGTGTAAGAACAGGGAGTAGGTCACAAAGATCACATGCTTCAAAGGGCAAAAAGGAGAACAAAGATCACAAGGCAAAGGGCAAAAGTAAAGATCACAAAGCAAAGGGCAAACCCAGAATTATTGATAAGAGTCTATGTTCAGCAGTGCACGTATTGTCTTGATAAACATCTTAAACAACAGAAAACAGGGTTTGACAGCAGAGAACCGGTCTGACCTCAAATTTACCAGGGTGGGATTTTTTCCCCACCCAAATAAGCCTGAGGGTACTGCAGGAGACCAGGGTGTATTTCAGTCCTTCTCTCAACCACATAAGACAGACACTCCCAGAGTGGTCACTTATAGACCTCCCCCAAGGAATTCATTCCTTCCCCAGGGTATTAATTATTAATATTCCTTGCTAGGAAAAGAATTTAGTGATGTCTTCCCTACTTGCACGTCCATTTATAAGCTTTCTGCAAGAGGAAAAATATGGCTCTATTTTGCCCGACCCAGCAGGCAGTCAGACCTTATGGTTGTCTTCCCTTGTTCCCTAAAATTTCTGTTCTTTTTCAAGGTGCACTGATTTCGTACTGTTCAAACACACATGTTTTACAATCAATGTGTACAGTTAACACAATTATAGTGGTCCTGAGGTGACATACATCCTCAGCTTACAAAGATAACATGATTAAGAGATTAAAGTAAGACAGGCATAAGAAATTATAACAGTATTATTTGGGAACTGATAAATGTCCATGAAATCTTCACAATTTATGTTCATCTGCTATGACTCCAGCTGGTCCCTCTGTTTGGGGTCCCTGACTTCCCGCAACAACAATATTAAGAAGAATCATGTATATACAGTCTTCTCATCCCATCACCAAATGTCAGCCTAGTACACAAGACCTTGCTGAGTAATTCAGAGCAACTTGTTTCTGTTTAGGTACTCCTTATTTCATTTACCGATAGCACTGCTTTGTAACACTTATGTCATAACAGCAGCCTTCTGAGGGTTATGTTATACTGTGATATCATCCATCACTGCCCATTACAAATAATATGGATATAGCAACACCAAGATCAGGTAGATGACCTTTCTTTCATTGCTATTTCTAGATCTCATCTCTTTTCTATCATTGCAACTTTGAAGAGTCTTTAAAAAAGCCATACTTCTTCACTGTTATTGTTTATTGGAGTAATTTCTTCCTGCTCAGCCACTACTTGGGAATTTTGACAGACTTTATCACTTTGGTCACTGTCTTCTCCCTTTATTCATCAGGTTTGATGACTTCAACATCCCTATAAATGATTCATCCAATCCATGGCCTCCCAGTTCCCTCCTTACTTCCAACATTTGGATTTGAAAAGCCAACATTATTTTATTTTATCCTAACCTTTTTCATGGTAACCCCTAAGACATTGTCATTACCAGCGATTGAATTGCCTCCAATTTTTAAAATCAAAGCATTAAACTTCATGTCTTCTCTAGTCTCACTTTTATTAAATAATCAAAGAATGAATATTTTTCTTAAAAACATATATATATATATTTTTCTGGTTGGAGTCAGAGAGATATAACCAAACAAGAGTCAGAAAGAATAGATATATAGAAGAGATAAATGGGCCTCAAAACAGATTTTTCCTTAAAGCCTGCAAAAAGGTATGCAGCCTTACTAATACCTTGATTGTAACCTGGCAAGACCCTAAGCAGAGGAACTATCTGAGCCATATTATTACCTGGAATTCTATCTGTAGAATAGTGAGATAATAAATTTGTGTTATTTTCTGCTTCTAAGTTTGTGATAATATGATATGATAGCAGTACAATAATACAGAAGGTAAATGGATAATACAACCTTAACACGTTCTGAAATTCATGATATTCCACACCCTTACACCCTGATCTTTTCCCAATTTTTCCTAACTTACTAAATGACATCACTATTCACATAGTTGCTTAGGCCAATATTATCAGAGATATTTCTAGATTATACACTTTCCTTCAAACCCAATATTCCACACTTCATTGAATTTTTTTTTTCAGCTCTACCCTGCAACTGACCACTTCTCTCCATCTCCGTTGATCTTTGCCTTGTCTAATGCACCTCTTCTCTAATCAGGACTCCCGAAATAGCCACCACTCTTGCTTTTCTAACAGTTTTCTATCCATAGAACAGCCAGACTGATGAAGTTTTGAAAATTTTAATCACATAATGCTATTTCTTCATTTAAAGTTGCAATGACTTCCCATCACACGTAGAATAAAGTTCAAAATCCAAATCTCTTTACATTGTGTTTTTTCTCTGCCTTCTTCATATCATCTCCTTCCACTCTCCTCTTTTCTGAGTGTGAACCACATTAACATTTGTTGGCTCTTTTCATACACAAAATCCATTGCTGCTTCAGATCTTTACATGGTTGATCTCTTTTGCCTTGAACATGTTTTCTCTAGGTCATTTAGTACCTTGCTTCTTAACATTCTTAAAGTCATTCCTCAAATATCACTTCATCAGAGAGCTTCTCCCTGATTATCTCACATAAAAGTCAGTCACCACAACTTGGTGTCTCCCTACTTGTTATTTATCATTTTTCAAAGCACTCTCACTTCTTACATTTTATTGACATGTATCTACTTTTTTTATATCTCACTAGATAGAAGCTCCATGAGGACAGTTCCTTTGACTACCTTCAATATTGCTGTTATTGTGCTACTAGAACTGTCCCTGTACCCTGGTAGATTCTCAAAAGTGAAAGAGAAGCCTGGGCAACATAGCAAAACCCCATCTCTGCTAAAACTACAAAAAAATTAGCCAGGAGTGGTGGTGTGCACTGTAGTCCCAGTTAGGAAGCTGAAGTGGAAACCCCTGGGCCAGGGAAGTCGTGGCTGCAGTGAGCTGTGATTGTGTCACTGTACTCCAGCCTGGGAGATGAGAGTGAGACCTTGTCTCTGGGGTGGGGATGAAGAAAGCACTGAGCACATATAAATTTTTTTGCTTACTTTAGGTATCTTGAGAAGATTTAATTTATAAGTGTTTGATGGCAATGTGGGAAGTTAAGTGTCCTGAAGGAAAAAGTCAAACATGAAAGATAAAGCTCTCATGACATCATGAGGCCATTTCCTAAATAGTCATATCATAATACTTCTGATTAAAACATCAACTAATAATTAGAAGCAGAAGACACTTGGAAATCTTAGCCATAAGCCTCTTCTTATTGGTATCTAAAACCATCTCCTATCTCTGTCTTAGCTTAGAAAATGATTTTTCATATCAAATTCTAAGACTTGTGCTTCACATCTCAGATATTTAGGTTTGCTAAATGGTGTTTCTTCTTTGCAATTATTTATAAGCAATGATTACATGGAACTCAGGAGTTTTCAGGGGGCAGGCTATGGTGAGGGCTAAGATTCTTTCATTTTAGTATCTATTAACATCTTTTGGGCTTTGTAATTGCATGATGGGTTGCCATACTGAAGAGAGAATCCTGTTCCTTACTCTTCCCACTTCATAACCTTAAGTTTCAAGTTCAAGTGTCTCATTTCATTTTTCCTTAATTACTCTTTGGCCTCATGGGACAAGACTAGCCTTCTGGCAGCACTAATATTCATTTAGGTGACATAACTGGGGGAAAAATGTTGCTCTGATGATAACAGTGGAGACTTCATATTGATGCTCAATTCTTTATTTTCACCTCATTGGTATAAATGTTATGTTTGCATAGGGTTTTTCTACAATTTCTTTCTAAGATTATTTCTCCCTAAAGCTCAGCACTTTTGGAATTTTTCATTCTCATTCAAAAACGGAAGCGATTTTACATAAAAGTCTTCTGGAAGCAGTGTTGGAATTCGTATTTTGGGTAGTAGAAGCAGTAGTTACGAGGGTAGTGGTGTCTTTTGTGGTGGTGGTGGCACCTGCTGCAGTTGTTCATATTTGGGGTGCAGGAGTAGGGAGGGTAGGATCAGCTGGAGAATTTACCAGGAAAAATGGAGGTCCAGGTGGATAGGGTCTTTGTTGGGAAGGAGGCTGTGGATAACCTGGGCCATCAGGATGGAGTGGTAGACCTTAGGGTTGAGGAGGGGGTGGTGGAAATCTCCCTGGACCGTAGGGTTGGGGAGGGGGTGGTGGAATTCTCCCTGGGCCATAGGGTGCAGGAGGAGGTGGTGGAACAAATCCTGCGCCAAAAGGTGGAGGAGGTGCTGGTGGTCCAGGTGGATATGGTCCCCTGGGGCCTCTATGACTCTCACCAGGCTGTGGAAAAAAGAAGTAAATAATTTTAATTCACCTATTTCACAGTTAAATATAAGGGTGAATGCTTTCCATGGTAGGCAGAACTGTGAGATGGCCCCAAGATTTCTACTCCCTGCTGGCACATGCTGGCCTGACCTTATCAGGTGAGCCCTTTTAAAAAAGGTTCTACAGTGTCAGAGACAGAAGAAATCAGAGAGATTTGAGGCTGCAGCGAATGCTTTTCTCTGTGCTTTGAATCAAGATGCCATGTTGTGGGGAGGGCCACGTGGAGGTACATGGTAGACCCGCTATAGGAGCTGAGAGTGGCCCCGGGCTCACAAGCAGCAGGAAAGTAGGGGCTTCAGCCCAATAACCAAGGGACTGAATCCTGCCAATAACCATACAAGCTTTAAAAAGGACGCTGAGCTGCAGAAAAAAAAATACAGCAGTGGACACACCTTTTCAGCCTTGTGAGACTCTGAGCAGAGAAGCCAACTAGCCAAATTCAGTTATGGCCAAAGAAACTGAGATATTTATGAGTTTTTAATGCTACTAATTGGTGGTAGTTTGTTATGCAGCAATAGAAAATCATTACATTGTATCTAAGTCACATAGTCTGAAAGTCTATTATCAAAGAAAAAAAGTTTCTCTTTTGCTTTCTGATTACCTAGGCTGTCTATGAAAGCAGGGATAGTGTTGACTAAAAATATATATATGTTTATATAATGAGCAAAAATCTTACCCTTTGCCTTTAGTCGAATCTGTCATTTAAATAAATTGTAAGTGGAAATAAATGCCCTTCCAGGATGAGAAAAATGTCTTTTTACGTCTAATTCAAGAGTTCAGGGCTGTTCAGACTTTGAACATTAATACATTGTGAAAAATATCATGAACACCTACTTTGTGCAATGAGCTAATGTAGGAGCTGTGGTGGGGAGCCAGGGTTACAAACAGATCTTCTATGAATCTACAGGCAGAGGAGTTACAATACAAGGCAGGATAAATATGATTTAAAGGGAAGTGAAATGAGTGGAATGAGTCTGTGGGGTTTCATGTGAGGGTTTGAGTTCCGCTTCTGGCACATAGAGGTTGGGTGAGTGTGGAATACTTTTTGAGTCTCTTTTTCTCGTCAGAAAAATGACATTAATAAAAGGACCCACCTCCTGTGGTTATTGTCAGATTTTTGCTCTGAAATATTACCTGTAAAATGCTTAGAGCAATGATTGGCTCAAGTATGGTATACATACAGCACAATTTTTAGAAATAAAAATAGCTAAGACTGGGCATGGTGATTCATGCCTGTAATCCCAGCACTTTGGGAGGCTGAGGTGGGTGGATTGCTTGAGGCCAGCAGTTCAAGGTCAACCTGGACAACGTAGCAAGATTCTGTCTCCATTTAAAAAAATTAACATACAAAAGCTGGAAAGTAGTGCAAGGAACAAATATATTAGGTAGTTAAAGCGATCAGTTCTGGATAGGAAAATGATGAAGGATTTTTCTAGTGAGAAGAAGTCATTTGAAAAGAGGCTTAAAGAATATAAAATAAGGAGGAAACATGCCAAATAGAATGAAAATACACAAATGCTCTGGGGTAAGAATGAAGTTCCACTCTACTGATGGCAAGAAGTCCAGGTTGCTTGGAGCAGATGCTTTTTTTGGACACAAAGCTACATTCACTTCCTGTGGTTCTCAGTCCCTTCACCTATTTGGCCATTACCCTTGCTAATCCTAAACTTTACTATTACAATAAAGCATCCCTGTCCTGGATTCCTAATGCCAGGTTCTTAACAATGCTAGAGGATGTCACCAGCACTATACCATCAGAGTTAGCGTCCTTCAGTGCTGTCTGAAATCCTTTTTTGAGTGTCTTATCTTACATTATCTCTTCCCACTGCCCCAGAAGCCTTTAATTTTCCAAGTTGATGCCAGTTTTATCAACATTCTCCACCTCATCCTGAGCTCTCATCTACCCCCACCAAAGTGGCTTTTCTCCTGCTTCACCAAGATATTTCAGGCAATTAGAAATGAACTTCCCTGATTTACTGGCCACACAACCATGGAGTCACTGATAGCTAGGAATTTTCTCTTTCTTTAGAAGTGTCTTCTCAGGGACTTGGCTCTGTCAGTCTTCCCTTTACTTCTTGTAAGTATAATATTGGAATTTGTTTTCTGAGGAAAATGAGACAGTTAAATGACAGGAATTATAAACTGACTCATTTTCTTCAGAAAACAACTACCATTTATGTTCAACTCACACTTCTCCCCCACAATCCTACTGGTTTTGCATCTCCCTTCCTGAATTCTAATTCTAACCACTTCTTATCATTTCTCTTACTTCCACTCTAACCTAAGTCATTTGTTTTTACCCAAGTTACTGTAATGATACCTTGATTTGACTGTTTGATTCTACTCTTACCCTTTCACCTAAAATATACAGAAAGTTTAAATAGATCATTTGCAAAAGAAATATCAAGTTTTATTATTTCCCTGCTTATAAAAGGTTCAGTTTCAACCACTGGTACCCTTGTTGTCATTGATTTTCTTGTCACGTCTTTCCTGCAAAGCGAAGCTCTATGAAAGGGTATTCTAGATTTGCCAACTCCACTTCTCAATTCCCATTTGCTCTTCAACCTGGCTTCTGTCCTTAATGTGCGAGTAAAAGTTTTATTAGGATCACTAATACAACAAATGAAAAATGCCAAGGCACTTCTGTAGAACCGGCCTCGTGTTTGTCTTTTCTAGCTGATAACATTCTGTGGTATTATGCAGGGCATTTGACCCAAGTGCTGCCAAACCAAAGACTAGTTAGGATGTATGGAAGTTCAGGACTTGATTTTTAATTGTCAAGGAAACAAATCCTTAGTGTGGGAAAATACTCCGTTCACTTTTATTGTCAAAACAATTAAAAAATTAGCTGAAAGTGTCTTTGCCTCCTAAAGATATCCTGATATTGATCTTAATATTAAGTAATGAAAAATCTTTGTGGTAAATATACCCAATCACATTGATTAGCTCCCTTTCCACAACTTTCTAAAGGTAATAAACTCAGAAAAATGATGAAAATACTATGTTAAGAAGAAACACTACTCTCTCAAAGGGCTATAATTGACACTAATCTCCTACATTACTTTGTTTAGGAACAGTACATCTAAGACATGGATACTTTGAACCTAAATTTATTTGTATTTTAATGGGACTAATAGTAGTTAGACTTGCTTTATTTGTGTGTGTGTGTGTGTGTGTGTGTACATACACACACACATGTAAATGACATGCTACCCTTCACATTTCCAACATTTGATAATTATCAATCATCATGAATCTCATATAATAAAGTTGGGGGAAAGGTTTATATCTATTTATACTGCTTATGCTATCAGAGAACTATCTTTTTCTTTTTTCTTTTTTTTGTTTTTTTGAGATAGAGCCTCACTCTGTCACCCAGGCTGGAGTGCAGTGGCTCGCTTGGCTCCCTGCAACTTCTGCCTCGTGGGTTCAAGCGATTCTCCTGCCTTAGCCTCTGGAGTAGCTGGAATGACAGGTGCATGTCACCACACCTGGCTAATTTTTGTAATTTTAGTAGAGACAGTGTTTCACCATGTTGGCCAGGCTGGCCTTGAACCCCTAACCTCAAGTTACCGCCCCTCTTGGCCTCCCAAAGTTCTGGGATTGCAGGCATGAGCCACTGCGCCTGCTCAGAAAGCTATCTTTTTCAAATTAATCTTATAAAAAATTTTATATAACAAAAACCTGATACTTTGAAATTATAAAATGTTTTTCTTTTGTATTCTGAAGGCATAAAAATATTGAAAATCAGCTTTATAATCAAGTCATTAAGATATTGCCTTAAAATATGTCAATATATTTTATTGGTTTATTAAAAATTATGTCAATATATAATGCTCTCAGTAATTTAGCGAAGGTCAGACTACCTCAGTAACCTGAGAATTTCCTGCTTTTGTTCCTTTTTGAAGGTAGATGAAAGAGGAATTATTTTATGATTCATGTTTCACAATGATGTAATTTTATGTTGCTTGATTTGTGGAAGTCATAATCTAAAAAAAATGGCTTCATATTTTTCCATTTGATATAGTAGATTTTATAGTACTTTGGTGGAAATTACTCTGGAATTAATCTTCTCTTTCTGTCCCTAGAATTAATCTAACACTACTTTGAAATCAAGTATGATTCTACTACTTTGAAATACGTGTGTTTTAAAAACGTTTTTGTAATTTTGTATGATATTTAGTATCTCATTTGTCTTTAACCTGGTTTTGTATACAAAGTAGTTGTTTATATATAAATGCTTAGCATTCTCTCAAAATTTAGCATGCAAAGATACTTGTAGATCCCTGGTAAAATGCATCTTTCCCATTATGTGATACTCTTATTGAGGCTTGGATGAGGTCTTTACTACATTTTTAATAAGTGAGTTAGGTGACTCTGGTGTAAATGATCCATAAACTACATGCTGGGAAAAACAGTTCTATTTTAATTGTTTATTTTTATAGAGTTTTACCTACTGTGTCACCGACTAGAGTATGGGGACTTACATTTATACGTATCTGTTTAATGCAGTCTGATATTACAGACTTGAACTGTCCAGTATGGCAGCCATCAGACATGTGTGGCTATTTAAATTAGATTTTAAATTTAAATTTAAGTCCTAAACAGTGTTTCATCAATGGTTAATAACATCATTAACGTAAAAAGAAATCTGAAATAATAGTTAATGAGAAAAGTATAAAGATGTGTGACCGTGATTAATGATACTTACTGTGAAACACGCTGCAAGAGCCCAAAGGCCTAAGATCCAAGTCAGTGATTTCATCCTTTCAGTTGCCTCTGAAAGTAAGCACAATAGGTGATCAGTATGATTTTTTTTTTTAAATTAAAAAGTAGTATTTAAAATGTCTCAACATTTGGATATAATGTAATACAAATATCCTACTATAGCATTTTCAGGGAATTTGCCTAACATTATTTTGAATTCAGTGTTACTGTGGGGCAATATTAGTAGGCTTATAAAATTTGACTTCAAAATAGTGGAAGTAGTTTTTATTTTTGACTTGTAAACTGATCCTTGGGATAATGCAAAAGAGTTGTTCATAAATTGTTCTGAGCAATAGAAGTTTTTATAATTAAGGTTTTTCCCTTAGAAGTAACTACCTTAAAATGTATACTTATTTATATTTGAACATTTTGATATTTTTAAAATAGTTAGGTACATTACTTTATAGATTTCTATAGATGGGTTTGATATTAACATTTTAACTAGATCTTATGTTACAAATTTAATTTCTTGGAACAGCTTAAAAATAAGAAAAAAAAAAAAAGGAATCACCCTGTTGGGTATAGTCCAAGAGAAGAATCACATAATCTACTTCATAGTTTTAACAACATTCTACCAAATTAATTTAGTCTGTGATGAGTGATCTCAAAGTGCTTCCAAAAATCCATATATCAGAGACTAAGGCAGAGAACATGGAAATGTCCAGGTATTCTACTCTCAATTGGTTCAAATTTTACAATATATTTCAAATACATGATAGCTTGAGTTCTGGGAAAGCAACTCCATGCACCATTGAGCAAACTGCCTTCCTGATAGTCAACTCTGCACATAGGTTGAGTGTGTGGTCTGAGCAATGCCAGTCTTGAAAGAATTCTATGGACAAAATTTCACTGAATATTCAATTATACATATGTGGGTGTGGCTATTCCTTAAACTATTACTTTTCCTATGATCCATTCTTAAAAGAAGTTTGAAAAGCAAAAGAAAAACCAATAATAAAAATATTCTGTAGAACAATTTTCTCTTTTAGAGTACACCTGAGAGTATTCTATCCCTATGAAGTTTCAAGAACTTTAAGGTACATCAGGAGGAAAAGCCAACTGTGTACTTGGATGGACTGATTGGCCCAAATGCCCAACATGAATGTTTTACTTTGACCTGAAAAAACCAGAATTTTTCAAAATTTAATGCATATAATGACTTACAGTTTCATGTCAGCTGCTTATGTTTTTGCTGATAATGAATGTTCTATGAAAAGCCCATAAAATGTTATCTTTGGAAAGATTATCTTTGAGAAAAATGTTAATATTCAAAATAAAAATTATTAAGTTTATATTTCCAAATACCTACCTTTGTATGAGGATCCGTCTTACAGTTGATTAATCTGCTGGTCAAAATGACTCTTGCCAGTTGAAAGACGGCAAATAAAGGTGAAAAGGGACAAGAAATCTTACTCTTATATATTGTAATGGATTTCTGTTGGCAATATGAGAAAGGCTATCGGAAATGAAATAACTTCTGAGTTGTTGCTCTTTAAACAAAGATAGGAAAGTTGTCCTTGCCAATTTGGCAGTCTTTTTCTGGATTTTTTTTTTCATTCCTGAAAAGCATTGACATGTTCAACATTTGCTGTTTCCTGAGGAAACAGATACAGCAAATCATAATATCCTATCACCTCAGGAAAACAGTCTGGGGCCTGTGGTGCACCATTTCCTCTTTATTTCAAAGGAAAAGCTGGCACAAGCTTTTTCTATTCCAAGTGATTTAATGGGCCGTCTTTTGTTATTTGTTAGTCTCATCATATTTTCTATTTTATTTCAAAGGCCTACATATGTGCGAAATACAAATATTTTTAAATTCTAACATGATCAGGAGAACATATGGGAACAAAAATGATAATTGAAATTAAAATATAATGACTTACAGTTTCATGTCAGCTGCTTATGTTTTTGCATTAATTAAATAAGTGTTGCCAAATACTGCATGTACACACATACACCCAGGTATGATGCAGGGCCAGTAATGTAAAGAATATCTAAAATATCACTTGACTGTTTGGATCACCATACTATATGTTGTGGGTTTCTTGTTTCTATTTTTTAGTTGAAATAATGAGATTGTATTATTGTTTTGTGCTTGAAAGTTTGTATATATCTTATCCCATGTATGGTTTTTCACAGTTGTCTTCATTGAGTAGATGTTTCTGAAGGATGATGAAAATGAGTGCTGCTATTAGGATTTGGATCTAAGTTTCAAAAAAGCAGGAAAGAAAAATCTAGTGGTAGAAGAGGGATAATAGTCAGAAGGTTTATGCAGTTTCTCAGTCAACTATATTTCAATTCTTTGTGATTATTTTAAGGTAGTAGACTATTTACAAGACCTTATATATGCATTTTGTAGGAAGTTCCCTTTTGCCAATGAAGAACTAAATGAGAACAAACTGTGTTTTAAAAATCATGTTGTCCTTGCCATTATTAACTTGAGACATTTAATTAAATAAAAATATAATGACATGCACAATTTTTGATTATGGCAAAATTATATGGACACTTTTACTTTGAAGTGAATGTCTAATGGAAAATCATAGCCTTGTCTTTTTGATACATCTAGGCTTTGAGCATATTTTTTCCTAAGCTAGATGATCCTATAATCTGTAGTTTTTATACATTATTGTATAATAATAACAGCGATTACTTCCTAAACCTTTAGCATATTCCACATGGCAGGATAAAATGAGTTCTATTGTTATCTCTGTCGTACACATAGATGACATAGATGCTAACTAGCTGAGTGGTGCTTGACCTAAGTCTTCTCACTGGGGCCTGAGTGAGTTTTTAACCAGTATTCCATGTTGCTCCCTAAATCTTAATAATCACCATATACTTAACTAACTTTATGTTACAGTACATTGTAGAGATGAATCAAGTGACCTTAATAGTCAGGTCATTCTACTTCAAAGCCAAATATCAACAATTCCTTGCTGGGTTATATAAGACAAGCTATTTTATCTCATTGTGTCTCAATTTCTTCATTTGAAGAATGTATATATTTATAATTTTTAGATCATGAAGATTACAACCAACCTTCCTGCCTCCCCTCCCCTCCCTCCCTTCTTCCTTCCCTCCCTCCCTCCTCCCCTCCTTTCTTCCTTCCCTCTTCCTTCCTTCCTTCCTTCCTTCCTTCCTTCCTTCCTTCCTTCCTTCCTTCCTTCCTTCCTTCCTTCCTTCCTTCCTTCCTTCCTTCCTTCTTTCCTTCCTTCTTTCTTCCTTCCTTTTTCCCTCCCTCCCTCCCTCTCTCCCTCCCTCTCTCACACATTTATTGAATACCTGCTGGGTGTAAGACATAGTGCAAGTTGCTGAACTTATAGCATATCTAAGTGCTTAGTGTTTTAAAAATCCTTTGTGAGGTGAGATAGGAATAAAGAAGCTGCACTTCCAGAGTTGATCTTAGTTTTGAATGACTGTACTTAATTTCATTTACTTTGTTGGAGTTTCACTGCCTTTAAAAAATTCTGATGACATAATTAAGTGTAACACAATACATTCCTGGTTTGCTAGTCTTAGCCCTTAATATGTTGCTGAGTGATTACATGCCCCAACATCAGTGAAGATGGTTCTATTCCTAATTAATAAAGAAATTTCCACTTCTTTCTTTGATGATAATTCAGTTTGTCGAAAGCTGAATGTCTCTTCTTTCTTGTTTTGATGCCAACATATTCATCAGCCAAATGTTTGAAGTCAAAGTGTGATCTACATTGTAATGGATCATTGGCTCTGAGGGACTTAGGATGAACACTGGCAAAACTAAAAGACGATTTCTGAGTCGGTTGTGACCAGAAAGAATCTGAAGAACACAAACAAATGGAGGCACATGTCTGTTAAGAAACAGGAACAGTCACTCAAATTAATCTTTAATTAACTTATGGCTTTAAAAGATCCTGCCTCAATACTTACTAGAACAATACATAAAAGAGCTAATGTCTCTGGTCACAGGAAATTAAAAAAGTGACAGTAGAGAAAAATTATTGTTAGTGCAGAGATTTACATGACAGATGGAAAATATTTTCTTAATAGAGGTAGATTTGCAGAATTAAATTCAGTCATGCAGCAACATATTTGATTTCCTGTTGTATTACATTCATTTCCACTGAAATATAACAATCATCATAGTTTCTTTGGACCTATGAAAAGTATGTGTTTCTTCTTAATTATTCAGAAGGAGATGATATTGTTTCTGGGGTAATGCCACCTGAAATATTTATCATGCTTTAGAACTTACAGATTACATTAAAAATTTCTGTGGAAATATTGTTGTATAGGATATCAATAATGCCATTTAGCTCTGAGAGAAAATGCGTTCTCTTGGATTGAAGTCTAGCATGATGAAATGTAATTAACAATAAAACTTGTAGACTGAAGAAAAGTTAATATCTCTGACTTGTGCAGCATGGATGCTGCAAGAAACCCACATCACCTAGGTCTGTAAACTTTCTGGAAGTTGACAACAAATTTGCCCTGAGCTTCCAAGTAGCCAAAGTTGAAAAAAAGAAGAAACCAGGTAAAACATTTACAATGTCCATAAAATATAATCATAATAATTTCTTGAGAAAAGTAGCTTTCCTTTCCACTGAGAGTCATGGGAAAATTTCCCAATATTTTTAAGCAGGAGGTCTATTTTTCTACAGTAAATGCCAAATTGGTCTTTGTAGTATAACCTGGATGTCCCCAGACTGTGAATGTAAACAAAGATACAATTGCCCTTTAATCAGAATTTTGCTAGATTGATAACCTCAACCATGTAATCACATAAATTCAGTTCCCCTTTCAAAATCTTTTTGGGGAATATTCCTAGATTCATCTTAATTCTAAAAATATATTTTCTTTGCTGTAATATTATTTTTACAAAAGCAAATCTAGTCATACACATGTTTTCTCTGTAAATGACATCAAGTACTTGAAAAATTTTAAACTATTAGTGTAATACATTTATTGTATGGTAAATCATGCTATATTTATTTTCTCATTGAATATTCAAAATAACTGCAAGACATAGGAAGATGTTAATGTCTTATTTATTTATTTATTTTTGGAAAGAAGTCATTCTGTCACCCAGGCTGGAGTGCAGTGGCATGATCTCGGCTCACTGCAACCTCTGCCTCCAAAGTTCAAGCTATTCTCCTGCCTCAGCCTCCTGAGCAGCTGGGATTATAGTCACGAGTCACCATACCTAGCCTATTTTTGTATTTTTTTTTTTTTTTTTTTTAGCAGAGATGGAGTTTCACCATGTTGGCCAGGCTTGAACTCCTGACCTCTAGTGATCCACCCACCTCAGCCTCCCAAAGTGCTGAGATTACAGGCATGAGCCACTGTGCTTGGCCAATGTCTTAGTGTTTTAAATGAAGAAAGAACATCAGAGAGGGGCAGAATTGGTACTAAGATCATGTTGGTCTTGTTTAATAAAGTTATTTCTAAAATTTATATATAGTCTATGGGTAAGAATTTGTTAATTAAAAATGATGAGGGACTGTAAAAGTAAAATCTATTAAAAATAAGGATTAAAATGTTTAAAAAATGAAAGATGCACATATTCTAACCTAAAAGTTAGTATAAATGCCTTAAATTGCAGCTTTATATTTTGGAGGAAAACTGTGTATTGTTCTCTGAAATGGAAATGAAAAGAGCTCAGTGCCAGAACTGACGTTGGCAAAATGAATGACTTATTTTACAATGAACTGTGATTTCAGGTGTTTTAAACCTTTGATATTTGACAAACATTCCAAAATCAAATTATAAATTATGTCTGTTTCTGACCTAATTAATCCTTTAAGATATCAGGTTTCCTAAAGTCCAAAAATGACATAATTTGGTTTATTTGGTATAAAAATTATACAAGAAACATTGTCAAATATGAAATGGTGTTTGAAGTCAAAGTGTGATCTATGTTATGTTGAATTGCTGGCTCCATTAAACATGTAGCCATTCTGATACACTGCGTTCTGATACACTAAGTCATGTCAGAATTATACATTTTCCATGCGTTCCAAAATTATGGGAAACATAATTCTGATATGACTTAGTGTACATTATTAGTAATAATTATAAATATTAAATTATTGTGTACCACAGAGGTAACAAATTTCCTTGTCAATAGTGTCTTTGACTATAGCTGCCCTAAAGCTTTTCATCATCCATGAACAATTGTTGTCTTGTTATGGTCCTCTTTCGAAGGTGGTTTTACAATCAGCTATACAACTCTAACAGGCACTCTTGAATATAAGTTTCTGATAACTTTGGAAATTGTGACATCAGAATAGAAGAAAAACTTTCAGGATGCATGGAGAACCAAAATGTTCATAAATATCAAGCAAAATAGGAATAAAATGCATGGACAGAACTAATAGAAGACTGAAGTAGTCTTTTTGACTTTTTGCTTAAAACATTGCTGATCTTTTGTTTTTGCCAGAGTCAAGGAAACTTTTCTTTTGAGCTATTGACTGCTTTTTAAAAATTTAGTATACTCCTATAAACATAATTTGGAACATAGTTGTTTCTCTCTACCTGATTTCTCCAGAATTTGGAAACTATTGGTGAGTATTCTTAACTTATGGCAATACAGTTATTTACATAAGTGCAACAAGAATCTCTTTTCATTTATAACAGGACATAATTGGAGAAACTGGTTGTTTTACCAAGGCTTTGAATGGAATAGTGTGCTGCCCTTTAAGGAATCAAACTTGACTTACGGAGCCAATAAAAGCCCTTTGGGAAAACTGGCCTCATACCTTGTCGACACAGTTCCTATACATGGTTCGTGACCTATGGTAAGTAAAGAATGCCACTTTCTGACAGGCACAGGAGCCCCAAGTTTGTCATGGAACCTCAAGAGAAGAGGAATTCACCCAACTCGTAGGTATTCTATTGTGTAAATCTATGGCTGGGCTTGGCTTTAAAAAAGTCTTATCTGAGATTCCTTCTATGGAACAAAGTTCCATCAAAGTGAATATAAAAGCCTATGTAAAAATAATTGTTCTTGCTGCACTGTATACAAATAATTAGGCCAATTATAATAAAGCAAACCTGTTCTACCATGATTTGTCTTTAGTAAAAGTGGGAAACTGGAGGGAGAAAAATTGTTTCAAAAACTATAGTACACCTGTTGTTAGATTCCATTCTTGCCTAATGTTTTTCAATTTTTATTATTTTCTACAGTTTGGACAAAATTCTAATTTTTCTTGGCTACAAGTCTTCAAAACAATGCTTTCATTCTTTTCCTTCTTTTTTTCTCCCATTTTTCCCAATTTGGAGTCACTGAAAACTAAGCTGTGCTTTTGTAAAACTCTGTGAACTGAAGCTAGACAACTTAAACTTCAGAAGAAAATAACAGCAACCTATTTATATACATAAGCAACTTTTATACTTACCTATTGATGTATGAACTTCAGAGCAATGTAGCTGATATCAATTTTCCAACATTGTTCTTTGTTTGTTTTTGTTTTTCTTCCTTCCTCACCCTATTTTCTCTTCATAGGACATTAGACTTCACAAGCTGCTATATATGAACTTTCCTAAGAACTTGGGACTTTCCTTCTAGGAATAAATCATCCTAGCCATGATAGATCAGATGAATCCTGAGACCAGAGACTAATTTTCTCCTGAAATTATTTCTCCAAAATATTTTTAAAAAGAAAAGGCGAAAATGTGAAAGAAAAATAAATATTGGGGCCCCCAAATCACTATGCTAAAGGGAAAAGTCAAGCTGAGTTTGCTTAGGGCAAACCTGCCTCCCATTCTATCCAAAGTCACCCCTCTGCTGACTGAGATAAATGCATATCTGGTTGCTTCATTTGGAGAGGCTAATCAGAAACTCAAAAGAATGGAACCATTTGTCTCTTATCTCCCTCTGGCCTGTCCTGCCTTTGACTCAAGTTCTCCCGCTTTTCCAGACTGAGCCCATGTATACCTTACACATATTGATTGATATCTCATGTCTCCCCAAGATGTATAAGAACAAGTTATAACCTTACCACATTGAGCATATGTCGTCAGGACCTCCTGAGGCTGTGTCGTGGGTACACATCCTCAACCTTGGCAAAATAAACTTTCTAAGTTAACTGAGTCTTGTCTCAGACATTTGGGATTCACACCCCCGTAACTACCATTAACCACCCCCAAAAGTATATTTCCTAACTAGTTATTATGCGCCAAGTTTCTCTCATGATGCAGAGTAATTTGTGATGCCCACAAAAGTCAAAACCATCAGCGAACACAGTGCAAAACAGAACAGAGCCTTCGATTTTGAGAGGGATCTATTCTCTTTGAATTTCTTGGCTTCTATGAGGAAAGCAGAGGTCTTTCCTAGAATGAGGTCTGTGGTATCTTCTCTGCTATTCCCCAGGAGTCCCAGGCTATTAGAATTTATCCTAGGTTCTCGCATGTGGGCATTATGAGTGGCAAGAAGACAAAATGGAGAAGAACAATTCAGTCTACTGAGAAGACAAATACTTTTTTTCAGAAAAAGCTCAAGAAGAGAAAAAAGATAAAGCCCTCTGAAATACATATAGTTTAGATCTACCGATTTTTAATTAAGTTGATTTTAACCATAGAGCTCTTTTTTCTAAAAAAAAAGAAAATCCTTTTACTTTGGGAGGCCGAGGCGGGTGGATCACAAGGTCAGCAGATTGAGACCATCCTGGCTAACACGGTGAAACCCTGGCTCTACTAAAAATACAAAACAATTATCCAGACATGGTGGTGGGCACCTGTAGTTCCAGCTACTCGGGAGGCTGAGGCAGGAGAATGGCATAAACTCGGAAGGTGGAGCTTGCAGTGAGCCAAGATTGTGCCAAAGCACTCCATCCTGGGCTACAGAGCTAGACTCCATCTCAAAACAAACAAACAAACAAACAAACAAAAATCCTTTTAAACCTCATTACTAGACTCTAGCCAGGATAACCAGTATTTCTGACTTTTGAATTCTACCACAGGTAACTTCCCACATAAAATTAATAAGTTTAAACTAAGATTATAACTTAACCATGGATGCATACTGGATCTCAAAGAGATGGCAAGCAGTTTCTTTTTTCTTTTAAAATAAGATTTCGAATCTCCCCAAGGGTAGCTTAGAGAAAGGAAAATTCAAGACAGGAAACCAGAAGCTATCCATGGGGGGAAAAGCCTTAATAAATGGCAGAGTTATACAAATAATGAACCAGAAAGGAATCATTCCAGAAGTCAAGAATTGAACCTGGGCCACCATTGTCAAAAGATAAAGCCTTAGCTACTGAGCTACACAGCATTGAGCAGTTTCTATTGCTTTTCCCAGAAGAAGCCTAAAGAAATTAATTTTGAATTTGTGAAGGCTTTTAACTGCTCAAGATAATTTTTAAGGCTAACTATGATTTGAACCTCAAAATTCCTGCTTTCTGGGTGGCGGAAACCAAGAAAGGTAGCCCCACATAGTCACAAGGTTAAGCCCTTAAGGACACAAGACAGAGAAATTTCATCTGGTACTGGTTTGAGAGACCTGTGGCAAAGTTTGTAACTGATCAGCCTGCCAGGCTGGCTTGAAAAGTGGGCTAATAGGCATCCTAAACCCACATTTTTATCCTGTGATACTCCTCTCTCCATTACAGAACAACACAGAAAGATAAATTCTTACCACGAAGTACACCAGATTTGCTACAGCCTAAGACGAGTCTCACAGATCCTTTTTATTATTAATCAAACCCTTGCGGGAGAGATGAACTATGACATTTACCGTTTACACACACAAACACACACGTGCACACACGTGCACACACACACACACATACATATACAGAGCAAGAGAGAAAGAGGCCAGAAACTTGGCTGGTAGGAGTTTCTTATCCTTTTTGCTGGCATACCAAGTTTCCAGTTTCCTTTGCTCTGCAGCTTTCAGAATAATAGAGTGGCTTTTGATGACCCTGCTCACTGTGCCATAGCTATGGGGTTCAAGCCACTTTACAAAAGAAAATCAAACTTTTCTGTTTTATGAAACCGTGGATAAAAGATTCTCAATTTTGCAAGATGTTGCCCAACAGGCTGCACAGGGAACTGAATTAACATTTTCCATCCCAGCAAAATACACATAAAACAGATATTTGTCACCTCATTCAGCCTCCAATGTCATCCTGGCAAGGCTCAAACTGTTTTCTGCTGGTTCCTGTTGTCTTTGATCCACTCCAGGTTGAGAGGAATGACCTCCAACCAGCAATTTACAATAGGTGGTCTTTGGGCAAGTAGAAAAGCAGAGAGTCACCCTAAGACATCCCTGTTGAGCTTTCTTTAGAGCTCACTGAATGTGACCAGACAAACAAGGAGGGTTCTCTGAGTTAGGCCTGCTGGACTTCTATCAGCAATTCATTCTGAGATCCCCTTCACATGTGCAAACACAGACAATGACAAGCCAGACACAAGGCCTCCAAATCAGATCCCTAACCAAGAACTCCAAAAGTATCCATTCCAAGCTATCCTGCTATCGTCTGTCTGCAAAATCTCCCCAAAATCTTCCTGATTGAAGATAAGTCTCCTGAACCAAGACTCTACTTACTAGTTAGGGAGAGCTAACCGAGACCCTTTCAGGAACCGAACCAAGACAGATACCCTGCAAGGGGCTTCAGACAAACTGAGACCCCCAAAGAAGTTGAACTGAGACAGACACCCCAGGGTAGAGCTACAAACAGAAGTCCTGCAGTGGGGCTAGAGACAGACATCCCACCATGGGACAACAGAACCAGAAGGGAGAAGGAAGGAGGCACTGGCAGCACCTAGGATACTCAGCAACCCAGAGATGCCACAATGGGGCTACAGACAGGCACCCCAACATGGGGCTACAGACAGACATCCTATGATAGGGCTACAGTTAAGGGATGTCTCCCCAGGATTATTTATTGCACTAAATCCATGCACATTGGGTTGGCAGTGCCCCACCTACAGACAGAGTATCAGAGCCAGCCCCTAGTCCAAGAGAACTAGGTGGCCACTTGGGCTGGCCTCTGGATCCAGTGCTGGAGGGGACTACTGAACCACAGGAAGGTAGCCACAAGGACAATTAAGGGCGAGTCCCTAAATTTGTAACTGCCCAGTGTGTTCACCTTGCCCACTGCCTAGTCAGGGGAATTGCAACAGAGAAAGAGTAATTCACACAGAGCTGGCTGTATGGGAGACTGGAGTTTATTATTACTCATATCAGTCTCCCTAACATTTGGGGATCAGAATTTTTAAGGACAACTTGGTGGGTTGGGGGAAGCCAATGTGCCAGGAGTACTGATTGGTTAGATAGAAGATGAAATCATAAGGAGATGAAGCTGTCTTTTTGCAGTGAGTCAGTTCCTGGGTTGGGGCCACAAGATCAGATGAGCCAGTTAATCCATCTGGGTGGTACCAGCTGATCCATCAAGTGCAGGGTCTGCAAAATTTCTCAAGTACTGATCTTTGGAGCAGTTTAGGGAGGTTTAGAATCTTGTAGCCTCCAGTTGGATGACTTCTAAACCATACCATCTAATCTTGTGGCTAATTTGTTAGTCCTACAAAGGCAGTCTAGTCCCCAGGCAAGAAGGAGGTTTGTTTTGGGAAAGGGCTCTTATCGTCTTTGTTTTAAACTCTCAACTAAGTTCCTTCTAAAGTTAGTTCAGCCTATGCCCAGGAATGAATAAGGACAGTTTGGAAGTTAGAAGCACGATGGAGTTGGTTAGGTCAGATCTCTTTCACTGTCTCAGTTACAATTTTGCAATGGTAGTTTCATCTCCTTGGCTATTGAATTTTCACTTTATTTATACCTTCTAAAATTATTTTTAGATGAACTAATAACAATGAGAACAACCTAAAATCTAGGGTGGAGCAAGATGGTTGAATAAGAATAGCTCCAGTCTCCAGCTCCCAGTACAAGTGAAACAGAAGATGGGTGATTTCTGCATTTTCAACTGAGGTACTGGGTTCATCTCACTAGGGAGTGCCGGACAATTAGTGCTGGTCAGCTGCTGCAGCCCGACCACCGAGAGCTGAAGCAGGGCAAGGCATCGCCTCACCTGGGAAGCACAAGGGGGAAGGGAATCCCTTTTCCTAGCCAGGGGAACTGAGACATACAACACCTGGAAAATCGGGTAACTCCCACCACAATACTGCACTTTACCAAGGGTGTTAGCAAATGGCATACTAGGAGATTATATCCCACACCTGGCCAGGAGGGTCCCATGCCCATGGAGCCTCCCTCATTGTTAGCACAGCAGTCTGCGATCTAACTGCAAGGCAGAAGCAAGGCTGGGGGAGGGGCACCCACCATTGCTGAGGCTTAAGTAGGTAAACAAAGCTGCTGGGAAGCTCGAACTGGGTGGAGCTCACAGCAGCTCAAGGAGGCCTGCCTGTCTCTGTAGACTCCACCTCTGGGGACAGGGTACAGCTAAACAAACAAACAAACAAAAAGCAGCAGAAACCTCTGCAGATGCAAACGACCCTGTCTGACAGCTTTGAAGAGAGCAGTGGATCTCCCAACATGGAGATTGAGATCTGAGAATGGACAGACTGCCTGCTCAAGTGGTTCCCTGACCCCTGAGTAGCCTAACTGGGAGACATCCCTCACTAGGGGCAGACTGACACCCCACACCTCACACGGTGGGGTACACCCCTGAGACGAAGTTTTGAAAGCAAGAATCAGACAGGTACACTCGCTGTTCAGCAATATTCTATCTTCTGCAGCCTCTGCTGCTGATACCCAGGCAAACAGGGTCTGGAGTGGACCTCAAGCAATCTCCAACAGACCTACAGCTGAGGGTCCTGACTGTTAGAAGGAAAACTAACAAACAGGAAGGACACCCACACCAAAACCCCATCAGTGCATCACCATCATCAAAGACCAATGGCAGATAAAATCACAAAGATGGGGAAAAAGCAGGGCAGAAAAGCTGGAAATTCAAAAAATAAGAGCACATCTCCCCCTGCAAAGGAATGCAGCTCATCGCCAGCAATGGATCAAAGCTGGATGGAGAATGACTTTGACGAGTTGAGATAAGAAGGCTTCAGTCCATCAAACTTCTCAGAGCTAAAGGAGAAATTATTTACCCAGTGCAAAGAAACTAAAAATCTTGAAAGAAGAATGGAAGAATGGATAAGTAGAATAATCAATGCAGAGAAGGCCATAAATGAACTGACAGAGATAAAAACCATGACATGAGAAATACGTGACAAATGGACAAGCTGGTCAGTAACCGACCCGATCAACAGGAAGAAAGAGTTTCAGAGATTGAGGATCAAATGAATGAAATGAAGGGAAAAGTCTAAAGAAAAAAGAGGAAAAAGAAATGAACAAAGCCTTCAGGAAGTATGGGATTATGTAAAAAGACCAAATCTACGTCTGATTGGGGTGCCTGAAAGTGAGGGGGAAAATGGAACCAAGTTGGAAAACACTCTTCAGGATATCATCCAGGAGAATTTCCCCAACCTAGTAGGGCAGGCCAACATTCAAATTCTGGAAATACAGAAAACGCCACAAAGATACTCCTCGAGAAGAGCAACTCTAAGACACATAATTGTCAGATTCACCAAAGTTGAAATGAAAGAAAAACTGTTAAGGGCAGCCAGAGAGAAAGGTCAGGTTACCCACAAAGGGAAGCCCATCAGACTAACAGCAGATCTCTCAGCAGAAACTCTACAAGCCAGAAGAGAGTGGGGGCCACTATTCAACATTCTTTTTTTTTTTTTTTAATTTATTTATTATTATTATACTTTAAGTTGTAGGGTACATGTGCATAACGTGCAGGTTTGTTACATATGTATACTTGTGCCATGTTGCTGTGCTGCACCCATCAACTCGTCATTTACATCAGGTATAACTCCCAATGCAATCCCTCCCCCCTCCCCCCTCCCCATGATAGGCCCCGGTGTGTGATGTTCCCCTTCCTGAGTCCGAGTGATCTCATTGTTCAGTTCCCACCTATGAGTGAGAACATGCGGTGTTTGGTTTTCTGTTCTTGTGATAGTTTGCTAAGAATGATGGATTCCAGCTGCATCCAAGTCCCTACAAAGGACTCAAACTCATCCTTTTTTATGGCTGCATAGTATTCCATGGTGTATATGTGCCACATTTTCTTAATCCAATCTGTCACTGATGGACATTTGGGTTGATTCCAAGTCTTTGCTATTGTGAATAGTGCTGCAATAAACATACGTGTGCATGTGTCTTTATAGCAGCATAATTTATAATCCTTTGGGGTATATACCCAGTAATGGGATGGCTGGGTCATATGGTACATCTAGTTCTAGATCCTTGAGGAATCGCCATACTGTTTTCCATAATGGTTGAACTAGTTTACAATCCCACCAACAGTGTAAAAGTGTTCCTATTTCTCCACATCCTCTCCAGCACCTGTTGTTTCCTGACTTTTTAATGATTGCCATTCTAACTGGTGTGAGATGGTATCTCATTGTGGTTTTGATTTGCATTTCTCTGATGGCCAGTGATGATGAGCATTTTTTCATGTGTCTGTTGGCTGTATGAATGTCTTCTTTTGAGAAATGTCTGTTCATGTCCTTTGCCCACTTTTTGATGGGGTTGTTTGTTTTTTTCTTGTAAATTTGTTTGAGTTCTTTGTAGGTTCTGGATATTAGCCCTTTGTCAGATGAGTAGATTGCAAAAATTTTCTCCCATTCTGTAGGTTGCCTGTTCACTCTGATGGCAGTTTCTTTTGCTGTTCAGAAGCTCTTTAGTTTAATGAGATCCCATTTGTCAATTTTGGCTTTTGCTGCCGTTGCTTTTGGTGTTTTAGACATGAAATCTTTGCCCATGCTTATGTCCTGAATGGTACTACCTAGGTTTTCCTCTAGGATTTTTATGGTATTAGGTCTAACATTTAAGTCTCTAATCCATCTTGAATTAATTTTCGTATAAGGAGTAAGGAAAGGATCCAGTTTCAGCTTTCTACTTATGGCTAGCCAATTTTCCCAGCACCATTTATTAAATAGGGAATCCTTTCCCCATTTCTTGTTTCTCTCAGGTTTGTCAAAGATCAAATGGCTGTAGATGTGTGGTATTATTTCTGAGGACTCTGTTCTGTTCCATTGGTCTATATCTCTGTTTTGGTACCAGTACCATGCTGTTTTGGTTACTGTAGCCTTGTAGTATAGGTTGAAGTCAGGTAGCGTGATGCCTCCAGCTTTGTTCTTTTGACTTAGGATTGTCTTGGAGATGCGGGCTCTTTTTTGGTTCCATATGAACTTTAAAGCAGTTTTTTCCAATTCTGTGAAGAAACTCATTGGTAGCTTGATGGGGATGGCATTGAATCTATAAATTACCTTGGGCAGTATGGCCATTTTCACAATATTGATTCTTCCTATCCATGAGCATGGTATGTTCTTCCATTTGTTTGTGTCCTCTTTGATTTCACTGAGCAGTGGTTTGTAGTTCTCCTTGAAGAGGTCCTTTACATCCCTTGTAAGTTGGATTCCTAGGTATTTGATTCTCTTTGAAGCTATTGTGAATGGAAGTTCATTCCCGATTTGGCTCTCTGTTTGTCTGTTACTGGTGTATAAGAATGCTTGTGATTTTTGCACATTAATTTTGTATCCTGAGACTTTGCTGAAGTTGCTTATCAGCTTAAGGAGATTTTGGGCTGAGACAATGGGGTTTTCTAAATATACAATCATGTCATCTGCAAACAGGGACAATTTGACTTCTTCTTTTCCTAACTGAATACTCTTGATTTCTTTCTCTTGCCTGATTGCCCTAGCCAGAACTTCCAACACTATGTTGAATAGGAGTGGTGAGAGAGGGCATCCCTGTCTTGTGCCAGTTTTCAAAGGGAATTTTTCCAGTTTTTGCCCATTCAGTATGATATTGGCTGTGGGTTTGTCATAAATAGCTCTTATTATTTTGAGGTACGTTCCATCAATACCGAATTTATTGAGCGTTTTTAGCATGAAGGGCTGTTGAATTTTGTCAAAAGCCTTTTCTGCATCAATTGAGATAATCATGTGGTTCTTGTCTTTGGTTCTGTTTATATGCTGGATTATGTTTATTGATTTGCGAATGTTGAACCAGCCTTGCATCCCAGGGATGAAGCCCACTTGATCATGGTGGATAAGCTTTTTGATGTGTTGCTGAATCCGGTTTGCCAGTATTTTATTGAGGATTTTTGCATCGATGTTCATCAGGGATATTGGTCTAAAATTCTCTTTTTTTGTTGTGTCTCTGCCAGGCTTTGGTATCAGGATGATGTTGGCCTCATAAAATGAGTTAGGGAGGATTCCCTCTTTTTCTATTGATTGGAATAGTTTCAGAAGGAATGGTACCAACTCCTCTTTGTACCTCTGGTAGAATTCAGCTGTGAATCCATCTGGTCCTGGACTTTTTTTGGTTGGTAGGCTATTAATTGTTGCCTCAATTTCAGAGCCTGCTATTGGTCTATTCAGGGATTCAACTTCTTCCTGGTTTAGTCTTGGGAGAGTGTAAGTGTCCAGGAAATTATCCATTTCTTCTAGATTTTCCAGTTTATTTGCGTAGAGGTGTTTATAGTATTCTCTGATGGTAGTTTGTATTTCTGTGGGGTCGGTGGTGATATCCCCTTGATCATTTTTAATTGCGTCGATTTGATTCTTCTCTCTTTTCTTCTTTATTAGTCTGGCTAGTGGTCTGTCAATTTTGTTGATCTTTTCAAAAAACCAACTCCTGGATTCATTGATTTTTTGGAGGGTTTTTTGTGTTTCTATCTCCTTCAGTTCTGCTCTGATCTTAGTTATTTCTTGCCTTCTGCTAGCTTTCGAATGTGTTTGCTCTTGCTTCTCTAGTTCTTTTAATTGCGATGTTAGAGTGTCAATTTTAGATCTTTCCTGCTTTCTCTTGTGGGCATTTAGTGCTATAAATTTCCCTCTACACACTGCTTTAAATGTGTCCCAGAGATTCTGGTATGTTGTATCTTTGTTCTCATTGGTTTCAAAGAACATCTTTATTTCTGCCTTCATTTCGTTATGTACCCAGTAGTCATTCAGGAGCAGGTTGTTCAGTTTCCATGTAGTTGAGTGGTTTTGATTGAGTTTCTTAGTCCTGAGTTCTAGTTTGATTGCACTGTGGTCTGAGAGACAGTTTGTTATAATTTCTGTTCTTGTACATTTGCTGAGGAGTGCTTTACTTCCAATTATGTGGTCAATTTTGGAGTAAGTATGATGTGGTGCTGAGAAGAATGTATATTCTGTTGATTTGGGGTGGAGAGTTCTATAGATGTCTATTAGGTCTGCTTGCTGCAGAGATGAGTTCAATTCCTGGATATCCTTGTTAACTTTCTGTCTCGTTGATCTGTCTAATGTTGACAGTGGAGTGTTGAAGTCTCCCATTATTATTGTATGGGAGTCTAAGTCTCTTTGTAAGTCTCTAAGGACTTGCTTTATGAATCTGGGTGCTCCTGTATTGGGTGCATATATATTTAGGATAGTTAGCTCTTCCTGTTGAATTGATCCCTTTACCATTATGTAATGGCCTTCTTTGTCTCTTTTGATCTTTGATGGTTTAAAGTCTGTTTTATCAGAGACTAGGATTGCAACCCCTGCTTTTTTTGTTCTCCATTTGCTTGGTAAATCTTCCTCCATCCCTTTATTTTGAGCCTATGTATGTCTCTGCGTGTGAGATGGGTCTCCTGAATACAGCAGACTGATGGGTCTTGACTCTTTATCCAGTTTGCCAGTCTGTGTCTTTTAATTGGAGCATTTAGTCCATTTACATTTAAGGTTAATATTGTTATGTGTTAACTTGATCCTGCCATTATGATATTAACTGGTTATTTTGCTCATTAGTTGATGCAGTTTCTTCCTAGCCTCAATGGTCTTTACATTTTGGCATGTTTTTGCAATGGCTGGTACCGGTTGTTCCTTTCCATGTTTAGTGCTTCCTTCAGGATCTCTTGTAAGGCAGGCCTAGTGGTGACAAAATCTCTAAGCATTTGCTTATCTGTAAAGGATTTTATTTCTCCTTCACTTATGAAACTTAGTTTGGCTGGATATGAAATTCTGGGTTTAAAATTCTTTTCTTTAAGAATGTTGAATATTGGCCCCCACTCTCTTCTGGCTTGTAGAGTTTCTGCTGAGAGATCTGCTGTTAGTCTGATGGGCTTCCCTTTGTGAGTAACCCGACCTTTCTCTCTGGCTGCCCTTAAGATTTTTTCCTTCATTTCAACTTTGGTGAATCTGGCAATTATGTGTCTTGGAGTTGCTCTTCTCGAGGAGTATCTTTGTGGCGTTCTCTGTATTTCCTGGATTTGAATGTTGGCCTGCCCTACTAGGTTGGGGAAGTTCTCCTGGATGATATCCTGAAGAGTGTTTTCCAACTTGGTTCCATTTTCCCCCTCACTTTCAGGCACCCCAATCAGACGTAGATTTGGTCTTTTTACATAATCCCATACTTCTTGCAGGCTTTGTTCGTTTCTTTTTCTTCTTTTTTCTTTTGGTTTCTCTTCTCACTTCATTTCATTCATTTGATCCTCAATCGCTGATACTCTTTCTTCCAGTTGATCGAGTCGGTTACTGAAGCTTGTGCATTTGTCACGTATTTCTCGTGTCATGGTTTTCATCTCTTTCATTTCGTTTAGGACCTTCTCTGCATTAATTACTCTAGCCATCAATTCTTCCACTTTTTTTTCAAGATTTTTAGTTTCTTTGCGCTGGGTACGTAATTCCTCCTTTAGCTCTGAGAAATTTGATGGACTGAAGCCTTCTTCTCTCATCTCGTCAAAGTCATTCTCCATCCAGCTTTGATCCGTTGCTGGCGATGAGCTGCGCTCCTTTGCCGGGGGAGATGCGCTCTTATTTTTTGAATTTCCAGCTTTTCTGCCCTGCTTTTTCCCCATCTTTGTGGTTTTATCTGCCTCTGGTCTTTGATGATGGTGATGTACTGATGGGGTTTTGGTGTAGGTGTCCTTCCTGTTTGATAGTTTTCCTTCTAACAGTCAGGACCCTCAGCTGTAGGTCTGTTGGAGATTGCTTGAGGTCCACTCCAGACCCTGTTTGCCTGGGTATCAGCAGCAGAGGCTGCAGAAGATAGAATATTTCTGAACAGCGAGTGTACCTGTCTGATTCTTGCTTTGGAAGCTTCCTCTCAGGGGTGTACTCCTCCCTGTGAGGTGTGGGGTGTCAGACTGCCCCTAGTGGGGGATGTCTCCCAGTTAGGCTACTCAGGGGTCAGGGACCCGCTTGAGCAGGGAGTCTGTCCCTTCTCAGATCTCAACCTCCGTGTTGGGAGATCCACTGCTCTCTTCAAAGCTGTCAGACAGAGTCGTTTGCGTCTGTGCAGAGGTGTCTGTGTATCTTAGTTTACTGTGCCCTGTCCCCAGAGGTGTAGTCTACAGAGACAGGCAGGTTTCCTTGAGCTGCTGTGAGCTCCACCCAGTTCGAGCTTCCCAGCAGCTTTGTTTACCTACTTAAGCCTCAGCAATGGCGGGCGCCCCTCCCCCAGCCTCGCTGCTGCCTTGCTGGTAGATCACAGACTGCTGCGCTAGCAACGAGGGAGGCTCCGTGGGTGTGGGACCCTCCCGGCCAGGTGTGGGATATGATCTCCTTGTGTGCCTGTTTCCTAAAGCGCAGTATTGTGGTGGGAGTTACCTGATTTTCCAGGTGTTGTGTGTCTCAGTTCCCCTGGCTAGGAAAAGGGACTCCCTTCCCCCTTGCGCTTCCCAGGTGAGGCAATGCCTTGCCCTGCTTCAGCTCTCGCTGGTCGGGCTGCAGCAGCTGACCAGCTCTGATCGTCCGGCACTCCCCAGTGAGATGAACCCAGTACCTCAGTTGAAAATGCAGAAATCACCGGTTTTCTGTGTCGCTGGCGCTGGGAGTTGGAGACTGGAGCTGCTCCTATTCGGCCATCTTGCTCCGCCCCCCTCAACATTCTTAAAGAAAAGAATTTTCAACCCAGAATTTCATATCCAGCCAAACTAAGTTTCATAAGTGAAGGAGAAATAAAATCCTTTACAGATAAGCAAATGCTTAGAGATTTTGTCACCACCAGGCCTGCCTTACAAGAACTCCTGAAGGAAGCACTAAACATGGAAAGGAAAAACCGGTACCAGCCATTGCAAAAACCTGCCAAAATGTAAAGACCATTTAGGCTAGGAAGAAACTGCATCAACTAACGAGCAAAATAACCAGTTAATATCATAATGACAGGATCAAGTTCACACAAAACAATATTAACCTTAAATGTAAATGAACTAAATGCTCCAATTAAAAGACACAGACTGGCAAACTGGATAAAGAGTCAAGACCCACCAGTTTGCTGTATTCAGGAGACCCATCTCACATGCAGAGACACATAGGCTCAAAATAAAGGGATGGAGGAAGATCTGCCAAGCAAATGGAGAACAACAACAACAAAAAAAGCAGGGGTTGCAATCCTAGTCTCTGATAAAACAGACTTTAAACCATCAAAGATCAAAAGAGACAAAGAAGGCCATTACATAATGGTAAAGGGATCAATTCAACAGGAAGAGCTAACTATCCTAAATATATATGCACCCAATACAGGAGCACCCAGATTCATAAAGCAAGTCCTTAGAGACTTACAAAGAGACTTAGACTCCCATACAATAATAATGGGAGACTTCAACACCCCACTGTCAACATTAGACAGATCAACGAGACAGAAAGTTAACAAGGATATCCAGGAATTGAACTCATCTCTGCAGCAAGCAGACCTAATAGACATCTACGGAACTCTCCACCCCAAATCAACAGAATATACATTCTTCTCAGCACCACATCGCACTTATTCGAAAATTGACCACATAGTTGGAAGTAAAGCACTCCTCAGCAAATGTGCAAGAACAGAAATTATAACAAACTGTCTCTCAGACCACAGTGCAATCAAACTAGAACTCAGGATTAAGAAACTCAATCAAAACTGCTCAGCTACATGGAAACTGAACAATCTGGTCCTGAATGACTACTGGGTACATAACAAAATGAAGGCAGAAATAAAGATGTTCTTTGAAACCAATGAGAACAAAGATACAATATACCAGAATCTCTGGGACACATTTAAAGCAGTGTGTAAAGGGAAATTTATAGCACTAAATGCCCACAAGAGAAAGCTGGAAAGATTTAAAATTGACACTCTAACATCGCAATTAAAAGAACTAGAGAAGCAAGAGCAAACACATTCAAAAGCTAGCAGAAGGCAAGAAATAACTAAGATCAGAGCAGAACTGAAGGAGATAGAGTCACAAAAAACCCTCCAAAAAATCAATGAATCCAGGAGTTGGTTTTTTGAAAAGATCAACAAAATTGATAGACCACTAGCAAGACTAATAAAGAAGAAAAAGAGAGAAGAATCAAATAGACGCAATAAAAAATGATAAAGGGGATATCACCACCGATCCCACAGAAATAAAAACTACCATCAGGGAATACTATAAACAAGTCTACGCAAATAAACTAGAAAATCTAGAAGAAATGGATAATTTCCTGGACACTTACACTCTCCCAAGACTAAACCAGGAAGAAGTTGAATCCCTGAATACACCAATAGCAGGCTGTGAAATTGAGGCAATAATTAAGAGCCTACCAACCAAAAAAAGTCCAGGACCAGATGGATTCACAGCTGAATTCTACCAGAGGTACAAGGAGGAACTGGTACCATTCCTTCTGAAACTATTCCAATCAATAGAAAAAAAGGTAATCCTCCCTAACTCATTTTATGAGGCCAACATCATCCTGATACCAAAGCCTGGCAGAGATACAACAAAAAAAGAGAATTTTAGACCAATATCCCTGATGAACATCGATGCAAAAATTCTCAATAAAATACTGGCAAACCGAATCCAGCAGCACATCAAAAAGCTTATCCACCATGATCAAGTGGGCTTCATCCCTGGGATGAAAGGCTGGTATAACGTATGCAAATCAGTAAACGTAATCCAACATATAAACAGAACCAAAGACAAAAACCACATGATTATCTCAATAGATGCAGAAAAGGCCTTTGACAAAATTCAACAGCCCTTCATGCTAAAAATGCTCAATAAATTCGGTATTGATGGTACGTATCTCAAAATCATAAGAGCTATTTATGACAAACACACAGCCAATATCATACTGAATGGGCAAAAACTGGAAAAATTCCCTTTAAAACTGGCACAAGACAGGGATGCCCTCTCTCACCACTCCTATTCAACATAGTGTTGGAAGTTCTGGCTAGGGCAATCAGGCAAGAGAAAGAAATCAAGGGTATTCAGTTAGGAAAAGAAGAAGTCAAATTGTCCCTGTTTGCAGATGACATGATTGTATGTTTAGAAAACCTCATCATCTCAGCCCAAAATCTCCTTAAGCTGATAAGCAACTTCAGCAAAATCTCAGGATACAAAATTAATGTGCAAAAATCACAAGCATTCTTATACACCAGTAACAGACAAACAGAGAG
Organism: Macaca thibetana thibetana; assembly: GCF_024542745.1. Classification (NCBI taxonomy): domain Eukaryota; kingdom Metazoa; phylum Chordata; class Mammalia; order Primates; family Cercopithecidae; genus Macaca; species Macaca thibetana. The sequence goes on along the minus strand of NC_065582.1, from coordinate 122,502,214 downwards.
CCAAATCATGAATGAATTTCCATTCACAATAGCTTCAAAGAGAATAAAATACCTAGGGATCCAACTTACAAGGGATGTAAAGGACCTCTTCAAGGAGAACTACAAACCACTGCTCAGTGAAATCAAAGAGGACACAAACAAATGGAAGAACATACCATGCTCATGGATAGGAAGAATCAATAACATGAAAATGGCCATACTGCCCAAGGTTATTTATAGATTCAATGCCATCCCCATCAAGCTACCAATGACTTTCTTCACAGAATTGGAAAAAACTGCTTTAAAGTTCATATGGAACCAAAAAGAGCCTGCATTGCCAAGACAATCCTAAGTCAAAAGAACAAAGCTGGAGGCTTCACGCTACCTGACTTCAAACTATACTACAAGGCTATAGTAACAAAAACAGCAAGGTACTGGTACCAAAACAGAGATATAGTCCAGTGGAACAGAACAGAGCCCTCAGAAATAATACCACACATCTACAGCCATCTGATCTTTGACAAACGTGAGAAAAACAAGAAATGGGGAAAAGATTCCCTATTTAATAAATGGTGCTGGGAAAATTGGCTAGCCATAAGTAGAAAGCTGAAACTGGATCCTTTCCTTACTCCTTATACGAAAATTAATTCAAGATGGATTAGAGACTTAAATGTTAGACCTAAAACCATAAAAACCCTAGAAGAAGACCTAGGTAATACCATTCAGGACATTGGCATGGGCAAGGGCTTCATGTCTAAAACACCAAAAGCAACAGCAACAATAGCCAAAATTGACAAATGGGATCTAATTAAACTAAAGAGCTTCTGCACAGCAAAGGAAACTACCATCAGAGTGAACAGGCAACCTACAGAATGGGAGAAAATTTTTGTAATCTACTCATCTGACAAAGGGCTAATATCCAGAACCAACAAAGAACTCAAACAAATTTACAAGAAAAAAACAAACAACCCCATCAAAAAGTGGGCAAAGGATATGAACTGACATTTCTCAAAAGAGGACACGCATACAGCCTACAGACACATGAAAAAATGCTCGTCATCACTGGCCATCAGAGAAATGCAAATCAAAACCACAATGAGATACCATCTCACACCAGTTAGAATAGCAATCATTAAATAGTCAGGAAACAACAGGTGCTGGAGAGGATGTGGAGAAATAGGAACACTTTTACACTGTTGATGGGATTGTAAACTAGTTCAACCATTATGGAAAACAGTATGGTGATTCCTCAAGGATCTTGAACTAGAAGTACCATATGACCCAGCTATCCCATTACTGGGTATATACCCAAAGGATTATAAATCATGCTGCTATAAAGACACATGCACCCATATGTTCATTGCGGCACTATTCACAATAGCAAAGACTTGGAATCAACCCAAATGTCCATCAGTGACAGACTGGATTAAGAAAATGTGGCACATATACACCATGGAATACTATGCAGCCATACAAAAGCATAAGTTTGTGTCCTTTGTAGGGACATGGATGCAGCTGGAAACCATCATTCTCAGCAAAGAACAGCAAGAACAGAAAACCAAACACCGCATGTTCTCACTCATAGGTGGGAATTGAACAATGAGATCACTTGGACTCAGGAAGGGGAACATCACACACCGGGGCCTATTATGGGGATGGGGTGGGGGAAGGGATTGCATTGGGAGTTATACCTGATGTAAATGACGAGTTGATGGGTGCTGACGAGTTGATGGGTGCAGCACACCAACATGGCACAAGTATACATATGTAACAAAGCTCTACGTTATGCACATGTACCCTAGAACTTAAAGTATTACAAAAAAAATATTTGAGAACATGAAAAAACAAAACAAAACAAAACAATGAGAAAAACCTAAAATCTCAATCAAGATATAGATCTAGATTTGTGGGCTTTTACATGGATGGTAATTTTGTATATGAAGTGATTGACACTTGAGAAAATAAGTAACTTGCTCATAGTTTTAAGAGCCAGTATTTGAACCCAGTTTTATTTGTCTCCAAAACTTTTTCTTTCCCCTGTACCAGGTCATTCCTAGGTATGTTTAACTTCGGTTGTGAGAAATTCTGGCTAATCATAGTGAATAAGTTGTAGACAAAGAGATTCTGTCTTAGGCATTTTTGTGGCTCTATGAACTGGTAGATTTCCTGGCATAAATTTAGGTAAAATATAATGCTTTTGAATATATATATTTATATGTATTTGTAGAGATAGGGTTTCATCATGTTGCCCAGGCTGGTCTCACACACCGGGGATCAAGTGACCATCCCTCCTTGGCCTCCCCAAATGCTGGGATTTGCAGGTATGAGCCACCACCCTGGCCCTTTTTCTCCTTTTTATATCAAGAAAAGGTGAGAAAAGAATGCCATACTCTTGAACCACTAATGTTTAAGTTGAGATAATTGTATAATCTCTAAAAATTTACTTTCAGCAATAATGTATTCTATTTTAAAAAGCTAAAAATAAAGGAAGCTATCATTTTCAGTATATCATTATATATATATATGTATATCAATGGTCTTTCATTTTCTGACTTTGCTGCAAATGACTCTAATGTAAAATTCTGTAGACTGAGAGAAAAATGTCAGGTTTCTAACTCACAAGATTCTTGCTTAGATAACTTGACTAGAAACACCTACCCTACCCAACAGGGCTGGTTTGAGCTTTCAGCTTTCTACATAAAATATTCATTTTAAGGAGTCTGTGTAGTTAAACTCATGCTTATTTTATCATTATTTTGTTTAATAGTGTAAGTGGAAAACCTTGAAAAGTATTGGAATATGTTGATAATTATTCTTATTGATTCTTGCTCTTCCTTTGGGCTTCATTATCTCTTTCATATCTTACATGAATGCCATAGTTTGTTGTATTTATGCTTGTTGCTTCCTCAACCACCACCATCCAACTTTTACCTTTTCACAAAAATTATCTTTCTAAAACACAATTTACAGGTGAATCCAATGCTTAAAACTTTGGATGCCTTCAATTGTCTATCTCTGCATTTCCCAAACCATGTTCCAGAGCATTAGTCCTAGAGGAGTTCACTGGAGCTCCACAGCAATAGAGCTCCATGAATGCTTCTTATGCATATTCCATTTAAAGACTCCAGGAAATTCATCCCAATATGTCATCAATGAATTTTACCCTGAAACTCTAATTCCAGTGAAACTAGCTCAGGGAATATGAGCTGTTAGTTATATGAAGTTTTAACACTAAATTGCTACACATGATGTGATTGGTTAATTTTCCATGTCAACGAGGCTAGGCTATGATGTCCCATTGTTTGGTCAACCACTAGTCTAGATGTTGCTGTGAAGGTATTTTTTAGATGTGGTTAACATTTGCAATCAGTCGACGTTAAGTAAAGCACATTACCCTCCATAATGGGGGAGAGACTTATCTAATTAGTTGAAGGCCTTAAGAGCAAAGACAGGTTTCCTGGAAAAGAAGAAATTGTGCCTCAAGACTGTAACACAGAACTCTTTCTGAGTTTCCTGTTTCCTGCCTGCTGGCCTGCCATGTGGATTTTGGACTCAATACTGCCATAGCAACTCTTGCCTGAATCCCCAGCCTGGTTTCTTCTTTCCTTCTTTCTGTATATCCCATTTGGCTATGTTTCTCTGGAGAATCCTGACTAATATGAATGGTCTGATAAGTTTGATTGTATTTTTTATTTGCTTGTAAATCCTTAATAGCACTCACAATTTGGTATATTTGTTTCCATTTGTACTCAGACCCATTGTGCTTTCTTCAAAATTATTGATCACCATAAGTGCTTTTATACTTCTGTGTTTTTGCCCTTCCCCTTTCAACAGTTTGCCACCAGTGATCTTGTCTTGGCAAACTCATATTTATCTCTAAGCATCTAGTGCAGATTATCTCTCTTCTAAGAACATTCAGTTTAATAAATGAAAACATCATCATTCACTGGTACATTTTATTCATTTGCTTAACTGATGGTTATTGAGCATCTATTGTGTTTTAAGCTCTCAGAATTGAGTAGTGAACAATAGTATCTGATTTCTTCCCTTCAAATGGAGTGCAGATAGCTCTATTTAATTAGGACATTTTGGTTTATAGCTGTTGTTTTGGAGTCATTATTACATTGTCTTCTTTCAGTCTCAGAGTGTTCTGGTTTTGATGGTAAACCATGTGATCATCCTAATTAGCAGATATGCACTCTGGTAGGGAAGATAAACATTAAGCAGGTTATTGGTTAAATTATGCCCTCCCCACAAAAATATGCTGAAGTCCTAACCCTCAGGAATTGTGAGACCCCATAATTGGAAATGGGGTCTTCTTAGATGTAATTTAGGAGTGACAAGATCATAGTAGATTAGGGTGTGCCTAATCCAATGACTGGTGTGATTATAAATAAAGAGACATCTTGGCATGGAGATATAAGGGAGAACCTCATGTGACAAGGAGGCAGAGAGTAGAATGATGTGTTTACAAACCAAGGAATATCAAGAATTGCCCAAAGCTTCATTCTTCAAAAGCTAAGAAGACACACAAGAAAAAATTATCCCCTACCAACTCCAGAGAGAGCATGGTCCTGATGACACCTGATTTCAGAGTTATATACACCAGAACTGTGTGGGAGATAAATATCTGTTGCTGTAAACCACCAGTTTGTGGTACTTTGTTATGGTAGTCTGATAAAAGTAATGCAACATGCAATTTAAATAATTATGGATATTACATAAAGCAAGGTATAGTGTACTGTAATATGATGAAAGAACATAGGCCTGTGTAGATTTAGGGTCCAGGGAAGATACAAATGAGGAAATGTCATTTAGATGAACTTTAAAAGGTGAGTTAAACAATGTTTCAGGGAAAGCATAGCATGTTCAGTGATCCTGATTCAAGATATAGTTTTATGCTCGAAGGATGATCAAAATGAGATCTATATAGTTGGAATTTAAGAACACAAAATGACAGTAGCATATTACAAGGCTGCATAGATAAGCAAGGTTCCCATTGTGGAGACTCTGATAAATATAAAAAGATTTTGGACTTCATTCTAAAGTTGGTGGAAAGTCACTGCATAATTTTAAGTATGGAGGTGGAAGTCTAGCATTTAACGACAGTTGTATGATAAGTTTTAAAACATAATTTATCTTTGTCCAGTCCTCATTTTTGTTAAACAAAAAACAAAACAACGAATCATGATAGCACTGAGTTGTTTGCAAAATAGATTTTAGTCTTATAATTGGCCTGATTATTTGCATAAACTATAGCAAGAATAACTGTTTTTATACAGGCTCTTTACACTGGCTTTGATGGAACTCTGTTCCACAAGGAATATCAGATGAGACCTTTTAAAACCAAGCTAAGCCATAGTTTTGTATCCTCAAATACCTGTGAATTGGGTGATCCTCCTTCCGTAAGGTCTCATGATAAGCTTGGAGCTTCTGAACCTGTTAGAAAGTGACATTTTTTACTAAACACAGGTCATGAAGCCAGTGCAGGGACTGTGTCGACAAAGGTATGAGGCTGGTTTCCCCAAGGGGCTTTTATCAGCTCTGCAAGTTGAGCTTGACTTCTTAAAGGGAAGCATACCCTCCCAGTCAAAGCCTTGGTAAAACAACCAGTTTCTCCAATTGTGTCCTCTTGCAAAAGAAAATGGATTCTTATTGCATTGATGCAAACAACTATATTGACATAAGTTAAGAATGCTCACAGTTTCCAAATTCTAGAGGAACCAGGCAGAGAGAAATAAACATGCTCCAGATTTTGTTCACAGGAGTATATCTTACTCAATTATTAAAGGCCATAAATAGTTCAAAATAAGTTTCCTCGATTTTGAAAAATAAAACAAGGATCAGCAATATTTCAAGCAAAAGTCAGAAAGGTTATTTCAGTCTGCTGAGTCCATTCAGTTAGCTCTTGTTGTGCTTGATATTTGTGAACATTTCAGCTCTTCATGAGTTCTGTATGTTTTTCCTTTATTCCAATGTTACAATCTCCAAAGTTATCAGAAACCTGTATTTGAGTGCACCTATCAAAGTTCCATAACTTATTATAAACCATCTTTTGCAAAGGATTAGAACATGACGACAATTGTCTGTGAATAAAAAAATGTCCAGGATAGTTACAGCTAGAAACACAATTGAGAAAGAAGTTTGGCTATCTCCATGGTTTATAATAACAACAACCTTAATTATAATTTATAGCATACACTTAGAATTTTATAAATCCCATACAATTTTACAGCAATATTAGCATTATTCACTAAAGTACAATCTAAAGGAAGATTGAACACTGTTTTGGCAATCCCATGTACCTAAATATGTCATATAATCCTATTCACTTCTTTTCTGGATACTCCAGGGGACCTTCTGAAGAATCCAAAAAGCCAAGTGTCAGGAAAGATGATTTTGAAACCGAATTTTGATTTTGGGTAACCTGTTAAATATGTTACAGGTTTAAAACACTTGATGTTATGAAATAGAATTCCAGATTACCCTAAATTATTTTGTCAAAATGATGACTCAGAAATTTTAAAGAAACAGAAAACTTTTATAACTTTTTACAAATTTTGCTAAAGAGTAGATTAGTGCCTTAAGAGTACTTTGTTGTGCTTTTATTTCAATGCTCTATTTACAGAAAAACCAACCTTTTTGAATTTAGTCAATATGTTTGTATGTGGAATTTTTGCAAAATTAATTTTTATGATCCTTCCGCCATTTGTTTGAACTTTGATGCTTTATCTGATTTAAAATAATTCTCTAACTTTGGCAAGAATTTACATTTTTATGCCTTTTTATAATCTTTAAATAAAAACACATTTTATTATTCTTACATACCTTGAATGTAAATCTATTTTCAGCACATTCATTACATGTTATAATGATAAATTTTTATCAATTTTTAACTTTAATGTAAAACCTGGTAAGTTATTTTAATTATGTGCTAGGTGCAGCCAAGGTTTGACTCCTTCCAGTACAAATAAGAACATGGTTAGTTCTATATGTCCCAGGCCTTACCAATTGTGGAGCAGGCAAGTCAAATAGTTCTCAAAAACCAAAAATTGGTTTATAACCTTGAAACATTTAGCAAACCTAGTACCTAACCTGCATTATTTAGTCCACCTATTTATATTTTGATGACATCTGCTTTTTATTAATAATCTTTAAGGCTGTTTTTATGGCTCAGAGGATAAAGTCATGTGAATTTAAACGTAACTCAGCTTTTATCTTTCCTTTAAAAAATGTTTGATCCAAGTGCTTATCTTCCTTTAGGCTCATCTTCCTTTAATTAGAGCTCTTTTTAATAGATAATATACCCACAACACATATACAACTACACAGACAGGCAGAAGAAAACCCAGCAGTGATAAGATTTTTCATTTGCCAATCTCCTAATCGGATTATTGGCCTCCGGGTGGAACCCTTTAAGAGACGGCTAGGAAAATATAAGGCCTAATAAACAGGAATAGATGGGGCCAGAAACAGATTTTGAGAAGGATCTATCCACTTTTTTTTTTTTTTTTTTTTTTTTTTTTTTTGAGACGGAGTCTTGCTCTGTCACCCAGGCTGGAGTGCAGTGGCCGGATCTCAGCTCACTGCAAGCTCCTCCTCTCGGGTTCACGCCATTCTCCTGCCTCAGCCTCCCGAGTAGCTGGGACTACAGACACCCGCCACTTTGCCCGGCTAGTTTTTTGTATTTTTTAGTAGAGACGAGGTTTCACCGTGTTAGCCAGGATGGTCTCGATCTCCTGACCTCGTGATCCGCCCGTCTCGGCCTCCCAAAGTGCTGGGATTACAGGCTTGAGCCACCGCGCCTGGCCGGATCTATCCACTTTTAATTCCTGGGGTCCCATGAGGAAAAGAGAGGTCTCTCCTCTCTCATGCAAGCATTAAAAGAGGTAAGGCAAAAACTGAGAAAAATAATTCAGGTTACTGAGAAAATTTTTTTTTCCAGCAAAACAAGATCCCAGAAGAGAAAAAAACATAAAGGCCTTTTAAATATACCTGTAACTTGGATATTTACTTTTAATTAAGCTGAACACTCCTTAAGAAAATCATTTTAACTCCCTTATTATTGGACTTTAGCTGTACCAAGTGGCCAATATTTCTGGCTTTCAAACTTTACTAAAGGCTAAGAGAAAGGAAAATCCAAGGTGGTTCATTGAGGGGAGGGGAATCAACAAATAGCAAAAGATCATGCAGATATCAAACCAGAAGGGAATCATTCCCAAGCCAAGGTGAATCTGGGCCAAGTGGAGGCTAATCAAAGACTTGCCATGGGGTTACAGGCAACTCCCTCAAGGACAAGAAGATGGAGGCCTGCAGCAAAGTTTGCAATAGAACATAAAGAAAGATGCACAAAGCACACCAGATTGGCTACAGCTTAAGAGTAACCTCGCAAATCCTTTCTCACAATTAAAACTCTACAGAAAATATAAACAGTGATTTCCATCATTCCCAGCTCAGTAAAACATCTTCCAAAAGGAAAAACAAACACAAAAAAACCACCTTATTTAAAGTACACTGCTGACAGGGTGAAGAGGAGAAAAGGATGCTTGAGGCAAGAAACTCTTATTCTTATGCTAATGTTTCTCCACCAAGGAGAGACATTTCATTGCTGTGGAACAGAGATGGACTTCTGGGGGAGAGGAGGGGGAGACTCCATGGACATGGGATGGAGAATGCCAGCCAGCCATGCATCCCAGCCACATCAGGGAAGGGAGGGTGGTTGGGGAAACACTGTTTACCCGTCTGTCCTGAAAAAGGAAGGAAAGACCATGGAAAGGCTGGGTTGGACCAAGGCTGACATTCCTAACACCTGGGAGCCATGGAGGTGTGGGCACAGTTTCTTCTACCCTCAGAAAAAGTCTGAGGAAAAAAGGCTTGGCAACAAAAGAGAAAATGATTCTTTGGTTTGTATCTCGCTCACTCTTTCTCAAGCCCCACATTGGGTGTCAAAAATGTTGTAAGTCTTTCTTTTTAGTTAAACTAAAAACCAGGTTCTTGTCACAGGACCAGGAAATATTAGGCTCAAGGACACATAGAAGGGTGAGAAAAATGAAATTTATCAGGTGAAAAGGAGAAAACTCAGCAAAGTGAGAGGAGTTCCTATTAACAGGCTCCCATCTCCCAGATTGAGTCCTAGGTTTCCACACAGGAACAGGAGGGACCAGGGTCCTCCCCCTAAAAATGGTGTGAACTTCCATAGCTCCAACCCATTCTCCCAGTGTGCGGGCCAGTTGGAGTTTCTCCAGGGACCCCTTTATACTTGGCTGTCTTAATGGCACATGAGATGAATATGAAAGATGATATTTACCACATAAGACTGTGGCCCTGGGAGTACAGCAGGCACTGTAATCTCAGCACTTTGGGAGGCTGCAGCAGGAGGGTTGCTTGAGGTCACTAGTTTGATGCCAGTCTGGGCAACATAGCAAGACCCTTTCTCTCCCTCACCACCTCCCCACTCCAAAAATAAACCAAAACACAGGGACTTGAAGTTACTTGGGTTCTTAGTTATTAAGATGCTTTGGTTTCATACAATGGAAAACTTAACCCAAACTTGTTTAAGTAGAATAGAAAATGCATTACCTCAGGTAAATAAGCAGACTCTTTAGGCTAGCTATTAATACATGGTATGATTAATGTCAATTCTTTTATTATTTTATATTTGTACTTCTTGTCTCAAATTTCCTCAGTGTTCACTTTACTCTCAAGCAAACTCCTTCTTTGTCATCCCAAGATGGCTGGCTGTAGCAGCTTCTGGACCTAAATGTCTTCAGACTGAAGCTTATTCCCCAGAACCCTTCCAAAACACCTTGTCATGTCCTCTTTCCTCTGACTGGTTTTTGTGCTTATTCTACATAACTGTGGCAAGGTATGTGGGACACAGGGTGAGCAGGCAATGAGCCAAAAGCTTTAGAGATGGGTGCTGAGGGGCATAATTAACCAGCAAGATGCAAGACTAGGGGTGAGATGATCAGCTATAAGACAGCTGTTAGGCTAAACCAAGGCAGTGGCAATGGGAATAAATAAAGGAGGAGGTTAAGATAAAGAGTTAGAATGATTCATTATTCAACAGTTCACACAAAGCAATGTGATTTGGACTTGAATTTTGGAGCCACTCAGGTCTCTGGAACTGAGCTTTGTTAGTTACTAGCATCATTATCTGGGGCCAGTGACCTTTCTGAGTTTCACTTTGGTTATCTGTGAAATGTGACTACTCTAAATATCCACCCACTGTACGCCTATCATGCCTTCCTAGGGTCAACACGATTTAGAATATTTGAGAATAAAGACTCTGACTCATATTCATTCTCTAATTATTCATCTCAGCTGTCTCTTCTTTGCTTTCTATATTTATTTTTTCAAGAATTGCATATTCAAGACCTTGTGTCTCACATTTAATCAAACTTCAGGGAAAGAGAAATTTTGCTTTGAAATAGCACAATGTAAATTGATACTTAGGCACGTTTTCTTAGAAAAATATTCATTGACCACCAGGAATCTCACTGGCCACTCATCTTCCTGGACTGTAACCAGTTGCCAAGGTGCTCTGTTCACCTTGCTATTTCTAAGCCCTAGCCACAAATTCCTGTTACCTTCCATTGTAGAGCACATTTTTTAATTGTGTAACTGTTCTAGTTCAGTTTATGCCTCGGAGCCTGTCTCCTCCACGTGAAGGGGACTATCAATCTATTTCTCTAAAGTCCTTGAAAAGAAGTATAGTTGGAGTTTATAAAATAATGTTGCTTTTCAGCTTTGCCAGTACTTTCAGTACTAAGATTATTTTGAGGATAAAATAATTAAAACTTTTAATGGCTTCCAAACAGTTAAGATTCAGGATGGTTAATAAGCACCATATAATTTGTCTCCTGCCTACCTTTCCAGTTTCATCTTACTTTTCAGCTGATACTGTCTGTTCATATCCTTGAAAAATCTAGCCTCAGATATTTGGAGATGTTGTTTCCTCATCTCTCCACATTTTTCAGTATTTTAGCTTAAATCTCACTCTCTCAGAGACAATTTCTTGGTTTTAAATTTGTGTGACATCTGCAATTATAATCTTTTGTTTTTTCTTTGAAACACCCACCACAGTTTGTATTTAGATATTTCTTCCTGTGTGATTGAGATTGTTTGTCTAAAATTTGTCTTTCCTAGTAGATTAATTTCCATGAAGGCAGAGATAGTGTCATTTGATTCACGACAGTGTCTGAAAACATTTTCATGGTGCTTGGAACATAGTAGGTGACTAATAAATGTTTTATGAATGAAAAATAAAATACTTAGTGTTTGACACATAGTAAACACTCAAAATACTAGCTAATATTTTTTATGGGGTATAGGAAGTAAGGAAGAGAGAGAGACCTAGCATGGCTTCCAAGTTTTCTGGTGAAAGGAGTTGACAAACATTCATATTCTCCTGTGTACAGTTTATGTTCTGAATGATTGCAGAGCATTTAGAAATGCACAAAAGCACAGAAAATGAAACAAAACCACCTGCAGTCCTTCCTAGATATTATATGCCTATTAATATATTGTGATATTTATAATCTAGCCAACATTCTGTGTGCATATGTGTATGTGTATGTATGTATATATTGCATATATGCCACTGTGTAGGTTTTATTAAAGAGTTGTGTGAAAATATCCTCCATTTGATTAAATATTCTTCCTTAGAAAAAAGATGCAAACTATGGATTCCTATGGATATATAGAAGTGTAATTAATTACATGTGACTACAATTGTAGATTGTTTTCAGTGTTTCTCCTTTATGAATGTATAAAATCACATTCTTGAGTGTAAGAGTTTGCCAACATTCTTGTATTTAAACATGAGAGCTCATACAGTGTGGTGATTAAAAGAGCATGGTCTCTGGAGAAGACTGTCTGGGTTTAAAGCGTTCTTTGCTACATATTAACTATGAAGTTTGGTGCATGCTGAATAGCTCTTCTGACTCAGTTGCCTTATTAAAATGAGAATAATATTATTTCTCCTCCTAAGGGTATCATGAGGATCAAATGTTATTCTAAATGTAAATACAAATGTGCCCAACCACTAGTCAGAGCTCAATAACTGTTGGCACTTTCATGATCTCTGATTCTTGGGAAAATTATCAGAGCTAAAATGTGTAAAATAGCTAGGCTAAAAACTTCAATTTTTAAAAATATTTGCTACATGTATTGCCTGATTGACTTCTGGCCTTCCAGAAAGGTTGGAGAAATTTTGAGAAAGGTTGGAAAATTAGACAACTATGAATATGAACAGTAGTCACTGCAAATTGTCAAATGGTTACAAATGGTATATAATAGCTTTAAACATGTTTTTGAATATGTCTATTGAATATTTTTCATATGTTCACTGGCAATTTCTATTTCATGAATTATCTGTTTATTTCTACTACTCATTTAAAATACTTTCTTTGTAGAAACTTTTTTTTTCAAGATGGAGTCTTGCTCTGTCACCCAGGCTGGAGTGCAATGGCATGGTCTTGGCTCACTGAAACCTCCACATCCTGGGTTCAAGTGATTCTTCTGCCTTAGTCTCCCAAATAGCTGGGATTACAGATGCCTGCTAACAAGGCCAGTTAATTTTTTGTATTTTTAGTAGAGACGGGATTTCACCATATTGGCCAGGCTGGTCTCAAACTCCTCACCTTGTGATCTGCCCACCTTGGACTCCCAAAGTGCTAGGATTACAGGTGTGTGCCACCACCCGGCCTGTAGAAACTTTATAGAGTAAGGATAGTAAACTTTTAACGGCCATGAATAATGAAATTAGTTACTTATTTTTAAATTTTAGTTTAATTTTCTTTGTTAAAATATTTTAACTACGGTGTCAAACGTCTCAGTCTTTTCTTTTTGCCTTTTCTTAATGTTTAGATAGATTTTTCTGCTTCATTTGGATAGATATAGAGGTGTATTTTCTTCTAAATTTTTGTATAGTTTTATCGTTTACATTAAAGTCTTTATGGAGAATTTATTTTAAAGTATGGTCTTAAACATAAATTAAAAATTTAGGCCGGGCGCAGTGGCTCAAGCCTGTAATCCCAGCACTTTGGGAGGCCAAGATGGGCGGATCACGAGGTCAGGAGATCGAGACCATCCTGGCTAACACGGTGAAACCCCGTCTCTACTAAAAATACAAAAAACTAGCCGGGCGAGGTGGCGGGCGCCTGTAGTCCCAGCTACTTGGGAGGCTGAGGCAGGAGAATGGCCTAAAAACCCAGAAGGCGGAGCTTGCAGTGAGCTGAGATCCGGCCACTGCACTCCAGCCTGGGCGACAGAGCGAGACTCCGTCTCAAAAAAAAAAAAAAAAAAAAAAAAAATTGTTCATTATTCTAACTTAGTATTTTCCCAAATACTTGATTGTTCAGGCAAGATGAACTATTATAGCCCATGTTTTTGAAGTCCACTTCACTGTATAACAAATTTTTGTGTCATAATTTGTTTCAGGGTTTTAACATACTATTGTGATTATTCTAGTCTATAGTTTATCTAATGGTGTAAATCCCTATGCAAACCCCCCTAACACAATGTCTGCCATTCACTTGGTATTTGGCATTGTTTTTGTTTCTTTTTAAATATAATATAATTATCAATTTCTGTAGAATAATTCTGTTTCTGGTGATTAGAGCTATGTAATTCTTTAAACAAACAGTGACTTTTCATTTCACTCTAATCCTCCTCATTTGAGAGGTCTATACTAGAATATCAAGCACACTTACACACAGTAAATCAGTTGCTTGCCAAAAAGACTTATTGAAGAAAAATCAGGAAGGTAAAAACAGACCCATTTAAATAGTCTATGTCAGAAAATAATGAAGATTTATGTCCTTGAATTGCTAATAAGAATTGTAAGAAGAGTGTGATACTCAGTGTTTAAGACCTGAAAAACATGGACAAAAATTCTGGAAATAAATTTTAACAGAAAGAAGATTAAATTGATTTATATGTTTACACAACATTTTTTCTGACAATATGCATATTTGTGAACTATCATTTTGCTTTAGTTTGCATCCAACATCTGCCAAGAATGCTACCATATTTCTTATATATCTTAACATGTGGGTGTTAAATAATTACTGAGTTGTTTTAATTCTTATATGGGTGAGGGTTGAAAATTTATTAATAGAAGAGAATCATTGGTGAAATATTAATGAAAAAATTGTTTAGAACAAGCATTTTGGGAGAACTTTTAGTACTATGGTAATGTTTTGAGATGTTAATTTGATTCTCTTCGTATCCTTAATTCTCACTAAAATATCGACAATTAACTAGAAGATATGCATCATTAAATGTTGTAGGAAGTGAGCTTCTACATTGCTGTGTCTTCATACCCCTGAAGGCTAGGATGAAAAATTTTAAATTAAGATGAGTAATTGCTAGATAACTCAAACTTTGTGATACTAGGGGGACTCTTACACTGCTGTTTGTTTTTTTAAGTTTCCATAAATCTGCTGCATGACCTGTAGTCCTAAGCATCTGCATTTACTAAGTGTAATACTTGCCTTAAATGCCCAGATTCTTTCATTTTTAAAGATTTTTGCTTGCTGAAAAAACTTCTTAGATGTTAAGGCTAGCTGGCTAGGCTATTGGCACAATTCTACATGATATCCCTTTTGCTGCTTTCAAATCATGAACTCATCTGGTTCTTCTTTCAGTAGTTCAAAGATACTTGTTTCAGTTGTAGAGATGACTTCCTTATAATATGAGGTATCTAATACAGAGGTAGTTCCAGAAAATGGCTCAGTGATCTTAGTTACAGTCTGTGTTCTATCAGTTTCAGACAAATCTTCTATAGATGATTCTTCCACCAGGATTGTCACTGCTGATGCAGGGATGACAAAGTCATATCTGGATTCAAAGCAGTAAGCCAAACAGATTGGGTCTCTGCCATTCTGACCAGCAGATCAGCCTAAGCATCACCTGGGGGCTTGTTAGAAATGTAGGCTCTTGGGGCTCAGGTGGACCTACTGGATCAGAGTCTGCAGTTCTGCAAAATCCCCAGATGATTTGTGTCCCTGATAGAGTTTTTAGAGTTTGCAGAGTTTTGAGAAATACTAGCTGTCTTAGGTTATCTGTTTACTGCTTATCCTTGGTTTACTTCAGGCTAAAGGTTTTTCTTCACTTTTGGTAATTATTTTATCATAGCCCCTTTTGTAAACTATTTTATTTATGTTTCCTTTTTAAACTTATTTTACTCTTTTTACTTAAAAAAAAAAAAAAAAAAAAAAAAAACTTCTATTCCCTATTCTTAGGAACTAGAAATTGCCAGACTGACAACCAGAACAGGACAGATTGTGCTGCAAACAAAGGCTTCCCTATATTAGGGATGGCAGGTGTTAGCAAAAATGCTGTCCTTTTTCATCTTGTGAAAATGTCAGGCATCCTTGTCAATAAGGAGGCATTTTACCTTTGAGCTGACACTTGACCTAGAATCCATCCCTGTGTCATATTCATGTAGTCTATTCAATGGCATGAATTAAGAGGTAAGACTGAAGCCTGTATGTTATTCCTGGGCATCAACTACACAGAGGCCCGTTCATTCATTCAATATTTCCACTAACACTTATTGAGGGCTTACCTCATGTTCAGATCTATGCTATGTATTGGAGCATCCCCAATAGTTTCCAAGTTTTTATGAGGTTTTCAGGTGAAACTGCTCTATAATACATTGTAAAGATATAAATATGAATTGTTTAAATTTAAATTCTTGGTAGTCCCTACCTAACCATAAATAATCTCTGATATACTGAAAGTTCTAGATGCTAAGTACAATAAAATTCCTTTATTTAGACTAACACCTAAGACTGTTGTTAAGATTTAACAACTTCTCAGGGCCGGTTGCGGTGGCTCACGCCTGTAAAGTAATCCCAGCACTTTGGGAGGCCAAAGCGGGCAGATCACGAGGTCAGGAGATGGAGACCATCCTGGCTAACACGGTGAAACCCCGTCTCTACTAAAATACAAAAAAATTAGTCCCACCTGCTGGGGAGGCTGAGGCAGGAGAACTGCATGAGCCCCAGAGGCGGAGCTTGCAGTGTGCCGAGATGCACCACTGTACTCTAGCCTGGGCGACAGAGAGAGACTCCATCTCAAAAAAAAAAAAAAAAAGATTTCAAAACTTCTCAGGCCGGGCGCGGTGGCTCAAGCCTGTAATCCCAGCACTTTGGGAGGCCGAGACGGGCGGATCACGAGGTCAGGAGATCCAGACCATCCTGGCTAACACGGTGAAACCCCGTCTCTACTCAAAAATACAAAAAAAAAAACTAGCCGGGCGAGGTGGCGGGCGCCTGTAGTCCCAGCTACTCGGGAGGCTGAGGCAGGAGAACGGCGTAAACCCGGGAGGCGGAGCTTGCAGTGAGCTGAGATCCGGCCACTGCACTCCAGCTCGGGTGACAGAGCGAGACTCCGTCTCAAAAAAAAAAAAAAAAAAAAAAAAAAAAAAAAAAAAAAACTTCTCACGAGGCAATGAACATAGCAAGAAATTGTTACCAGAGTGACATTAAAAAATTATGTCGTGTGGTTCTTGTTTTCTTATATCCAATAATATTTAATTCTAACATGAGAAAATTTATTTATTAAAGTTATTTTCTTTAGGACATGGAATCCTTTGCTTCTTATATAAATGGGATTCTGTACTCTTTAAAAGTAGAAAATAATTTAAGTTGCATTTGTCTTGCAGTTCAGGTTTCTGGAGTAAAAATATTCCATTAATTTATACAAATGCTCAAGATGGATGCTTTATGCAGGGCTCCTCAGAAGTTGCCTATTCTCAGTGTGAAACAGCATGTTGTAGGTAGAGAAACAAAAACAGCATTTTCCCTATTGCTGTCTCTGAAAGAAGTTCTAGTAAACTAAGCTCTATTCCATTTCTTTACCTTCTAATTTATTAACATAGAGTCTGAACTAATGTTTATTAGTGTGGCCAGAGAAGTCCTATTTATCACAGTGTTTGGGGAATGCTATGAAAGGAGTGGTTTAATCCAGGCTGATAAATTTGATAATTAATTGTGATCATTGACTTAGATCTTTTCTTTCTTTCTTTCTTTTTTTTTTTGAGACGGAATCTCGCTCTGTCGCCCAGGCTGGAGTGCAGTGGCCTGATCTGGGCTCACTGCAAGCTCCGCCTCCCAGGTCCACGCCATTCTCCTGGTTCAACCTCCCGAGTAGCTGGGATTTATAGGCGCCCGTCACCACGCCCGGCTAATTTATTTTTGTATTTTTAGTAGAGAAGTGATTTCACCGTGTTAGCCAGGATGGTCTGGATCTCCTGACCTCATGATCCGCCCGCCTCAGCCTCCCAATGTGCTGGGATTACAAGCGTGAGCCACCGCGCCCGGCCGACTTAGATCTTTTCATCTGATGCATTGATTTCACTTCAATTTACCTTGAAAGCTCTCTTTATATGCTTCGTGTAATTATAACATAATAGCTTAAAAAGTGAATTTCAAGAAAATTTATCCAAGTGGTCTCCGACTTCAGCATGTGTAAGAGTATCCTAAATGCAGGTCCAAGGCCCAAAGATCAGATATTCTTATTTTCTCAGGTCTAGGATAGGGTCTGGAAGTGTCTGTTCTTAATAAGTAGATCAGGTGTTTCTGATATCTTAGAGAAAATGAACAATTTGTCTAAAGATATTTATTTATACAAATGTCATTAAATATCACTAAATGCTTCAGAACAATAATGCTACTTAATCTGCTTCTGTTATTATTAAGGTCTATTGACATTTATTTGTTCACTGTGTAAAGTAGACTGATTCAGAAATAGTTTCTCTTAGGTAGGTGGGTACTATGCTCTGAAAAGAAAACCTAATCTATGAAGATCACAATTTGGAATTCACTTTTGTATTTTTGTGTAGTCCACCACTAGGCCCAGCACACAGTGGATTGTCAGTAATTATTAGAAATGAAACATTAATAATCTCAAGCCCACCCAATACTGACATAAACTAGGGAAACTGGTCTTACTGTGAGGTTCACACTATGCCATGATGTTTTTGGCTGTGTCACTTATCACTTATTACTTTTCATCATATATTTTTGGATCTCCTATAGAGCTTTACCAGATGCTTTTCAAAAGTATGAGTTAGTGTAAGTGCTTCTTGAGTGAATGACTTCTTTTTCGGTTGTTATTTTTTTTCCCAAGTGAGTAGCACTTTAATTTCCAGTCAGTTAAAGGAATATTTTAGTCATAACGAATGTGTTTTCAGGCATCAGAAAGGCTTTCTAGTTTTAGTTTTTACAAATATTTTAATTAAAAAACTACTGTGCAATCAGCACAATCAGCAATCCCTGCATTGATATATCATGTCTTCAGAAAATTTGTCATGAAGCTCCAACTGTATACGTTCTCATTTCCTATAGCTTTAAAACATTTAATATGCTTAAAATATATTTTTCTGACAATTTGATGGTAGTCCTTTTGAAAAACAAATAAAAAGGAAGAGATGTTTCTAGATAAGAGCTAGCTTTCCCAGATATTATCTGCCCTGTGTCCTCTTCCTGCAGTCCACTGTCCCTTCATGCTTAGCCCCCACTGACTAGATGGCTAGCGATAAATGAGAAAGAAAAAGGAAAGTAAGTGAGTGTCCCAACTGTGGAAGTGGGAAAGGGAGATCCTCCTCTCCCGAACACACACTCCAACTGGGGAAACTGAAGGTCTCTTTGCTAGAGAAGTTTCTGACCTTACCTGGAGCTGAGTCAAATTAATTGAGCGAAATACAGGGGTAGAGGAAGCAGGAGGAAAGGCCCTGGGAGCTCACTGGGTCCCTAACCAGGCCATTCCTGCCTGGCACCACAGGGATCCATCAGGAGGGTGGCCAGAGGAGAGGCAGAAAATACCACAAGGAGAAGGCAATCTCCAGCTGAACTTTGTAACAATTTGAATTGGGTGAGAAGCCTCCTCGCCAGAAGGTGAGGCCGGGGGCATGAATCCGATGTGCAGACTCCACGGGCAGGGGAAGAAACAAGCCCTTTTCTTTCACAGCTGGGAGGTGGGTAGCCTGGAGCAAGTTCTTAAGCCCAGCTTGCCCATCACCTGGAAACAGACTTGGGGGTGTTAGTGGGGGGCATGATGGGAGTGAGACCGGCCCTTGGTTTGTTTGGGAGCTGGGTGAAGCCTGTGACTGCTGGGGCTTTCCCCCACTTCTCTGACAACCTGCATGACTTAGCAGAGGCAGCCATAATCCTCCTAGGTACACAACTCCATTGACCCGGGAATCTCACCCCCAACCCTCACAGCAGCTGCAGCAAGACCTGCCCAAGGAGAGTCTGAGCTTAGACATACCTAGCTCTGCCCCCATGTGATGGTCCTTCTCTACCCACCTTGGTAGTGGAACATAAAGGGCATATAATCTGGTAGTTCTAGGGCCCCACTCCACTGCCGATTCCCCTCCATACTACCACAGCTGATGCTCTCTGGAAACTGCCACCTCCCAGCAGGAGGCCAACCAGCACAAAAATGGAGCACTAAACCACCAAAGCTAAGAACCATAATAGAGTCCTTTTCACCCCCTGCCACCTCCACCAGAACAGGTGCTGGTACTGATGGCTGAGAGACCCATAGATTGTTCACATCACAGGACTCTGTTCAGACAACCTCCAGTATCAGCCCAGAGCCAGTAGACTTGCTGGGTGGCTAGACCCAGAAGAGAGACAACAATCACTGCAGTTTGGCTCACAGGAAGCCACATCCACAGGAAAAGAGGGAGAGTCCTACATCAAGGGAAAAACGCATGGGGCAAAAGAATCTGAACAACAGCCTTCAGCCCTAGACCTTCCCTCTGACAGAGCCTACCCAAATGAGAAGGAACCAGAAGACCAACTCTGGTAATATGAGAAAAAAAGGCTCTTCAATACCTCCAAAAAACTCACACTAGTTCACCAGCAATGGATCCAAACCAAGAAGTAATCGCTGATTTATCTGGAAAAGAATTCAGGAGGTTAGTTACTAAGCTAATCAGGGAGGCACCAGAGAAAGATGAAGCCCAATGCAAGGAAATCCAAAAATGATACAAGAAGTGAAGGGAGAAATATTCAAGGAAATAGATAGTACAAAGAAAAACAATAAAAAATTTAGGAAACATTGGACACACTTATAGAAATGCCAAATGTTTGGAAAGTCTCAGCAATAGAATTGAACAAGTAGAAGAAAGAAATTCAGAGTTCAAAGACAGGGTCTTTGAATTAACCCAATCCAACAAAGACAAAGAAAAAAGAATAAGAAAATATGAACAAAGTCTCCAAGAAGTCTGGGATTATGTTAAATGATCAAAACTAAGAATAACCAGAGTTCCTGAGGAAAAAGAGATACCTAAAAGTTTGGAAAGCATATTTTGGGAAGAATCGAGGAAAACTTCCCTGGCTTTGCTAGAGGCCTAGACATCCAAATACAAGAAGTACAAAGAACACCTAGGAAATACATCTCAAAAAGAACATTGCCTAAGCACATTGTCATCAGATTTTCTAAAGTTAAGAGGAAGAGAAGAACCTTAAGAGCTGTGAGGCAGAAGCACCAGGTAACCAATAAAAGAAAACCTATCAGATTAACAGGAGATTTCTCAGCAGAAAACCTACAAGCTAGAAGGGACTGGGGTCCTATCTTCAGCCTCCTCAAACAAAACTATTATCGGCCAAGAATTTATTATCCAGTGAAACTAAACCATCATATATGAAGGAAAGATACAGTCTTTTTCAGATGAACAAATGCTGAAAGAATGTGCCACTACCAAGCCACTACTATAATTTGTATGAATTCATGCCATATTTCTCTGGACGTTGGTGGATTATCAGGGATATGACTTGGCTTGTATCTCCAGTTATAAACCTTGGTATAGTCAGGCCTGACTAGGGCAGAATGGAGAACTTGCTTCTGGCTTATAGCCCTCCTATGGGCACCATGAAGGTTAGTGCTGCCCGTGATGCTCTGGCATTTGGAGATCTGCACACACAACCTCATTACCCCACCTTTAACATCTGTGTCACAGATCAAGAGTTTGCAAACCATGATCCATACGCCAAAAATAGTCCAAAGATTTCTTTACTATAGTTATATTTTGTTCTTAGAATTTTAAAATTTAAATACCTTTGTGTCTGCATTCTCCTATAATTCTGGTCCAACCAGTCCTTGTTTTCTTATCCAGTCCATGACACTCATTTATAATAATAACTTGGTTCCTAAAGGTAAGTGAATTTTTCATTCCTATGACCACTCCTGTTTTCTGTCAAGTAATGTTAGATTTCTCTGTTCAAATATGAAATGTTGACATCCTAAAAGTTATTAATAAACAGATCAGTTCTCTCAGGTGAAAAAAAAAAAAAAAAAAAAAGAACTCCTAAAAGGAGCTCTAAATCTTGAAACAAATCCTGAAAACACAGCAAAACAGAACCTCTTTAAAGCATAAATCACACAGAACCTATAAAACAAAAATGCAAGTTAAAAAGCAAAAACAGAAAAAACAAGGTACACAGGCAAAAAACAGCATGATGAATGCAACGGTACCTCACATCTCAATACTAACATTTAATGGAAATGGCCTAAATGCTCCACTTAAAAGATATGGAATTGCAGAATGGATAATCTGCAAATATCTGCTGCCTTCGGGAGACTCACCAAGCAAATATCTGCTGCTTCAGGAGACTCACCTAACACATAAGGACTCACATAAACTTAAAGGGGTGGAAAAAGGCATTTCATGCAAACGGACACACCAAAAGCAAGCAGGTGTAGCTATTCTTATATCAGACAAAACAAACTTTAAAGCAACAGCAGTTAAAAGAGATAAAGAGGGACATTATATTATGGTAAAAGGCCTTGTCCAACAGGAAAATATAACAATCTTAAACATAAAGCAACAGCAGTTAAAAGAGACAAAGAGGGACACTATATTATTGTAAAAGGCCTTGTCCAACAGGAAAATGTCACAGTCTTAAATATATATGCACCTAACACTGGAGTTCCCAAATTTATAAAACAATTACTAATAGAGCTAAGAAATGAGATAGGCAGCAACACAATAATAGTGGGGGACTTCAATACTCCACTGACAGCAATAGACAGTTCATCAAGACAGAAAGTCAACAAAGAAACAATGGCTTTAAACTCTACCTTGGAAAAAATGAACTTAACAGATATATGCAGAACATTTCATCCAACAACCACAGAGGACACATTCTATTCAACAACCCATGGAGCTTTCTCCAAGATAGACCATATGACAGGCAATAAAAAGATCCTTAATAAATTTAAGAAAATTGAAATTATATCAAGCACTCTCTCAGACCACATTGGAATAAAACTGGAAATCAATTTCAAAGGAACTTTTGAAACCATGCACATACATGGAAATTAAATAACCTGCTCCTGAATGACCATTGGGTCAAAAACAAAATCAGGACAGAAATTAAAAAATTATTCAAAGTGAATGACAATAATGACACAATCTATCAAAACCTCTGAGACACAGCAAAGGCGGTGCTAAGAGGAAAGTTCATAGCCCTAAGCGCCTATATCATCAGAAAGACTGAAAGAGCACAAACTGACATTCTAAGGTCACACCTCAAGGAATTACAGAAACAAGAAAAAACCTAACACAAACCCAGCAGAAGAAAGGAAATAACCAAGATCACAGCAGGACTAAATGAAATTAAAACAAAGAAACAAACAAAACCCAATACAAAAGATAAGGGAAACGAAAAGCTGGTTCTTTGAAAAGATAAATAAAATTATTAGACCATTAGCAAGATTCACAAAGACAAGAAGAGAGAAAATCCAAATAACCTCATTAAGAAATGAAACAGGAGATATTACAACTGGCACTACTGAAATACAAAAGATCATCCAAGGGTACTATGAACACCTTTATGAACATAAGCTGGAAAACCCTAGAAGAGATGGATAAATTCCTGGAAAAATACTACCTTCCTAGCTTAAATCAGGAAGAATTAGATACCCCGAACAGAACAACAACAAGCAGTGAGACTGAAACGGTAATTAACAAATTACCAACAAAAACAATCCAGGACTGGATGGATTCAGAGCAGAATTCTACCAGATATTCAAAGAAAAATTGGTATCAATTGTTTTGACACTAATCCACAAGATAGAGAAAGAAGGATCCCTCCCTATTTCATTCTATGAAGCCAGCATCACCCTAATACCGAAACCAGGAAAGGATACAACCAAAAAAGAAAACTACAAACCGATGTCCTTGATGAACATCGATGCTAAAATCCTTAACAAAATCTAACCAAATTCAACAACATATCAAAAAGATAATCCACAATGATCAAGTGGGTTTCATACCAGGGATGCAGGGATGGTATAACATATTCAAGTCAATAAATGGGAGATACCACATAATCAGAATTAAAAACGAAAATCACATGATCATCTCAATAGATGAAGAAAAAGCATTCAACAAAATCTAGTATCCCTTTATGATTAAAACTCTCAGCAAAATTGGCATACACAGGACATACCTCAATGTAATAAAAGCCATCTGTGACAAACCCACAGCCAACATAATACTGAATAGCGAAAAGTTGAAAGCATTTCCACTGAGAACTGGAACAAAACAAGGATGCCCACTCTCACCACTCCTCTTCAACACAGTATTGCGAGCCCTAGCCAGAACAATCAGATAAGAGAAAGAAATAAAGGGCATCCAAATTGGTAAAGAGGAAGTCAAGCTATCACTGTTTGCTGATGATATGATAATTTACCTTAAAAACCCTAAGGATTCCTCCAGAAAGCTCCTAGAACTGATAAAAGAATTCAGCAAAGTTTCTGGATACAAGATTAATGTACACAAATCAGTAGCTCTTCCATATACCAAGGGCAACCGAGCAGAGAATCAAATCAGGAATTCAGCCTTTTTTACAATAGCTGCCAAAAAAAGTACTTACAAATATATCTAACCAAGGAGGAAAAAGACCTCTATAAGGAAAACTAAAAAACACTGCTGAAAGAAACCATAGACACAAACAAATGGAAACTCATCCCATGCTCAGGGATGGGTAGAATTACTATTGTAAAATGACCATACTGCCAAAAGCAATCTACAAATTCAGCACAATCTGCATCAAAATACCACCATCATTCTTCACAGAATTAGAAAAAATAATTCTAAAATTCACATGAAACCAAAAAAGAGTCTGCATAGCCAAAGTAAGACTAACCAAAAAGAACAAATCTGGAGGCATCACACTACATGATTTTAAACTATACTATAAGGTCATAGTCACCAAAACAGCATGGTACTGGTATACAAATTGGCACATATACCAACGGAACAGAATAGAGAACCCAGAAGTAAACCCAAATACTTACAGCCAACTGAACTTCAACAAAACAAACAAAAACATAAAGTGGGGAAAGGACACCCTTTTCAACAAATAATGCTAGCCACATGTAGGAGAATGAAACTGGATCTTCATCTCTCACCTTATATAAAAATCAACCAAAGATGGATTAAAGACTTAAATCTAAAACCTGAAACTCTAAAAATTCTAGAAGATTACATTGGAAAAACCCTTCTAGACATTGGCTTAGGCAAGGATTTCATGACCAAGAACCCAAAAGCAAATGCAATAAAAACAAAGATAAATAGTTTAGACTTAATTAAACTAAAGAGCTTTTGCATAGCAAAAGGACAGTCAGCAGAGCAAACAGACAATCCACAGAGTGGGAGAAAATCTTCACAATCCATACATCTGGCAAAGGACTAATATCCAGAAACTACAAGAAACTCAAATCAGTAAGAAAAAAACAATTCCATTAAAAAGTGGGCTAAGGACATGAATAGACAATTCTCAAAAGAAAGTATTCAAATGGCCAGCAAACATATGAAAAAATGCTCAACACCACTAATGACCAGGGAAATGCAAATCAAAACTGTAATGCGATAACACCTTACTCCTCCAAGAATGGCCATAATCAAAAAACAAAACAAAACAAAAAACCAGTAGATGTTGGCGTGGATGTGGTGAACAGGCAACACTTCTATACTGTTGGTGGGAATGTAAACTAGTACAGCTGCTATGGAAAACAGTGTGGAGATTCCTTAAAGAACTAAAAATAGAATTACTGTTTGATCCAGCAATCCCACTACTGGGTATCTCCCAAGAGGAAAAGAAGTAATTACACGAAAAAGATACTTGCACATTCATGTTTATAGCAGCACAATTTGCAATTGCAAAATAATGGAACCAACCCAAATGCCCATCAATCAATGAGTAAATGAAGAAACTGTGGTATAGTTATACGATGGAATACTACTCAGACATACAAAGGAATTCGCGGCATTTGCAGTGACCTGGATGAGATTGGAGACTATTATTCTAAGTGAAGTAACTCAGGAATGGAAAACCAAACATCATGTGTTCTCACTAATATGTGGGAACTAAGCTATGAGGATGCAAAGGCATAAGAATGACACAATGGAGTTTGGGTACTTGAGGGGAAGGATGGGAGGGGGGCGAGGGATAAAAGACTGCAAATAGGGTTCAGTGTATACTGCTTGGGTGATGAGTGCACCAAATCTCACAAATCACTGCTAAAGAACTTATTCATGTAACCAAACACCACCTATACCCCAATAACTATGGACAAATTTTTAAAACATAAAAAAAAGAAAAGGTTTAGTGGGTGGATTTTGGGATTAGCAGTGATTTGTGGAAGAAAAGGGGAGGTCTAGAAAGTCATTGGGCATATACAGTTATCTCTTCATGCCTCCTCATGAGTCCCATGTGCAAATTTGTGGGGAGTTACTATGCAACATGCAGTGGAAACTCAGGTTGTGACCTCAGCAAGTTCATTCTGTGTGAACTCCCTTTGCCCATATTGGTTCCAGTCGATTTCTGCCAGTTCTTTTAACTCGTAAGCAGAGGGAGCTTCAGTGTTTCAGCAACTTGTTTCTTTTCTCATTTACCATCCAGCAAACTCAAGAATTTCTGTTAGTTACTGGTTTCTTTAACTCTTTGGGGTACAGTTTCAGAAGTAACCCCTGTGACATTCTTCTTTCCTTTCATTGGCTGAAATTCAGCACATGGCGATGCCTAATTGCAAGGAAGGCTGAGAAATGTAGTCTGGCTGTATGTTCAGAAAGAATAGGGAAATAGATACCCCTTTTAAATTATAGAGTTTTTGCTACAATTGACATTTCTATATAGTTAAACTACTTTTCTCAGTTAGGAATTCTCAAATAGATTTGATATTTCTTTAGAGTGACCCTTTAGAATAAATATTTCCTTAAGGTTCACTTGATCTATACTCATGCAGAATTTTCTAGATATTTGTAGGTTCCTTGGGCCCAATATTTAATGATATGATGCTTCACCTGCAACTTGGGATTCTTGGGGCCATAGGAGACATTCTGAAGCAACATCCTTCTTGGTAATGCTACAGCCATAGTATTTGTAATTGGCAGTGATGGATGACATCACGGTAGAACATAGCCCTCAGAAGGCTGCCATTATGACATAAACATTACAAAGCAGTGCTATCAGTAAATGAAATAAGAAGCACCAAATAGGAAGGTAAGTGAGATCGTTTTTTATCCTTATGAATTACTCAGCAAGGTCCTGTGTACTTAGTTGACATGTGGTGGTGGGGTGAGAGGAATGGGTATACAAAGTGTCTTCTTTACATTGTAATTTCATCCTGGTTCAAGGTGGAATTTCGTTTTTATTTGCAAAATATCTGAGTCTCTAATTTGCATATATATAAAAACAAGTGATCTATACTTTTGCTCTTGGATCGCTCATGGTGTAGAGGAGATGGAGTGGATAAAAGAGGATACTGCAGTCAATGGCAGAAATATGTAGTGTATCCAGACAGGCTGCCAGACCAGAAAGGAGAAATGAACAATTTGAGAGTAGTGATTTTGTGTATTTAACTTTACATGCAAAATTGACTGTAAAGTTCTGATATTTAGTTGATAGTGCATACAAATGGAATGAGGGATTAAAATGGGCTTGAAAAAATTGTTTTGCAGTTTTACAAAGGGACTCAGAAAAGCAGCAGAAAGATGTTGGTGCAGGAACTGTTTTTGCCAAACACTGTAAGATGAGGTGATTTTTGATGGAGCTTTCTTGTAAGGGGAAAATTTGGGGCAGTATATGTGCTTACAACAAGATGGGAGAAATACTACCTTTTGTGGTTAAAATGGCTGCAAGTAATGAGGTGAGGTGGTGGTTATAGATGTGTATGTATGTGCATATTTAAATAAAAAAATAAAGATGCAAACATAAGTATAGTACCTAGAGAGAACATTTGGGAGAGAAACAAATTCCACATAATGGTTCTGCATGGGCTCCAAACTCTCAGTTTCAAACATTAAACCCTCTGCTACCCTATTTGTATTTTTTTGCTTACTTTAGTAATTCACCTCTTCCAATAAACCTGCTATCTATTGACCTTTTATAACTACTCCTTGTTTCCTGATCTCTCATGTTAGTCAGAGGTTGAAAGTGCTGCAGGCATGCACTTGCCTTATTTTAAAGGGATTCAGCTCTCATTGTTGTGATATTTACACATGACCTATGTGAAACTTGTGATGCATTCCAAGGGAAATGTAGACACTTAGAATTATGCATTATTTAAAAAATAATGTTTTTTTTTTCCAGCTGGTTATAGATTGGTGTTCCTTGTATCCTCTTTTTGGTGATATTATAGTTTTAATTATGTACATTTTTCATGAATTTCAGGACACCTTTGAGAAGTGGGTTTGTCTAAAGATGGAATGATAATCACATATTTCTTCCTCTGCAGTCACCAAAACTGTTAAAGCAAAAATATAGGTAATTTCAGCTTTTGCCAGTCAAATAATATCAAGGTGAACTTGAATAGATACAGGTTTTTCACAGGGTTGACGGAAAAAACACAACCTTCTCCCCCTTGATTTCTTTAAGTTCCAGGATGGCAAAGATTTTAATTTTGATTACTTATTTATTTCGGGTAACTATTGTGGTTCATGGCACATGGAGGTCAGTACATAATGTTAAACAAATTAAGGAAACATTGAAATAGAGGCTTTTTGAGCTCTGGGTGCTTTTGTTAAGACCCTCTCATCCTGAGGGAATGATCCCAAGAAAGAAGATGTAATTAAAATGTATTACTCACTTTTCTCTAAGAGGTCATCAGGACTAATCTTGTGTCTTACACTTCTTCATCTTCTTTCTCTAAGATTTCATGTCTCTAAGATCATCCACCTATATTCAGACTGTCATCCTCAGAGGGCTGTTCTACAAACATCAACTCTGTTCTCTCAAACTCATGAAAATTCATCAGCAGGATCCTCTATATTCTCAGTTTCTTTTCTGTGTGTTTGCAGTAATATATTGCAAAACTCAAACCTTGTCTGTATCTCAAGTACACAATGTGTACACTAGAGTACTTGGTGGAGGTGGTTGGGTTTTCTCCATACTCTGTTCCACAGGGCTTGGGAGCAAAAGCATGGGTCACTTATATTTATAAATATGCAAATTAGAGGCTCAGATATGTTGCAAATAAAAATACAATTACATCTTGAATCAGGGTGAAATAGCAATATTAAGAAGAATCACACATACCCATTCTTCTCACCCCATTACCACATATCAGCTAAGTGCACAGGATCTTGCTGAGTAATTCATAGCAACTTGTTTCTGTTTAGGTACTCCTTATTTCACTTACTGATAGCACTGCTTTGTAATATTTATGTCGTAACGAGAGCCTTTTGAGAGTTATAGTCTACTGTGATGTCACCCATCACTTCCAGTTACAAATAATATGGACGTAGCAACACCAAGGTCAGGTAGATGACCTTGCCTTCATTGCTATTTCTAAACCTCATCTCTTTTCCATCATTCCAACTTTAAGACCTTCAACAAAGCTATGCCTCCCCATTACTCTTCTGTATTGAAGTAATTTCTTCCTGCTCGGTCACTACTTGATGTTTTTAAGACTTTACCACTTTGGTCACTGTCTTCTCCCTTTATTCATCACATTTGGTGACTTCAACATCCCTGTAAATGATTCATCCAACCCACAGCCTCCTAATTCCTTGACTTGCTTACTCCCAACATTTGGATTTGAAAAGCCAGCATTGTGTTATTTTATCCCAGCCTTTTTCATAGTAATACCTTAGACATTGTCATTACCAGCAATTGAATTGCCCCCAATTTTTACAACAAAGCATTAAACTTCATATCTACTCTAGTCTGTCTTTTATTGAATAATCAAGGAAAGGAAATTTATCTTAAAAACAGATGATTTTTTTTTTTCTGGCTAGATTCAGAGAGATGCGACCAAACAAGGGTCAGGAAGAAGACATACGTAGGAGAGATAAATGAGCCTCAAAACAGATTTTTCCCTAGAGTCTGCAAAAAGGCATGCAGCCCTATTAAAACCTTGATTGTAGCCTTGCCAGACTCTAAGCAGAGGAACTCTTTGAGCTATACTATTAGAAAAACTTCTTTCTATAGATTAGTGAGATAATTTGTTATTTTGTGCTTCTAAGTTGGTGATAACATGGTATGACAGAAGTTAAATGGATAACTCAACCTTAACATGGCCAATGCAGAATTTATGATATTCTAAATCTTTATACCCTTATCTTTTCCCATTTTTTAACTTACTAAATGACACCATTATTGACACAGTTGTTTAGGCCAAAATTATCAGAGTTACTTCTAGATTATGTATTTTTCCTAAAACCCAAGATTCTGTATTTCATCAAAGATTTCTGGATATTTTTTCAGCTGTATACTGCGACTGACTACTTTGCTTCATCTCTGTTGATCTTTCCCTAGTCTAAGCCACCTCTTCTCTCATCAGGACTCCTGAAATAGCCACCCCTCTTGCCCTTTTTATTTTATTTGAAGTTCCGGGATACATGTGAAGGATGTGCAGATTTGTTACATAAGTAAATGTGTGCCATGTTGTTTGCTGCATCTATCAACATATCACCTAGGTATTAAGCAGTCTTGCTCTTCTAACAGTTTTTTATCCATAGAGCAGCCAGAGTGATGAAGTTTTGAATATGTTAATCACATAATGTTATTTCTTCCTTTAAAGCTACAATGACTTCCCATAACATGTAGAATAAAGTTCAAAATCCAAACCCCTTTATGATGTGTTTTTTCTCTGCCTTCTTCATATCATCTCCTTCCACTCTCCTCTTTTTTGAGTGTGAACCACATTAACTTTTGTTGACTCTTCTTGTACACAAAATTTATTGCTGCTTTAGATCTTTACATGGTTGCCTTGAACACTTTTTCTCTAGATCATTTAGTACCTTGCTTTTTAATATTCTTCAAGTCATTCCTCAAATATCACTTCATCAGAGTTTCTCCATTATTATCTTATATAAAATGGTCAGTCACCACTACTTAGTGTCTTCCTATGCATTGTTCATTACTTTTCAAAACACTCTCACGTCTTACATTTTATTGACATGTGTTTACTTTTTAAAAAATATCTCACTAGATATAAGCTCCATGAAGACAATTACTTTGACTACCTTCAATATTGCTGTTATTGTGCTACTAAAACAGTCCCTGTATCCTGGTAGGTTCTCAAAAGTGAAAGAGAAGCCTGGAAATGTAGCAAAACCCCATCTCTGCTAAAATTACAAAAGAATTAACCAGGAGTGGTGATGTGCATCTGTAGTCCCAGTTAGGAAGCTAAGGTGGAATTTCCTGAGCTCAGGAAGTCATGGCTACAGGGAGTTGTGATTGCATCACTGTACTTCAGCCTAGGTGATGGGAGTGAGACCCTTTCCATGGAAAGAAAAAAAAAAAAAAAAAAAAGGAAAGCATTAAACACAAATAAAAATTGTGGGCTTACTTTAGGTGTCTTGAGAAGTTTTAATTTATAAGTGTTTGATGGCACTGTGGGAAGTTAAGTGTCCTGAAGGAAAAAGTCAAACATGGAAAGATAAAACTCTCATGACATTATGAGGCCATTTCCTAAATAGTCATATCATAATACTTCTGATTCAAATATCAACAAATAGATGCAGTAGAAACTTGGAAATCTCAGTGATTAGCTGTTTCTTATTGCTATCTGATACCATCTCCTATCTCTATCTTAGCTTAGAAAATAATTTTTTCATATCAAATTCCAAGACTTGTGATTCACATCTCAGATATTTAGATTTGCTAGAATGGCGTTTCTTCTCTGCAACTATTTATAAGCAGTGATCAGATGGTACTCAGGAATTTTTATATGGCGAGCTATGGTGACGGCTAAGATTCTTTCATTTTAGTATCTATTAACATCTTATTTTGGGCTTTGTAATTGTATGATGGGTTGCCATACTGAAGAGGGCATCCTGTTGCCTACTCTTCTAACTTCGTAACTCTAAGCTTCAAGTCCAAGTGTCTTATTGCATTTTTCCTTAATTTACTTTTTTGGCCTCATGGGACATGGCCAGGCTCTGGTAGCACTAATATTCATTTAGGTGACATAAATGGGGGATAAACTAGTGGCTCTGATAACAGTGGATACTTCATATTGTTGCTCAATTCTTTATTTTTCTCTACTGATATAAAGGTTCATGGGGATTGTTTCACAATTTCTAAGATATTTCTCCCAAAATGCAATGCTTTGGAAATGTTTATTCTCATTCAAAAATGAAAGCCATTTTATCTAAAAGTCTCTTGGAAGTAGTGTTGAAATTCTTATTTTTGGAGAGTAGAAGCAGTGGTTATGAGGGTAGTGTTGTCTTTTGCAGTGGTGGTGGCACCTGTTGCAGTTGTCTGTATTTAGGGTGCAGGATTAGGGAGGTCAGGATCAGGTGGAGAAATTACAGGGGAAAATGGAGGTCCAGGTGGATAGGGTCTTGGTTGGGAAGGTGGCTGTGGATAACCTGGGCCATAAGGGGAGGGAAGAGAGAGTGGTTGAATTCTCCCTGGACCATAGGGTGGAGAAAGGCGTGGTGGAAATCTCCCTGGACCATAGGGTAGAGGAGGAGATGGTGGAAATCTCCCTGGACCATAGGGTAGAGAAGGAGGTGGTGGAATTCTCCCTGGACCATAGAGTAGAGGAGGGGGTAGTGGAATTCTCCATGGACCATAGGGTGGAGGATGGGGTGGTGGAACAAATCCTGGTCCAAATGGAAAAGGTGATGGAGGAGGAGAAGGAGACAGTGGTTCAGGTGGATATGGTCCCCCGAGGCCTCTTTGACTCTCACCAGGCTGTGGAAAAAAGTAGTAAATACTTTTAAATCAGATATTTCGCAGTTAAATATAAGAATGAATGCTTTCTATGATAGGCAGAACTCTGAGATGGCCCCAAGATTTCTACTCTCTGCTGGCACATACTGGCCTGACCTTATCCGATGAGCCCTTTTAAAACAGGTTCTGCAATGTCTGAAGAAATCAGAGAGATTTGAAGCTGCAGCAAATGCTTTTCTCTGGGCTTTGAATCAAGATGCCGTGTTGTGGGGAGGGCTACGTGGAAGTACATGGTAGACCGGCTACAGGAGCTGAGAGTGGCCCCGGGCTCATAGGCAGCAAAAAAGTAGGGGCGTCAGTCCAACAACCAAGGGACTGAATCCTACCAATGACCATACAAGCTTAAAAAAAGGACACTGAGCTGCAGAAGAAAAAAAAAATACAGCAGTGGACACACCTTTTCAGCCTTGTGAGACTGTGAGCAGAGAAGCCACCTAAGCCAAGCTCAGAGTTATGGCCAAAGAAACTGAGATAATAATGAGTTTTTAAAGGCTACTAATTAGTGGTAATTTGTTATTGAGCAATAGAAAAGTGTTAAATGTATCTAAGTTATGATGTCTGAACGTCTATATCAAAGAAAAATGTTTCTCTTTTGCCCTCTGAATACCTAGGCTCTCAATGAAAGCTGGGATAGTATTGACTTAAAAAAATAGATAATGAACAAAAATCTTATCCTTGGCCTATAGTGAAGTCTGTCATTCCAAATTCCAAATGGAAATAAATGCCTTTGCAGCATGAGAAAAACATGTCTTTTTATGTCTAATTCAAGGGTTCAGGCTTGTTCCGGGCTTTGCACATTAATTAATTGTGAAACACATGTGAGCAACTATTTCGTGCAATGAGCTTATGAAGGAGCTGGTTCATTCATGTCATGAATGTCAACCTGGAAAGTTGCCAGGGGTACAAACATCTATTCTATGACTCTACAGGCTGAGTAATTACAATACAAGGAGGGGTAAATGTGATCTGAAGGGAAGTGAAATGAGTGGAATGAGTGTCTGGGGTTTCATGTCAGTGTTTGAGCTCTCCTTCTGGCACATGGAGATAGAGTGAGTGTGGAATTCTTTTTGAGCCTTTTTTTCTCATCAGGAAAATGATGTTCATAAAAGTACTCACCTCCTGCAGTTGTTGTCACATTTGTTGTGAAATATCACTTGTAAAGTGCCTAGGGTGGTGTTTATCTCAGGTCTGGTTTACATAGAGTACAATTTTTAGAAATGAAAATAGTAGGCTGAGGCTGGGCGTGGTGGCTCATGCCTGTAATCCCAGCACTTTGGGAGGCTGAGGTAGGTGGATAGCTTTAGGCCAGCAGTTCAAGACCAACCTGGACAAGACCCCATCTCCATTAAAAAATTCAAAAATAACTGAAAAGTAGTGCAAGGAACAAATACATTAGGGATTTAAAGTGATCAGTTCTGGATAGGAAAACGATAAAGGATTGTCTCTGTGGGAAGGAGTCATTTGAAAAGAGGGTTAAAGAATATAAAGTAAGGAGGGAGCATGCCAAATAGAAGGAAAATACGCAAATGCTCTGGGTAGGAATGAAGTTCCACTCTACTGATGGCAAGAAGTCCAGGTTGCTTGGAGCAGATGCTTTTTTTGGACACAAAACTACATTCACTTCCTGTGGTTCTCAGTCCCTTCACCTATTTGGCCATTACCCTTGCTAATCCTAAACTTTAGTATTACAGTAAAGCATCCCTGTCCTGGATTCCTAATGCCAGGTTCTTAACAATGCTAGAGGATGTCACCAGCATTGTACCCTCAGAAAGTTAGCATCCTTCAGTGCTGCCTGAAATCCTTTTTTGAGTGTCTTATCTCAGATTATCCCTTCCCACTTCCCCAGAGGCCTGTAATTTTCCAAGTTGATGCCAGTTTTATCAACATTCTCCACCTCATCCTGAGCTCTCATCTACCCCCACCAAAGTGGCTTTTCTCCTGCTTCACCAAGATATTTCAGGCAATTAGAAATGAACTTCCCTGATTTACTGGTCACAGAACCATGGAGTCAGTGATAGCTAGATAGTTTCTTTTTCTTTATAATTGTTTTCCAAGGGACCTGGCTCTGTCAGTCTTCTCTTTTACTTTCTGCAACTGTAATATCTGCCATTTAGCTAGCTCATTTTCTTCAGAAGAACACTATCATTTATGGTCAACTCAATTTTTTTCTCCCTATCCCATCAGCTCTTCATCCCACTTCCTGAATTCTAAATCTAACCACTTCTTATCATCTTTCTTGCTTTCATTCTAATCTGTCATTTACTTTTACCCGAATTTCTATAATGGCCCGTTGATTTGACCTCTTGATTCTAATCTTGCCCCTTTCACCTAACATGTACAGAGAGGTTGAAGACATCATTTGAGAAATAAATATCAATTGATATTTCTCCGTTTATAAAAGATTCAGTTTCAACCACCAGTACCTTGTTGCTGTGACTTTCTTTTCACGTCTTTCCTGCAAAGCAAAGCTCTATGAAAGGGTATTCTAAATTTGCCAACCCCACTTCTCACTTCTCATTTGCTCTTAAACCTGGCTTCTGCCCTTAACATGCCAGTAAAAGTTTTATTCGTATCACCAATGAAACAAACAAACAAAAAATTCCAAGGCACTTTTGTGGGACCAGCCTCGTGTTCGTCTTCTCTAGCTAGTGATAGTTCATGGTATTATGGAGGGTGCTTGACCCAAGGACTGCCAATCCAAGGACTAGTCAGGGTATGTGGAAGTTCAGGATTTGATTTTTTATTGTCAAGAAAACAAATCCTTAGTATGGAAAATATTTCACACATTTTTATTGTTGAGACAATTAAAAATTAGCTGAAAGGACTTTTTCCTAAAGATATACTGATGTTGATCTAAATATTATGTAATGAAAAATCTTCATAGTAAATATCGATTCTTTTCCTGATCTCTTAACCCAATCACAATGATTAGCTCCCTTTCCACAAATGGCTAAAGTAAAATGATGAAAATGATGAAAATACTATACTAGGAAGAAACACTCCCCTCCCAAAGGGTTATAATGAATGTTAATCTCCTACATTATTCAGTTTAGCAATAATCCCGCTAAGACAAGCATACTTTGCATACTTTGAATCTAAACTTATTTGTATTTTAATGAGATTAAAAATAGTGAGACTTGCTTTGAGGATTAAAAGAGATAATGTATGTAATGCATTTGGAAAATTACTTATAACAGAGAAAACACTCAAAAGTCGACAGGCTGAATATGATGACTTACCCCGCCTACAAATATATATATGCAAAGGACATGCTACCCTTCACATTTCCAATTTTCAGTAATTATTAATCATCATTAGTCATATCAGCTGAAAAAAGGCTCATTGCTATTTAAACTGCTTATATTATTGGAAAGCTCTCTATTTTTCTAATTTATCTTGTTAAAAAGTTATTTGTATAATAAAAGCCTGAATAAAATGTTTTTCACATATTCTGAGGACATGAAAATATTGAAAATCTAATTTATGATGAAGTCATTAAGACATGACCTTTAATGGATGTCAATACGTTTTATTGGCTTATCAAAAATTATGTCTAGCCATAATGCATGCAGGAACATGGCCAAAGTCAGAAAGCTTCAGTCATCTCAGAATGTCCTGCTTTTATTCAAGCTTTTCAAAGTAGAAGAAAGAGGTACTATTTTATGTTTCATGTTTGAGAATGATATAATTTTATGTTGCCTGCTTTGTGGAAGTCATAGTCTTCTAAAAAATCAGCTTTCATATTTTCCCATTTGATATAATAGATTTTTATGGTACTTTGGGAGAAGTTACTCTGGAATTAATATCCTCTTTGTAACACTGGAATTAATTGACCCCTCTGTTGAAATTGAGTATCATTCTATTACTTTTAAAAATATGCATTAAAAAATTCTGAAACACTAGGTTAAGGGCAATGAGCATAGTTTTCCTTAACCTAGTTTTTAATAAATGGTAGGTGTTACTATAAATGTTTATTATTTCCTCAAAATGTAGCATGCAAAGATTCTCCTAAATGCATCTTCCCAGGTCCCATTATGGGGTACTCTTATTCAGGCTTGGATGAGGACTTTAATACTATCTTTTTAATAAGTGAGTTAGGTGACTCCATGTTAGGAACAACTACTTTATCTCATTTTACAGAGTTTTACCTACTGTGTAATTGCTAGAGTATGGAAACATACATTTATATTTATCTGTTTAATGCAGTCTGATATTATAGATTTGAGCTATCCATTATGGCAGCCATCAGACATATGCGGCTATTTAAATTAAATTAGATTTTAAATTTAAATTTAAGCACTAGAACAGTGTTTCATCAATGCTTAATAGTTACTAATATATAAGAAAAGGTAACATCATTAATGTAAAAAGAAATCTGAAGTAATGGTTAAGGAGGAAAGTATAAAGATGTGTGATCGTGATTAATGATACTTACTGTGAAACACGCTGCAAGAGCCCAAAGGCCCAAGATTAGAGTCAGTGATTTCATCCTTTCGGTTGCCTCTGAAAGTAAGCACAATAGGTGATCAGTATGATTTTTTTTATTACAAATTACTATTTAAAATGTCTCAACACATGGATATAATGTAATACAGATATACTACTGTAGCATTTTTAGGAATTTGCCTAACATTATGTTGGATTCATTATTACAGTGGGGCAACATTAGTAGGCTTATAAAATTTGACTTCAAAACAGTGGAACTAGTTTTTATTTTTGACTTGTAAGCTGATATTGGAGATAATGCCAAAGAGTTATTCATAAATGATTTGAAGAATAGAAGCTTTTATAAATGAGGTTTTTGCCTTTAGAGGTAACTACTTTGAAATGTACAATTATTTACATTTGAACACTTTTGTATATTTAAATAGCAAGTATATTGTTTTATAGATTTCTATAGACTTGGGTTTGCAATATTAACATATTAACTAAATCATGTGTTATCAATTTAATTCCTTGGGGTATCTCAAAAATAAGGAAAAGAAAGAAATCACTCTGTTTGACGTAGTGTAAGAAAAAGAGAATCATATTTTATACCTCCTAGTTTTAACAACATTCCACTAAATTAATTTACTCTGTGATGTGTGGTCTCAAAGTGCTTGCAAAAATCCATATATGGTAGATCAAAGACCAAGTCAGAGAACATGGAGGAATCTAGGTATTTTATTCTCCGTTGGCTCAAAATTTGCAAAATATTTCAAGTACATGGTAGCTTGAATTCTGGGAAAGTAACTCCATGCACCATTGTACAAATGGCTTCCTGACAGTCAACTCTGCACATAGGTTGAGTGTGTTATCTGAGCAATGCAAATTTTGAAAGAATCATATGGACAAAATTTCACTGGATATTCAATTGTATGTGGGTGTGGATATTCTCTTAAGGATTACTTTTCCCATGATCCATTCTTACGAGAAGTTTGAAAAACAAAAGAAAAACTAATAATAAAAATATACTGTAGAACAATTCCCTCTTTTAAAGTGCATCTGAGAATAATCTATCATTATGAAGTTTTAAGAACTTTAAGGAACATCAAGGGGAAAAGTCAATTGTGTACTTGGATGGACTAATTGTCCCCAATGCCCAACATGAAACCTTTACTCTGACATGTGAATAACCTAATTTTTCAAAATTTGATATGTTTAATGACTTACAATTTTACATAAGGTGAAGGTGCTTATGTTTTTGGTGGTAATGAATGTCCTATAAAAAGATCATGAAAAGTCTGAGGAAAATTCTGCAGTTAATATTTCCAGGTACATACCTTTGTGCGAGGATCTGTCTTAGAGTTGATTAACCTGCTGGTCAAAATGACTCTTGCCAGTTGAAAGACAGAAAATAAAGATGAAAAGAGACAAGAAACTTCAGTTCTTATATAGTGCAAAAGATTTCTGTTGGCAGTAAGAGAAAGGATACTTGGAAATAAAATAACTTCTGGGTTGATGCTCTTCAAACAAAGATAGGAAAGTTGTTCTTGCCAATTTGGCAGTCTTATTCTGCATTTTTGGGTCTCATTTCTGAAAAGCATTGACCCATTCAATATTTGTTGTTTCCTGGGGAAACAGATACAACAAATAATGTCCTCTCTCTTCAGGGAAACAATCTGGGGCCTGTGGATCACCATTTCCTCTTTATTTTAAAGAAAAAGCACCAGCTTTTTCTATGCCAAGCAATTTTAATGGGCCATATTTTGTATTTTCTATTTTATTTAATAGGCAATCTTTTGTATTTTCTATAGGAAGTTCCCTTCTGTCAGTGAAGAACTAACTGAGAACAACTGTGTTTTAAAAATCATGTGGTCCTTGCTGTTATTAACTTGAGAATCTTAATTAAATGAAAATATGATGACATGCAAAGACTTGATTATGGGAAAATTATACAGAAATTTTTAGTTTGAAGCGGATGTCTAATGGAAAGTTATAGCCTTGGCTTTTTGATAAGTCTAGGCATTGAGAATAATTTTTCCCATGCTGGATGATCTTATAATCTCGCTTTAATACTTTATTATATAATCATAATAACAGCTATTACTTATTAAGCCTCTAGTTTATTCCATGTGGCAGGTTAAAATGAGTTCTATTATCATCTCAGTTTTATACAGAGATGCTAATTAGCTGAGTGGAACTTGACCTTAAGTCAGTCCACTTCAAAGTCTAAGTGATTTTTTTAGCCAGTATTCCATATTAGCTCCCTAATCTTAACAATCACCATACACTTAACTAACATTGTGTTACAGTACATTAGAGAGATGAATCAGTGAACTTAATAGTTCATTCTACTTCCAAGCACAGTAACAACACTTCCTTGTTGGGTTATATGAGACAAAATATTTTGCCTTATCGTATCTCAATTTCTTTGTTTAAAAATATATATTTAAAGTGTTTATATTTATAATTTCTTTTTTATTTCATTCATTTATTTATTTATTTATTTATTTATTTATTTATTATTATCCTTTAAGCTCTAGGGTACATGTGCACAACGTGCAGGTTTGTTACCTATGTATACTTGTGCCATGTTGGTGTGCTGCACCCATCAACTCGTCAGCACCCATCAACTCATCATTTAAGTCATGGAGATTAGGACCTTCCTTCTTTCCCTCCTTCCTTTCCTTACTTTCCCTCCCTCCCTCCCTCCCTCCCTCCCTCCCTCCCTTCCTTCCTTCCTTCCTTCCTTCCTTCCTTCCTTCCTTCCTTCCTTCCTTCCTTCCTTCCTTCCTTCCTTCCTTCCTTCTTTTATCTTTCCTACTAACATTTATTAACTATTTGCTGTGTGTAAGAAAGAGTACAAGTTGCTGAAGTTACAGCATATATAAATGCTTAGTGTTTTAAAATTTTTGTGAGTCATAGGTGATGTAGAAATTAAGAAGCCAAACTTTCAGAATTGATCTTGGTTTTAAATGACTGTACTTAATTTCATTTGCTTTGTTGGAGTTTCACTGCCTTTAAAAATTCTGATGACATAATTAAGTGTAATACAATATATTCCTGGTTTGCTAATCTTAGCCCTTAATATGTTGCTGAACAATTACGTGCCTAAACATCAGTGAAGATGATTCTATTCTTAATTAACAGAAAATTTCACTTCCTTCTTTGACAGTAATTCAGTGTGTCAAAAGATGACTGTCTCTTCTCTCTTATTTTGATGCCAACATATCCATCAGCCAAATGTTTGAAGTCAAGGTGTGATCTACATTGTAATAGACAACTGGCTCTGAGGGACTTAGGATGAATGCTGGCAAAATCAATGGACAATTTCTGAGTGGGTTATGACCAACAAAGAATTTGAGGAATGCAAACAAACAGAAGCACATGTCTGTTAAGAAACAGGAACAGTCACTCCAGTTAATCTTTAGTTAACTTATGGCTTTAAAAGATCTTGATTGAATACTTACTAGAATAGTAGCTAAAGGAGCTGGTCACGGAAAATTCAAAGTGACAGTAGAGAAAAATTATTGTTAGTGCAGAGATTTACATGAAAGATGGAAAATATTTTCCTAATGTAGGTAGACTAAGAGATTTAAGTTCAGTCATGCAGCAACATATTTAAAATCTGCTTTCCTATTGTGTTACACTCATTTCCACTAAAGTAGAACAGTAATGATAGTTTCTTTGGGCCTATGGAAAGTATGTACTTCTTCTAGACTATTCAGAAGGAGGTGATATGGTTTCTGGGGTAATGCCACCTTGAATATTTATCAAGCTTTAGAGTTTACAGATTACCTTAAAAATTTCTGTGGAAATATTGTGTAGAATATCAATAATGCCACTGAGCTCTGAGAGAAAATGTATTCTTTTGGACTGAAGTCTAGCATGATGAAATATAATTGACAATAGAGCTTTTAGACTGAAGAAAAGTTATTCTCTGACTTGTGCAGCATGGATGCTGCAAGAAACCCACATCACATAGGTCTGTAAACTTTCTGAAAGTTGGCAACAACTTTGCCCTGAACCTCCAAATAGCAAAAGTTGTAAAAAGAAGAAATCAGATGAAACATTTACAATGTCCATAAAGTATAATCATGATAATTTCTTGAGAAAAGTAGCTTTTTTTTTTTTTTTTTTTTTTCCGTCACTGAGAGCCGTGGGAAAATTTCCCACTGTTTTTAAGCAGGAGGTGTATTTTTCTATGGTAAATGTGAAAGTGGTCTTTACAGTATAACCTGGATGTCCCCAATTTGTGAATGTAAACAACTATTCAATCACCCTTTAATCAGAATTTTGCTAGATTGATAACCTCATCCATGTAACCACATAAATTCAGTTCCCCTTTCAAAATCTCTTTTGGGGAATATTCCTGGATTCATCTCAATTCTCAAAATATATTTTCGTAGCCATAATATTATTTTTTACAAAAAAAATCTAGTCATATATATATTTTCTCCGTAAAGTACCTCAAGTACTAGTGTAATACATTTATTATATAGTGAACTGTGGTATATTTATTTTCTCATTTAATATACAAAATAACTGCAACATGTTAATGTCTTAGTTATTTAAATAAAGAAAGAACATCAGAGAGGGGCAGAATTAGTAGTAAGATCATGTCTGGCTTGTTTAATAAACTTTTTCCTAAAATTATATACGGTCTACTGGTAAGAATTTGTTACTTAAAAATGATGAAGGACTCTAAAAATGAAGTCTATTAAAAATAATGAGGGATTACCTAAAAGTTAGCACAAATGCCTTAAATAACAGCTTTATATTTAAGAGGAAACAGTGTACTGTTACCTGAAATGGAAATGAAAAGGTTCCAGTTCCAGAATTGACTTTGCCATCTGTTACTAATATGGAATTGGAAATGTTCACTCATCACTTGGAGCTTTATTTTCTTCCTTTGTAAAATGACAGAGTTAAATTGAATAGCTCCCTAGCATCCCCATTACAAGCAGATCTAGGTTTGGAGAGACCTGAAGCTTATATAATTTGGGCACTGACTACAAGGAAAACAATACAACTTCATGATTAGAAAACTCTTACAACTGCTGCAAGGCCACCTTATAAGAGAAATCATGAATACAAAATGATCAGAGCTATCCAAAGTCCACCTGATATGAGGGGAGGTGTCCTCATGGAGAATTTGGAAAATTAAGAAAAAACAATGTTAGCCAATGGGAGTTAAAATATCCTGCTTTTTCAAATGCTACAAAAACACATGACTTTTTGAACACATTGCTGTATCTGTTCAGGGGACCTTACCTGAGAAGAATCTCAGCAAAGAAGTCCTGATGCCTCAGTTTCATTGTCATTAATCTCTTATTGGGCCTCTTCAAGGTCTCACATATTTGTACTAAGTCTTAATGTGCTTAACAACCACCTGGAGGTTGGTGATAACTAAAAATTCAAAGATCCATTGGCTGAGGTTCTGATTATTTTGGTTGAGGTTAGGGCCCAGGAAATTGCTGTGTTATTAGGCACCATAAATACTTTTCGTGCAGATGTTTCATAAAGTATTCTTTGAGAAACACTCCAATAGAATGCAATTGAAAGGAGGAAAATAGAAAAGAAAAATACTTCTTTCATTTTAACTGGAAGCTGTTTCGGGGAGCAATTGTTGCTTTGGGAAGAAGATAAAGAAATGTCATTAAAGGTTAGATGTGAAGGCCAGGAAATCTTCCTCAGAGCGTGGGCAGAAGCATCTGAAGACCAGAACTAGGGTTCAGTCACAAGAACAGCAAATTTCTGGAGAAGATTGAGTCTCAATCTAGGCAGATCTGCAATGCCCAGTTTAGGATCTTGATTGGTAAATAATGGGGCCCTGGGATATAGATTGGTTTTTGGGTCTCTCGGTGTATCAGTTAGCGATTTCTGCATGACAAACCACTGCAAAACTTGATGACTTAACAAAGCAATTGTTGAATATTTCTTACTCAAAATACTAGTGTGCTCACTGGGCAGGTTTCCTGGATTAGCCAGGCCTGACTGATTTTTATCTGGGCTTACTTATGTGCTGTGTTCAGCTGGTGAATTGGCTGGGGGCTGATTGGTCTAGGATGACCTTGGCTGGCACAGCTCACCTCTCTTCTACATGTCCTTTACATTCCTCAAGCTAGTCTGGGCGTGTTTTCATGGTGATGTGAGGGGTTTAAAAGAAAAAAACAGAAATGTGCAAATGTTTTCCAAACCTCTCTTCTTTTCAAGTTTGATTAATGTAGTGTTGTCCCCGGTAAAAAAAAATTGACAATAGTCAGGCCCAGAGATAGTGCAAGAGGATACAACAAATGGACTTTTTTTTTTTTTTTTAATTATACTTTAGGTTCTAGGGTACATGTACACAACATGCAAGTTTGATACATTGGTATACATGTACCATGTTGGTTTGCTGCACCCATCACCTCATCATTTACATTAGGTATTTCCCCTAATGCTATCCCTCCCCCAGCCACCCACACCCCACCGCTCGACAGGCCCCAGTGTGTGATGTTCCCCATTGTGTCCATGTTCTCATTGTTCAATTCTCACCTATGAATGAGAACATGTGGCATTTGGTTTTCTGTCCTCGTGATAGTTTGCTGAGAATGGTTTCCAGCTTCATCCATGTCCCTGCAAAGGACATGAACTCATCCTTTTTAATGGCTGCATAGTATTTCATGGTGTATATGTGCCACATTTTCTTAATCCAGTCTGTCATTGATGGACATTTGGCAACCAATGGATTTTCTTAAAGGGAAGTGTGAAAAGTTGGGCCATAATCCAATAAATCTATCACACTTGATATTCTCAATGCTTTAACACTTATTTTTGAAGAATACAAAGTTGAGTATAGTCTGGAGCACGGTTTCTCAGCCTTGGCACTATCGA
Organism: Macaca thibetana thibetana; assembly: GCF_024542745.1. Lineage (NCBI taxonomy): Eukaryota > Metazoa > Chordata > Mammalia > Primates > Cercopithecidae > Macaca > Macaca thibetana. The sequence continues at coordinate 122,458,724 of NC_065582.1, read as the reverse complement.
TACTTTGGGTCAAGTAATTCTTTGTTGTGGGTATCTGTTTTGTGCCTTTCTGGCCTCTACCCACTAGGTGTCAGTTGCATCTTCCCAGCTGTGATGACCAGAAATGTTCCAAACATTACCAAATGTCCCCTGGGGGACAGAATCATCCGCAGTCAAAAACCACTAGTCTAGACAAATAAATCACTTCTTATTTCAGTACCTAATTCACTTATTCAGGTATAGTTCTCTGAAGAGTATTTTTTTATTTTGACCACTCTGAGCCCTAGAGCAGTATGGAGAGTGGATCTTAGCAATTGAAACTTAAGAGAGAAAAACCTGTTAAAAGGCTATTACTACAGTTGTCCAGATAGACTTGGATAGTGACAAAGGGACTATGGATGGATAAGTGGACAGAATAAAGATGTTTTCATGGGATGTAATCAACAGATCGTTTTGATGGTCTAGATATGAACGGTGAAGGACAGAGCAACATCAAGCTGATATCCGTGAGTCATATAATATTTCAGTAAGAAGCTGGTAATTGAGCCAAGAGGGTTGACCTTTACTAGGGTAAATGGAGATAATTGGAAGCCTCTTTCAGAATGTTAGAGATGTGTGAGTCAAGGCAATGAAATGGAAATTGAGATGTACTAATTAACACTGAACCCAGGATAGAAGACAAAGAAGTATGGGTGAATAGCAAAAACAGGGCTCACAGGAAAATCTGAAGAGAGAAATGGCAACAGATGAAACTCTTATTTCCAAACATTTGCCATTCATTTGTTCCTTATACTTCTCTTCTTATTTTCCTTCTTACTCTCTCTTCTAAAGTGTTTAACCCTCTTTCTAAAGCCTTTTTCTCTACTTGACCTTCATGTAAGTTTCTTAGTTCCCTCACCTCTGACTGCTCCCTTTTTAATCTGCTGTTTGCTCCTTTTTCTTCAGGTTTCTCTCGTTATTCTACCTTTCTCTTCTTCTTCCTTCTTATTCCTCTCCTCTTTTTTCATACCCATCAATATCCAGGAGAACTTGTGTTGTGAGGAGTAATGCTCTTGTATTTGTACTCTTATATACCCTGTCCTAAATCTAGGTAAGTTTTACTAAATCACAGGAGTGATTTTATCGACTAGATATTGACCTAATATTAATGTGTCATTGGATGAAATGATATATGAAATGGCACAAAGCTTTGGTTAAACAATCTCTAGTGAAAATACTTCTTTAGTAGAAGAAGTAGCAATTGAGAAAGAATATCTGTAGATCTGTAGGAATTTAACTTACTTTTTTCTGGGCTTTTTGAAAATGTCTCAGACTATGATCCCTTTGAGAGTAGGACTGCCATTTTTTCACCACTTTTTTGTAGCTCTCATATTTGTAATTTTATGTTGTGCATTTATATAAAATATAATTGTATGTTTATAGATGTGTTTGATTATGACTACATGTACTTGTGTTTTATATAAAAAACAAAATTGATTTCTAAGATTTGTAATATTTTAACATGTTATATGGGGTGGTTTTTAAACACCTTTTTTTAGTCTGTGAAGAATTTACTTTTTTTTGACACTACTTTGTGTGTTATAGAAACATTTGATAGGATAAATGTGCTGATATTAGCGCTGTCATTCTACAGGAATAAAGAAGAGATCAATACACATATAATCAAATGCATAAATCAGGTTTATCTTTGAATGATTTTACAGTGTAGAAAGATGAAAGAAGAAACAGAAAAAATCATATATCTATGTTTTTATACCTCTTCCTATATTTTTCTTAAAGTGCTGAGAGAAGGTGATCACAAATATATCAATATTCAGTTTTTCAGGATCTGTGAAAACAAAACAAAATATCATGAGCCATTAACTAAAGGTACATAAGCTCTACCCTCTCGAATTGTTTTAAAATAGCCAAATGCTGAGTAGGACATTAGAAGCTGCAACTTTAGAGTTCAATGGATGTGAATTTGAAGACTAGTCTACAGTTTATGACTTTGTGATCTTTGGAAAGTCATGTAAATTCTCATAGCCTCAGTACCCTCATCTTTAAAAAGAAGCCCATGAGACTGATTTCACAGGGTTGATATGAGTATTAAATTAGATTCAAGGCCGGGAGCGGGGGCTCACACCTATAATCACAGCACTTTGGGAGGCCGAGGCAGGCAGATCATGAGGTCAGGAGATCGAGATCATCCTGGCTAACATGGTGAAACCCCGTCTCTACGAAAAACACAAAAAATTAGCCGGGCGTGGTGTCTCGCGCCTGTAGTCCCAGCTACTCGGGAGGCTGAGGCAGGAGAATCACTTGAACCTGGGAGGCGGAGGTTGCAGTGGGCTGAGATCATGCCACTGCAGTCCAGCCTGGGCAACAGAGCGAGACTTCGTCTCAAAAAAATAAAATTAAATTCAATAGGAATATTTAATGCTACACAAATCTGAACTAAGTGTTCAACAGTTGGCATCTATCATTGTGATTTTTACATTCTATACTTAGGATAATTCTTCCCATTTATATTTATAATTAGAAGCTGCTATATTCAGAAATAAGATGAATTTATGATCTCCTACTTCTTTGATATTGTTTCTGAATGATCATGTTATATCATGATGTGTGTGATTCAGTCATTTTTTATAGCAAGAGAGCTCTTCTATTGGTTGGGTTTTGTTTATATTACTATTCCCAAGGATAATTGTGATATTTCCACAATCTTTACTCCTTTTTCGTCTTATTATTGTTGGCAGGTGCTGAAAGAGTGAGGAAGACTTCCTATGTGGAATGTGCACTTTGTGAAATCTAATAAATATTGAAGTCCAAACTAACTTTAATTTATGAAAGCCCTAATTAAAAGTAAGCTTTTCCAGGAAAATAAAACATATTTTAATACTGGGATAAAAAAGCAAAGTCTTGTACACATTTGGTGATCCTTTAATTGTGTGTTTCTTTTGTGGTAATCAGTCAGCATTATCAGGTTTATAGATATGACTTATACTCAAGGAGACCAAATTTAGTTTGTGAAATAAAGGGGGAATAAGAGCTTCTAATTCATATACCAGAGTTAGAAACTATTTGTTTATCTTTCTCATTGATTGTGACCATTCACATCTCAAAGTTACTCAGAAAATATTTTGGAAAATATTTACCTTGGGTTGCTTTTATCTTCTTGTGATTTTGGTATTATTGTAGTCTCAGACAGTTGCAGAATATGCTAAAACTATTCTTGCTGGTTGGCAAGGGTGGTGTCAGCCACCTCAGCTGGGTTAGACTCAGCTGCTGCAGTGTTTGTGACAGTCTCAGATTGGAGCCTGCTGGGAGCTGTGGTGTTGGAAGTGGCACCTGTAGTTTTCCTGATAGAGGCAATGGAAGTGGCCGTGGTGGCCGCAACAGTTGCAGGAGCAGAGGTGGCTAGCAGCGCTTGAGAACTAGGGTTTACATCATTCTCAGGTGGTTGCGTAGGTCCAGATGATGGACAACGTGGGAGGTTTGGTTGGTGAGGGCTTTGATGGCGGACGAGATCTAGGAGACCAGGGGTAACTGCAGGAACCGTTTCCAATGTTGTAAACTGTTCGTAGTTTGACTTTCCAGGACTTCTTTGTTTAAATGGTTTAGAATTCTTTTCAGAGCTATGGCTAGACTTCAGAGAGAGAACACAAAACAAACAAATAATTGTTTTTACACATTTAGTATGCATAAAGTTAGGCTTTAAATATGTATTTATATTACCGTTTACATTTATATAATTATTCTAATTCATTTCATAAGTAAGTTGATAGAAAAATATGCCTGCCTTATACAGCATTTTAAATTATGATTTTGGGTGGGATATAAATGAAGTAAACTGTGTCCCTACTGTTCTCAAAGTTTGATAGTTTTATTGCAGGTTTTTCCAAAATATATTCCATAATATGCATTATGCTGTGAAAATTTTGGTGACCAAATAACTTTGGAAAGGTTTTGGGTAAAGTAAAACATGTTTCTTTACTGCAGGACTTATTGGAATCGTTAACATAATATATAGTGGATATTTAGAATATCTAAAGGATATCGATATCTCTCAATTTTACCTAATCATAGAAATTTCATGTGTGTGTGTGTGTGTGTGTGTGTGTATGTGTAGCATTTCCTCATACTAGTGTTTTAGTGTTTTGTGGAGCACTTGTTGAGAAATCTGTTCTAATTTCCATCCTGTAAAAAAGTATAATGCATTTTACTGCTCTGAATAAAGAGAAACTTTCCATTGTCCCCTTTCATAGACCTGAAAATACAATGAGATTGATAAAGCATTCCATGAATCCATGTGGCTGACTCATTGCACGGAATCACAGACACTAAAAGCTGGAATTACCTTGAGTCAGTGTATTTCTACCCTGTGAAAGCCTTAATTCAGTAACGCAAAGGACACTTTGATTTAATTCACTTCAGTTACACAGGGTTTTGACATGACATTCCCTCAGGATTTTTGATTAGGCTCAGGTCTCTCATTTTGTCTTCACTTGGCAGAGGCTAATTCTTGAAGTTCTAAATATGATGCTTCACCTTCCTCTCTATGAAGGATTAGTTCTTATCTATTTTTGTGTTGTACATCTTCCTAATGCCCATATATTTTAGACTGGGTTTGGAGTATCTGATAGTGTGGACTACTGGGGGAAGACTTTCACTTCTCGGGCTCTGGTGCTCCCGTGCCATGTGACTCTGACAGTGTTGTCTGTTCACTGAATAGATCTCATACTACCGTAGATCTTTACTGGAAGACCCAGGAGCCACTCAACTTTTAGGATAAATTAATTTAACTAGAGGGCTGCTTTAACATTCTAACAATGTTGTTTTCTCTTCTCTTGACCCTTTTCAAGATTTTTATTGCTCTGTAGATGTAAGATCTCATGTATATTTCCCAAATTGATGCCTTGGTATATGTGGCTACATTTACCTCTAGGCAATGAAAAGGAAATGTGATGTAATAATATAAACCAGTGATCAGTGAGTGAGAAAAATATCCTACTCTGCAGTTTCTCTCTTCCCTACTTACAACTCCAACAGTTAGGTAGATGTGAGTAGCTGATTTCAGGGATACTATGGAATGATCAGGGTTTGGGACAAATTGAATATTCATAGATTGGTCTAGGTTTCACTGAATGGAGGTTGTCAGACCAATCCTGTTACAGGTATCTGGCCATTTCTCAGAATTATTTCACATTGAGAATCATAAGGTGATGGGATTGAAGGGGTGGAGAAAAAAAGAGAATGGAGAAGAAGTACATTGCTGAAATTTTCAAGGCTGGTTTGGAATATTTTTTTTCTTCTGAATGTTAGAACAATTTGGGTCATTAAACTTAGAAATGTCTATTCCACAGCATTAGAGGTAGGATAACTTTTTTTTTTTTGGTTTTAAGGCTTCATTTAGAGTACATGTCTGGTTGTGGGGAGAAAGGAGAAGGGGGATCTAACAGGATGTCAAGACAAGTATTTTCAGGTAACACATCCTTCTGTGCATTCCACCTCCAGTCTGATGTGGGGTGGGGTTATGACAATTAGAAATGGCAGAGGGTAGATACAGGGATTTGGAATTTTGAAAAGTCTTTCCAGATGATTTTGGATTTCCTCCCCTTTTTCATTGGACACCACTGAGTTTAAGAAAATAAAGAGTTTTTGTTTTTTTGCAGGATCATAGAAAATGTGCCTTATTTAAAAAACCATCAACATGTATAAGGAAAATATATCTACATTGAATGAAGAAATATTGATTTTGGAACTGACAGCTAGGAAAGCATTGCATTTCATGAAGTAAGTTTTCCTACTCCCATTGCAGACTAATACATATCAAGAGGCAGGTAATTGATGCAAGATTTTGGTGCTTACACAACTATTACCATTTGTTTCCTAAACTTTGATATTCAGACTCTGTCTCTTAACATTTTCTTTGGTTGGAAATAAAATATTTGTACCTTATCAACTTGTCAGACAAAATGGCTTTTGATTATGATTGAAAATGTAAAAAGATAACCAGAAATGTAATAAAACTTATTTTGTGTTTTCTTATGCGCATCAACAGACTAAAAAGAGATGGGAAACACAAACATTAAAAAATTAGATCCAGAGTATGTATGGCATTTTGAGAAGAGTAGTGATTGTAAGTCAGGTATGAGGGTAAAATGTGTTTGCATTAGGATGAATAGAATGAAATACAATTTAAGAATTTCTGGTGTCATCGTTGCATGAGCAACATTCTAACAGTTTAAAGAGTGCACAGTCTGTGGAATAAGGATGATCTATTTTTCTTGAATCCTTTTAGCAGAAGGATTCCTTTTCCTCCACATTCACATGAGTGTGTTGGTACCTGGTCTCCAGTGACCAGGTAGTGCTAGATTTGACTTCCTTTATCATTATAACTACTATTCACTCAGGTGTCCAGCTGGAGACCACTATGCTACTACTACAATAATCTTTATGAAGTTGGTGTGAGAAAAAAGCCAACCTGTCTTTTATGGAAGAGAAAAATGAATGGTCCCAAGAAGCTCTGGAATAGGATTTTTCATGGGATGGGAAATCCTCCTGGCTACATTTTAGCATGGGGAAGGAGAAGAAGAGGGAGTTCCCATAATTAGCAGTGCCCATAAGACACTGGTTGTTCATGAAATGATACTGGATTATGTTCTCAGAAATAAGTCTTAGACAATGTCCTTCTCATCCTCTAGGTAATGTAATTTAGGTGCAGGTGTTAGATTAACAAATCTAAAAATATTAGGGATAGCAGGCACATGCTCTTGCTTGGAAGTTAATACCATGTCTAGATTTTCTTAATTTATTTGAATTCTTTATGTGGTTGCAAATTCATTTTATAGAGTTTCTTATGAAACTCTATAAGAAACTCTATAGAGTTTTCTTCTTCCCAGCTTTTTATTTTTGGAGAGTCCACCAAGGACTAAATTTTATGTAGGAGTGCTCCTGCAAAGGTAGAATCAGAGTACCTTAACAACTTAAAAATCACAATACTGCAATGACCAATTTACATGTGTTTGGAATTCTAGAAACCTATCAGTATGTGGGAAAAGAAAAATAATAGGATTACATTCCAAAGTCAGCAAAAGATCTTAGAGAAAGTTAAATTAGGGTATTAGAAATAAAATAAAAACAGGGTATGTTTAGTATAAAGCTACATTGGCATAAAACAATGAACTGAATGTACCCCTTATGATTAGGAACTGAATAAGAAAATAAATACATGTAAAATATTTTATATTTACCGTGGGGTAAGCAGTGAAGATCAAAATGATTGCAAACAAAATCAGAGGCTTCATCTTGTCTTTGGGTCCTCTGGAACCAAGCAGCTTCATTGGTGATCAGACAATAAAAGAAATAAAAATTTGTTTTTGGTAAATTTTAACCAATGAAAAAACACTTATGTCTATTATGGCATATCTATGGCATATATCATATCTATGGCATAAGAAGAACATATTATTTAAAAGAAATACATAGAGTTCAACAGATAGGAGCAAAGGTTAAGAATAGTGAATTCTAATAACACTACATAAAGTAAATAAAGAATCATGGCCGGGCGCGGTGGCTCAAGCCTGTAATCCCAGCACTTTGGGAGGCCGAGACGGGCGGATCACGAGGTCAGGAGATCGAGACCATCCTGGCTAACACGGTGAAACCCCATCTCTACTAAAAAATACAAAAAACTAGCCGGGCGAGGTGGCGGGCGCCTGTAGTCCCAGCTACTCGGGAGACTGAGGCAGGAGAATGGCGTGAACCCGGGAGGCGGAGCTTGCAGTGAGCTGAGATCCGGCCACTGCACTCCAGCCTGGGCGACAGAGCAAGACTCCGTCTCAAAAAAAAAAAATAAATAAAAATAAAAAAAATAAAGAATCATGACAAAATTTCTCATTTAATTGTCAAGAAAACAAATATTGATCCTACCTTTTTACCTATTATTTTATGATTACTAAACAGTTATTTAAGAAGGCAAACCCATAATATGATTGAGAATGTGGTGAGATATACAACCTTTTACACAACCATTAGTTCTATTAATTTAGATAATTTTTTAAATAGTCATATAACAATACACAAAAGAAACATGAAAATGTTGATACTTCTAACTTAAAAACCCATTTTTTGGAAATCATTGTCAATAAATTAAACAATAGAAAAAACCCACTAGTGTTCATTTCAGTGTTACTGATAATTAAAAATATATTCATAATCATGAAGACTTTGTGGAAATTTGAAAAATGCTTATGTTGTAATGATAAGGTAAATGTTTAAATATCATGCTATATGTAAATTATCCACATAGATGACAGAAAAATGTAAGCATAAATGAAGTTATATATGAGATGATTATGTAATTTATGTGTGGATTTTCTGTTCTCAAAAAAATTTATGGTATTCTGTTGATATCATAATTTAAACACATAAAAAACCTAAGAAATTTCCACTAAAATGATCTGTCTCTAATTTTCACCTTACATACGTAAAACACTGGACAGAAAAATTTAATGTTAACTCATAACCTAAAATACATATATTGTTAGAAATATGAAACACTCATTTAATTTTACCATCAGTATTAATTTTTATTATCAACAAACAACTCGAAATTTAATATTTCTGTTAAACTTTCATTTTTTGATATAATCTTCACTTCTGAATTTTCTCATCCAAACAAAATGTAAAAAACAAATCCATCTCAAATGGTAATTATTTGAAGACTATTATAAAAATATTCTTTCTTAATACTTTTGCAATCACATAATACTTCAATAATGAATCTCTCTCTCTCTCTTTTTTTCTTTTTTGCTAACATTCATTTTTTCCCAAAGAAAAGTAGCTAAGAGTTTTAGTTGCCAAATCCTGGTCATATTACCTAACCTATCAGAGGCCTATTTTCCTAATTTTAAAATGAAGTGATTTATTTTTTGATTGATGAAGTGGTCAGATTTCAATACCCCAAAAATAAGAATAGAAAACCAAATTAACAAGTTTATCGCTTCCATATGAAACAGTCATAATCTCAAGCAAAATATGAGACACATTTCTACATTAATATGTACGTCCCTTTGTAACAAAAGAGATAAATAAAGTAGAGGCAATCAACTAATATAAAATCAGGCCCAATGATTTCCTGCATAATTTAATACACTGATTTTTCTGCCACTGAGAACATTTTCATTTGTATAGGTTCAAAACTAAAATATGGCGTTATACCTAGAAAGGGCCATTTTAAAGATTCCAATATTCTGGAGGACAGGCTATTTTTATCATTATCATTTTTCCTGAAATTGTTACCATTTTACTGTTAGAAATGGATAAAACTTGTAGGCTGAGAACTTATTAAAGAAGTATCAATTTTTTTTCTGTTTACAGTATTTCCTTTCAAATGCATTTTTTCTGTTGGAATTCTGTGGAAAGCAGAGTTTGAGATTTCACAACACTTCTAATTATATAATTAGAAACTATATAACAAAAACTAAAGAAAATGGATTTTTAAGCCTTTGAAATTAAAAACGAAAAAAGATACCGTAATGAGGGGGTCTTCTTTCTGTTTGTCCAGCAATGTCAGCCTTTCCTCAGCTTGTGAAATCTGGAAGCTCAGTGAAAGAGCACAGGTGATTCATGCCTTATAAAGGATTATTTTTTATCTCCTTTATTCCTTCTATATTGTGAAGCAAAATATTATTATTATTATTTTAGCCTTTGCATCTGGGTTAATCCAAATCACTTCCTGAAACAACAAAAGGACAGGTATAATTTTCAAAAGTTAACATTTGTACTTTTCATTTTTTTTCAGGAACGTCATGATTAATTATCTGTGTATTAGAAAAAGTGAAGGTTTATTCATTATAACTTAAATGTGATACATTGAATACACTCCTTCCTTCATTTCAGATATTTTCTTAACATTTTACTGTAAAGCAATATTTATTGAAACTTGACCAGAAACCCAAGGACTAACATGTTTTCTTTCTTTTTAACTGTACCCTCTTATTTATAATATAATGCTCGACTATTAAGTGCTAACATGTATTCTGAGCTGGGAGAAAGTATTTGAAAATGATAACTTCTTTTATGTTCATTTTTGGCTTTTTAAAGTAAAATATTGCTGAAGTAAATTTTTAGAGATTATAAAATTAGCTCAACTGAAACATTAATGGTTCTTTTCTCACATTTTCTTAACATAAAAACGAGAAAAAGGGTCCTCACACCTGTAATGTCAGCATTTTGGGAGGCCAAAGTGGGATGATCACTTGAGCCCAGGAGTGTGAGACCAGCCTGGGCAAGATGATGGAACCCCATCTCTAGAGAAAGTGCAAAAATTAGCTGAGGTGGGAGGATTGCTTGAGCCCAGGAGTTTGAGACCAACTTGGGCAACATGATGAAACCTCATCTCTACAAAAATTAGCTGGGCATGGTAGCCTTTTCTGTCTCTACAAAACATTTAAAAAATTATCTGGACATGGTGATGTGCATCTGTAGTACCAGCTACTTTAGAGGCTGAGGTGGGAGGATCACCTGAGCCTGGGAGACTGAGGCTGCAGTAAGCTGTGATAATGCCACTATACTCCAGCCTGGACCACGGAGTGAGACCCTGTCTCAAACAAACAAACACCAAAATAAAAAAAGAGAAAAAGGTGACTAACGAACCATTTTGACACTCTTTACTATACATCTTTTACCACTAGATTCAGAATAATTCCTTTTTGTTTGTTTGTTTGTTTTGTTTTGAGACGGAGTCGCCCAGGCTAGAGTGCAGTGGCCGGACCTCAGCTCACTGCAAGCTCCGCCTCCCGGGTTCACGCCATTCTCCTGCCTCAGCCTCCCGAGTAGCTGGGACTACAGGCGCCCGCCACCGCGCCCGGCTAGTTTTTTGTATTTTTTAGTGGAGACGGGGTTTCACCGGGTTAGCCAGGATGGTCTCGATCTCCTGACCTTGTGATCCGCCCGTCTCGGCCTCCCAAAGTGCTGGGATTACAGGCTTGAGCCAGCGCGCCCGGCCCAGAATAATTCTTTATTACACAACAGTTTTGTATCACAGAAGAAGGCTTGCTCAGAAGAAATGTGACAGTTATTTGCTAATACAAAATGTGAGCATTGTAGTAGTTTGACGTCTGCTTTGATGCCACCTTTAATTTCCATGAAAATGTTGTTTGTTACCAGAAAGATAGAAAAACATCATCTGGAAAACCTACTGGTGGATAATCAGATTTTCAACGCTTTTCTTTCAAGTTAGCTGTTAACAATGGTATATCCTCTTGGCATTAATTCACACTGTGATGAATGAAAGAATGGGGAAGAACCTCTAGACTTTTTAATCCCAAAGGTAAATTGGAGGGCACTAGATGCAACATCTCTTTGGTTATTGGATTTTCAGTTTACCCATACTTTCTAAAAATTATTTTAGGATCACTAAAAACAATGAGAACAAGCTAAAGTATAAATCAGGAGGCAGATCTAGATCTGTGTGCTTTCACATAGATGGTAATTTTGTATGGGAAGAAACCGAAATTTGAGAAAATAAATAACTTGCTCATATTTTCAAAAGCCAGTTGAATCCAGTTTTTATTTTCTCCACGACATTTTCTTTCCTCTGCACCGAGATATTCTTATGTATGTTTAACTTTTGTTGTGAGACATTCTGGCTAATCATTATAGTGAATAAGTTGTAGACAGAGAGAGTCTGTCTTAGGCATTTTTATGGCTCTATCAATTAGTAGATTTCCTGGCACTAATCTAGGTGAAATATAATGCTTTTGACCAAGTAAATATATTTATATGTCAAAATTAATTTTCTTTCCTTTTCTTTGTTGCAAATGATTCTAATGTGAAATTCTGTAGACTAAGAGAAAATGTCAGGATTCCAACTCACAAGATTCTTGCTTAGAAAACTTGGCTAGGACCATCTACTGTACCCAACAGGGCTGGTCAGAGCTTTCAAATTTTGACATATAATGTTCATGTCAAGGAGTCTGTGTAGTTAAGCTCATTCTTATTATATCATCATTTTGTTTAATAGTGTGATTGGAATACCTTGATAAATATTAAAATGTTGATAATTATTCTTACTAATTCTTGTTCTTCTTTTGGGCTTTATTATCTCTTCCTTACATGAATGCCATAGTTTGTTATATCTCTATTTTTAGCTTCGCCGATCACCCCATCCAACTTTTACGTTTTTACTGAAATTTCCTTTCTAAAATACAATCTAACATGCAAATACAATGCTTGAAACTTTGGTTGCCTGCCATTGTCTATATCTGCATTTCCCAAACCATGTTACAGAGCATTATCCTTAGAGGAGTTTACTGGAGGTCCATGATGATAGAGCTGAATGAACCCTTCTTACATATATTCTTATTTAAAGACTCCAGGAAATTCATTCCAATATTTCGTCAATGCATTTTACCCTGAAACTCTAATTTCAGTGACACTAGTTCAGGGAACATGAGCTGATATGAAGTTTTAACACTAAGTTGCTACACAAGATGTGATTGGTTAATTTTCTGTGTCAACTAGGCTAGGCTATGATGCCCTATTGTCAGGTCAACCACTAGTCCAGATGTTACTGTGACATTTGCAATCAGTTGACTTTAAGTAAAGCAGATTACCCTTCATAGTGGGGATAGGCCTTATCTAATTTGTTGAAGGCCTTAAGAGCAAAGACTGAGGTTTCCTGGAAAAGAAAAAATTGTGCCTCAAGACTGTAACCCAGAACTCTTTCTGAGTTTCCTGCATGCTGGCCTCGCCTGGGGATTTCAGACTCAATACTCCCATAGCAACTCTTGCCTGAATTCCCAGCCTGGCTTTCTTTTTCACTCTTTCTATATATCCCATTTGCTTCTATTTCTCTGGAGAATCCTGCCTAATATGCATGGTCTGATACAATTTGGTTATAATTCTGATTTGTTTGTAAAGCTGTTATATCACTTACAATCTATTTGTTATGACTTATACTCAGACCCATTGTGCTTACTTCAAAATTATTAATAACACCAAGTGCCTTCATGCTTCTGTGTTTTTGACCTTCTCCTTTCCACAGCTTGCAACCAGTGATCTCCTTCTTGTCTTGGCCAACTGGTATTCAATTCTAAGCATCAACTGCAGATCAGCTCTCTTCTGAGAGCATTCAGTTTAATAAATGAAAACATCATTTCCTCATTTACTGGTAAATTTTATTCATTTATTTAACAGATGTTTATTGAGCATCTATTGTGTTCCAAGTTCTCAGAATTGAGCAGTGAACAATAGTATCTGGTTTCTTCACTTTGAATGCAGTGTGGATAGCTCTGTTTGGACATTCTGGTTTATAGCTGTTGTTTTGGAGTCATTATTATATTGTCTCTTTCAGTCTCAAAAACGTTCTGGTTTTCATGACAAATGATGTGATCATCCTAATTACCAGTTATACAGTCTAGGAGGGAAGATAAGCATTAACCAGGTTATGGGTTAAATTGTCCTCCCCCCCAAAAAAATGCTGAAATCCTAACCCCCAGTAATTGTGAGACCCCAAATTTGGAAATGGTGTCTTTTCAGATGTAATGAAATTAAGATGAGGTCATAATGGATTAGGATGGGCCTAATCCAATGACTGGTGTGCTTATAACTGAAGGGACATCTTTCCATGGAGACACAAAGGAGAACCTCATGTGGCAAGCAGGCAGAGACTGCAATGATGTGTTTACAAAATGAAGAATACCAAGGATTGCCAGCAGTTAGTTCCCAGAATCTAGGAAGAAACACAAGAAAAAAATCCCCTAGAAACTGCAGAGAGAACATGGTCCTGCTAACACCTTGATTTCGACTTATATACCCCAGAACTGTGGGGGATATAGATTTCTCTTGTTGTTAACCACCCAGTTTGTGGCACTTTGTTACAGTAGTCTTAAAAACATAATATAACATGCAATTGACATAATTATGGATGTTACATAAAGCAAGGTGTAGTGTACTGTGAATAATATATGACAGAAGAATACAGGGGCCTATAGAAATTTAGGGTCCAGGGAGGATATAACTGAGGAAGTGACATTTAGGTGTACTTTATTAAAAGGTGAGTTAAAGAATTTTTCAGGGCGAGCATAGCACGTTCAGTGATCCTGATATAAGACATAGCTTTATGCTCTAAGGATGATCAAAATGAGATCTATATAGTTGAAATTTCAGAACAGAAAATGACAGTAGCATATTATGAGGCTGCATAGATAAGCAGGGTTTCCATTGTGGCGACACTGATGAACATCGTGAAGATTTTGGACTTCATCCTAAAGTTGGTGGAAAGTCATGGAATAATTTTTTGAATTAGGAGGTGGAAGTGATATGATCAATTTATGTAATAAACTTCCACTTTTGCTTGATAGAGATTTGGATAAAGAAATGGCAATGGGAAGGAGGGCAAATGGTTCTCTGCTGTATTTGGAATGCCAAGGTAAAAACTTCGTATTTGTTAGGTATGGAGAATGAGAGAGAGGGAAGTGAGGGCTGAGTGCCCAGTTTCTGGCTTAGACAACTGTGAAAATAGTGCCTTTTGCTGAGATGGAGAATATTAGAAGAGGAGAAATTTGAGGGAAGGGAAATGCCAATTTTAATTCAGCCTTCTGTTATGTTTGAAATACATGTAAGAAAAGCAAAATAACATATCAGGAGTGCTGTAACGAAAATAAAGGCTATAGACTCAAAATGTAATTCATATATCCTTTGTTTACTCCTAATTTGCAATAGGTAGAATTGGTGGAAGCACATATACTACAAACACACTGGTTTAATTTCCCACTGTTCTTGGTGCCTTGAAGTTATGAATGTTCTTTATTGCATCCTCATGTAGAGCTAGTTTAACTTTGGGAATCTCCTCAGGATAACGTTCTTTCTTCATGGTCAGGAGTCTTTGCCTCTTAAGATTGGCTTCTGTCCCTCTCTTTTTGTGGTCAGAAGCTCCCTGTGACTTGGAGGAGAGTGCTATGCCCCAGGGTAAGGTTATCTGTGGGGAAGGGGTACAGTGGGGATTATAAATAGGGGTTACACTGGGACAGAGGGAACTTTGGACAGAGATTTCTGTGTCAGAGGGAACTATGGGTAGGATTATCTTGTGACACAGGAGGATCTTTTATCAAATAAATACAATGAAATATTATAGGTAGTGTGATTAAAGAATGTACATAGTGGGATACCCAACAGGTAATCATACCGAGGGGTGGTTAAAGACGATAGCATATGAGGTGAATATGAAAGATGATATTTACAACATGAGACTGTGGCACTGGGAGAACAGCGGGCACTGTAATCTCAGCACTTTGGGAAGCTGTGGCGGGAGCGTTGCTTGAGGCCGGTATTTTGAGACCGTTCCAGGCAAGATAGCAATACCCTTTCTCTATCAAATAAATAAATAAATAAAAAGACACAGGGACTTGAAATAACTTGGGTTCTCAGTTTTTAAAGTGTGTTGGTTTCAAACAACAGAAAACATAACCCAAACTTGTTTAATTAGAAAATGCATTGTCTCAGGTAAATAAGCAGACTAGTTAGGCTTGCTACATGGTGTGACTACTCTCACGTTCTTTTATTTTTTCATATTTATATTTCTTATCTCTAATATCCTCAGTGTTTGCTTTACTGTCAAGCAACCTGCCTCCTTGTCATCCAAGGTGACTCTAGCAACTCCTGGCCCCAGATGTCTTTAGACGGAAGTTTCCTTCAGAAACTTATTCCCCAGAGCCTCCCCAAAGCACTTCTGTTTGTCCTCTTTGCTCTGACTGGTTCATGTGCTTATTCTTCATGACTGTGGCAAGGCATGTGGGAGCAGGGAATGAGCAAAAAGCTTTAGAGATGACTGTTGTGGGGCTTAATTAATTGGCTAAATACAAAACCAGAGGTGAGATGACCAGCTACAAGACAGCCATTAGGCTTAACCAGGGCAGCGGCAACGGGAAGGGATCAAGGAGTAGGGTTATGATAAAGAGATGGAATGATTCATTGTTCAACGGTTCACACAAAGCAGTGTGATTTGAACTTGAATTTTGGAGCCACGCAGGTCTGTGGAGCTGAGCTTTGTTACTTACTAGCATTGTTATCTGGGACCAGTGACTTTTCTGTTTCACTTTGGTTATCTGCGAAATGTGACTACTGCAAATGTCTACTCACTGTATGCCCATCACTCCTTTCTCAGGTCATCACTATTTAGAATATTTGGGAATAGAGACTCTGTCTCATATTCATTCTCTAATTACTCATCTTAACTGTTTCTTCTTCGCCTCCTATATTTCTTTAATTTTTCAAGAATTGCATATTCAAGACCTTGTGTCTTACCAACATTTAATCAAATTTCAGGGCAAGGAGAAACTTTGTTTTGAAATGGCACAAGGTAAAATGGATAATTAGGCACGCTTTCTTGGAAAAGTGTTCAATGACCAATAGGAATCTCACTGGCCACTCATCTTCCTGGACTCTAACCAGTTGCTATGTGCTGTTCTTCTTGTTATTTCTAAGCCCTAGCCCCAAATTCCTATTAACTTATGTTGTAGAGCACATTATCTTTTTCATTGTTTAACTGTTCCAGTTCAGTTTATACCTCAGAGCCTCGTCTCCTCCAAGCAAAGGGGACTATCAAGTTGTTTTCCTAAACAAAGACCTTGAAAGAAGTATAGTTGGAGTTTATAAAATAATGATACTTTTATAAACTCTGAACCCATGACCTCTTAATCACTATACTGTATGGGCCCTCAGATTTAAATACAAGAATGTTGGCAAATTCTTACACTCAAGAAAGTGATTTTATATGTTCATAAAGGAGAAACACTGAAAACAATCTACAATTGTAGTCACATGTAATTAATTACACTTCTAGCCTGTGCTCTCAGTACTAAGATTGTTTTGAGGATAAAATGATTAAAACCTTTAATAGCTTCCAAACAGATAAGATTCAGGATGTTTAACAAGGGCTGTATGATTTGTCTCTTGCCTACCTTTCCAGTTTCATCTTATTTTCCAGCTAATACTATGTCTGTTCATATCCTTGAAAAATCTAGCCTCAAGGATTTGGAGATGTTTCCTCATCTCTCCACATTTTTCAGTATTTTAGCTTAAATCTCACCCCCTCAGAGAAAATTTCTTGGCCTTAAATGTGTGTGAAATCTGCAATTATAATCTTATGTTTTTTCTTTGAAACACCCATCACATTTTGCATGTAGTCATTTCTTTCTGTGTGATTACTTGATATTGTTTCTCTAAAATTTGTCTTTTATGGTAAATTAATTTCCATGAAGGCAGGGACGGTGTCATTTGATTCACTACAGTGTCTCAAAATACTTTCATAGTGCTTGGAACATAGTTGGTGCATATACATGCCTTATGAATAAAAAATAAAATAGTGTCTGACACATAGGAAACACTCAAAATACTAGCTAATAGGAAGCAGGTAATAGTGAAAGATTTAGCTTGGCTTCCAGGTTTTCTAGTTAACAGGGTTGACAAACATTCATCCTCTCCTGTGTACAGTTTATGTTCTGGATGATTGCAGAGCATTTAGAAATGCACAAAAGCCCAGAGAATGAAACCAAATCACCTTCAGTCCTTCCTAGAGATTATATATTGTAATATATATAATCCAGACATTCTGCATGCATGTGTATGTGTATGCATGTGTATATTGCGTACATACCACTGTGTAAATTTGGTTAGAGTTGTATGAAAATATCTTCCATTTGGTTAAATATTCTTCCTTAGAACCATTTCAAAAGATGCAAACTATGGCTTCCTATGGATATATAGACATGTAATTAATTACATGTGACTACAATTGTAGATTGTTTTCAGCGTTTCTCCTTTATGAACATATAAAATCACTTTCTTGAGTGTAAGAATTTGCCAACATTCTTGTACTTAAATCTGAGGACGCATAGAGTATAGTGATTAAGAGAGCATGGGTTCTGGGTTTGAAGTGTTCTTTGCTACATATTAACTATGAAGCTTGGTGCATGTTGAGTAGCTTTTCTGACTGTTTCCTTATCACTAAAATGAGAATAATAATGTTTCTCCTCCTAGGGTACCATGGAGATCAAATGTTATGCTAAATATAAACTCAACTGTGCCTGACAGGTAGTCAGAGCTCAATAAATGTTAGAACTTTCATAATTTCTGATTCTTAGGAAAATTCTCAGGGCTAAAATATGTACAATAACTGGGCCCAAAACTTCCAACTTTTTAAATGCTTGCTACATGTATTGCCAAATTGGCTTCCAGCCTTCTAGAAAGGTTGGAGAAATTTGGAGAAAGTTTGGAAAATGAGTCAACAATGAACATGTACAATAATTACTGTCAATCCTCAAATGACTAAAACTGATGTGTAATAGCTTTATTTTAATTTTTTTAAATGTCTATTGAATATTTTTCACATGTTCATTGACAATTTGTATTTCATGAATTATGTTTATTTCTATTATTCATTTAAAATACTTTCTTTGTAGAAACTTCTATAGAAAAATGATAGTAATCTTTTCACTGCTATATAAAATCAGTAAAATGAAATTAGTTATTTACTTTTTAATTTTATGTTAATTTTCTTTGTTTCAGAATTTTAACTATTCATGATTTTAAACCTATTAATCTTTTTATCACCTTTTCATATATGCTTAGATTTCTCAGGTCCATTTGGATAGATATACAGGTGTGTTTCCTCCTAGGTTTTTGTATGGTTTTAGTTTTTATATGAAAGTCTTTAATCCATGTAGAATTTATTTTAAAGTATGGTCTTAAACAGAATTTAAAAATTTGTTTATTATTCCAACTTATTATTTTCCCAAATACTGATTGTTCACATAAGATTAACTATTATATCCCATGTTTTTGAAGTCTACTTCACTATATAACAAATTTTTGTGTCATAATTTTTTTCTGGGTTTTAACATACTATCATTATTGTTCTAGTCTATAGTTTATCTAATGGTGTAAATCCCTTTACAAACTGCCCGTACATAATGTATTTCATTCATTTGGTGTTTTGGCATTGTTTTTATTTCTTTTTTTAATGTAATACAATTATAAATCTCTATAGAATAATTTCACTTCTGGGGATTAGAGCTATATTATTCTTTAAACAAACAATGAATTTTCATTTCTCTTTCTCCTAATTTGAGAATTCTGTACTAGAATATCAAACACACCTACACACAGCAAATCAGTTGCTTGCCAAAAAGATTTATTGAAGAGAAATGAGCAAAGTGAAAACAGACCCATTTAAGTAGTCTGTGCCACAAAAGAATGAAGATTTATGTCCTTGAATTGCTAGCAAGAATCATAAGAAGAGTGTGATATTCAGTGTTTAAGACCTGGAAAACATGGACAAAAATTCAGAAAACATGTTTTAACAGAAAGAAAATTAAATTGATATATATGTTTACAGAACATTTTTCTGACAAATATGCATATTTGTAAAATATCATTTTGCTTTAGTTTGTATCTAACATGTGCTAAGAACCTTACCATAAATCTTATGTATCTTACATGTGGGTGCTAAACAATTACTGAATTTTTAAAATTCTTATATGAATGAAGATTAAAAATTTTTTAAGTAGAAGAAAATCATTGGTGAAATACTAATGAAAAAATTGTTTAGAACCAGCGTTTTGGGAGAACTTTTTAGTGCTATGGTAATGTTTTTGAGAGGTTAATTTGATTATCTTCATATCCTTAATTCTCACTAAAGTATAATACTGACTGTTAACTAAAGGATATGCATCATTAAATGTTATAGAAATGAGCTTTTACATTGCTCTGTCTTCATACTCCCTGAAGGCTAGGGCGAAAAATTTTACATTATGTAATTGTTAGAATATTGAAACTTTGTGATACTAGGGGGACTCTTACACTGTGTTTTGTTTTCTAAGTTTCCATAAATCTGTTACATGATCTGTAGTCCTAAGCATCTACATTTATTAAGTCGAATACTTGCCTTAAATGCCCACATTCTTTCATTTCTAAAGGTTTTTGCTTGTTGGAAAAACTTCTTAGATGTTAAGGCTAGCTGGCTAGGCTATTGCACAATTTTACATGGTATCCCTTTTGCTGCTTTCAAATCATGAACTCATCTGGTTCTTCTTTCAGTAGTTCAAAGATATCCGTCTCAGTTGTGGAGGTGTCTTCCTTATAGTCTGGGGTATCTAATACAGAGCTAGTTCCAGAAAATGGCTCAGTGATCTTAGGTACAGTCTCTGTTCTATCAGTTTCAGACAACTCTTCTTCTGTAGATGAGTCTTCCACTAGGTTTGTAGCTATTGATGCAGGGACAACGAAGTCATATCTGGATTCAACAGCAGTGAGCAAAACAGAATGGGTCTCTGCTTCAGTTGCAGTCTCTCTCTCCATCCAAATATTGGCTCCCTCGGGAGATTCTTCATCAGTTAGCAGAGTATCTTCCTGGTTATCTTTATCTTTTTCAGCAGAGGTAGTGAGTTCAAACACAGTGATAAACTTTTCCTCATCAGAGTCAGTTAGTGTAGTCACAGCACCGGTGTCATCTTCTAAAACACTTAGGTCAATTTTGGTTATTTTCTCTTCTTCAAGGGCAGTTATATCTGGAATAGTAGTGAAGTTTACTTCAGGAGCAGGAGGGATTTCAGCCTCAGGAATAATGGAATCAGTGACCTGGATAGCCTCATCAGCAGGGACATTGGATTTGATGGAGGAATTATAATTGTTCATATCAGCTTCATCCTTTATACGTGGAAAGGCAGGAGTGTCAGCAACACCGGCACTGCTGTCCTTTAGTGTGCCAGAGACTTCAGATGTTATTAAGATCTCTGCATCTCCTGTGTCAATGGTATCCAAGAGGATATCTTCTTTTGCTATGTCAGTGGAAAAATCTATTAAAGAAACAGTAGTAACTGGTGATGAAATATTCCCAATTTTCACGGTCATGAAATTTTCAGTAATAGAGTCTCTTGTGATGGAGTTTGCAGTGCCGGTCAGAGAGGTAATTTCTTTCTGTAGGTGAGTTGTTGACTTAATAAAGTCGGTCCCCATATCATCTTCTGATCTGAGTTTTTCCTTTGTAGGCGTCAGTTTGTTGTCTGTAGTTGTTGAAAAATCGCTTTCTAGCACATATTCGTTTACTGAAGTGACGTGATCTCCTTCTGAAGTAATAGTTGTTTCTGATTTGGGAATAGCATTGTCAGCCCCAAAGAAAATGGTTGCCGCAGTTGGTGTTTTACTGCTTTCTGTTGGAGGATGAGAATAAATTTTGGGCAAACCATCTTCAGCCATGGGGCGAAGTGGCACTGTGCACTCTCACAGGTCTTGCTTCTGGACTCAGTGGTATCTCTAGGCAGGAGAGCAGTGTTCATCAGAGTGATTAAAGCTTGAGTCATCATGGTGATTGTTGCATCAGCTATGGGGGCAATGTAACTGGGTCTCCTTGGAAGTTGTTTCTAGGCTGCGATTGGTCATCTAGTTGCAGGAATATTGGATGAAAAGACAATAGAATCTGCTCTGATTATGAAATCAAATTCACAGCCAAGCATTTCAATTGCAGGGAACTTAAGATTTACCATGTTGCTGTTTATAAGGAAGATGTCGCCGGATGTGGAGTTAGGGTCACTTGAAACAGACATAGCAGAGACTGCCAGGCACCTTGTGGGTTTAGTATTAGTAAGGAAAACTCTGGAAGCCACAAGTTTAGCACCATCAGCTTCAGGTCATCTATCTTCCAAGCAAGTAACAGAGTATTTTTGAGGTGAAGCCATTTTCCCTTAAGATTCATAGTATTAAAAAATTGGTATCTAAAAATATCAATCGTGTTTTTGTCAGGAAGTATAGCTATGAAGGTAATTAGGTAGCAGGGAATTCAGTTAGTTCCCTTCTTCATAACAGGGAGTCCCACTTTTTCAGTAGAGATAATAACAAATAGTTACTGGCCTGTTAGGGTCTTTAGTGTTTTCTTTTTCATTGTATTTCTGACTTCTTGAATTTACTTGAGTAACAGTGAGAGTCTCAGGTTTTGTAGGCTAACATTATTTTAGGAATGTTTTTCTGCAGGCTGTTATTTTAACCCAAAAGACAGGGAGGGTTATCACTGGCAGGAAGCTGGTGTCACGTGTCAAAATTCACCCAGAAACAAGAATCAAGATGTGGATAACTGCATTATTTTTAAGAATTATATTCTCAATTTCAGAGGGAGTATTTTTTATAATAATGTTAATTATGTCGAACATCATCATTGTGTTGTCAACCTTAATATTTAACTAATTAGATGAAAGCAGATTGCAGTCTAGTGTTAATGCTAGAATGAGTCTTTTTCCAGTGTTGTTAGAAGAAATTGAATTTTCATGCTCAGATACAACTAAATCCGAGAAAGGGCAGCAACATCAGCCTGAATAGTGGGTTCCATCTCAAGGACAAATAATTATTCTTTATTAAATATGAACTCAACCTCAAAGTTTTCAGCTTTCTGTCTTAGATGATTAGCCTGGTTGCAGACATATCATCATTCTCTGTAAAAATATGTTTCTGAACAGAAGTACTATCAGCTCCTAGGCCAGTAAAGAATGCCATAGGGACAGTCATTCTCTCAGTAAGCTTACTTAGTGGGAGGATTTTCTTAACCTCTATTTTTGTCCCCCATCCTTTAGTTTTTATAAAGCTTGATTCAGAATAAAGGATGCTGTAAACAGAAAACTTGGTACCTCCTTTAGGGAAGTTTTTTGTGTGTACAAAAAGGAAAAAAAAAGATGGTGAGGTTAGCTGTATATTTGCTGGAAGATATCTTGTAAGGCTGGGTATTTGTTATGATGAAGAGAGTTGGAATAAGCTATAAAATACTTTTATGAGCACTTTATCTCCAATTAGACATGTCAGTTTAAATAATTATATCATCTTCATTGATATTAATTTGTCAAATAGTCTTTAATTTCAGGCATTAATTTTGTGATCACGCTAACTCTGCTTCCACTAGTATAGCTGTGAGGTAGGATCACATTGATTGCAACATAATTATTCCTCCTCTAAGGGGAATGCTATTCACATTATCTATGTTTTCTAAAACATTGCCCTTCAAAAGAACACTTCAGATTGACTGTGTGTCATCCATCAAAGAGAAGAAAGCATATGGTGGAATTCCTGGTGGAAATGCAGGAATTTTAGCACTCTTGAGGATGAAACTGAAGTTTTACACTCCAGGGAATACATAATAGTATACTCATTTTTGACCAAATGATCATTGCCATTGAAGACATAATCTGACTAAAGGACAGAGAATCAGATTCTATGGATGTTTTATTTAATCTGAATAGTAGTTTCTTCCATTGATGGAGTGTCTATTACAGTAATTGAAACATTTTGTCTTTTTCAAGGAAAGTATTAAATTTACACCTACTGACATGTGTTTCAGAGTATATTCCTTACATTTAAGTGAAAAGGTGAAAACTGCTAATAAAGGAAGATTTCTTAATAAAACCCTAGGAAGGTCATTTGGCACACCTATGATTTTTCAGGGATACTTGACTAGGAAAAGAGTCCTTAGAAACAGACTTTAAAAATGACGGTGTCGTAGTGATGTCCACATTGAGACTTTCCTTGTATGGAGAATATCTTGAGATTCATCAGAAGAAATATCATGTTCAATTTTAAAGGAACGCACTGTTAGATAAGTGGTGTCTCCTATGAACACTAGAATTCCTGTTTAGAAAAAGCATATATGTATCTTCAGAGTTTATGAATTTACTGGGGAAAATAAGTTATGAGCCTTAATTGAGGTGATTATATTCGTAATGAAGTCACTAAAGAAGTTCCAGTTTCAATTATCTTCACTCACAAAGTAATTTCCATCTTCAGAAATAGTGAAAGAAGTGAAAGGAGCAATCACATTTTGAGATTTGGTTATGTCAACATCCACAATTTTGTCCTCTTCCCCTCCAGAGTTTAGAATGTTGGATGAGTGACTAAATAAATTGTTGTTGAAGGGTGTGTTGGCCTGTGGGGTTGCTATTTCTTTGCTTCCAAAGAAGATGGCATTTACAGAAGGATAAGTCACAACCCTCATATCTACTTTGTTGTTTGCAGGATCCTCAGGGATACCCTTTGGAGTAATTGTTTTTACCTGTAACTGAGAAATATCATCCCTAATTAAAGGTTTTCTTCAATTTCCTTGTTAGCTTGTGGAAGAATAGAATTTTTTAAAAATCTAGGTAACACTTTTTCTATATCAACAATGGATTCATGAGTAACATTAGTGCTTTCTGAAGGCTGAAATTCAGTATTTGCTTCTCTGATATTGGCTATATTAAATTCCAACTGAGGATTTCCTTCTACCAAGCAAATGATCTCTGTGTAAAATGAAGATGTTTCATCAGTAGAAATAATGGCAATAACTTGTGTTAGCAAATTTGAGTCCCTGGCCATGAAGTTGGTTTTGTGAGAAACAGATCTAGTTGGAAGGGAATCTGTGGGTATGGGAAAGCTTGAATAAGCTGCTACAGGGATACTGTCATAATCCTTATTGACTGATTTGTCACCAGCAATGAGATTCATTTATAAGAGTTTTGGTCAGCATTTTGTATAGAGTTTGTTTCCACCTGGATAACTAGATCATTTCCTATTATTATATTTATATCTATAAGGTGATTCACTTAAAATTCACTAGCTGTGTTTTTCTCTGTAGAAGCTTTAGTTATTTCTCTTATGTAATAGGAATTCGGACCATCATATTCATTAGGAATAAAAGTAGAAAACTTGGTGCTTGTTTTCTTAGGTTTTGTATTTCGAATGGCAGAGGCATCAATATCAAAAATTTTGTACCTGGTAGTAAGAGTAGCAGATGTCTTAGGTTTGACATCTTCAATATTGTCTGAAGAGTCAGTGGAATCAGCTTGGAGAACAATACAGACCAACGGAAGAGCATTCAGGACAATTTGACTTTTAATATTTTGCCTTCCTGAGATAATACCTCCTTAAAGTAAGCGAAATCTGTTGGCGTAGGCTCTGATGCTGTTGAAATTAACATTGTTGGATGATGATGTAAATTTTCACTTTTTGCAAGTCTGGGAGCTGCAGTGTCTTTAGTATGAGAATTAGCAGCTAAGATGAGAGTTTCAGGTACTCTAGCAGACGTAGGTTTTAGAGACATGACACTCTCTGATGGAAGGCCTGAAAGGTCATGTTATTTCTGTCCTCAGTGGAGATAGTAGGAACATTTGGTTTAATGGAAGATGTCTTTCTCAAAGGAGAAAAAGTAAGAGCTGGGTTTTCATCCATATTGGAAATGTCATCACTAGAAAGCTAAGCTAAAGGAAAACCCGTAAACATTCAATCAGATGCCACAGCTATACTTGTTTCATCTTCAGTAAAATCAGATATACTAGATGTGATAGTGTCTGCCCTGCTGGGTGTAAATGTCTTACAAATGGCAAGTGAAGTGTTTTTCCTGAACCAGTTATAACTACTTTTGATAGCATGATTAGTAGTATCAGTTGTGAATTTTCTATTGTCAACTACCGGTTTTATGTATGAAAAAATGGAACACTCAATTATTTTATTTCCAAAGTCAGAGCTTTTGGAGGGAATTATGATGTCATCATCACCATTTATGGTGCCTTTTTTCACAGATGTTTTGTCATAAAATCTAGAAGGCTTTTCACTTGCATTGATTAGGAAGTGAGTTGTGGGTCTATGAGCTTTGGTTTTGACATTGGCATAGGGATCTTTGAAAAGAATGGCCTCGATGTCAAAGTTCTTGTTTTTCTGTTTAGGAATTATATCTTGGTAATTTTCTTTAGCTTCGAACTCTGATGATATTGCTTTAGAGAGACTATCTGAAGCAGCCACTCTTGTATATAGTGCTTGAGGCCTATGTGTCTTAGGGGCATATCTGAGTGTACTCATTTTTATAAAGGAATTATTTGCTTTATCCTCTAATTCCAAGACAGAGTTATCCGAAACATATTCAGAACCACTGTCATCAGACACAGTAATTATATTATCTGCATATGCTCAAGTGATTTTGCCTTCAGAAGAAATATCATCCATCTTTTCTGAAACGTCTTTTATAAAATAATTTTTTTTTCATACTCAGCAACTTGCTCACTGTCTATAAAATCTTTGTGCTTTAAATATATTCTCTTTAAAAGTGCTTGCTATGGAATTTTCAGAGGTAATGGTAATAGGCAAAACGATAACTTGGTCAGATGGAATAATTGTTTCCTGAGGTAGAAAGCTATAATTAATCTTCTTTGTGATATCTTTTCCCATCATGGTAACAGGAGTGAGTTCAGAATATTTGGGAGTACCCATGGATGTTGTGAAATCAGAAGGAAGAGTTGATCTCCACTGTAGGCCATGTGATCTTGGAGTGTTTGTGCTGGACCTGCCTATGTGAGAGACTCTATTACGAAAGGGAGAACTTTGATCATTAGGTCTAGTTGCTTCTGAAAGAGTTAATGTGGAATAAACTGAAAAGATTCCTTTTAAATTGGGAGGTGCTTGAGATTTGAAAGAAGTATCATCAAATTCCACAGTGAAAGAATCATCTTTTAGTGTACTGGTATTTTCTGAAAACGAGTTTCCTGCTTCAGACATATGGAATTCTTCATCAACATAATTGTCACTATTGGAGAGAAGATTGAGCTCAGTTGCTGAAGGAGGAATTTTCCGTATAGCTGGAATGAGAACTGTTGTATTTGTAAAGTGACTTAATTTAAACATAGCAGCTGGATCTTCTTGATCAGAAAGATTGGCTATTTTTCTTATCTTGTAGACACTATTTTGAGACTGTTTTATCTGGGAAAAGGCTTTTTCTATTGCTCTTTGAGATTTGGAATATATTTCGTCAGTCTCAGTTTCATAATTTCCAGGAGTATTTCCATTCACAGAGAAAGAAAAGTTAATTTCACTATCTGTGGGATTATTTGAAAATGTGGATTCAATTGGAGAAACTTGTCAAGTCAAGGGATAGGAATGAATGGTGGTTTCGGTTATTATAACTTGCTTCTTTGGGACATTGCCTCCATTAATGGCACCAGTGTATTCAATTGCTCTTTCTAACTCTTCTAACCTAGTTACTGAGGATTCAGAAAAAGAGTTATCTCTCATTAGACCAGGGGTTTCTGGATTTTCAGTTAAGGAATTAGGAAGGAGCATGTTGGTTCTCAACAGAGATTGGAATCCTCTAGACTTAACATTATCTTCTCTAGGTAGCATCAAATCACCACTCACATAACTGCCTTCAGTGGAAGGAACAGTGGAATTCACAACAGTGCTGTTTGGCTCATTCACAGATGTAAAAAAAAATGAAGACCTGTCATTTGACTCTTTCGTATCTTTACTGGTGAAGGACAGGTCGTCATTGGGAATGACATTGAACTCAATCAAAGGAATAATGCTGCTCTGTGAATGGAGTACATCTGTCAAATTTGTTTTAAGTTTATTGGGATCAAATCTGGCCGATGTGGTGGCCTTTGCTGCATTTGTGGCAACATTGTTATAAAAAGCAGATGAAACACCTTCCCTGTTGAACAGGTCCTTGTATTCTGTAGGAATGGTGATCATGAGAGGATCAGTGGAATCAGCTGTGAACATCTTGCTCTCTCCCATTGCTGACATTAGTTCTGGGTCTAAAACAAGAGGGTGCTTCATTTTTTTGCTTTTAGGGAGAATGATGATGGTGTTGTCTCCAATTAGAGGACCATTTTTTCAGATTTATTTCATCTAGAAATTCAGGCAAAAAATTCCAACTTGGATCAGTTAGAGAATAAATCATGAATGTTGGAGTCTTAGTGTTAAAACTGGCAGTAGAACCTTTGAGAACAGTAGTATCATTGTTAGGATTTTCCGCTTTGAAGATGAAGATACCCTGTTTTTTTTCTGGTACTGATATCAATTGGAGTTCCCTGAGAAAAATGTTTAGAGACTGCAGCACCGGCATAGAATTCATGTGACTCAAGTGCATTGGAGTTATTAGTGACTATGGTCTCTTCTATAAGGCGACCACTTCTTTTCTCCACTGGCACAAAGACATAGTTATCTGCATCATATTCAAGGGCACTGTTGACAGGTATAATAGTTATCATATTCTCATTATTTGGAATATTGCCATCTGTCAAAGGGGTGTCATCTGCCCCTTGTTTTCTATAAAAGGAACTACTTCAATTGATGTATCTTTCTCTATAAATGTCTTGTCTCCTTATCTACTATTATAAACAATATTTTTCATACTTTTTGTTGAAATAATGGTAGTAGCTGAAAGTTTGAATTTGTCAGATGAAGAACTCCTTTCTCCAGGTATAATATTGTTATTAGTTGTTGTGGTGTCTTTTTTCATTTTGACAACTGGATTAAATTCAGAGTTCTTAGAGGAACTCATGAATGTTATGAAATTAGAAGGAAGAAGAGTTGATTCCCATGGTAGTCCATAAGTTCCAGTGAGAGTGTGTATAATGGTCCCTTCTTTAGTAGTGACTTCAGGAGAAGAGCTTTGATCATTAGACCTAGATACTTCTGGAAAAGTTAACTTGGAATCAACTGAAGAGATGCCTTTTAAATTGGGATGTATCTGAGATTTGGCAAAAGTAACATCAAATTTAACAGGGAAAGAATTATCTTTCAATGTACTTGCATCTTTTGGAAGAAAATTACCTGCTTCAGAAATATGAACTTTCTTTTCCACATTGTTGTCACTTGTGGAGAGGATATTATGCTCAGTAACTGAAGGAAGGGGTTTCTCCATAGCTAGGTGGAGATCTGTTGTATTTGTAATGTGAATTTTATCAAATTTAGCAGCTGGATTGTCTTGATCAGAGGGACTGGTTATTTTCCTTTCTTCATAGATCCTGTGCTGAGAGATTCTTGAAGGAGAAAAGGCTTTTATTATTCTCTGAAGTTCAGAATCTGTTTGATCTGTTTCAGTTTTAGGAATGTCGGTAGTTTCTCTGTTTACAGAAGATAGTGAAAAAAATTCATTGTTTGTAGAATTGTCTGCAGTTGGAAATTTAGTTGAGGCCAAGGAGTGAGGCTTGAAGTCCATTTGGTTCATAATGAAAATATCACTACCTTTAATAAAATTAGCATATTCATTCATTGTCTCAAGCATGTCTGACCATGCCACTGAAGAATTAATCAAGGGGTTATTTGTTACTGTTACTGGGCCAGATATTTCAAGGTTTTCTGTTGATGCTTTAGGAATTAGTATGACTTTTTCAGGGATTCGTAGAGCTAGGAACCCTGTGGACCTAACATTGTGTTCTCCAGGTGGGCTAGAATTACCTTTTTCATAACCACCCTCAGTGAAGAGAGGAATAGTATCATCCACAGTAAGGATTGCATTCATATGTGAGAAAGAGATTGAAGCTCTGCTATTTAAAACTTCAGTATCTTCATCAATGAAGGGAAGTTCACTATCAGGGGTGACAATTAACTCAGCCAGAGAAAAATTGGTGTCCTGTGAGTGTGTCATGTCTGTCACATTAGTTTTCCCTTCAACATTGTTTACTCTGAATGGTAAGATATTTTCTGCTTTATGTTGAATATCAGTTTTATAAATAGTAGATGAAATGGCTTTCCTGTAGAACAGGTTTTTATTTTTTGATGGAGAGTTTAACACAATGGGATCCATGGTTTCATCTGGGAACATCCTTCCCTCTTTCATGGTTACTGTTATTCCTGGGTCTGGAACAAAGGTGTACTCCATCTTTTTGTCTTCAGGGACAATGGTGATGATACCAGCTTCTCTTAGGGTGTCCCTGCCCAGAATTGTTTTATCTAGAAATTTGTAAGAATTCTCACTTGTGTGAGTTAGGGGGTGAGTCATAGAGCTGGGAGCCTCAGAACTCAAATTGCTGGTGGAAATTTTGAGAACAATATCATCAAGGTCAGAACTGTTGTACTCTTCTCTAGACACTAAATCTTGCAGTATTTCTTTAGTTTTGGTCACAGTTAGGGCTCCTTGAGATAGATGTCCAGAGGCATCAGCACTAGAGTAGAATGTATGAGATCCAAATAGTTTGGGGTTGTAAGTGAGAGCAGTTTTTTTTAATAATAGGGTTGTAATTTCTCTCCTGTGGTTCCAGGACATATTTGTGACATACTCAAAAGCTCTGTCATCAAGCACAGTGCTTATTACATGGTTATTATTTGGAATATTTTCACCTAAAGTAATATCTGAAATGTTTTCTGTAATAGGAACTACTTCATATTCAGTGATTATCTCTTTCTCTACAAAGATTCTGTGTGGAAATCTTTTACTAAAAATAGTATTCAATGTTCCTGTCGTTAGAGTATTGGTACCAGGTGAAAGGATGATTTTATGAGTTGAAGTATTTCTTTCCTTAAATGGAAAATTATTATTCTTTGTTGTAGCATCATTTTTCATTTTGACAAATGGATCAAGTTCCAAATATTTAGATGACCTCACTGTTGATGTGAAACCAGAAGGAGAAAGGGTTGATTTCCATGCTCCGCCATGTGATGTAGTGGAAGAATTATGGAACAAAACTTCTGAGCCTGTGTCTTTATCTGGAGGAGCAAAGTTGTTAGATTTAAGCTTTCAAGTTTTCTACACAGACATGGTGGGATCAGCAGAAAAGATTCTTTTTAAGTTGAGAAGAAGTTTGGGTCCAGCAGAAATATTAAATTTGCCAGTGAAAAAATTATCTTTCAAAGTACTTGAATTTCCTAAAAAAATTTGTGTGCTTCAGAAATATTGACTTCCTCCTCCTCACTGTTATTGCTCTTCCAAAGCGTGCTGGGCTCAAAGGTTAAAGGAGGTGCTTTTTCCAAAGTTGGAATGATTTGTAACATGATTTAGGTTGAATTTAGAAGCTGTGTCTTCCTCAACAGAGTGCTTACCCATTTTTTTTTTTTTATTTTGGAAGGGAAAGGGTGCATTTGTTTGGGTGAAAGTATTCTCATGATTATACCCAAAGGATGAGGATCTGTCTTAAATTTAGAATCCCAACAGTTTCTCTCTTCACAGTGGATAATGAATCAGCATCATCATTTGTTGAATTCGTGGTAATAGTTGTTGAACATGTAGAAGGAATAATTGGGTCCGAGGAGTGGGGCTGAAGGTCTGTTTGAATTTTAAGGACCTGATTTTCTGAAATACCAGTTCCATTAATGAGATCAAGGTATGTTGTCACTGCCTCTGATACTACTGATATTGACATTGAAGAGTCAGCCAAGGAGTTACCCCTCATTAGGACAGAAATGTCAGTAAAGGCGTTAGGGCTGAGGATTGTACTTTCAGTTGTTTGTAGAAATGGGAATTCTGTAGACAATACATTATATTCATCAGATTGCATATAATCACTCCCTTCATAACTGTTCTCATGGAAAAAAGGAGTAGTATCAGCCATAATGTAAGTTGTTTCCATCAGTGAAGAAGACGTTGAGTCCTTGTGTTTTTTAGCCTCAGAATCTTCATCAACAAAGGGAAGTTCATTATCAAGGTTGACGTTAACTGAATGCAAGGTTGACATTGCAACTGAAGGAATAGTGACATCCTGTGAATGGTAACTCTCTGCCTTGAAAGTTTTATTCTTATTATACTCAGAGTTGGGCGACATGGTGGGTTTGGCTCTCTTCAGGATGTTAAAAGCAGTGGATGAGGTGTTTCTCCTGTAGGAGTGTTCTCTGTTCTCAACTGGAGTTGAGCTCATGGTGAGATCAGTGATTTCATTTGGCAATGTCTTGCTTTCTCCTTTGGTTACCATTACTCCTGGATCTGGAATGCGATACGTTCAATCTGTTTACCTTCACAAAGAATAATGATGATGCCACTTCCATTTGGGCAGCTGCCTTCCAGAGTTTTATCATCTGAAAACTTTGGAGAAAAATTTCTATTTTCATCTACTAGTGGGTGAATCATCGTTCTGGGTGACTTTCTATAGGGCTTGGCAATATAATCTTTGAGAAATAAATAACCTTTGTCAGAATCAGGGTTTACTTCTCTGGAGCTCAACATTTGGTATTTTTGTTTAGTTTTGAGTTCTGCAGGATTTCCTTTCAATGGATTCTCAGTGACATATGCAGTAGATAAGGGAGTATGAGATCCAAATTCTCCATAGATTTTTTCTTGAGCAAAGGTAGGTATTTTTGATTTGGGAGTCTTTCCTTCTCCCCCAATATAAAATGTATTTCTCTCTGACACATAGTCCAGAGAACCATCATCAAGTCCAGTGGTAATTAGATCCATATTATTTCTATTGTTTTCGCCTGTCGGAAAAAACACATCTGGCTCTGTTGAAAAGTCATTTGTGAAAGAAATTACTTTATATGGATTACATTATCTTTTTCTACAGAAGCTACATATCTCTTTACATTTATAATGTTGTTCATGTCTTCAATAAAGATGATATTGTCAGGTGAAATGGTTTCTTTGTCAGACAGACCAATTATATCATTAGATATGATAAAGTCATCAAGTCATTTTTATGTTGCTCTCTCCTATAATGAGTGTTGGAGCAAGTTCAGAATTACAGATTCCAATAAAATTGGTGGGCAGGAGTTGATTTCAGAGGTAGTTGATACACTTTATCATAAGAGTTTGTGATGGACCTTTCTAAGTAATCATTATCAGGAGAAAATGAGCCCCTAACCCCAATCTTTGATTTGTTGTGCTCATTGTGGAAGCAAGGTAAAATGTTTCTTTGGAATTTTCAGGTGCTTTCCATTCAGCAGAAGCAGCATCAGGCTTAAGGATGAAAGGATCAATTCCCACTGCATTTACATCTCTTAAGTTCACTGGAATATTGGCTTCAGAAGTATAGGATTCATCTTCTGCAACAGCCTTATTGCTACTGAGGAATGCATTAGCCTTAGTTCCTGCAGTAGCAATTTCTTTTGCAGAAAATTTAATAACTGCTTGATCTACATCACAGTTAGAAGTTTTATTTATTCCTTCATTTTTGTGGATTACAGGTTGAAGGACCATATTAGGTGAAAAGACCCTGGTGTTAGTTTTATCATTAATGACCTCATTTTCAGCGGGAGGTATGTCAGTGGTTACATTTTTGGGTTTCTCTGAAAAAGTAGCAGGATCTACCAGAGGAAAAGGAAAGACCATAGGAAAAGGCTGAAAGGCACTTTGTGCTTTGGTGATTTCCCAGTTTTGATTGGTGACGGTAGAGTGTTCTCCCAGTGGCTCTGATACCTCTAATGTCACCAATGTGTCAGATA
The DNA here is from genome assembly GCF_024542745.1 of Macaca thibetana thibetana. Taxonomy (NCBI): domain Eukaryota; kingdom Metazoa; phylum Chordata; class Mammalia; order Primates; family Cercopithecidae; genus Macaca; species Macaca thibetana. Next base: position 122,425,604 of record NC_065582.1, on the reverse strand, counting down.
AAGATTCACCATTTTCACCAAGAGGAAATGTCATTCTAGTTACGTTTTGATAGAGAATTAATAGAAATCTTAATTGTATGGAGCTGACACCATTTACCTTAGGCATGGTAGTGACATTATTGTCATTGCTGTCAGACTCAAAGGAAGGGACATTAAGTGAAACAATGCTGGCCTTTGGTGGCATTTTGGTGACATTGACCGGATTAAGAGAAGTAATTGAATTTGCTTTGATTATACTGTTGGTAATTTTACTGACATCAGAGATAGTCTCCACTTGGTAGGCAACATCCTGAGCCAATGGATTATTATGATCCTCTGAAGGAGTCACTTCAGCTAAATCCATTTCATATTCGTTGACTTTGGTTTTCTCCAATGTGATGATGTCTGCCAACTCCAGGGTAGCTGTGTTAGGAATATTGGATGAAATGCCTTTCCTGTAGAAATGACCTTGAGTTTTTATGGGGGTAATTACCACAATATGATCAGTAGGGACAGCACCCAATGTCCTGCCCCCTCCCATGGTAACAATTGTCTCCATGTGAGGTACAAATAAATACTTGATTTTTTCATTCTCTAAACCAGAAACTTCAGGGGGAATGATGATGGCATCATCTGCACTTAGAGTGTCCTTTCCTGCAGATGTTCTTTCTAGAAACTCAGGAAAAGAAGTCTCACCTGCATCAATTAGGGAAGGAGCCATGGTTTTTGGATGCTGAGTGTTGAAGTTTTTGGTATAATCTCTGAAAGAAGAGGCAACAATATTAGAGTCAGAGTTTTCTTCTTTGATAATAATGATTTGGTATTTTTCCCTCGTTTCAAATTCAGGGTGAGTTATTTGATACAGAAGACTCTTTGAGGCCTCATCATTAGAGAAGGGTATGTGCGATATAAATCTATTGGGCCTATGTGTAAATGAAACAGCGTTTACAATAGGGCTATTTTCTTCATTTTCTATTTCAAAGACATACTTATTTGAATTACATTCAGAGCCACTTTCATCAGTTTCCATGGTTACCAAATCCATATTATCCACATTATTTTTCTTTGCCAGAGTAGTCCCAAGCTGAAAAATAAGGGAATCATCTCTTATTTTGTTCTCATATCCCAGTGAAAGAGGAGTGCCTATTTCTGATACATGGTAATAATTTTCCTTATTTATGTCTTTAGAAGGAACAACAGTGAAGGAAGTCACGGTATGATGCCTATATGAGAGTTTGTTATGCTGCCTGTAGCAATTTTGTCTTTTTCTGTTGCTGGATCACTTTGCTCATCAGTATAGGATGAATAATGATTGCTGAAAGTTCCTTTACTGAGTAACGCAGTACCTTCCAGAGCAGGATTTACATTATTTTTCACTGGAATACTAAAATCTGGTGGTGTAATGGTAGAGTCTCTTTCAAGAGGATACGTATATCCTTCTGGGACATTTTCTTTCATTATTGAATGAAGTCTATCACCACCAAAGAATGTATCATGATCAGAACCACTGTTACTATTTCTTACAATCACTTTTCTTTGACCCTTGGGAGTAAATTTTCCAAGTAGAGGTTTTGAGATTTCAGCTTTATAAGATGATGAAGAATTCTCAATTTCAGGTTGGTCAGCTCTGCCTTTGGTTGTTCCTCTGAATGCAGTGGAGTCATATGTATTAGAGTTGACAGAATACTGTTCAACTGACAAGTTGTTACCTTTAGGAACATTGTCACCTGCAATAGGTATAGCATAAATATAATCCCTGACATTTCCTTCTTCAAGTGTGTCTTCTTCTTCTACCATAATGCTTACCTCATTTTGGGAACCTGCTTCATAGTTCAATATTATATCTTCTTTGAAAAAATTTTCCAATTCATTTCTTGGGATATGAAATACAGTGTCATTTCGTTGAGAGGCAGTGATGATGGCTACTGTCAAAGCTACTGGGGTAGGCTTATTTTATAATAAGTTTTATAATAAGTTTTATTTTATAATAAGTTTTTATTTTATAATAAGTTTTATTTTATGATAAGTTTTATTTTATAATAAGTTATTTTATAATAAGTTTTGGGTACTATAATATCTGCCAAAGGGTCTTTTTTCACAAGGTTTATTGCTTGAGAATGAATGGAAGGGGCAACAGACTTCATAATGGTAGAGGAATTAGCAATTAATAAGGTACCATCATCTCTAGATACAATAGGATTTTCTCTGGAACTGTTAAGGCCATGTCCTAGTTTATTGGGTTTATTATTATGAGTATTAACTTCATTCAAGGTCAGAATATCTTTCTTTATTGGTGAGGTGGCAGCTATTGAAGCCAAGTTTGTTGCAACTTTAGTGTTTTTATCCACATGAGAAATGTCGTCTGCTCCAATAGGGATAGCAAGAGGGATATTTATTTTGGTCTCAACCATTTTGCCTTTATTGGCTCGTCTCTTAACATTGCTTGAAGTGATGGCAATAGGAGATTGATAGGCATCTCAGAAATCAGTAGGCTCTGACTTGTCCATTGTGAAAAGTAATGGTTTGTGTTTGATAGTGTTCCAGGAAACATTTGGGTTCTTTCTGGTGACAGTAAGTGAATTATCAGTGATTACATTATAGCATAAGCTAGGAAGTCTAGGGTAATACATTCTTTAAGTTTGGGGGATAGAATCACTAGGTGGAAGGAACACAGTGCCATCTACTGCTTTAACATTCTGTTTCACTGCTGCACTTTCACCTAAACCATTAACCATTGTTTCGGGAGTGATTGGCTTAAAGTGTATTTTGTCACCTGTAGGATTAGTGACATCATATACAACATCATTTGCTTCCCCAGGAGTAGTAAGGTCTCTGTCACTTATTGTTATTTCAGCAGTAGGTACAATACTAAATTGCAATAGAGACTTTGTGATATCAGCAGCCGCAAATCCACTCGTTTCAAAGCCACTGTCTTCTGATTTGAGGTACTTGCAATTATGTGCAGGTGGAAGGTGTTTTTTTATTTGAAAAACAGCATCTTCTTCCATTACAGATTCTACTTTTGTATAGGGAGTGATTCATCTTCATTAACCATTTCTTTGTCTATCAAACCTATAAATGGGTTTCTTGGAGTAAGAATACCAGACATCTTTGCAGGTAGGGAGGCAATAGGTACAGTGGATCTTCCTTCTGCCATGATGGCTTTATTAATTATTAGTTCAGAGCTGCCAGTCATATGTATGGTCCTCTTACTTGCACTGGCAGTGGCACTGTGTTCATCATTGGGAGAGGCGAAACCAGCTGTAATTAGACTGAAATGGAATGTTCAGAGGATCTACTGATACCTTATTGTATATAATGGCATCATGAGTGAGATAAGAATTTTCAGCTACAGAATCTAACATTTTCATCCAGGCACCAGTCAAAGAGTCATCTTTAATTAGCAGAGAAGGTTGAGCTTCAATATCTGGGGCATTAAGCATTAGTTTAAATGATTCAGCTACTGATGGAAGAGTGTGTCCTTTGTTCATAAAAATGTCTATTTCAGGATTAGGACCTGCAACACCACCAGCGTTGTTTTCATTAGTAGAAACTCTAATTCTTTTCTTCACAGAGTTAGTAGATTTATCTGAAGAGATAATACTGACCTTTGAGGCTGATGTCATGCCAGCTTCACTGTCTTTACTAAAATGAACAGACTCAACAATTACAGGGTGAGTGACAGAAATCATAGGATGATACTGTTCTGGAAACTGTATGTTTTAGGTACAGTAGTTCTTTCAGAGTCCATTTTGGTTTGGGTGTCATTTGCAGTTATTGTGGAGGAGATTCTATCATCACCTCTTTAACGTTAATGAACTTTTTGCTGTCCATTGTAAAGAGCATTATTTTATATTTGAATAGGAGATCGAACACATCAAAGTTGTCAGGAAGGAAAGTAATTTTGTTTCCTGCTGTTTTGGCATAATCTCCATCAGGATTAAGAGAGTAAACTTTTCTTCTAATTTCTGCTGGTGAAGTGTTTGGATGAATAAAGATGACTTCTATAACTGTATCATCTTGGTTCTTATTTGCAAATTCTTTGACCATGGAAATAACATTCTCAATTCCATAAGTGCTCACAGACTTAAAATTGTCCCTATCAGTTTCGAGATATATATTGGCAGGTATATTAGAATGATACTTATTGAGTCATTTGCTTTAGATTCAATTGCTTCAGCAATACTGATATTGTTAGGTATCGTGATGTTTTCCATCTGAACAGTGTGTCTGTCTTCTATTATTGTACTTTCCTTTAAAGGCCAAATTATTTTAAAGTTACTGTCAGTGTTAGTAATTGACTCTACAGGGTTAGGGTTACTGTAATGCTTTGTAGAGGTGGTGCTGTTTGTTTTAGAAATCATTAAGTACCGCACATCATTGTATATTTAGCTACATCTGTCATTGTTTTAATATCAGTGAAATTACTGACAACATTATTGCTTTTCTTATACATTAAGAGGATAATTTGTAGTATCAGTGGGATTGATATTGGAAATAGCTTTATCAATATCAGTGGCAATCATGACAGATTTGGTATCAGACTTGTCATAATTATTCAGAATAGGAATAGGTTCAAAGTCATTGCTATTTTTTGCAAAGGAAATGCTAGATACTTGAGCAGTAACTGTAGTTCTACCATCATTCTTTATATTTGTGGCCTCAATTACAATAGAATTGTCTTTCTTTGGAAGGTCAGGCTCATTGTTTGCAGTTCTGCTATATATTTCCATGTAAGTAGTATCAGTGATAATTATGTTGTTGTCCTCCAGATCAGGCACATCAAGCAGAGCTGTATAATCTTCTTGTAGAATGTCTGTGGCATCAATTTTTGCAGTATTGCCTCCTGCCATAAGGGCTGTGGTATAAAAACAGAACATATCGTCTGGTCCTACCTCTTCTTTATGAGTAGTGGTACCAGTTCCAAGGAGGTTGTTTGTATTTGATATGGCAATGGTATTCTCATCTACTGAGGGAGTGAACTCATTTTTAGCATTTTGGGTGTATGCAGCAGGATAAGGGGCAAAGAATGGTTTAGATCTGCCAGTGGATGGGAAGAAGGGTTCAAGACTCTGAGTTGCTTTGGAGTCTGCCTGAAAGTGAGAAATAGCAGTGGAATCAGACTTGTACTGGTAGGTGGTCATGGATACAGGTTTTGCAATGCTCTTTCCCCCAGAAAAAGTCATCCTGTTCTGTGTTATATGGGAGTTGGGTGCCAAGTTGGAAATTGTGGTACTGGCAGCAGAATTCTCTTGCATAGCATCAGAGGAAGATGAAGCTTTGCTCTTTGAAACCTCCGCCTGAGTTGAGTTGCCTACTGTACCCTTGACATGAGCAAAACTAGTTGAAATCTGGTTAACTATAGAGTTACTTAGTGTATCATCTCCAAATGGAAGAAAGTTATATAAGTCGACTTGAAGGGTGTCTGAGTGGTTTCTCTCTGAAAGGAATCTAGAGAGCCTTCTTACTCCATCAGTAGATGCTGAGTAGAGTAGATGCTGAGTAGCTGTCTGAATCTTTTGTAGGTGCAGATTTTTTGTTTGTTTGTTTTTAGGATGGATGAGACTGAACTTGCTGGATAGTTGTCTGATGAGGACAAAGACAGATTGGCAGACAAATCTTGATTTGTCTGACTGTGTATTTCCTGACTCCCATTAAACTAAAGAGGAAGAGGTACAACACTTTTGGGAGGTTCCCCCAGCAGATATTTTACTAAAAGTCTGAAATGAATATACAGCATTAAATTGATCAAATAAAGCAACATTGTGAAAGCCTCTGCTTTCTTCCCTATCCATTGAGTGTTAAACTAATTAAGTTAGAAATACACAATATCAATGTAAAAAGCAACAGCTGATATGTATGTTAGGATTGAGTACCTTCTGTGAGTATAAATTCAGATGTTCCATGGCAAACTTTTAGTAAGGAATCTCTTATAATATAAAACGCATAGAGAAGCCTCATTCAAATCCTATACTACCATACATTATAACTTCTCTTATCTTTACTTCATTGTGTATATAATTAATTTTAAAAGAAGGGTATGAATACAAAATAGAATACTAAAAAAAGATGTTTTATTTAGCAAAATGTTCTTTCTTGCATTAAATGTAAGCTGATGATCTAAGTATTAATTTCTTCCCTGCATCTAATTACTATTATCCAAAATACTGAAACTTACCGGGAAGTAAACCACAAAATTTAAGATGGTCACAGTTGGGACTACGATCTTCATCTTGTCTTGTGATTTATTCCCTGAAAGTAAGGTGTAAGATTATTCTCTGTTAGATTAATCCACTGAGTTATTATAAATGACAATTTAAAAAGTACTAGAAATAATTTGTATTTTTATGTAGTTTTGATTTGCATTTCTCTGATGATCAGTGATGTTGAGCACCTTTTCATATGCCTTTTTGCCAATTGTATGTCTTTTGAGAAGTGTCTATTCAAATCTTTTGTCTATTTTTTGTTCAGATTATCAGATATTTTTCCCATAGATTTGTTTAAGCTCCTTATATATTCTGGGATTATGTTTCATTATTGTTAACATTAACTAAAATATCAACTTAATAAGATAAAGACAATATCCAGGTATTTCTAGTGCATTGTTAGAAATCATAGTATGCAGAATACTCAATTTGCTAAGACCCATTTCATTTTACCTCATCAGCAAGAGTAGGAAGAATTTTGACTGTTTTCTATAGCTTATAGAGTATCAAGAAGTAAACAATATAACTAAGAAATAGATTTTTGACAGGACACTTCAGTGAGGAAAAGAATACTTATTTTCACCTTCACAATTATTACTCATCTGTTGCATTTTTAGGAGACCATTTTGATATAAGTTAACAAAGTCTACCCAATTAGATCCCTATACAAAAGTGTTTTAAGAAAGGGTAGGTGTTTGAAAAAAGAATGGCTCCAAACATTCTGATTTATTCTAGTATTTACCTTGCAAAGGAGTCTGTCCTTCAGCTGCCTTCTAGCATTAACTCTTCACCAAATCAGCCTTGTTCAGCAATGCATGAAGATGAAATCCAGGCTGAGAAAGCCTAAATCTCAGAAAGAAACATAGCTTCCTCTTTCTTCCTCCTTTATTGCAGTGGGGGAGAGAAAAGGCTTCACATATAAGGGATTACTTCTGAGTTAATCCCCTAACAAAAGAGAGGATAGGAAATGTCTGTTGTCTTTTGTGCATGCAGCTCTTAGGTACAGAGTGAACCTATTAGCTTATCTTCAAATTAAAAGGGGGAAGGCTCATATTTTCAATATTATGAAGCCTTCTAAATGTTAATGCTCTAGCTCTAGTGTCATTTTACTTTTTAAAATTTGTTTCTTCCTCTGCTTCCACTGCAAAATTTGGATTCACTATAATAGCATTTTACATCTATGGCCATTTATTAGTTTACATGAGAATTCACTCTACTAGGCTGTGGTTTTCTAAAGGACAGAATTACGTTTGGTTGAGTGTTTGAAAAATATATTTATAATATATGAGAAGAAAAAATTAACGGCTATTTAATAGACTATTACATGGCTTATTGTATTTTTTTCTGTATGATTTATAGAGATACCTCGCTGATTGCTCAGTAAATTTACACTGACAAACTTTTATCTCCAGTTTCTGAAGAGAATTGTCTGTTTACATGAAACAAACAAAAACATGTCACACCTATTGAGTCACTCGCTGAGATGATCCATTGGTATGTACTCTAAAACTTCCATAAAAATCTGAGTTTAAGGTATTAGTGATTTTCAGCTATTTCTATGTGAGGCATGGTGCAACAGTACTTTTATCAGACAATGTAGAGACTCAATCTGAACCTAACTGGCTTGTTATCCCTTCCCATTTCAATACACCAAAAATTTAATTCATAGTATATGCAACTTTTTAAAAACCCATATACTTCTTCCACATAATGTAACCCTAAAATTCATTAATGATTGTGATATATGAATCTTACCAGCTGGAAAAACAAATGAGGTCAAACATTTTGTCATTTTTTTTTTAAGGCTTCTTCAATTTTCCCTATCTTTCCCTATCTTCTGGCTCATCTTAATACCTTTCTGTAGTTGACCTTCTTTTATTACACATTGGAACAAATACTGTATCTCCAAAATTATATGCAAGCCAGTCACTGGATTTTTTCAATCAGGCACCTATAAAGCATCTATATATATAATAATCACCTTCAGATCAAAGGCAATGTGTTATGAGTTGAACAATTATAATGTTATCACTTTAGTAGCTTGGAAATACCATTCCCATGACATTAAATATTACTCTTCAAAGAAATAACGTAATTGTTGGAAAGCCAGTGCAATCATACATGCTTAAGCGTGGAATGCTCATTCAATTAGAGATAACATTTGCATGTCTTTTCAAGTAAGCCACCAGCTTCAGACGCAGAATACCTTGCTGGCACTAATTCATCCTTGTAAGATCTAAGATAGCTAAAATTCCCACCTTGTGGTTTTCAAATAGAATCTGGCACAATAAAATCAAGGCTTTGTATGTTAAAAAAACACATTTCATATTGAAATTCTTTTTTTAATTGTCCAAGAAGTCCTAATCCTATTCACACCTTCAATGAGGTGAATAGATCATTTATATTCCCACATGCTTTCCAGTTTATGATCGAGTCACTATTTTTGGAAAGTGTCCCTTGCAATGCTCAGGTAGGTTAACACCAGTGCGTTTTCATGTATTAAAATAATATAGAGGAGGAGCTACAGATTAGGGAACAGAGGATGTTGTCCTCATCTAGCTGTGATTCCTATAAGCTCCCAGGCATAGATTTCAGAATGCTTATTTTGTTTTATTGAATTTCCAGGTTCACCAGTACCACATGTTTAATGAATAAGAATGCCTATCAATTCAACAATTATCTATCCAGTGTTTGTGAAAGGCACTTGTGGAAATAAAGAAGCAGAAGATATAATGGTTATCCTCAAAGAATTTATAATCTATTCTAGGAGGAAAAGTTTGTATATGATAGCCATATTCATTGCCATTTATTTATTCATTTGAATATTAATTGAGTGCCTATTTAAGGTTCAGCTCCAAGAACCCAAGTGATGTATTTGGGAGCAAGATAGGCAAAATCTGACCAATGAGTTACATAATCAAAACATTTTAATTTGGGGGTTTCAACAGAGGTAGAAATCACCATTTTTTTGGAAATGTTGAAGTTTGGGTAAGTTTTGAGATCTGGAGTTGGGTTAGAAAGGACTTTTTATGTGTAAGTAAAAGGCAAGAACAACAGCACAGAGACAAGAACTCTTCAGTGCTAACTGGGGTTAAGAAAGGGGAATATCTGATTCCATGCTTCTTGCTAACATCAATTGCCTGGTGTCAAGAGTAAGATAAACAGGGCTCCAAAGGAAGCCCTGAGAATTCTGATTCAAGTAAATTCTCCCTCTCCCATGTCACTGTACTCACTGGGGTCAAAATTGATTCTTATACACTTGGAGTAAGACTGACAATTACTTGTCCTTAAAATCACAATATAAGAGTGAATTCAAGACTTCAAGACTTCCATTCCTTCCAAGCCCCACATTCAGCACCATTATCTGCTTTGAGACCATCAAGACTAATCTCATTATGCCCTTTATTTCTGCTTATCTCAGTCACCATAAGAAGAGGCAGTCTCCCAGTCACTATGCATCTCTCATAATGTATTTCCAAAAGTGCTCTGCAAATCCTGTTCTATACTAATTTCTTACCTTCCACCAGCTTCTAAAGACTTTCCTCTGTCTTCAGAGACTTAAAATGCCTAAAACCTAGCTCTTACAACCTGAAGACATGAATTTACCTGTAACTATTTTAAGTCTAGCCTCTTTTATTTTTGATGGTTTTATACCTTTAAGCCTGGAGGTGAGTTAGGTATCTTCCTTGTTCTTTACTAATGCTTTGGACTGTTTTGTGTCTGTCTCCAAACTTCCACCAGCTTGGACTCTTGTATCATTGTATACCTCCCATGACATGTCCAATTAGTCATCTAGTGATACTCAAATCATTTTCTTTCTTCCTGTAAAGATTTTACTTTGTGGCTCACTGTAACTATCCTTTATATCATTCTTTTCTCAATTCATAGTGATTTCAATGTTCACATGAAAGGCGGTTTCATTCATTATTTTGTCATCTCAGTTCCTTGACCTTCTTTTCTCCTGTACACTGATTGTCCACTCTCGTAACCACACATTCTAATGCCCATATTTTAAAATGCCACTACTAATAATCCATATTAGAAACAATTCAATTTCCAACCTTCTCTGGTACCCTGATTTTAATAATTCTTTAACTCACAAGGACCTACAATCCATCAATTCTATTAACTATTCACTCTTCCTTACACCCTCTGAGTCCTTACTTGTTTTATATCTCATGAACAATCATTATAATCTCACGCCTGCATATACTATTAATTCCCTCATTTTGTTTTTACTTTATTGTGCTTGCATGGCAAAACATCTATCCAGAGTAAATTTAATTCTTCATTTACTTACTTCCTATATGCAGAGAAAACTAAAACGACACTTCATCATGAATTCAAGGCACCTATTAATGCGGATTGGTAATTGTATTAAAGTTCTTTAATCCATTTGGTTTTAAAATAGAGACAGAGTCCCGCTTTGTTGCCCAGGTTGCAGTCCAGTGGCATGATCTCGGCTCACTGCCAACCTCTGCCACCCGGGTTCAAGCAATTCTCTTGTCTCACCCTCCCAAGTAGCTGGGACTACAGGCACATGCCACCATGTCCTGCTCATTTTTTTGTATTTTTCGTAGAGACGGGGTTTTGCCATGTTGGCCAGGCTGTTCTCAAACTCCTGACCTCAGGTGATCCTCCCACCTCGGCCTCCCAAAGTGCTGGGATTACAAGTGTGAGTCACCGTGCCTGACCTCTAATCCATTCTTCTTCAGTCTTCTTATTATAGCTTCTCTCTCTTCAAGTTTCTACCACCTTTTCCCCATCCTCACTCTCAGCTGGTGATCTTGCTCCTTATTTTATAAAAGAGTAAATAGATGAAATAAAAAAATAACATTCACAAGCTCTACTATGCTATTTCCATTTCCCCTATAATCTGAATTCTTACATTTTTTATCTGCCTTTCAATTAGCATACACGAGTTCTCTGAAGGTAGGCCTAACTTCAAGTCCTCCATTTCAGACTAGATCCCTCTTGCATATTCAAAGTCATCATTTCAGAAACCTATTTCTCCTGTTTATTAATTTCTCCCTTTTTGTTGGCTCATTATCAACATATAGACATGTTGCTCTTTTTTATCTTAAGATAAAATATAAAAACAAACCTTTTTTCCTCTTTCCTTTTACTTCCCCCTCTAGAAACGGTTTGATTTCTTTGCTTTTATAACAAAGCCACTCCAAAAACTTGTCTCAAGTTTCTCCTTCCCTTTCTTTTCAATCTACTTCAAAAGGCTACTTCTCCTACTCTACCTAAACTGCTCTAGTAGTTCTCTTTGAATTGCTCAAGGCTTTGTATTGTTGAATCAAGCTGTCATTTTAAGACCTCATTTTACTTACCCATGCATTTGACAGAGTTGGTCCTGCCTTCCTTCATGAAACGTTTTCTTCATTTGGTTTCCACCTTGTTCTTTTTTCAACTTCACTCACCTTCTTTCTCACATATCTTTGTTGTTCTCTCCATGTCTTCTCTTCCATCTGAAGCATTCCATGGTTCAGCCTTTGAATCGCCTCCCTTCTCTATTAATATTCCCTTGATGAATTTGTTTAGTTATACATATCCAAATATCAATATAATTGAAATGATAATAATTATCAAATTAATATCTCCAGCTCAGGCATCTGCCTTTAATTCCAGAATATTATATCTATCTTGTTACTTAATAGAGACAATTGGCTGTCAATAGGTAGATCTATGGCATATCTGAAAAAGCTTCTGATATACTCCCAATATTATCCTAAAAAGTGCTCTCACAGTTTTTCCAATCTCCTTTGTTGGCAACAACTATAAACTGAATCGTGTCCCCCACAAATTCATATGTTGAAATTGTAACCCTCAATGTGACTGTACTTGGAGATAAGACCGTTAGAAGGTATTGGAGGAAATTCTATATGAAGACACAGCAGGAAAGAGCTGCCTACAAGCTAGACAGAGATCCCTCATCTGGAATTGAATCAGCCAGCATCTTGCTCTTGGATTTGTAATCTCCAGAACCGTGAAAAAATAAATTTATGTTGTTTAAGCTACCCAGTCTATGATATTTTGTCCTGGCAGCCCTAGCAGACTAATAGTTACTTAATACTTTCAATTATTAGTCAAAAATTCTGGAGTCATTTTCACCTACTCTGTTGCATATCCAACAATCCAGTCATTGAGCAAATATTAATGGCTCTGCCTTCAAAATATATCTAGAACCTATTTCTCATAGCTCCACCACCACTCCAGCAGCCATCAATTTTGACCTTGATTACTTGCATTAGTATTTCAACTAGTTTCCTCTTTCCACTCTCTGTTATCATCAAAGGCAGCTATAGTGTTTCTTTTAAATGTGAGATTATATCACTCTTTTGCTCAAAGCCTCTGGTGGTTATTCATCTTAATAAAGATAAAGCTAAAAATTTAAAGGCCATATAAAATATTGTTTCCTGGTATTAATAGCTCCCAGACCTTATTTTTTGCTTTCTGTATAGCTCATTTGGCACCAGTCATGTTGCTTTATTGTGATAGCCTTAATGTTCCAGCTGTTCTTGATCTTTACCATGAGGAGAAGAAATTAGATTAATTAGAAACAGGAAGACTAGTTTGCAGACCATTACATACCCAGTATAAATCAGACATCATAAAGCTCCAAAAGGATAAGTTTGGATAAAAAGAAAGTATCATTTTTTAAAAACCAAGTAAAATAATAGGAAAGAAACAATCGAATAGTGGAGATAAAGAAGAGGAGTTGAAGATAGTGCTGAGATTTGTAGCTTGGGCAGCTGAGTGGATGATAGATGCTAATTGAGAGGGGATCAGGAGGCAGAGACTGTGGAGATAGGGGGCAAAGATAACAGATAACACTCCTTTTCAAACATGTAGCATTTGAGATGTTTCCATGGTATATATGTTCGGTTCAAAAGCAATTGAAAATGGAGATCTGCAGCTCAGAAATGAAGTGATAAATGTCAGAATGGTGTTTATCTTTTGTTCAGGGAAAATGGCTGGAAGGGAAAATGTGAGAGAGTTCTGGCTTGTTGTAGTTCTTTGTCTGAGTAGCACCTAGTTACATGGTGTGTTCAATTTGAAAGGTTAACTGGATTGTGCATCTATGATTGTCCCCCTTTTCTTTTTTTCCTTTTTTATTTTAGATTTGGGGGTACATATTCAGATTTATTACATGGGTAAATTGTATGTCACTGAGGTTTGGTGTATGAATGATCCCGTCACCCAGAATAAATCGTTCTATGCCGTCCCACCCTTTTCTTAATGTCCATGCCAATAAAGGCTAGATGTTACAATATACTTCTTTTCATGTGGGGTTTTAATGGGAATTCAGTTTAAAAATTCCTGTGTGTTTAAATTTTAGAAAAGTAGTTCAACCATTATGGAAAACAGTATGGCGATTCCTCAAGGATCTAGAACTAGAAGTACCATATGACCCAGCCATCCCATTATTGGGTGTATACCCAAAGGATTATAAATCATGCTGCTATAAAGACACATGCACACGTATGTTTATTGTGGCACTATTCACAATAGCAAAGACTTGGAATCAACCCAAATGTCCATCAGTGACAGACTGGATTAAGAAAATGTGGCACATATACATCATGGAATACTATGCAGCCATAAAAAAGGATGAGTTTGTGTCCTTTGTAGGGACATGGATGCAGCTGGAAACCATCATTCTCAGCAAACTATCACAAGAACAGAAAACCAAACACCACATGTTCTCACTCATAGGTGGGAACTGAACAATGAGATCACTTGGACTCGGGAAGGGGAACATCACACACTGGGGCCTATCATGGGGAGTGGGGAGGGGGGAGGGATTGCATTGGGAGTTATACCTGATGTAAATGACGAGTTGATGGGTGCTGATGAGTTGATGGGTGCAGCACGCCAACATGGCACAAGTATACATATGTAACAAACCTGCGCGTTATCCACATGTACCCTAGAACTTAAAGTATAATAAAAAAATAAAAATAAAAATAAAAAAAATAAATTTTAGAAAAGAAGTTCTATCTACTTCCTGTTACATTGAGGAGATCCTCAGGTCAGAGGGCCTCCCTTTGGCCCCCTAGATATTGATATAATACCTCCGAAAGACAATCATGTAAACTTTTCAGACTTTTCAGGAAATGAAAATTCTAAGTATAAATTTCATAGTGCTATTTTTTTTTGAAGTACTTTCTTTTATATTCAGCTGTCTTTTTCAGTCTTTTGGTGGAAAGAAAATATCTAGTATCCAGTATAATCCTCTGAGTCGGCTTGCTTTAGATTATGTATTAAAATACCTTAGTATATATGCCCATTTCTTTCAGGGGATTCCAACTTCTTCACATGCTCAGAGCCAATTTTTCCATGCCTAAGTTGTTATGTGCAACTAAAATAAGTGTGTGTTAATTTTTCATGCATTTCACATTAAATCTAGATATAATTTTATAAATCCTAGATTCTTCACTTCATCGCTCTTTGACCTTGAGCAAACACTTAATTCCTCCAAGCCTCAGTTTTCTCATCTGTAAAAAGGGTCTAACAATAGAACTAGCATCACGGAGCTGTTATTAATATCTAATATGATTCCATGATGATGTATAGCGCTTAGCACATATGAGCACTCACTAATTGTCAGCTATTATTATTGTTTCTGTTTTAAACTGTACATGGTAATTTTGAGAGTGCTTTAGATGTATAAACAAGCTGGGCAAAACTTCAATGTCTGTGATGTGGTCACATTATTCCTCTGATTTCATTTATTTATGAAGAGAGTACCCCTAGGAAAGGCCTGGTCCAATAGAACCACCACTGTTGTTACAGCAGGTCTTGCTTAAGGGAAAAATTCATACAGTCTCCTTGTTTTATTTTTGAAAAGGTTTGAGGGATGTGGCTTCCCAAGAGTCCCAGAATTATGGGGAGACTCTTAGTTCCAACTATTTGTATGAAGTGAGCCTAAAGTCCTGTCTTTTGCCCTCGTCTTGGTTTTAAAATTCGAGATCCTGTATTAAAAAGGCCAAAACTGTCGTTCAGGGTGGTCTCTGAGTCCCTGTACATGTTTTCCTCCCTGGATTTTGTTTCCTTTTTGTTTTTGTGCTGGGGGTTTCCCTTACTAGTATTTTGCAACACAGTCAATTATACATTTAAAAGTATATTTATTATAAGCAATTCATAATGTATCAGTTTCAAAAATTTTATATATATTTCCCATGCCCTTAAAAGTAGGCAAGATGGGACAGATATTTCATTTTATTTTAGTAGGCATGATCCTCTATTTTCATTCCTTTGATACCTTCTTGTGGAGGTTGGTTAATAGGAGTTTTAGCCCAAATTTTATTTGCTTATAGTTTCTGCATCCCACACAGTTATTTCATCAAAGCAAAAATTACGGGTCAAAGTTTATCAGTCGAGGATGACTTTATTCAAAACTATTACAATAGTCAAGTCTGCTGAAACAAATGGTGGGAGGATTTTTAACATTGGGGTGAGAAAAGTATTGGAGGATCTTGCCTGGGAGGGCATTTGATCAATGGCATGGGTGGAGCACATTGCCTGATTCTTGAGTTTACAAATGTTTTTCTCTGTAATTAGACCATCTGTGTTTGCTAAGTGGTACTTATTGGAGTAGGCTTCTACCCTCCCATAGGGACTGGAAGACGAGGGCACTATCTTCTTTGATGGTTCCCTTTTAAAGAGATGGCTCCCAGGTCCTTAAGAAAGACAGTCTTGGTTTTAAAGCTGACAGGAGGCTTTTAAAAAGACTCACATCTCAAAGGGGCAGAGAAATAATTTCCTATTGTAAGTTTTCTAAAGAAATGATGTAATAAAAGGGAGGTCAGAGGCCTAGAATCAGGAAGAAATCTGTCTAAAGTTTAATCAAGCTGAGGGGAACATGAAAGCCTTAGTCAATCTTATATTTAAATATTGCTCATTATTGGGGGCTTTTTAAAGGGACAAGCATGTGACTCTTTTAATCCATTTCCAAACATGTGTGGGACTGATAGAGCATGTGAAACTTTTAATCCAGTTCCAAAGATGTGTGGTACTGATAAAATGCATACAGGGAACAAATGAGTTTCAAAATGATTTATTGAACAAAAGCTGAAGAAGTAAAAATAAACACATTTAAAAAGAGAGTGAAAGCAGCAGAATTTTTAGAATGATCTCATTTCTGAAGAATTATGATAGCAAATTCTTGAGGCCATATTGGCGAAAGTTAGCAAGAGAAGTTTAATATTGAGCCATATTAGGACCTTGAAAAATGTTGAGAAATGTAAAAGTAATTCATACTGTCCTGTAAGCATTAACTAGTCATTTTAAACTAGCTGTTTTCTATTTCTTATCTGAAATTAATCCCATTCTGTATAGCAGCCCCTAGCACCCCTTTCTTATTTTCCTGACAGTACATAATTGTATTTTAGAGGAAAACACATCTAGTTATGTGTTTTATGTTAAGGGTAAAGCACATGTAGTTACATTTAAGGCCTCATTCATTATTATTACTACCTAGAATGCTTTTGTTCACCTTCTTTTTTTTTTTTTGAGATGGAGTCTTGCTCTGTCACCCAGGCTGGAGTGCAGTGGCATGACATCAGCTCATTGCAACCTCTGCCACCGGGCTCAAGAAATTCTTCTGCCTCAGCCTCCTGAGTAGCTGGGATTACAGGTGTGTGAAACTACATCCGGCTAATTTTTGTATTTTTTAAAGTGGGGACGGGATTTCTCCATATTATTCAGGCTGGTCTCGAACTTCTGACCTTGTGATCCTCCCACCTCGTCCTCCCAAAGGCGTGAGCCACTGCACCTGGACCACTTTTAACAACAACAACAATAACAACAACAACAGCAACAAAAAAAAACCTTTATGTAGAATTTGATAGGTAATATGTTCCAGCAATTCTTTCTTTGAAACAGTCTTAGGAATGCTCTTTTTATCTTAGAGTTTTAGATTATGGTTCTATAATCTAGGCTAGTTCTTCATCAAGACAAATATATAGTGTATCTTGATGTCTACAAAATTCAATTTTCTTCTCCACAAATCTTCTTTATTAATGGTAAAATTATGCCCTCATTTACATCTGAATTTAACTGAGGTTTAACTTTTGCTATCTTCCAGTCTAGAAAAACAGCTTACAATTTCTTGACTGTGATTAACGTATTCTGGTTTGAGCTTGTATATATGCTGATTTCCCCTTCTGCTGTACCTTCTGGGTGAGTGTTTTCACACTCATAAGGCCATCAGACTCCCCTGTCTCCCTGAAGATCATATTAAGAATATAATTTCTGGCCAGGTGCGGTGGCTCATGCCTGTAATCTCAGCACTTTCAGAAGCCAAGGTGGGCAAATCATGAGGTCAAGAGATCCAGACCATTCTGGCCAACATGGTGAAACCCCGTCTTTACTAAAAATACAAAAATTAGCTGGGCGTGGTGGTGCGTGCCTGTAGTCCCAGCTATTCGGGGGCTGAGGCAGGAGAATTGCTTGAACCTGGGAGGCAGAGGTTGCAGTGAGCCGAGGTCACACCACTACACTTTAGCCTGGCAACAGAGAGATTGCATCTCAAAAAATATATATATATATATATATAATTTCTATAGTGGTAGAGCTCAGTAATAACTATATTGAAAAAGAAGCCAACTGATTATGATTCAACTATCTACTAAACTATCTTTTGCAATCACTATTCTAGAATTCTAAGCTTTCTGACAATGGGCTTAAGTATCAAGAAATTTGGATTCTAGTCCTGGCTTTGCCACCATGTGTTCTGAATTTGGTCACATCCCATACCTCTGTATTCTGATATATAAATTGGAAGAGTACCTGCTCTCTTTCACAGAATTGGAAATTCAAAATTTAGTCAAATCAGGAATAACTAGCTATTATGCAATGTATTTGGGCATATATAGAATACCTTTGAATTTTCTCATCTAATTATTTGCAGTCATTAATTTACCTGTTTACCAAGGTGATTGAGATGAACTTTAGCATTGCTTTCACTATGAGGAAGCAGTGTTAATGCCAATTGTAGGAGCACTGGCTGCTCCTACAATTATAGTAGCAGATAGTGCTACTATCTGCTTCCTACAGTTATAGTAGCAGATAGTGCAGAACTGCTTCCTACAGTTATAGTAGCAGATAGTGCTTCCTACAGTTACAGTAGCAGATAGTGCTTCCTACAGTTATAGTAGCAGATAGTGCAGCAGAGGTGGTTCCAGATGAGGCTGTATTTGTGGTGACCATAGTCACGGGGCTGGTGGCTGCCATGAGGGCAGTGGTGATGGAGTTACTGTTAGATGTGATTGTTGCTGCTGTCCTTGTGATAGCTGGAGCGCTAGAGCTTCCTTCAGGAGTGGCCTCATCCCCTGAAGTTGTAGCTGCAGTAATTGAAGAAGCAGGTTCAGCAGTGCAGGCAGCAGTAACTGTGATTGTGGTGGCAGTACCTGGTACAATCATACTGGCAGTAGTTGTGGCACCCAAGGCTTACAGTTGATTCCAACACTTGTGAAGGCTGCAGTTGTTTCAGTGGTGGCTGCCATAGGAATTATGGTTCTAGGAAAAGCAGCTGTTGCAGTAGTAGCCATAGAAGTGGTGCCTGCTTCTAAGGTTGTGAAGGCAACTAGAGGGTTGTGGCCTCAGTAGGTGGAGTTGTAGCTTCTCTGACTAGAGTGATGGCAACCTCAGTTGTTGTGTCATCTGCCGTTTTAGTGATGATATTGTCCCTGAACTTGTAGCATCAGGGGTCAGGGTGGTAGTTGCACTGTTACTGGTCAGTGTATCAATTCAGCAGTGTAGGTAGAAGTACCTGGTATGGTGGTGGCAACACTTAATACAGTTGTGGCATCACCACCCTGTACAGTTGTGGTGGTACTGGAAGATGTGTTACCAGTGCCTGAAGGTATGGTAGTGACACTTGTGGTGACATAAACCACTGGAGTTGTGGAGGCCGCTCCAGTTGCATGGTAGGTCCTAGAGATATTGCGACTGTAGTTGAAACAACTGTTGTCCTGGTAGCTGGAGATGTGGAGTCTGCTGCTGAGGATGTAGGGTTAGTTATGGGGGTTGTGGCAGAAGGTTCAGTTGTGGCATCTTTGGCCTGACTGGTGACAGCTTCAGTGATTGTGTCATTTGCTGATTCAGAGGTAGTCGCCACCTCTGCAGTTGAAGCTCCAAAAGCCTGGGTGGTAGTTTCACTCAGGGTGGTCAACACACCAGGCTCAGCAGTAGAAGCTGAAGTCACAGGAGTTGAAGAGGTAGCACCTTGTTCAGTTGTTGTGGCAGTACCTGATATAGCTGTGCTGGCAGCAGCAGTTGTAGCACAGGTGGCTGAAGTTGTAGCCATACCACTGGTGGTCATAGAGTCAGTTGCATCTGTTGTGATGCCATCAATTGGTGTTGTGGAGGCAGCTATGGCAGTTGTATTATCTGCTGACTCAGTGGTTTCCTCATCCACTGAGGTAGTAGCTTTAGTGGTTGTGTCATCTACTGTTTGAGTGGTAGTCTCATCCACTAGTGTGATGGTGGCACTTAATGCAGCTGTGGTGGCAGTGTCAAGTGTACTTGTGGTTGCAGAACTTGGTGCAACTGTGGTTGTGGCACCAGCTGCAATTGTGGTGGTGGCACCCAATGCAGCTATTGTATCAGAAGCAGAAGAAGCAGTGGTAGAAATTCCGGGTGTTTCTGTATCAACAGAAGCGAGAGTTGTGGCAGCACTGGCTGACAATGAGGCAGTACCAATGGTAGTGGTAGCAATCCTTAGGGTTGTGATACCTGTTGCAGTTGTGGATACGGCAAGTGTGGAAGCTAGGGCTGTAGCAGTGGTGCCAGCAATGGCATGGTATGTGGAACCTGTGTTTGCTGAAGATGTAGAGCAGTTTGAGTGGTGGAATCATCTATGGCTGGGAGGGTGATGTCCTCTGCTGTGTTTGCTTCAGTTTCTAAGTCCTCTGTGGTAAAATCAGAGGCAATGGTGGAGACAGAGGCTTGCAGGGTTGTGGAGCCAGCTCCTGGGTTTGTAGGGGCTGAGGCAATGGAAGCAGCAGACCCTTGAGGTGTGGATTCCACTGAAAGTGCCTCTGAGGCCAACACAGTTGCTGGGACAGTTGCAGTTGATGCAGGCTTTGTAGATACAGCAGCTATTGCCGAGTTAGTGTTTGATGTCATTGGGGTTACAGTGACATGGGATAGGGTTTGATGTGTTCTGGTGATTGCATCTAGTCCCTTAGCAGTAGTGGCAGTTGCCCTAGTAGGAGCAACTGATGTAGACATTTTGCGGTTGGATGTAGTACTAGTGATTGTGGCTAAATTAGTAGTGACTCCAGGTACAGGGTTGCTTGTGCTAGTGGAGGTATTATTTACACTGGTGGGTTCAGTTGTAATTACCTATTGGACTGGTCTGAGGTTTTGGTTTACAGAAAGGTGCTTTATGAGATGGCTGAGGCCATTGGTGATGATGCTGGTGTACATGGGGATGTGACCCAGTTGGCTGTAGTATTGGTGGAAAAGGAGATTTAGATGGCAGAGAGGTGACAACAATGGTTTTGTGACTTTAGGGAAAGGTTTCCTTTTGCTTTGTGGACCCTTTTTCCATGTGCCTTGAACAGATTTAGATCCTTTTTGTTCAGATAATTTTAATCTTTTTGTGGGAAATGTAGATTTCCTTTTTTAGATTGTTTTCCAATTTTGCCTGCTAAAGGAGGTTGTCTTTTTACTCCTTGAAGGAGTTTAAACTGATTCACATCTTTCTTAGAAGGTTTAGATTGTTCTTTTGGAAGTTATTTAGTCTTTTATTTGCTGTTAGGGATGTGGTCTGTCTTTTTTGAGGTAGTTTTACAGATTTGGTCTTTGTAAGACGTGTTTTTGTAGTCTTTATATGTTTCATGGGTCATTTCTGTTGGTTTTTGGCAGATGTAGGTTTCTTTTTGATTTTCTTCTTGGCTGGAGATCTTTCTGGCCCTACTTCAGTGGATTTAGGCTGATTGAATAGTTTTTTGGGCAGGTATTGATAGCCTATTTTTAGTCTTTTTTAGAGTTGTGCTAGTTGCTCCATATGTTTTTGGCTGTGCTAGTGACTGCCTTTGTTGTTTATTGGTAGATTTAGACAAAGACTTTTTAGGTTTCTTTATATTTTTCTTTTTGGTCAAAGCTGCTTTTCCACCTGATTTGGTTGGACTTATCTGATGCTGCTGTTTCTTTGCTGGTGTAGATCAAAATAATTTAGATTTTCTTAAGTTTTTCTTTTTGACCACAGTGTTTTTGAGAACTAGAAGTTTATCATCTTTTGCCTGATTTGACTGTTCCTTGGCACTTTTAGATAAGGAACTTTTAGATTTAATTGGTATTTTCTTAGAGGCTGGTTGTGTGTTTAATACTGATTTAAGTGCTTTAGACTGATTCATTTGTTTTTTGGCAGGTGCAGTAAAGGTTTTTTGTGGTTTCTTTCACATTTTATTTTTGGCTATGGATGTCTTCCTTTTCATTGCAACCGATTCTGGCTGAATTAGCTTTTTCTTGGCAGGTGTAGGTGCTGCCTTTTTGGACTTGGTTAGATTTTTCTTTTCAGCTTTGGAAGCTTCCCTTGTTACTGTTGCCTTAGTTGGATCTTTTTTGACTGGAGTTAGACACATTTTTTTTTGTTTATTTTGAGCTTTCTTTTTGGCTAATGTTTTTTGGGGGATTGCTTTAGCTACTGCTGCCTGATTTAATTTTTGTTTTGCAGATGAAGACAAAGTATTTTTAAATTTAGTTGGTTCTTTTTTGAGGATTGAAGAAGTTTTAGGGGAAGCTTTTATTGCTGTGGACTTAGATGATTGTTTTTTGAATGAAGCCTTTTTGGGAGTCTTTAGAGATTTTTTTTCTTAGGTTGAGATGTTTTTGGAGTTGCTCTAATTGTCGGTTGTTTTAATTGTTTCTTAGTTGGCATGGACTGGATTTTCTTGGACATTTTTGGACTTTTCTTTGTAGCTGAAAATGCCTTTGGTGTTGCTGGGGTCCATTTTGACTGTTTCCTGGCAGTTTTCCATTGACTATTTTTAGACTGTTTCAGAGTTTTGCTTGCCCTCAGTGGGGTGTTTTGTCTTGTTAGACTAGATGAATGAGAAGTCAATCCTTTCTTGAGAGTGGTCAATGTAATTTCCTTAGGTTTAACTTGTAGACTTTGTGATGACTGGACAGGTATTTTCTTTTTACTTGATGTCCTAGAATTAGATGTTGATTGGCTGGCTGCTTTGGCTGCTTTGGCTGCTTTGTTAGTCGGTACAGAAAGGTGTGCAGCCCTAGCAGGTAGAGACTTCGATTTTTGAGTACTGAAAGGTGATGATGAAGCCCTTTTGGGGGATCTATGGACAGGTGAGGCAGAGGTATGAGAATGGGCTTGAGGTTTCCCCGAGAGCTGGGTGAATGAAGATGTGCTTTGTGATGTCCTGGCAGGTGAGCTTTGGACTGCTCGACTATTGGTTGTCTTTCCTGTTGCCTGATGTGTGATTACGGGCACTCACTGAACTGCAGGGGCAGAGAATAGAAGATATTACCAAGAGAGGCACTGAATCAATTATTGTTTTATATTTTCATTTTAGTTGCAGTAGCTGGTCTGTTCTTTAGGAGGAGTTTTGGTTTTGAATGTATTTTAATTTAGAATAAATTGCAATACAAACTTAAAATAGAGCAAGACGGTGAAATCGGAAGTCTCACACTTTACTCCCCCAACAGAAAGTTCAACTAGCAATTATCCACAGACTATAACATCTTTATAAAAACCTCAGTACTTGGAAACAGGCCTGGGAAACCTGGATAATCCATAGAACTGGATGAAAATAAATTAAATTAAACTAAATTAGAAGGGTAAGAAGGATGGTCTCCCTTGAAGTGTGCTGCCCTTCCCCACCCCCAAGTTAGTACAATGCCACACAGACAGGACTTCCCTGGGTCCACGGTTTCCACAGGGGAGAAAGAGAATGGGAAATACTGGGTGTAATGGCTTGGCTAGACCTCCTAGAGTCAGGTAGAAAAAAATAAAGGAAGCAGGGCTCGCAGAGACCAACTTGAGGATCTTTTTTTTTTTTTTTTTTTTTTTTTTTTTTTTTTTGAGACGGAGTCTCGCTCTGTAGCCCAGGCTGGAGTGCAGTGGCGCGATCTCGGCTCACTGCAAGCTCCGCCTCCCGGGTTCACGCCATTCTCCTGCCTCAGCCTCCCGAGTAGCTGGGACTACAGGCGCCCACAACCGCTCCCGGCTAATTTTTTCTATTTTTAGTAGAGACAGGGTTTCACCGTGGTCTCGATCTCCTGACCTTGTGATCCGCCCGCCTCGGCCTCCCAAAGTGCTGGGATTACAGGCGTGAGCCACCGCGCCCGGCCCCAACTTGAGGATCTTGATGATACCTCTGTTTTGCTACCAGTTGTGGTACCCTATCAGAGATAGCAGCTAACTACACAGCCTACCTGCAAAGCTGAGCTGTTTACTTTCAGAGACATGGTGGGAAGTTCAACTGGCTTAAATCCCTAAACAGCTAGTCTGCATGCCTAGCCTTGCCCAGGCAGGGAGACAACTGCCTCTGTACGTTTCAGAGAAGTGTGCAGATAGTTTAAAGAATTTTAAGAGTGGATCAGCTTAGCCAAAAGTCTGTCCATCAATCTCCATGCATTTCAGAGAAGCACAGGGGCTAGGTTTGCTTGAATTGGGAGGCCAAGCAGCAGCTCTACCGAGTCCAAATGCCCACCCAGTGACCTTGCCTTGGCAGGGAGATGCCTACCTCTGTGCCTATTTAGCCCCCTATATGGGGCTAAATTCTCTCAATCATTAAGGTCATATACCAGCTTGATTCAGCCAAAAGCCCACCACATGTCTCTGCCCAAGCAGAGAGCTGCCCACCTCTGCACATTTTGGAGTGTAGGAATTATTAGGCTTGCTTCAGCTGGAAAGCCAAAGAGTAGCTCACCCCTGCCACAGAGTTCACTCCACAGCTCTGCTGAAGTAAGGAATGTCTGCTTCCATGCACTTTAGCCAGTTGTAGCGGTTAGACCTGATTGACCCACAAGGCCAAAGAGAGGCTCAGTTCAGCCACAAAGCCCGCCTCCATGTGCCAGCAAGGCAGGGAAGCAATAGTCTATCATGCATTTCTTTTTAAAATTTCTTTCTTTCTTTTTTTTTAATGGAGTCTTGCTCTGTCACCCAGACTAGAGAGCAGTGGTGCAATCTCGGCTCACTGCAACCTCCACCTTCTGGTTCAAGTGATTCTCCTGCCTCAGCCTCCTGAGTAGCTTGTATTACAGGAGCCTGCCATCACACCTGGCTAATGTTTGTGTTTTAGTAGAGATGGGGTTTCACTATGTTGGCCAGGCTGGTCTCGAACTCCTGACCTCAGGTCATCCACCCACCTCGGCCTCCCAAAGTGCTGGCATTACAGGCTCAATGATACATGTCTATGGAGAATAGCCTCTGGCCCCATATGTTGAAAACACTTTGCCTAAACTTGGACCCCAGCCTATCTATCTCTGTCCAACTACAGGTCTTAACTAGCAAATCACCCAACCAGGGAATACATCCCGTTATCAGTTTGACCAAATGCCATCACAGTAACTAGCCATCAGCTTTGCTTGATAGTAGAACCCAGCCATTGGTCTTCTGAGAGAGTGGGAGTGGGGCACAGCCAGCAGCCCAACCTAACATCAGAGCAAAGACAGCAGTTCTGCCAAATAGATAATTCACAACAAACTCCCTTCCTGGCATTGTCACCAGCTGGCCCTTCAGAGTCACAGGTTAAACTAAATAGAGAAGGTCTATCCCTGCCAAGGAACACTCATAAAAGCCAGAAGAGGTGGTTGTCTCCTCATTTGCATATACAACAATGCAAGGACACAAGAATTATGAAAATTTGGGAATTATAGTAAGTCCCCCCCTCCCCAAAAAAACTAATAAAGCTCAAATAATGGACCCTAAAGAAAGAGATCTATTAAATAACTGATGATAAATTCAGCCTACTCCTCTTAAAGAAGTTCAATGAACTGCAAGAATATATCATAGATTATTAAATAAAATTTGAAAAATAATACACAAAGTGAGAAGTTTGACAAAAAAATATAAGCAATAAAAAGGCCAAACAGAAATCCTATAAATGAAGACTAAATGGAAAATTCAATAGAAAGCTTCAATAGAAGACTCAATCAAGCAGACGAAAGAATCAGTGAACTTAAAGATAGCATATTTGAAATTATCCAATCAAAGTAGCAAAAAGTCAAAAGAAAAAAGAATAAAGAAAGTCTATGGTAATTATGGGACACCATAAGGAGACCCAAGTTTGGCATAATAGGATGGAGAATAAAGAAAAAAAGGACCAGAAAGCAGATTTAAAGAAACAATGACTGAAAACTTCCTTACTATGCAGCCATAAAAAAGGATGAGTTCATGTCCTTTGTAGGGACATGGATGCAGCTGGAAACCATCATTCTTAGCAAACTATCACAAGAACAGAAAACCAAACACCGCATGTTCTCACTCATAGGTGGGAACTGAACAATGAGATCACTTGGACTCGGGAAGGGGAACATCACACACCGGGGCCTATCATGGGGAGGGGGGAGGGGGGAGGGGGGAGGGATTGCATTGGGAGCTATACCTGATGTAAATGACAAGCTGATGGGTGCTGACGAGTTGATGGGTGCAGCACACCAACATGGCACAAGTATACATATGTAACAAACCTGCACGTTATGCACATGTACCCTAGAACTTAAAGTATTAAAAAAAAAAAAAAAAAGACAAAAAAGTTGCCGAGGATGAGGATGTGGAAAAAAAGGAACACTGTGGTGGAAATAAAAATTAGTATAGTTATTTTGGAAAACTGTATGGACCATCCTCCTACAGAATTAACATATGATCCAGTAATTAATTCAATTTCTGGAATTCCAAACCAAAAAGATTTAAAATCATGTATGTTGAAGAGAAGTCTGTACTCTCACATTTATTGCAGCACTATTTACAATAGTCAAGTTATGGAATCAACTTACGGGTCCACCAACAGATAAATGGATAAAAATGCTTTAAATATACACAATGAAATACCATTCAGCCTTAAAAAAGAAAGAAATTTTGTCATTTGTGACAATGACTGATTTGGAGAATATTAAAGCTAAGTGAAGTAAGCCAATCATAGAGAGACAAACACTTTGTTCTCACTCATGGGAAGAATCTGAAACAAACTCATAGAAGCAGAGAGTGGACTGGTGGTTATAGAGGCTGGATGGTGGAAAGATGATGGTCAAAGGACACGAGCCTCAAAGAGGAGAAATGTTTTTCTTTGTGATGCATTGCACAGCATGGTGAATATAGTTAATAATAGTGTATTGTACATCTTGAAATGGCTAAGAGATTAAATTTCAAATGTTTTCACCACAAAAAGATTGGTATTTGAAGTTATAAATATGTTCGTTAGGTTGATGTAATTATTCCACATTATATTCATAAATCATAAAAACGCTTTGCACTCCATATGTGTATAAAATTATAAATAGCCAATTTATAATAATTTTTTAAAAATTGAAATAATGGGGCAAAAATGTGATAGAGAAAGGACTGGGGCATTACTTTAAATGCTTAGAGCATTTACTAAGAAACTTCAAGGAAATACAGAATTGTGGTTTGAAGAAATCAAATTAATTGATTTGGTAAAATATTATGATTGGGAGGGGGGAGGGATTGCATTGGAGTTATACCTGATGTAAATGACAAGTTGATGGGTGCTGACGAGTTGATGGGTGCAGCACGCCAACATGGCACAAGTATACATATGTAACAAACCTGCACGTTATGCACATGTACCCTAGAACTTAAAGTATAATAATAAAAAATAAAATAAAAAAATATATTATGATTAAATCTCTGAAAACCTGTTCTTTCCTTAAAGATTCCAGAGTGAAAAATTATTGTCCTTGTTCTGTGAATTAACAAAATAAACAAATAGTAAGTCAAGCAAGTTATATAAACCTCAAAGTATTACAGGTAAGTCCAGTTTAGAAATTATATAAAAGAGAAGTATGTGGTGTTGAATTCAGAACATTGGATATAAAAACATTTGACAAGACTAAATTTCTTCTGCTTTTTCTGGAGCACTGATTGTTGTGTAAAGACTTGTATAGGGAAATTATAGTGATGTCAGAGGAGGAAAGTATCCTTGGAATGAAGGATGGTTGGTTAAATAGAATTAACAGACATTTAAATACATTTAAAGACATTTAAGATCTATTTTTTTAATCTATAAAAATAAAAATATATAATTTTTTAATCTATAAAAATCTAATGACAATTATAGACTGTAATTCTAAAAATAGTGGATACTATGCCCTCTGATCAAAGAGAAATACAAAATCCTAGTGACTAATTTATAATTAATAAGGAGGAACAGAAGAGAGTGTTGTCGTTTTGAATTCTGCAAGAGATACAAAAGGGAAAAGGAAAGGAGCATAAAATCTGAGACCCAGGCTTACTCCGAAAAGCACATCAAAATCTAATAAGTCATGTTTCAGACTTATTAGATTGTCATAAGTCATGTTTCAGATGAGTAAAAATGTGAAATATAACAAGTGTTTACTTCAGATGGCAATAGAAGAGACCATCCTTCTTGTCACTGCTTTTATGACTTAAGTGAGATTATATATTACAGTTTTGGTCATGAAGATGTAAGAATAGAACCAGAGAGTGATTCAAAAACAAATTTGAGAGATGGGTAAGCTTACCCCCATTTTACACCTTTGAGAGTTCTACTTCTCAAGGTCCATGTTAACATCAAATGGAAGTGCTGGGTTAACATGGACATTAAGAAGTGGAAGTCTCAGAATTCTGTTTGCAAGTTTAGTTCTATTCCTCTATATCCATTTGGAGATTTCCTTATACCTTACCCTCCTCAATACACAGTCATTCTTTCATCTACTTTTCTTTTTCCTTTTCCCCTCTCTTCCATATCTCCCTTTGCTTTGACCTTTCTCCTCAAATTCTGGGTGATTTTAAATAGACCTATTTCCATGGATGTTAGAAGCAAAAGGTAATTGTTCCTGTTTCTTATCATCCCATGTGTCTCTATCTTGTTTTAAAAAATACAGTGTAATAATCTCACTTTGAACCTTATCTCAGTACGTAGCTCTCAATTTTAAGTAGTTCTTCCAGTTTTCAAGTGTATGAAATCTTACCTGGAAACAAATGGCAAAGGCCATGATGAGTCCACTCAGGATTAAGGCCTTTATCCTGTCCTTTTACCCCCCGTAAAAAAAGAAACAGGAAGAAAAAACATTACCTGCTTGAAAATGAGAGAATGACTTTAACCAAACTGCTAAGTGATACCAAATACAAATTTCAGTGGTATTTTAAGAATAAAGAAAAAATATTTTTCTGAAGTTAAACTTAAAATGTGGACATGAAATTAAAACATACAGATACTTTTTAAAAAATACCATCATTCTTTGCAACTACTAAAAAATTAGGTTTTCCCATTCAGTTTGCTAATGAGATTAATATTTTTATTTAAATTCTCACCTGAAGAAAACATTTCATCTTTGGTCAAGAATTGTACATAACTAAGGAGTTCTTCACCCACCTAGCACCCACTCAGTGCTAAACACATCCCACTTGCTATCCCCTCCCAACTCCCATCATTTAGGATAATCCCAGTGGTTGTGGGATAAAGAGAATTCTAGGAAGGTACATGTTGTACTATTAAATTCAGGGGTCAGCTTTGTAGAACTCAACTCCTATATGTATGATGCATGACATGGTGTACTATATATTATTATGTTCCAAGAACAGGTTCCATGAAATTCTAAGATTCTATGATGTTATTTGTGTTTTCCTTTCTTCTTCCATCTAGTTTATAAATTTTAGTCTATAGGATGCTGTACATGTTCTTCTGAAAATATTTTATAAAACCTTATTTTATTTTTTTGGAAGATGGAGTCTCGCTCTGTCACCCAGGCTGCAGTGCAGTGGCATGATCTCGAATCACTTCAACCTCTGCCTCCCGGATTCAAATGATTCTCATGCCTCAGCCTCCTCAATAGCTGGGATTACAGGCACCCGACACCACCACACCTGGCTAATTTTTGTATTTTTAGTAGAGATAGGGTTTCGCCACGTTGGCTAGGCTCTTCTCCAATTCCTGACCTCAAGTGATCAGCTTGCCTTGGCCTTCCAAAGTGCTGGGATTACAGGTGTGAGCCACCATGCGTGACTCATACTTTTCTTATTGATAAGTCATCATTGTTAGCTGACTTACAAATTACAATAAATGTATTGAATAATCAAACCTATTTCTGACCTGTGCTAGTCTAATTCTGAGGAACACAATGTGGATTTCCTAATATGACGGTAGTATTGGTGGAAAATGGACACTGTTTCCATGGTGCCAGATTATTAAGACAAGTATACAGAACAAAGGGCTTCTGGTACCAGAATTTTGTGAATGAAAAAGGGAAAGTAAAGGCGGCCTGTAGTTAACTTAGGGATGACCTTAGGGAAACTCAATAAGTTTCACAAAATCTCTAATCGCATGTAGCTTGTGACAGTGATGGTAGGGTCATCAGTTTCAGTGGCCTTGGTGCCAACAGATCCATTTTAGAACCATAATCAGAAAATTTTGAAATCACTTGGTGTTTTTCTCTGAGTCTGAACTGAATCAGTTTACATCATGATATTTCCCCACAAAATAGAATGTCTTCCTGTGTTCCCCCTTTCAGTAGATGGTATATTATTTACCTAGTAGTATAATTTGGAATCCTGAGTCAGTCTTGACTTTTCTTCTTATCCTCCCATGTCCATCAGTCACTAGAGCCTCTCTACATTTTACTTCCTAGATAGTGTTTTGAATCAGTTCACCTCTGATCATCTTCATTAGCAGCATCCTATCCAAGTTAACATATCTCATCTTTTACTTGGAAATAGTAATAGTTAAATCTGATAATTAAGAAACTTCGTAAATTAACACTATGGCTTCTATGTTTATTACTCATCTTAAGAAAACAATGGTTCAATTTCTTATTTATGGTTATAGAGTGACATATATATTGTGAAATGTCTCAGAAGTTTTGGAAATTGATCAAGTACATTTTACAGTTTTCCTCAATATTCTAAAGTTTCATAGAATTGAAGAATAAACCAGTATTTGCAATAACTTAAAAGGAGGATATCAATAATCTTTTCTCCATCGGGTTAAACACATTTAAGCACTTACGCTCAATGTTCCTATGTTAGGGGAATTTGTGAAATGTGTCTACCCAACTGCATCCCCATTCCAACTCCTCACAACCCAGTGGACCTAGAATCTCCCAAATTTTGGAGAGCGTGCATTACATTATCTACTAATCCACTTTCTGAATACTTTTTCAATTGCTGTGACCATGCATATGAGAAATGTAGGTAATTTCCATTTGGCATAATAGTTTTCCTAATTCCATAGTGATTTATTTATTATTTTCACATATTCATCTATATTATACCACACAGCAGAACAATGGTACATGTGCTGGTTCTGAACAACTATAGCTGTGAGAAATCACCAGTGTACTTAAGAACAAAAAAAGCAAAAACTTTTGTAAGGCATTCCTAGAGTAGTAAAAAGGAGCACTGAACTTGGGATCAGAATGCCCAGGTTTGACTCTCAGCTCTGTCGTTTTATTACCATGTGAGCTTGGTTAACTTACATATGAATGCTATGTTTCTCACCTATAAAAAGAGACTAATTCATGTACTATTTACTGGAATAAGTTGATGTCAAATTGAATTAGAATACTCACAGAAATGCTTTGCAAACTCTATAGCACTACATAAAAATATTAAGCTTTAACTAACTTGCGCACTGAATTTTCCCAATAATTTTTTGTTTATAGGTATATTTAATGTAATTTTTAAACTCATAATTCCTGAATTTGGAATGACAACTTTTATTTATTCATTCAATAGATATTTATTGAGTATCCATTTTTTTTTTTTAGCAGGCATTGTGGATTCAATAGGAAACAAGACAGGCCCAGTTCCTGCCATGAGAGTATAATAATTTATTGGGAAGAGGTATAACTAACAAAAAAGAGTGACTGTGATCAATTGATCTCTGATTAACAGAACAAGTATGCTTCCACTCAGCCATTTCTTTTGGACAAACTTTCTTCATTCACCTTTTTTTTCCCAAGAACTTCACAAAGATCAGAAGTCAGAGCTTGGCTGCACTTATATCACTGGGTGCCTGCGTGATAATCAATATCATAATAAGTGTTGTGCAACAACAATATGCAATTTTTTTTTTCTGAGAATTGAGGTAATCACTTTAAAGTTAACAAAATTATGTATACTTATACTATTACACTGTTATGACTCATAATAAAATTTGCCTCCTTTCTCTTTTACACTAAACACATACTCTTCTTTATGAAGTCAATATTATCCTAGGAGTTCCAACTTATGTTTTTATCTTGATTGAATATTGGAATGTAGTAGAAAGAATGTCAGAAGCTAAGGACTTTGGTGTGCATATTCCCCAAATTTGAGTTTAAATTTAACAATTGTGTAAGAAAGGTCCTTATATGGACTTTTTATCATATAACATTATAAGCTAAATGTTTATATAAAAATTATTCATGTCTTCGCCAATGTGAACTCAAGTATATTTAGAAAGTTTTAGGAAAGTAGACCAAGCTTCTTGTTATCAAAAATAAAATGCATTGTTTATTAACATGCTATATATGGAGAAAAGAGATTATTAACTATTTCATATTTAAACACCAATCAAGTTTAAATAAAATGTTGAATACCTGGAAGTATTCTTATCAAATTATTGGGTATTTTAATATGACCCTAGATGTATTTCTGTTAGGTTGATTTTTAAAAAGTAGGATAATTTCTGACATGGGATTTATATCCAATAATGAGAGAAGGGAGTTTGAGGTCAGCTTACTCATCTGTCTTAAGATGTCAAGTTTAGGAAAACAGGGCAGTATAAAATGATTTGATAGTAGAAAATTTGAAAGGAAAACAAATGTGTATATATATATACACACACAAAGCATTCTTTGTGTAACTGAATAGTACTTTGTAGTAACTTTGAGCTTCCTGAGGTCTTAACAAATATTAAAGGTATACCCTTGGCTTTACAACTAGATCATATGTTCCTGACGGTGCCTTTAATTTGAACTTTGGAAGCCATTTCATAAATTCAGCATATCTTTCTGTCAAGAGAGGCTGATAATTTTCAAAACAATTAAATCCAACTCCTTTTAACAGTTTGTCTCTCAGTTTATAATTTACTTCTGTCTTTTTGCATTTTATTATTAGTAGCAAGAAGAAGCCAGACATACACTTAATGCTTTGGAAATCTTATCTAGATCATGCAATTCACCAGGTACATTTTCTACTTTCCCAGTAGCTTCAGGAAACAAAGATACCTCTCCAGTTTCCAATAACATGTACCTCACTTCCTTCTGACCTATCACCAGCAGCGACCTTAAAGTTCATACATTTCTACTGAAAGTCTGCTCGAGGCAATTTAGGATTTCTCTAACATGCTTCTTAACATACTTCCAGCCTTTATTCACTGCCTGGTTTCACAGCCACTTCCATATTTTTGAGTACTTTTGTACTTTTAAGTACCAAATTTTGTATTATTTATCTATTGCTGCATGACAGTAGATGCTTGATGGCCACATCTGCAAAATATTGTAGTGGAGGTCCTAGCTAGAGCAGTAACGAATTAAGAAAAAAAGAGTGAACAAAGCTAAAATTCTCATAATTGTAGATAGTAGATTTGTGTCTGTAAAAGATTTAGACAAATGTACAAGAAAATTATCAGCATTACTAAGCATCACTATATTACATGGTCAATGTTTGAAATCAATGATATTTCTATATATCAGCAATGAAAATATAAAATTTTAAAATAATTAACATTTCTAATATAAAAATCAAATACCTATGAAATCTAATGAAATATGTTAAAGCTATACACTGAAAAATATGAAACTTTACTGTATTAGTTTTCTGTTCTGCCATAACAAATGACCACAAACAGAAATTTATCACATTATAGTTCTTAAAGTCACAAGTCTAGTGTGAGTTTGTTTTTTATTATTATACTTTAAGTTCTAGGGTACATGTGCATAATGTGCAGGTTTGTTACATATGTATACATGTGCCATGTTGGTGTGCTGCACCCATTAACTCGTCATTTACATTAGGTATATCTCCCAATGCTATTAACAGACTAAAACAAAGGTCTCAGCAGACCGCATTCCTTTCTGAAGGCCCTGGAAGAGAATATTTCCTGCTCATTCAAGATGTTGACGGAACAGTTCCTTGTGGTTGTTCAAGTAAGAGGTTCATTATGTTTTGTTTTAGCTGTAAACTGGGGAATTTTAGTTTTTGGAGACTGTGCATTTCTTGACTTATCCCTTTCCTCCACCATCAAAGCTGGATGGTCCTTCTCATGTCACATCTCTCTGACTCACTCTTCTGCCTTTCTTTTCCAGTTTTAGGGACTAATGTGATTGGGGTCACTTGGGTAATCTATGATAATCCCTCTATTTTAAGGTTCTAAACTTCAATCACATTTGCAAAGTTCCTTTTACCATGAAGGATAAAATATTCACAGGTTGCAAGAATTAGGCATAAATATCTTCTGGGGATGGGTACTGTTCTGTCTATCACAATGATTAAGCAGATTTAAAATGACCTAATAAAGCAGAGAGATCTACCATATTCATAAATTGGAAGACAATATTTTAAAAATGTGAATTCTTCCCAAACTGAACTGCAGACCATTTTGTAACTGGTAGGTCAAGTCTTAAGTTTATATCAAAATGCAGAGGCAATGACTCAATAATTTATACTACCAGTTGACAAATTTTTTGTTCATATATGGTAATTGGGTCAGTATGCTATTCGTGCAAGAATAGTCAATTAGATCAGTGGAATAGAGAAACGTACACATACTTTTCTGATTTATGACAAAGGAGGAAGAAACAGAAACAGGCTGCCCTTTCAATAAATTAATCATGATCATTTACATATCTCTGTGGAAAAAAACAAAAGGAATCTTGACCCCTATCTCACATGATCTACCAAAAATTTAATTTGAATATATTATATATCTAATACAAATCTAATAGTAAATAAGGTGCAATTGACATCTATAGGGATGTATCATCAAATGATGGCTTTATCCCCTTGAGTCATCAATTTGGAGGCCTGGGTGTTGATATTATCTTCAGTGGTAGAGTTAGAAGCTAAAGATTCCGAGGATGAAGTTGTAGCACATGACAGAGCTGTGGCGACAGCAGAAGTGGGAGTTGTCACACCCAAGGATGTAGACATGATACATTCACTGGTGGTGGCATCAATCCCTAGGGTTGTGGCACTTATTGCAGTTGTGTCTCCAACAGGTGTGGAGACTATGGCAGCAGCAGTGGTGGCAGCAATGGGAGGGAATGTGGAACCTGTGTTTGCTGAAGTTGTAGGGGTGGCTTGAGTGGTGGAATCATCTATGCCTGGGAGGGTGGCATCATTCTCTGTGTTTGTTTCAGTTTCTATGTCCTCTGTGGTAAAATCAGAGGCAATGGTGAAAGAAGATGCTAAAAAGGTATTGGATCCAGCCCTTGGGTTTTTGGAGTTTATAGCGCTGGGAGAGGCAGACCCTTGGAGTGTGGATTCCACTGAAGCAGCCTCTGAGGCTGTACAGATAGATGCTGGGACAGTTGCAGTGGAAGTAGACACTGTGGATGTAGCACCTGTTGCTGAGTTAGTAATCAGTGTCATTAGGGTTGTGGTAGCAGTGACTGAGAATAGAGTTTTAGGTGTGCTGGTGGTTGCATCTGATCCCTGAATTGCAGTGGCAGTTGAACTAGTTTTAGCTAATGACACAGAGGTTTTGCTTTTGGATATAGTACAAGTGATTATGGCTAAATTAGGAGTAGCTCCAAGGACAGTGGGGATTACACTGGTTGGGGCACCAGTTGCAATGTCTTCAATGCCTGATGACCTTGTCATAAATTTTGGTTTATGACAGTGTGGTTTGCAGGGTCATGGATGTTTACGAGATATAAATTTGCCAAGCTGGAGTGGATGAGTTTGGTGCAAAAGATGCTAGTGCTTTACTTAGGGCCTGACTTATCAACTTTGGACAGATTTTTTTTCTTTAATTACTCACTTATCAATTGAAGATAATTAGATGTCTTCTTTGTTACAATGAAAGAGGATACAGATTTGACAGGTACAGACTTTGATTTTGGGAACTCAAAGGTGAGATGAAGCTCTTTGTGTACATTTACAGAGTGATGATACAAAAGCATATGAACCCGTGTAACTTCCTATTGAGGTGGGTGGATGGAAATCTTTTGTAATGTCCAGGCGGTGGAGTTGTGGACTGGTCAACTGCTAATTTTCTTCCTTGTTGTCTGGTGTTATGATTGCTGAATTTCTCTGCACTCTAGGAAATTATATTACTGAGTGAAACTCTTGATTAATTATCATGTAATATTTTCATTACTGCTCTGTAAAGTGGCCTTATTTTTAAATTAATTTTATTTTTTATTTTAAGTTCTGTGGTACATGTGCAGAATGTGCAGGTTTGTTACATAGGTAAATCTGTGCCATTGTGGTTTGCTGCACTCATCACCTAGGTATTAACATGAGATATTTCAATACAAGCATGCAACACATAACAATCACGTAATGAAAAATGGGATATCCGTGTCCTCAAGCAAACATTTCAATTACACTCATTTAGTTATTTTAAAATGTACAATTAAATTATTATTGATTATAGTCACCCTAATGGGCTATCAAATATTAGGTCTTATTTATTCTTTTTTTTTTTTTTTTTTGTAACCAATAACCATCCCTATCTCCCTTCCACCCTGCCACTACCATTCCCAGCCTCTGGTAACCATCCTTCTACTCTCTATGTCCATGAGTTCAATTGTTTTGATTTTTAGATTCTACAAATAAGTGAAAACGTGATGTTTGTCTTTCTGTACTTGGTTTCACTTAACATAATGATCTCCAGTTCCATCCATGCTGTTGCAAATGGTAGGATCTCATTCTTTTTTATGGCTAAATGGTACTTGATATGGTTTGGCTGTGTCCCCACCCAAAATCTCATCTTGAATTATAATCCCCATAATCCTCATGTGTCAAAGGCGGGACTAGGTGGAGGTAATTGGATCATGGGGATGGTTTCCCCCATGCTATTCTAGTGATGGTGAATAAGTCTCATGAGATCTGATGGTTTTATAAGTGACTGGCATTTCCCCAGCTTGCACTCTGTCCTGCCATCCAGTGAAGAAGGTGCCTGCTTCTCCTTTGCCTTCTGCCATGACTATAAGTTTCTTGAGGCCTCCTAGCAATGTGGAACTCTGAGCCAATTAAACCTCTTTCCTTTATAAAGTTGTCAGTCTCAGTTAGTTCTTCATAGCAGTGTGAGAACGGACTAATACAGTACTCCACTGTGTATAAGTACCACATTTTCCTTATCCATTTTTATGTTGATGGATGCTTAGGTTGCTTCTAAATCTTGGCTATTGTGAATAGTACTGCAACAAACATGGGAATGCAGATATCTTTTTGATATACTGATTTCTTTTTTAGGGGATATATACCCAGCAGTGGTATTGCTGGATCATATGACAGCTCAACTTTTATATTTTGAGGACCCTCCAATCTGTTCTCCATAGTGGTTATACTAATTTACATTCCATAAGACAATGTATGATGATTTTCTTTTCACCACATCCTCTCTAGCATTTTTTATTCCCTGCCTTTTGGATAAAAGCCATTTTAACTTGTGTAAGTTGATATCTCACTGTAGTTTTGATTTGCATTTCTTTAATGATCCATAATGTTGATCCCCTTTTCATATACCTGTTTGCCATTTATATCTCCTTTTGAGAAATGTATATTAAAATCTTTTGCCCATTCTTTAATCGAATGATTAGATTTTTTCCTATAGAGTTGTTTGAGCTCCTTAATATTCTGATTATTAATCTGTTGTCAGATGGATAACTTGCAGATATTTTCTCCCATTCTGTGGGTTGTCTCTTCACTTTATTGGTTGTTTCCATTGCTGTGTAGAGGAGAGATTTTTAACTTAATGTGATCCTATTTGCCCAGTTTTGCTTTGGTTGCCTGTGCTTGTGGTGTATTGCTCAAGAAATTATTGCCCAGACCAATGTCCTGGAGATTTTCCCCAATGTTTTCTTGTAGTACTTTTGTGGTTTGAGTTCTTAGATTTAAGTTTTTAATTCATTTTGATTTGATTTTTGTATGGTGAGAAATAGGGGTCTACTCTCTTTTCTTTCCTTTTTTTTTTTTAAATTTTTTTCTGAGATGCAGTATAGCTCTGTCACCAGGCTGAAGTACAGTGGCACAATCTTGGTTCACTGCAAACTCCACCTCCCAGGTTCAAGTGATTCTCCTGCCTCAGCCTCCCGAGTAGCTGGGACTACAGGTGCACACCACCACGCCCAGCTAATTTTTTTTTTTTTTTCGTAGAGACAGGGTTTCACCATGTTTGCCAGATGGTCTGTATCTCTTGACCTAGTGATCCGCCCTCCCTGGCCTCCCAAAGTGCTGGGATTACAGGCATGAGCCACCACACCCAGCCAGGGGTCTACTTTCTTTCTTCTGCATATGAATATCCAGTTTTCCCAGCACCATTTATTGAAGAGACTGTCTTTTCCACGGTATGAGTTCTTGGCACCTTTGTCAAAAATGAACTCACTCTAGGTATGTGGATTTGTTTCTGCATTCTTTATTCTATTCCATTCATCTATGTGACTGTTTTTATGCCAGTATCATACTGTTTTGGTTACTATACCTCTGTACTATAATTTGAAGTCAAGTAATGTGATTTCTCCAGTTTTGTTCTTTTTGCTTAGGATAGCTTTGGCCATTCTACATTTTTTTGTGGTTACGTATAAATTTTAGGTTTTTTTTTTTTTTCTATTTCTGTGAATAATATCATTGGTATTTTGATAGGGATTGCATTGAATCTGTAGATTGTTTTGGGTAGTATGGGCATTTTCATAATACAGATTCTTCTAATCCATGAACATGAAATATCTTTACATTTTTTGGTGTCCTCCTCAAGTTCTTTCAATAGTGTTCTATAGTTTTCATTATAAAGATCATTTACTTCTTTGGTTAATTTCTTGGTATTTAACGTTATGTGTGGTTATTGTAAATAGGATTAGGTTTAAATTTCTTTTTCCCACTTTTTCAATTTTGGCATATAGAAATGCTACTGATTTTGTATGTTGATTTTGTATCATGTAAATTTACGAATTTTTTTTTGTATCAGTTCTAATAGTATTTTGGTAAAGTCTTTAGGTTTTCCCAACTATAAGATGGTATCATCTGCAAACAAAGATAGTTTGACTTCTTCCGTTCCAATTTGGATGCCCTTTATATCCTTCTTCTGTCTGATTGTTCTAGCTAGGACTACCAGTACTATCTTGAAGAATACTGGTGAAAGTGGGCATCCTCATTCTGTTCCAGATATTAGAAGAAAGGCTTTCAGTTTATCCCCATTCAGTATGATACTAGTTATGGGTCTGTGATATATGGCTTTTATTATGTTGACGTATGTTACTTCTATTTCCAGGTTTTTGATGGATTTTATCATGAAGAAATGTTAAATTTTATCAAATGCTTTTCAGCATCAATTGAAGTGACCATATGGTCTTTATCTTTTATTCTCTTGATATGATGTATCGCACTGATTTGTTGCTATTAAGAGACTTTGGTGCATTCTTCAGTATGTCAGTTGCGTTTTTCAACTCTAGAATTTTTGCTAGAATCTTTTAAATTATTTCAATTTTTAAAAAATTTGATAGAATTCTGAATACCTTCTCTGTGTTATCTTGAATTTCTTTGAGTTTCCTCAAAATGCCTATTTTGAATTATCCCTCTGAAATATCACATATCCCTTTCACCAGGATTTGTCCCTGGTGCTTTATTTAGTTCATTTGATGAGGTCATGTTTTCCTGAATGGTCTTGACATTTGTAGATGTTTATCTGTTTCTGGCCATTGAAGACTTAGGTATTTATTGTAATCTTTGCAATCTGGGCTTGTTTGTATCTGTCTTTCTTAGGAAAGCTTTCCAGGTTTTTGAAGGGACTTGGGCCCCACACCCAATCATGCTGTCGATTTTGCAGATTCATAGAGGTACCACCTTGGTAGTCTTCCATAAGATCCAGGAGAATTCTCTGGGTTACCAGGCAGAGACTCTTGTTCTTTTCTCTTACTTTGTCCCAAAGAGACAGAGTCTCTCTCTTTGCTTTGAGCCATCTGGAACTGGGGTGTGTTGGTGCAAGCTCCCCTGGGGCCACCACTGACCAAAGTCACTACTGGGACTTTGCTGGGTCAGACCTGAAGCCAGCATAGCACTTGTTCTTGCTGAAGGCCCACTGTAACTGCTACTTCACTACCACCTATGTTCACTCAAGGCCCTTATTCACATATCGTGACCTTATTGCTGTGGATATTTTCATCTTGGGAGTGATAAGACTTAATAAATTAATCAGAAATAAAACACAAATAATCATTAAAGAAATGATACTGTCTTGTGGAAATAAGCTGATGGTTTGTAAAAAGAATGTGGGTCAATCTTATAGAATTTACTAAATAATTCTGGGAAATACTAAAATCTAATTTAGAGAAGTCAATTTTAATTGGTTGGTAAAGTCAATTTTAATTGGTGACATTTTACCACTGTGACTATGGAATTTTGTAATTAATTTTTGGCTTTGCATTGTGAATTGAATATAAGATATTTATATATGATAGACTAAAGAAAGTAGTAAAAAGGTTTTTACAATAAGGTACTTAAGTTTATGAAACTCAGAGATAATGTGGTGACTAAACTCTAATGTAATCAGAAGTAATTTGTTTAGAAGTCAATTCAGGATACTCAATTTTATCAAACTATAGAAAATATGTCTTATGATTTTATTGTGAGTCGGAGTCTCATGTAAGCCCTAGAATATTGTGGTAATAATTCTCTATGAAATGCAAGAAGAATGGAATGAAACTTGAAAAAACTGAGGGTGTCTAAATGAATTCGTGCAGATTGTCAAAAAGCAATTGAAACTACAGAACATTATGAAAATGATGCTATTTTACAAAAAATTATGTGATGCTTCTAAATCATGTATAATTAAGCTGGAAAAGCATGAGAAAATTATTTAATGAGTCTTTCAAGAGATATTTAGGAAACCCTCAATATAGTGTCTAAAATTAAGGTGTCCAGTCTTAGCAAAGCTAGTAATAATCTGGTTATATAATATGTATTTCTGAATAGTCCAGTCTGTGAATCAACTGTATATTTGATGTTTGAGTGGAAAAACTGCTTATTGCCCTTGCTTTTTAAGACAGAATCATAGGCTCAATTAGCCGAAAAGAAACCAGTTTGAGATGTGAATCCCTCCTTATGTAGACTTCAGAGGATACCACCCACACATGCATTCGAGATGGGAGGATGTGGGGATGGAAAAGCAGCACAGGCTTTGTTAATAGCATCCACAAGTTTAATTCCAGTCCTCCCAACATGCTTAGAAAATGTCTCAAATCCTCTCAATGGTTTTGGTCCTGATTTTCCTTTGAGCTCTCTTTTTGTCCTCAATTTTTGCTTTCAATCCTTTTTATTTTTATCTTCTAATCTGAGGAGATTATAAGTAGACATATTCTTGTGATTAAGAAAGATTTTTCCTTACTTCCACCTGGTTCTGTCCAGTTTGTAAAGCCCCAGTGCCATATTCTCGCTCTAAAGTCTATATTTGTGTATGTATTTCTCAATATTGGGGAGTTCTAGGCTTCCTTCGAATGAAGTCTTCAGTGGGAAACAAGCAGCAATGGCCAGGATGAACCCAATCAATGTTAAAACCTTTATCTTGTCATGTTAACTCTTGCAAGTTTCTAAACAATAGAATTTTACACTAGTGTTTTGATAGCAACTTGCAATTACTTTTTCAAGGAACTCTTCATTGTCTCTTATTATTTATTCTCATAGCACTTATAATGATTTAAAAAAAATTACCAAATTCATAGTTGTGTTTATGTAATTATATGTGTAATAGCTGATTTCTACGCCAGACTTTATATTCTGTGAGGGCAGAGGTGGTGTTTTTTATTTATTTGATTATAAATGTATCTCATGTATTTTAAGCATAGCACATAGAAAGTCATATGGAAGGATTTATTAAATGATTTTAGCTATGTATATCGCTGCAGAAATGATACATAAACCTGTTTTTTTATTCAACTTTTATTCCACATGATGAATAATTAAATTTGTCATAGATGATCTTTTAAATTTACCAATCTCTCCTTTTTCCATAGCTTTTCGTTAGCATTTAAACATGTTAAAAACCTTCTCGGTCTACCACAAGCTTGTAAGCGTGATCAATCTGCAGCCTGTGAGCTGCATGTGGCCCAGCATAACTTTGAATTTGTAAACTTTCTTAAAACATTATGAGACTATTTTGTGATAAAAAGAAACAATTCATCAGCTATCATTAGTGTTAGTGTATTTTATGTGTGGCCCAAGACAATTTTTCTTCCAATGTGGCCCAAGGAAGGCAAAAGATTGGACATCCCTGGTCTACAACATAGATTCTACCTCCATTTACTCTCTTGTAACTCCTTAACTTCATAGTCAATCTGCTTAGAAGGTATTAGAAAATAATCTAAATTTTATACCTCTTCCCCTTTAACCCACTGCAATCCAGCATCTCACCTCACCACTTCCCTGAAATCACTATCAAGTTTGTTAGCACCGTCTTTGTTGCCAATACTAATGGATGTATTTTTAGTTTATATTTTACTTACTCATTCTGCAGTGTTGATTTTTATTACACAACTTTTCTTAACCCTTGCCCTCTGCTAAATTACCTCTCCCTGGCTTTTCTTCTAGTTCTTAGTCACCTTCTTTGCTCTATCCGTTATAGGTTGGGCTTAGATAGGATTTCACCTCATTTCTTCTACAATCTCCTTCTGTAGAATTCCTGCACATAGCCATACATCTCCTTCTTACCAGCACCTTCTACACCTTCTATACCTGATGACTTTTTCTTTTTTTTTTTCTTTTTTTATTATTATACTTTAAGTTCTAGGGTGCATGTGCACAACCTGCAGGTTTGTTACGTATGTATACATGTGCCATGTTGGTGTGCTGCACCCATTAACTCATCATTTACATTGGGTATATCTCCTAATGCTATCCCTCCTCCCTCCTCCCACCCCACAACAGGTCCCGGTGTGTGATGTTCCCCACCCTGTGTTCAAGTGTTCTCGTTGTTCAATTCCCACCTATGAGTGGGAACATGTGGTGTTTGGTTTTCTGTCCTTTCGATAGTTTGCTGAAAATGATGGTTTCCAGCTTCATCCATGTCCCTACAAAGGACATGAACTCATCCTTTTTTACGGCGGCATAGTATTCCATGGTGTCTATGTGCCCCATTTTCTTAATCCAGTCTATCTTTGTTGTGCATTTGGGTTGGTTCCAAGTCTTTGCTATTGTGAATAGTGCCGCAATAAACATACGTGTGCATGTGTCTTTAGAGCAGTATGATTTATAAACCTTTGGGTATATGCCCAGTAATGGGATGGCTGGTCAAATGGTATTTCTAGCTCTAGATCCTTGAGGAATTGCCACACTGTCTTCCACAATGCTTGAACTAGTTTACAGTCCCACCAACAGTGCAAAAGTGTTCCCATTTCTCCACATCCTCTCCAGCACCTGTTGTTTCCTGACTTTTTGATGATCACCATTCTAACTGGTGTGAGATGGTATCTCATTGTGGTTTTGATTTGCATTTCTCTGATGGCCAGTGATGATGAGCTTTTTTTCATGTGTCTGTTGGCTGCATAAATGGATGACTTCCAGGTCTTTTTCTAAAGGATTCAACTGCTGAATGAACTGTTTCTTTCTGTCTTCTTCTTTTTTAATCTCACCTTCTTAGGCTCACTGTATCCCCCTTTGATCTGAAAACTATTCCTGGACTCTTTTCCTCCTTTGAGAAAGTGATAGAGAAATTAATAGAGACCTGAAGCAGGAATGACCATGAGATAGGGTTATATATCTAGATACCTTCGTAGGGGTATCTTGAATTCTAGACAGGAATTGTTCTTTTCTGAACCTGGACAGTATCCCCAAGTATCCATATGCCTCAAGTCTTATATATAGAGAGAGAACGAATGAAGTCATTCTTTCACTTGATAATGTAACTTGGTTTCTCTGTGTCTTTCCTACTTTGGTGGGAAGGAGGGTGTTGGTGATGAGAGTAGAAGAAAACATTTTGTGTAGATAGGATTATTACAGGTTAATCTTGAAAGAGCAGCAATGAAATAAATATACATATTTCCCGAAAAGAAAATTTGTCCTTTGCATATTCTCCCAAGACCATTATAAGTGAAAATTAGTGTTTATTTTTTAATTATTATCTTGTTATTTCTGAGCTATTGTTCTTTTTTGAGCAACTTATCAAACAAAAGCATTATTTAGTAACTATTAATTATAGAGCAATTAATATATTGTCATACATTCTTACAGTTTTAGGACTTTAATCAACTCTATTTTTGCATAATTTACTTCCTTGTTATTTGAGGAGAATCGAAATAATCAGTGTGTGAAAATATTTAAGGAGAAAGCT
Organism: Macaca thibetana thibetana; assembly: GCF_024542745.1. Taxonomy (NCBI): domain Eukaryota; kingdom Metazoa; phylum Chordata; class Mammalia; order Primates; family Cercopithecidae; genus Macaca; species Macaca thibetana. Next base: position 122,381,773 of record NC_065582.1, on the reverse strand, counting down.
GAAACCAAGATTATTCTAGCTGCTTAATCTGTATTAAAATATTTTTTAAAGTAGCTTTATTTGGAAAAAATGTAGCTACATCTTTCTTGTCCAGTTTGAAATTAACTATCAGAATTATTTTATTTGCACCATTTTCAAGCTTTCTTTTCTTTTATTTTTTGAGATGGAGTTTCGCTCTTGTTTCCCCGGTTGGAGTGCAATGGCACGACCTTGGCTCATTGCAACCCCCACCTCCCCGGTTCAAGCGATTCTCCTGCCTAAGTCTCCTGAGTAGCTGGGATTACAGGCATGTGCCACCACACCTGGCTAATTTTGTATTTTTAGTAGAGACAGCGTTTTGCCATGTTGGTCAGGCTGGTCTTGAACTCTTGACCTCAGGTGATCTGCCAACCTCGACCTCCTGAAGTGCTGGGATTACAACTGTGAGCCACCGCACTTGGCCCATTTTAGAGCTTTCTGAGTGTATTCTGAATTATGTGAAGCTTACTTTGCCTGGTTGTTATTTTATCATTTACTATTTTTAATATGAAAATATATAATATATATATATTAAATCACCGGTCAGGACATATGGTAAACATTCTGTGGTCTGAAGAAATGTAAGTGTGAGAATTCATCAGTATATTTGAAAATTCATTGCAGTGATTATGGTAAGGTTGTTCTTACATGGTAAATGTAGTTGTCCTTAAAATTAGAACTATGTTTAAATCCTAGCAGTCATTTAGTAGCTATCTGACTTTAGAGAGATTATTTAACCTCATCTTTATAAAACGGATAATATCTTCCCAATTCACAATGCAAGATGTTGTTAAATTTATATGAGAACATTAGTAATGCACGAAATATATTGTAAATTCACTGGTAAGTCTGGTTAATAACGTAAAACCTAAGTTATTTATATATTCAATTGAATGAACAACTGTTTACCTTAACTAATTTGTATATAAAAATATTGATTATAACTTGTCTCACATTGAAAACATTTATTTTAATAAATTCCATGCACTAATTCATTCAAAATATTAAATAAGTACTATTTGTGGGGCACTGTATTCAGTACTGAGGGTGCATCAGTTAATAGTAGTAATGGTGCTAATGAAAGGTCAAACGAAAAAGAATGGCCTTCTTTTTCCATGGGCATCTTTTAGTAGATCCAACACATCTCAAGTGAACAGTTCCTCTACGACAATATTTCTTTGCTTCCACCTTTGATTCCAAGAGGCTCTTGAGTTGGATGCCTGCTGAATAATCAACAATGTGGTAAATGTGCCAGTAACAGAACAATATATAATGCTGTCTTTTCATGAGATTTGAGGTCATCAGTTTCAAACCAGAAAGGCCACATACATTTAAGACTGTTCCACTGATTTGACTCATAATGCGATTTGCTTTCTTTCACATGTAAGTTTTCCATTTGCTTCAGAACAATAACCAGTAGATACCCCTTTGTGAAGTTTACAATTATAGTTCTATTGGCTAGATATTGAGACATAACCAAGAGGGTTTTTGAGTGAGGGGATTCTTGTCCTCAGATACCAGCAACTATTAAGTAGCAGACTCGCATCTCATTATTTATCCAATATTAGCTACTATTTTTATTATACAATATCTTTATTGTGAAAGCATTCTTTGAGCTCTATTAAACAAACCTGAGAATCTGCACTAATTATTTGCATTGTTTCCCCAGTAAGATATTTCCTGATAATATTGCACTAAATTTTAAATAAACCTTATTTACTGATTATGTCCTTATAAAAAATGGAAAGATTATTGAAAACATCAGCTGATACTAAAATACGAATGTTTGTAGTTGGACACTGATGTTGAGCTGCAATGCAGGGCAGTGGTCAGATACAGACTACAGAGCCAGACATATTTGAGTACAATCGTTAGTTTCTCTGCTTACTAGCAGAGGAACTTGGACAAATGACTTACTTTCTTCATGCCTCAATTTTCTCTGTAAAATGAGGATAATGATTCTTTTTATTTCATAGGGATGTTATAAGGATTGAATGAATTAATATAAGTGAAATATTTACAAAAGCACCTAACCCATAGTAAGCACTACAGAGGCGTTATTATTATTGTTGTTAGTAGTAATAGTAGCAGAAGCAGCAGCAGCAGCAGTATATTCATATATTCTAGTATTAGGAATTTGGGGCACAACAGAACCTTGAAATAATGACCAAAAATAAAGAAAAGTTTATTGACAAATGAAGTTGAAGATTAATGTGGATTTTGTCAGCTACTATAAATTAGTATACACCTGGAGTTCTCCTCCCTCCTTCCCTCCTTTCCACCTTTCCTCCTTTCTTTCTCCTTTCCTCCCCTCCCCTCCCCTCCCCTCCCTCCCTCCCTCCCTCCCTCCCTCCCTCTCTCTCTCTCTTTTCTCTTTCTTTCTTTTTCTTTCTTTCTTTCTTTCTTTCTTTCTTTCTTTCTTTCTTTCTTTCTTTCTTTCTTTCTTTCTTTCTTTCTTTCTTGATGGAGTTTCACACTGTCACCAAGGTCGTAGTGCATTGGCACAATCTCGGCTCACTGCAACCTCCACCTCCTGGGTTCAAGTGATTCTCCTGCCTCAGCCTCCCTAGTAGCTGGAATTACAAGTGCCCGCTACCACACCCGGCTAATTTTTTGTATTTTTAGTAGAGACAGGGTTTCATTATGTTGGCCAGGCTGGTCTTGAACCCCTGACCTCATGATCCACCCCATTCAGCCTCCCAAAGTGCCAAGATTACAGATGTGAGCCACTGAGCCCAGCTGCCACCTGAAGTTCTTTATAGGATTTCTTCAAGTGATTCATCTATAACGCGTCACTTTTAGTTTTGAAAGTATTACACTGTATGGCAATAGAAAATCACAGTAAATTATTTTGTGTGACAGTAATCAATAGAGAATTTAAAATGAAAGTTTATTTCCTAATTAATTGCTAGAGTGCTACACACTTGTTTCTCTAGCTTGGTCTTTAACACCTTCTCTTGCATACTTTTATTCAAATTGTGACTGGAGCACTATCTACTGCATAGATTATATTGAAACATAAGCATCTTTGGGATTGACATCATTTGGAGAAATAGCAATTGTTCCTTTTTCAAAGGTGGTGTCAGCTTCAAGGTCGATGTCATAATCCACATGATTGTCACCACCCTTAGTGCGGACTTACAAAGTTTCAGGGTAGTCTTGAATTTGCTAAGGCTCGCATTAGTCAAAGAATTTCCAGATGCAACTTTTTGCTCAGTCCCCAATTTACCTCTATATCAGTTGTTGCTAAACTTAGCTTACATTTTGTTGGTTAATGCTGATGTTGTTATAGGCACCCATGTTTCTGAAGAAGGAGATGTAGCGAGCACATTTGGGAGCATGTTGATGATCATTCTTGCTAATGTGGTCCTCGTGGAAATAGTAGGTTTGGGGGCTATTTGGGGAGTGGTAAAAACAGTGGGCCCTGAGGAAGTGGTGGTATGTGGTAGATTCTTAGAAACAAGAGTGACAATAAGATTGTGCCTAGAGAAATGAAGAAAGTTAGGGTGTGAGTAACAGAAGGACAGGTACTGGTTATACCTGTAGAAAAGAGTTCATTTAAAAGTCTATGTAATTTAAACCCTGCTTCCCCTTTTGTAAATCTTATTTTCTCCTCCACTACCCTCTTCATGAACCATTTGCTCTGGATTATCTAAACCACATCCTATTTTCCTTAAAGGTCTGTTGCTTTTCTGATGCTCTTCACTCTTTCTGGAATGCTCCTAGACTTCTAAACTAGGGGTCTCAATGACCTGCATGTTCCTGCAGGCCCAAATAAAATATTCTCACTCTTGGGAGCCTTCTTATGTGCCCAACTCAAATTATTTTTTTCCCTCATCTGAAATCCAATGATTCTTTATATACTTTTTATGAGATTTGCCACTTTTATTTTGGCATGAAACTTATGTAGCTAATATTCAAGAATGAATTCCTAAGTCCCTTGCAGTTGAGGTCCATATCTCCTTTGTTTTCTTTTAGTATCATTTTAGTAGAAGTCGGACGTTACATACAATATCCAATATACTTTTACTGAAATGAATTCATGAGAAATTTTATAGTAATGTACCTTATGTTAGGTGACACTAAGAATAAGAATATGGTAAGAACTTATTCTATTCTTTAACCTAAAGAAACATACAAATTATTTAGTCTAAATTCCTTTTGTTGGGTATTGATAAACATATATACAATTTTAATGTAGAAAGGCATATTTAGAAACATTGCAGTAGTTAAGCACGGGTTATTTGAAGAGAGACTGCCTGGATTTCATACCTACCTGTGTTTCATTTTTTGTTGCTTCATTTTCTTCATGATTGTTGAGTTGTTTTAAGTATTACATGAATAAATCAATGCGAAGTGCTTACATTCACACTACCTGGAACATAGGAAAGTACTAAATAAATGCTAACTGTTTAATGAGGATAATTAGATTAGGGCTTTTATTATAATGTATTGAGGAATATATTAAAGGTCTATTCAGAGTAACAACAATTAAATGATATTCAAGAGAAGCATTACCATGCTGTGAAGCATTATCCCAATAGGACGATGATTTCCTAATCTAGTGTATAAGACTTCCAGGTGGCACTTTACGTACAAAAATACCACAATTTAATTAGTTATCAGAATTCTAATCTTAGAATCTTGAATGTATGCAATATATTTATGTAAAGTCATGTATTATTTCAAAAATCATACATTAGCACTATTTAAACATAATGGCTTATTTCTCTCTTGAATGGCTACACAAAGCAGGTATTGTGAATGTGGTATTTCTTACTACTTCTCATTACTGTATCCTAGTCCCATGACATTTCCTGCAAGCCTTTGCAAAATTTGTAAACTTTGGTTTTATATTTCTTTAACTAGAGTTTTAATTTTGTGATGGGCGAGAGCATGCTTCGTAATTTTTAATCCTGCTCTCTCAATACACACACACACACACACACACACACAAACACGCACAGACACACACACATAATGCAATATAGCCATATGGCCCCAGGCATAAGCAACAATTATAAATGTGTATTGAATAGGAATTGCAGCATTAGTATTAGAGAGAGCATCAATTAGAGTAGGTTCTGTGGTGGTGTGGTAGTAGGGTAGGTTTGAGTGGTTGTGAAGACAATAGCAATATGATATTTAGTAATGGTATAAGGAGTTGGATTTTGGATAGACATGGTAACAATAGGGGTTAACAGAGGAGTTGTTGACATTGCTTTAAGAATATGTTGTGAGAAAGGATTCCAATATGGTAGGTTTGTAAGATACATAGTTGGTGGAAACCAGTCATTCTAATATTTAGCTGTATCAGTAGATGTGCTAGGGCTATTCTTGCTTGAAATTGAGTTTGCTGATTTTCCTTAAATGGAGTTGAGCAATGATGAGCTTTGCTTAGTGGATTTGAAGAGTTTAGAGTTTGTAATGGGTGTGGTAGAGTTTAAATTGATGTAAACAGAGAAGGAAATAAAGTGTTTTCTGTAGTTTGAAAAGGTAGTCATAGATCTTGTTAAATGATTGTGGTACAAATGAGTAGATGCATCTGGATGAGATGAAGGCCAGTAGGGTACAACCCATGAAGGTCCAGTCCATAATGAGGGGCTCAGTTTGGTTGATCAGATATTTCTTGATACTTGGCAAATTAAAGGAAAAAATTTATTAAATTCACTTGAAGTTCATTAAAATCAAACAAAGGTAATAAGCTTACCTTAGTGCTAACAGCAAATCAACATTTACAGAGATTTTCCTATTCCCTACTATAACTAAAAAATATAAAAATAAACTAAAATGTAAAAAACAAAAAATAATCTAAATGAAGATAAATAAGGAATTATGCTGCCATTATAAAAACAAAGCAACATATAAAAATAATCTTGTGCTTCATTCAGATTACCTATATGCAAAAGAAGATTATAATGGTATTCTCTTCATAAGGTCATTTTGATGATTAAAAATATATGTAAAGCATTTATAACATTGCAAGGTATATAATAAACTCAGTTTTATTTATTACTATCATTGGTATTATTAATAAGAGTATAGCAAGAAAAATTATCCTATGTTACATGACAGAGGCAAGCTGACATAGTAGAAAGTGCGCGGGCTTTGGAATCAGAGAGATCTGAGTTCAAATCCAGATCAAGCACCTCTCAGCCTTGCAACCTTGAAAAGTTTCTTACTATCTTTGCATTTTTCCATTTCTGTAATGGTAAAAATAATGAGTTATTGTGATGATCAGAAAAATACAATTTTTAAAAAATTCTAAAATGTCAAACATTGCGTGAGGAACCATTGACTAAATAACAGATTACAAGTGTAAAGAAACAACTACTAACATAAAATAAATCTTCATTAATTATAGAACATTTAAGTTTCAGAAGTATTGAAATATAAAAATCTATCCAACTTAGAATTTAAAATTTTATAATATGTATAAAAGTTTGGACTCATATACAGAATGTGGGAATTTTCACAAGGGATAGGCTACTTTACATTCATGTTAAGTGTGAATAATAAAGATCTAAATAAATCATTGAAACAAAATTGCAAAGAAAAGTCAATTGTTTTACCTTTGTAAGAAAAGGGTTTTCAAGAACTATGAAAGCATTCACATATGTGGAATAATTTTCTATAGCATCTCCTTTACACTATCAGTTATTTGCACTCTTAAAGTTATCTTTTTAAATCATTTGAAATTAGGCTCTGTGTGGTCAATGAATAGCCCATGACTAACAGTGGCTTTTCCACTAACTCTGAAAATGTCATGAGGCTCATTCTGAACATGAGAAATATTCTCTTAGTTTATCTTTCTTCACTCATTGTCTCAACTTCAAGAATGAACAGGAGTGTGATAGACTGTTTTTTCCAACTCTAGTTGCTAACAATTGTATTGGGATTATGAAAATAAAAGAGATCAAATTTGTGAGCCTTTCCTTAAAACTTTCCCAATTTGAATTCTTTGTGGAGTTACCTATTTAGATGCTGTGATGTATATTTTTGCAAACAGTGATTTTGAACTTGTAATAACTAACCACAATAAGGTTCCTGGAATGATTTTAAATGATTAACATTTTTTCTAGAAAATCAGTTTGGTAGATCATAACTAATTGGGCAGTATTTTCTTTTTCACAGAACCTAGAGCTTCAAATCTGTCTTAAAGTGTTCCTTTTAAATTCGAATAAAGCCAACCAAATTATTAATTACATAATTTTTAATGTTTATAATGAATAATTTTGAATCAAATATTGATTCAATAATGTTATATTTTATGCACTTTATAAATGTCTATGCCACAACTGTGATCTTTGCATAATCAATGTGTTTAACAATCTATTTTGATTTTTAAAATTTTTTATTAAAAATTATAGTCTTGGATATTCTTTTTTTTTTTATTCAGAATATGTTACTTATTTCTCTCTTTTTTTTAAATTTATTTATTATTATTATACTTTAAGTTGTAGGGTACATGTGCATAACGTGCAGGTTTGTTACATATGTATACTTGTGCCATGTTGGTGTGCTGCACCCATCAACTCATCATTTACATCAGGTATAACTCCCAATGCAATCCCTCCCCCCTCCTCCCTCCCCATGATAGGCCCCTGTGTGTGATGTTCCCCTTCCTGAGTCCAAGTGATCTTATTGTTCAGTTCCCACCTATGAGTGAGAACATGCGGTGTTTGGTTTTCAGTTCTTGTGATAGTTTGCTAAGAATGATGGTTTCCAGCTGCATCCATGTCCCTACCAAGGACGCAAACTCATCCTTTTTGATGGCTGCATAGTATTCCATGGTGTATATGTGCCACATTTTCTTAATCCAATCTGTCACTGATGGACATTTGGGTTGATTCCAAGTCTTTGCTATTGTGAATAGTGCTGCAATAAACATACGTGTGCATGTGTCTTTATAGCAGCATAATTTATAATCCTTTGGGTATATACCCAGTAATGGGATGGCTGGGTCATATGGTACATCTGGTTCTAGATCCTTGAGGAATCGCCATACTGTTTTCCATAATGGTTGAACTAGTTTACAATCCCACCAACAGTGTAAAAGTATTCCTATTTCTCCACATCCTCTCCAGCACCTGTTGTTTCCTGACTTTATAATGATCGCCATTCTAACTGGTGTGAGATGGTATCTCATTGTGGTTTTGATTTGCATTTCTCTGATGGCCAGTGATGATGAGCATTTTTTCATGTGTCTGTTGGCTGTATGAATCTCTTCTTTTGTGAAATGTCTGTTCATATCCTTTGCCCACTTTTTGATGGGGTTGTTTGTTTTTTTCTTGTAAATTTGTTTGAGTTCTTTGTAGGTTCTGGATATTAGCCCTTTGTCAGATGAGTAGATTGCAAAAATTTTCTCCCATTCTGTAGGTTGCCTGTTCACTCTGATGGTAGTTTCTTTTGCTGTGCAGAAGCTCTTTAATTTAATGAGATCCCATTTGTCAATTTTGGCTTTTGCTACCGTTGCTTTTGGTGTTTTAGACATGAAGTCTTTGCCCATGCCTATGTCCTGAATGGTACTACCTAGGTTTTCCTCTAGGATTTTTATGGTATTAGGTCTAACATTTAAGTCTCTAATCCATCTTGAATTAATTTTCGTATAAGGAGTAAGGAAAGGATCCAGTTTCAGCTTTCTACTTATGGCTAGCCAATTTTCCCAGCACCATTTATTAAATAGGGAATCCTTTCCCCATTTCTTGTAGTCTTGGGATATTCTTATAAATGGTAAGGTACAGACCTCCCTAAGTAACCTGGAGGTATAGACAGAAAGATGCTGGAAGATTTTAAGTAATGCAATTTTCATGTTTAACTTCATAGTCAACTTCTCATGGTTTTTGGATAACCCACAAATAATAACAATTTAATTATTTTTTATGATTTTTGCCAGTCTGCTCAAGTGGAGCCCATCCAGGCTGACCCCTTTGGTAGTTGCTGTTTTACCCCCAAAATGCAAAACATGGTTTATTGTTTCCAGGCTACTTCCATGTTTTTCTCTTCTCTCTTCCTCATCATAAATCTCATGTTTTCCCTTTGCTCATTGACAACATTAGCCTTCATCTGCGTGCAAATCACTGCATGTCTCAGAGTTATCCTTTGACCATCTTTGTGTAACTTTTTGAGCTACATATTTATTCTCTTTTTATTTTTTTGTCATATAAATTCACTGGTGCTGAGTTGCTTGTTGAAAATATTAACTCACATGATTTTTCCTTTATAATGTGATCACCAGCTTCATAACATGGTTGCAAGATATGCCGTGGCTTACAGTTAAAAATAATTTATAAGCTCAACATGGTTTAAATGACTTTTTTAGTTTACCAGATTTATAAAGTAATTTCTTACTCATTAGAACAAGACCTTCTAAGAAGCTCCCAGTTAATGTATTTATTGTAATTGGTGAAA